>NC_090323.1:13125000-13750000 GCF_040869045.1 Eurosta solidaginis | reverse complement strand
CGGTTTTGTTTCCATTGGTATTACCGAATGTCGTTACGCTTTGCGTATTTTTGGGTTTGGACTACTGCTGAGCGCTTTTAGTTTCTTGTTGGAAGTAGCGATGACTTATATATGGAATCTCGTGGAGCACCTTATTCGTAATAAGAAACTAGATGAGTTGAATGGGTATTAAGAACTGTCACAAATGTGATTAAAAGGTCAGGAGCCAGTTTGTTTAGTTTGGTACTAAAGCTGAAACTTTGTGTCGTTGTTGATTTTGCCTCATTCAGCTCGTGTTGGACTCGGAAGGTAGCCTTGTGTCAGAGTCTCCGCATTGATATACTCTACTCATTTTTTTTTTTTATCTAGAAAACTTAGTTTGTATTTTTCCATAAAACCTTCAAATTATTCTTAATTTTAGATATTAGAGTTCGATTTAATTAAAAAAAAAATTCATATTTCTTAAAAAAAAATTTATTTAATATTAAAAAAGGAATAATAAAAAAAATTACCATAAACAAACAAAATTTTTAGAAAATTATTTAAAACAAGTAAGGAAGGTTAAGTTCGGGTGTAACCGAACATTACATACTCAGTTGAGAGCTATGGTGACAACATAAGGGAAAATAACCATGTAGGAAAATGAACCGAGGGAAACCCTGGAATGTGTTTGTATGACATGTGTATCAAATGAAAGGCATTAAAGAGTATTTTATGAGGGAGTGGGCCATAGTTCTATAGGTGGACGCCATTTAGGCATATAGCCATAAAGGTGGATCAGGGTTGACTCTAGAATGCGTTTGTACGATATGGGTATCAAACGAAAGGTGTTAA
Source organism: Eurosta solidaginis (assembly GCF_040869045.1). NCBI lineage: Eukaryota > Metazoa > Arthropoda > Insecta > Diptera > Tephritidae > Eurosta > Eurosta solidaginis. The sequence continues at coordinate 13,749,187 of NC_090323.1, read as the reverse complement.
TGAGTATTTTAAAACGGAGTGGGCCTTAGTTTCATAGGTGGACGTCGTTTCGAGATATCGCCACAAAGGTGGACCAGGGGTGACCCTAGAATTTGTTTGTACAATATGGGCATCAAACGAATGGTGTTAATGAGTATTTTAAAAGGGAGTGGGCCTTAGTTCTATAGGCGGATGCCGTTTCGAAATATCGCCATAAAGGTAGACCAGGGGTGATTCTAGAATGTGTTTGTACGATATGGGTATCAAACTAAAGGTATTAATGAGGGTTTTAAAAGGGAGTGGTGGTTGTTGTATAGGTGGTCGCCTTTTCGAGATATCGCCATAAAGGTGGACCAGGGGTGACTCTAGAATGCGTTTGTACGATATGGGTCTCAAAAGAAAGGTGTTAATGAGTATTTTAAAAGGGAGTAATCCTTAGTTCCATAGGTGGACGCCGTTTCGAGATATCGCCATAAAGGTGGACCAGGGGTGACCCTAGAATTTGTTTGTACAATATGGGTATCAAAAGAAAGATGTTAATGAGTATTTTAAAAGGGAGTAATCCTTAGTTCCATAGGTGGACGCCGTTTCGAGATATCGCCATAAAGGTGCACCAGGGGTGACCCTAGAATTTGTTTGTACAATATGGGCATCAAACGAAAGGTGTTAATGAGTATTTTAAAAGGGAGTGGGCCTTAGTTCTATAGGTGGACGCCGTTTCGAAATATCGCCATAAAGGTGGACCAGGGGTGACTCTAGAATGTGTTTGTACGATATGGGAATCAATTAAAGGTATTAATGAGGGTTTTAAAACGGAGCGGTGGTTGTTGAATAGGTGGTCGCATTTTCGAGATATCGCCATAAAGGTGGACCAGGGGTGACCCTAGAATTTGTTTGTACAATATGGTTATCAAAAGAAAGGTGTTAATGAGTATTTTAAAAGGGAGTAATCCTTAGTTCCATAGGTGGCGGCCGTTTCGAGATATCGCCATAAAGGTGGAGCAGGGGTGACCCTAGAATTTGTTTGTACAATATGGGTATCAAAAGAAAGGTGTTAATGAGTATTTTAAAAGGGAGTAATTCTTAGTTCCATAGGTGGACGCCGTTTCGAGATATCGCCATAAAGGTGGGCCAGGGGTGACTCTAGAATTCGTTTGTGCAATATGGGTATCAAACGAAAGGAGTTAATGAGTATTTTAAAAAGGAGTGGGCCTTAGTTCTATGGGCGGAAGCCTTTTCCAGGTATCGCAATAAAGGTGGACCAGGGGTGACTCTAGACTTTGTTTGTACGATATGGGTATCAAATGAAAGGTGTTAATGAGTATTTTAAAAGGGAGTAATCCTTAGTTCCATAGGTGGACGCCGTTTCGAGATATCGTCATAAAGGTGGACCAGGGGTGACTTTAGAATATGTTTGTACGATATGGGTATCAAATGAAAGGTGTTAATGAGTATTTTAAAAGGGCGTGGGGCTTAGTTCTATAGGTGGACGCCTTTTCGAGATATCGCCATAAAGGTGGACCAGGGGTGACTCTAGAATGAGTTTGTACGATATGGGTATCAAATTAAAGGTATAAATGAGAGTTTTAAAAGGGAGTGGTGGTAGTTGTATATGTGAAGGCGTTTTCCAGATATCGACCAAAATGTGGACCAGGGTGACCCAGAACATCGTCTGTTGGATACCGCTAATTTATTTATATATGTAATACCTGCCAAGATTTTAAGGGTTTTTTATTGCGCCCTGCAGAACTTATTCATTTTCTTCTACTTAATATGGTAGGTGTCACAACCATTTTATAAAGTTTTTTCTAAAGTTATATTTCGCGTCAATAAAACAATCCAATTACCTTACCATCCCTTCTTTCGTATTTGGTATAGAATTATTGGCATTTTTTTCATTTTTCGTAATTTTCGATATCGAAAAAGTGGGCGTGGTCATAGTCGGATTTCGTTCATTTGTCATACCAAGATAAAGTGAGTTCAAGTAAGCACGTGAACGAAGTTCATTAAAGATATGTAGATTTTTGCTCAATTTATCGTGTTAACGGCCATGCGGAAGGACAGACGGACGACTGTGTATAAAAATTGGGCGTGGCATCAACCGATTTCGCCCATTTTCACAGAAAACAGTTAACGTCATAAAATCTATGCCCCTACCAAATTTCAAAAGGATTGGTTAATTTTTGTTCGACTTATGGCGTTAAAAGTATCCTAGACTAATTAAATGAAAAAGGGTGGAGCCACGCCCATTTTGAAATTTTCTTTTATTTTTGTATTTTGTTGCACCATATCATTACTGAAGTTGAATGTTGACATAATTTACTTATTTACTGTAACGATATTAAATTTTTTGTTAAAATTTTACCTTAAAAAAAAATTTTTTTTTAAAGTGGGCGTAGTCCTTCTCCGATTTTGCTAATTTTTATTAAGCGTACATATAGTAATAGGAGTAACGTTCCTGCCAAATTTCATCATGATATCTTCAACGACTGCCAAATTACAGCTTGCAAAAGTTTTAAATTACCTTCTTTTAAAAGTGGGCGGTGCCACGCCCATTGTCCAAAATTTAAGTTATAGTCCGATATCGTTCATTTTAAATAGCGATCTGAGATGAGTGCTCAGGAACCTACATACCAAATTTCATCAAGATACCTCGAAATTTACTCAAGTTATCGTGTTAACGGACGGACGGACGGACGGACATGGCTCAATCAAATTTTTTTTCGATCCTGATTATTTTGATATATGAAAGTCTATATCTATCTCGATTCCTTTATATATGTACAACCAACCGTTATCCAATCAAACTTAATATACTCTGTGAGCTCTGCTCAACTGAGTATAAAAATTTAATAAAAAAAAATTATCAAAAAGATTGCGGTCCAACCATATTGGCTGGGCTGGTAGTGGCATTTCACTCCGGTACGCTATCCCACTACTGCCTACCACGGGGACTCTTGGCTGCTGGTTTTCACCCCTGGCCCGGTACACCCCTCCTTAACCAACCTGAATACCTCGGACTCCTCCATGGCACCCATATTGATGGCAGGCTTAGTGCGGACGTTCCGTCAACATGAACTGGCCCACCACACAGAACTCCCGGCTTCAGGTCATTCCGCAATCCGACCTCACAGAAGCGTGATTACAGAAGATGCCAACCTTCCAGTCGAAATAACTGTAGTTAAAATGCCAACATAGGCTACGCATTTTATTTGCAGTTGTTTTTCAATATTACCCGCAGATGGCGCTTTTAACGCGCAAAAAGTAGTCAGCTGACTAGCAAATACGATACAGAAGATGTGTGGCACATATCGATATCGATGAATTCGATTGTGATTGCAGAAACTTTGTATGCACACAAATTTATATGAATAATGAGGTATTTGCATGTGAAATAATATGTTTGATTTACGCAATAATTTTTTTACATAGCTTTATATTCTGTGGCAATTCCATTTCAATAAAAAGAACCTACATAAATTGACGTTTAATTTATAGCGTAATTCAATCGAATAATTTAAAATGTGTTCGACAGTTTTATGAAATGGGTGTGATTTTATTTTGGACATCAAGAGAGGAATTCTGGTTCTGTGAAATGATGGAATGAAAAAATTCAATAAATTTTTGTATGAAATTTTTTTATATCACCGTTTCACAGAACAAGAATTGCGCCCAAATTTTGATTAAAGCAAAGTTTTTAATTTAAACCGATTGAAATTTCTGTCAGCAAACCGATTAGTTTCCGAGTCGCGTTGCTAAAATTTGATTTTTAAACAGTGAACGATATAAACTTTTAAAATACATATTTACAAATATGACCAACGATGTTGACACTCTTTCCTAAAGAACCTTTTCCTTAAGTGAGTTTTCTAGCTCCGTATCGTGCTCAATTCTTACGGGAATGCTCTGTATCATCGGGGAACTTCAGAAGCAGAGTTTCTGACATTTTTTACGCATGAGTTGTGATAAAAATATGGGCTGCCAGTGATATCTATTTTTGAAAAAGTCGGTTTATTAAAGATAGCGTATCCAAACTTAAGACAAAATTATCTGGCTCACAAATTGAGCCAGATTTCTATTTGCATTTATCTCACTCAAATCATAAATGAATGGGTTTGCGACTCTTTGTTTCGAGAGAGCGCTGTCAAAATGCACATTTTTGCCACTCAGAGTAGATCTGAATATGGGATTTTTTAGATACATTTCGGTGATTTTATAGTTTCAATCATTTAATAAAATGATGGTCGAAAAATATTCATTTCTTTAAACTTATTTTACAATAATACGACTAGTTAGAGTTAAATATAAAGAAATCTAAGTAAAATTTACATTTTGATTAAATTAATTAGTCAAATATTGTAAGGTATTTAACTCACAGTGAAAATCAAATATTCTTTTAAAATTTGAGTAATTCGAACCTAGGATATAATAGTTAACATCATTTTGTGCATAGGGTTCATCTTACTTTTCTGACGTTCCAGGTTCTGTGATAAAAATGAACTGGTTGCATTGCGACTTCATATTTACAAAACTTGTTTTTAGTGATAACTTTTGAATGAGAAATAATATTTACCCTCCGCCTTCGAACTAGTAATGTTTACATTAAAGCAAGTATTTTTATTTTTTCCCATAATTTTTGAACGCATTTCAACAATTGTCAAACTAAAGTTTACCGAAATTTTTGGCCCGTTTTTCGTTTAAGCTGGCACATTTTTGTTCTGGCACCTCCTTCAGCTGGCGCGAGGAATTTATCTGTGATTGTTGGCAGCACAAATTTGAAATAAATCCCTCGTAAGAGCGAAAAAAATTAGAGCGTACACAAATATTTCGTATCAAGTCATCTTTGCTCAAATCACTGTTGTTGCATTTACATACAAAGTGTTTCATCTGGATTACGATATTTGCGACCGGATGATAACTAACATGTTATGAGAAGGCTATATGCGCTCGTACATTCTGGTATACGGATTAATCACGATTCACGATCCGTAGCTTTCATTTGCTACAGCTATGTTTTTAACATCAAATACACAAGGAAATCTCACAAAACTCCCTTATAAATTCAAAGAAAATGAAGCTAAGCAAGCTGTGAAGTACCGTACTCACAAAAGATGGAGCGAAAGCAGTGGACGTTATTAAATTACAATGGTTCTATTAAAGAATTTTCTTTCAAACTCAGAGCTTGAACGAGAAAAAATGGAAAGTCCTGTTCCAAAAATAAACAAAATGGTGTTTAACTATTTTCTGTGTTTTTTATTTTCATTATTCGTATTGATGAGACTACATAATTTTTTCGACTTCGAATGGCAGCTGCAAGGCAGATGAATTTACATTGAGAAACCTTTCATGGTAAAAATATATTCGAAGTGCTTTTCAGACTATTACAGAGGGGCGATCCCACTTAGAAAAACTTGTATGCAATTGGAATAGTTTTTTTTTTTATATATGTATATATTCTTGATTTGGTTGTGTCGCAAACTTGAGCCCAAGGCCTTCAGTGGGATAGGCAGAGCGCGTTACCACTACACCATGGCGGTGGCCACCTATAAATTTCAGTGAGGTCTCACTGTTTTTAATGAAATTTCTAATCTTGCAAATTTAGAAGTTATCGCACTGATGATTAATTATTATTATCGATAATATTTATAGACTGTTTTCTTTAATGTCATCTCGATGTCGTAACGTCAATAGCGCCGCCTCCGGGTATGAAACATAAACATCTGCCCAGTGCTGCCTGCATTCGTATCTATCCCTTTCTGTATATGGCTAACCTACTACAACAAAACCACTGTTTAACATAGACAATACAATTTTGATCGCGAGTTCAAGTCCCAGTTGAGGTAATTTTTTTTGTAGTTTGTGATTATTTAAAGTTTTTTTTTATTATTATTTTTTTTTGTAGAATGCATTTAAGTTTCGAATTCCTATACCAGCCACATATTAATAATTCTAAATAAATAAATTGGGAACGATTTATTTAATCCCTTCCTTTGATAAAAATCCATTTGAATATCTAACAAGGAAGTTATTTTGAGAAAATGATCTCATAAAAGAAACATTCCGAATCTACAACAAAGCAGACAAGTAACTCTACCGACAACAACTAAACCCCCATTGACACGCACGCATACAATTCAGAAAGCAATTGAATATAACGAACCAACAAATAAAAGTACAATAGATGTAATGGGGACTTTCTCAGCCTACGGTTCAACTGAAAGGTTGGCATCTTCTGTAATCACATTTTGTGAGGTCGGATTGTGAAATGACCTAAGGCTAGGAGTTCTGTGTGACAGAGCGTCAGAGTTAATTCCGTGGTATGTATTCAGGGTGGCTAAGGAGGTGTGTACCCGGCCAAGGGTAAACCCCAGCAACCAAGCACTGCTACAACAACAACAACAACAGCAACCAAGGGCCCCTTTGGTAGATAATAGCGTACCGGAGTAAAACGCCACTGCCAGCTCGGCTAACATGGTTGAACTCCAATCTTTTTATTTGGACTTTATTCGCTCTTTGACTTATGCTTTGTTTTATATATCTTTCTATTAGCTACAATTGACTGAAGTTGAAGAAGACGAGGGAGGCACAGTTTAACCCTAACTATTTCCCGAAGTCAGTGTAGGTCGCCATTCCGCTTCTCAACTCGTATTTAGATTGGAATGCTTTCTGGGTCGGAGATGTAACAAGTCGCATAACATGACCTATGTCTTTAAGCTTTTATTCATTACACTATGGTCATATCAGCGTATACCAATCTTGTGCAGCACTGCATCTAGGGAATGACCATAAATCTTGCAGCGGAACTTTCTCTGCTAGAAAACCATTCCAACAAATTTCACACTCTCCATAATTCCATAGAGTTGTTTGTAGGTCTGAAGCTAGTAACTTTGTACCTTACCCAAGTGAAGCCAGGAGGGTTTAATTGAGAGACCATGCCACACATCACACAAAAGCTTTGGATACTCAGCAGTCAGTAGCATTACCCCATCAACATGGTTGTCCAATTGTTGTTCATCTCCGTGACCGTGAAAAATGTGGGCGTATATTTAGTGCCAAATCGCGCAAGATGTAGAGATAAGAAAAACAATTTATTTTGGAACACAGCTTTTCAATAGAAGGACCCGGATCCATCACCATTATTGTGCAGCTGTCTGCACAAGAAGCCGCGGTGACTTATTCTGGTAAAAGTCAATTCGATTAGTACAAATTTAACAAAATTAGTGATATGATACCATTCGCTGTTAATCCAACTTGATTTTAATCTTTCTTTGCTATAGTCGCATACGAAAATTCTCATGAACAAAACATTTCACATTCTTTCTCATCCCAACAGCGCCCCATTTAGAATTAATTCAAAGGTGCACGCGCCGCTTCGTGCGCGCCTTATAAATATTTCCCTCAAAGAAAAGTATTTAGTAGCGCCCCGCTTACTTTAGGAAAAAATCATGACGCACGCGACCAGTTGAGTCTCTACTACAACGCGCTTTTACGCATTGACCTATATCTGAAGTATTCTGGTTAATGAGCGCCATATAAAATGGATTGTACCGCTGCGCGTGGTCACTACTTTTCAAACAATTGCCATTTCTGTAGATATTTGGTTAGTTGCTATGAAATTTAAATCAGAAAATGCCCAATATGATCGCGCGCGTCGGTTACTAGCAAAGCGCGTTCATCCGCGCAAGCACCGCGCGTCACGATGAAATCGGCGCGCCTCGAATGGGCGCTAGATAATATGGTAGATGCTCAGCGCTTTCTTATTGAAGCCGTTAAAGTCTTTCATGACTCCCCCAAAACGAAGCAGTTATGAAGAAGCAAATAAAAATATAACAAAATCGTTCAGACGAAGACAATAAATCATAAATACAAAGAAGCCATTAAAAAATTGTCAACTTCATTCATAATATCAGCTAAGCTGAAAGAGCAAAGAGGCACGCTTACTAAAGCGCCAATAATTTTAATACAAAAACTCCCATGCTATGGCTGCAAGCTATGCGCTTGGGCTGCGCGCGGGTCACATTGATGGCTCGCGCTTTGTAGGAATGCCCTAATGCGGTTGAATTGTGGATGTAAGCGATATGCAAGGAATCAAAGCTACAATGTGAAATGAAAGGGGTACTCAAAAGCAGAACAGTGACAAGTTTTGGAACGTTTTGGGGCCGCTGTGCCAAAACACAGTGAGGTTTGGTACCACATGAGCAAACATGAAACGCCAGATGTATTAAATGGTGTGGCAAAACAGTTTTCTAAACCCACATAAAAGTTATAATAGTATTTAAAATACTACAAATTTAACTACTAAAGAATTATGTACTTAAGTTATTTAAAAAATTAAATGAAAAATGGAAAATGTCCTACCTTATCAAACAAGTAGCAAGTGATCGTTATAAAATGGCATTGTCTCTCAAAATCTGTTGGCCACCACATCCACTACAGCTTAACGTAAATTGTTCAGACTCATCTTCTTAAAATATTAAGTTCAAATTAGTACTTTTCCATTTAATAAACTCAACTTTACTTACCACTTCCCTCAGTTGCTGCGGCTGTTGTACTAATACAATTTCTTCACCCACTTTAAGTCGCCTTTAATATGCAATGTTTCGTTCAACTCCCATGCGCATTTAACAGAGGTGCGGTCATATTCCTTTTGGTTGGAAATAATCGCACATTTGTTCGCTTGTATATTCACTGTATTTTTGGCAATCTTTGTGCATTTGCTGTATGAAATTCAATCCAAGTTTCTTCGCGTTCTGCAAAAAGCAAACGACTTGATTGAGTTATGTAACTGATTAGCACTTTATCTAGCACTTCTACATCCGCTATTGTCTCCAATGATAAATTCAAATCAAAATTGTTTGCTTTTTATGAATTTCTTTAATTTCAAAGTATAATAGATCGATTTTAAGTATGAAAATTCGTGTAACTGTTAAAATGCCGCGAAATTTCCGGAATCTTTCTACTTCAACGAATTGTAACCGCCTAAAATGTCTTCATCAACTCCTGCATTTCCTTTTCCTTTTGACAGCGCCAGGGTTGCATTTACTTCCGCAAAGGCATCATTACCGCAGGGTGCAACATGTACGCAGAAACTAAACACACAGATTGTAAGTGAGAATAGATACATAAAGCTGTGTTTTTGTTACATCTATAGACGTTTACGCTTAAACTTTATATGGACTGCTAAACGTCAAACTTTAAATACACCTTTGAAAGTGCTGCGTATAAAATTAGTACTACTAACAGCTGAATTCAGTAAGCCGTCTCTAGTCACTATTAGAGACTATTTGGGGTGAAAATCACTTTTGAGACAATTTGCCATTCTGTAAACTGTCTCGTGTCTCCAGCCTCACAAAAGCAATCACTAATTTGTGAGCTGGGCCGGGGCAGATCACAAACGTGAAAATTTCAGAACAAGTATGAAAATTATTTGCGAAAAACGCTTTAAATATATTTTTTTTATTCCTCAAATTAAAATAAGCATAGAAAAAATTAAAAAACTGAAAATACTTAAAAAAAAAACATCGAACTCCATGTAGCGCCGCTGAGATTCGAACCTACACCCTTTGGGATTTTCTATAAAAATTGTGAATAGTTATCGAGCCCAGCCACAATAACACCTAAAGTTATGCTGACAAAATGCAATGCTATAGTATTTGTTCAATGTATGAGTAAACTGTCATTTTGGTGAAATTCGTTGATATGGTGAATTGTTTTTGCGACTTTCGTTTACTGAATACCGAAATCATCTCAAGTCACAAAAATTGTGTCTAAATTTAGAGACTTGAGATGAGACCGAATTACAGAATTCAGCCGTAAATTGCAATACGCATTATACTCAGATGTAACTGATATATGTGTCTATGTTTCACCTCTACACTAATTCTATGCATCACCTTTTAAAATGGTGCGTGCCCACAATTCATCGCAACTGATCCAGCTATAAGTTATATACTATGGCCATCAGAGGGTTGTGTCTCCAATTTACGGTACACCCTGTACTGCAGCTAGTTATTTAACCACTGCCGCTAGATGGGTCTCCTAAGCATTATCTAAGCGAGAATACGCGTTTTTTGTTACACGCAAACGTAAACGTATATGCAGCTCTGACATTTTAAAAATTTTGGTTTTCCTTTTAATATTATAGTGAACTTTGAATAATAATATATAAAGCCTTTATTATTTGGTTTGGCAGTGTAAAACAAAAATTCTATCACTCAACTAACAAAAACATCTTTGCAACGTACCATTAGGTACTTTCAGCTAACAAAAGTGTTGATCAATCATTGAGTGATAATTTTCTTAACGCAACGTTACGTATTTTTGATCCTGAACGATTCGGACTTTACGTCAAATTACTGAGCAACATTTGTGTTCGCTAGTTCATCGTGTTTGTTTGACTACCTGATAGTTCTTCAACACATTAAAGCGTTGGTTTTGAATTCAGTTTTTCCCCCTTATATTAAAGTAAAGTGGAAAATTTATTGAAGAGGTGCTTTCCTTAAAATTTAAGGATAATTGTTTCATTCGGCAGTTGGCTTAACTCCCCGTTCAGAGAACACATTTTTTATCACAGACATCAATGTATCAACAGAAATAGTGATCGCCGTAAGCGCCCAATAAAACTTGTGTTCGCTAAAAGTGCTCAAAAAAAGGTTGGTGTCGTTGTTCTTGGGAAAGAAGTTCTTCAATATCTGCCGAGACGCCAAACCATCCGAAGTGCTAAGAAAGTTCTTATTTTAGCTTTGATGGATCACAGTGATTTTTCTCTGTTGGAAAGATCAATAATGAAACGGTACAGAAACCAATGAATGGCTAACCACAAGGCGATTCCCTATCGAAACCGGGATGGTGAAATCTGTTACAAGAGCAAGTGTTTCTGTGAACAGATACAAAACTTTGTACACTAAAAAAACTTGCAACATAAATTCGAATTTTCAAAGGATTTTGTTTAACTCTATGGCTGATATGTGGCTATACCGGCTTCAAATTGTATGTAACTTAATTCGGCTTGGAGTTGGTTTTCTATTTAGATATCCAACCCAACTACCAATTTAATCTGTCATCTACGATTGGGCACAGCGCAGACAGTAAGCAAAGTGATATGAGGAAAGCTTGCTATGTGCTCACTAAATTGACAGCTCATCAGGGTATTTACCTTTTTCTTCTGTAGCGAAGACACTTGACACAATTGTTTTCTCTTATTACAGCGGAGATAAAAGTCACCATAGGTTAGCGCTTGTGGTGCTTAACCTGTACCGAAGTTGTTGTTCATGGCACCCTTCACCAAGACAAGCTGGAATAAGAGGGGATAGCGTCTTTTGTTGAGCCGCCAACTATATGTCAACTGGACGTTGCTCGCGATACTCGATCACAGTTTTATTCGAATTTGAAAATATGCGTTTTCTTTACAAAATTTCGTTTCAGATGCGTTCAATATGCAGTGAAATGTGAAAAGATTTCTGATAATTTCTTCAAGTGTCCAATTAATGCTCAAGGAAATTTTGTAAAAAAAATTAATAATAAAAAGGGTAAATATACAAGGTTCGATTCGAGCTCTAGGCCAGAACAATATTTTTTTCTAATGATAATTATTGTATTTTATTTTCTATGATTAAAAAATTGTATTTTGTAATTTTTCAGACAACCTGCTATAGCTGCGCAGATATATCCATTTCGAAGGGTGATAAGCCTTCATCATCAGTATGCTTTAGGCACACTGCGCTAACCATTTAGCTATACAGCGGTGGTTTGTTTGACTGATAAATTTCTACATCTGTTCCTCCTTACCAAATATATTTAATCAGCTTTGCGCCATCTGTTGCAAATCACTGATAATGCAAAATAAATAAATACATTTTTTTATTGCAGTAATTTTTCTCATTTAAGAGCTAATTTTTAAATGTTCACTAATGATAATGATTTCACATCTATATTTCAAACCTAAAGACATTACAAACATATATCACTCAGCTTTTACGTTTTTATGAAGTATCTAATATTAAATTTTAATATTCGTCATTTAATTATAAATTTTTTTTATTCTTCTTTTTAAGCAGCCACTTATTTAAGTTTTGCTATTGTATTATATTTCAAATGTTTCATTTATTTTAATTCGATACCACCAAGCCCTTTTTAGTGTGTTATGTGGATAAAGTTAAATTTTTTTGGTTGCGAGGTTGTATCATTTATATTCGGATTTCATTACCTAAAATTACATGGAATTGAATACAACACTCCTGGAATACACTTGGTTTATGGAGACTTAGTTCCTCTGCCATTGATTTAAAGTTCAAAAAAAAAAAAAGAATCGAACCTTGAATCATTTATAAATAGGCCGAAAAAATAACAACAATTGTTAAAGGTAAATAAATATTTTCATATAAAGAAATTTCAAGTTTGGCTTACAGGAGAAAAATTATAAAATATTCTGAGCGTTTCCTTTTGATCTTTATACCGTTATGGTCCCTTTCTAAACGATATGTTAAATTTTGATTTACATGATACACCCTGTTAATTTGCGGAAGCTCAATACCGGTAAATACAACGCTGGCGCTGTCAAAAATTAGGAAAAGGAAATGCAGTAATTGAATGAAGCCAGTTTAGGCGGTTACAATTCGTTGCAATTCGTTGTACTGAAAAAACTACGCGAAATTCGCGCAATTTTAACAAAGACAAGAATTTTCAAACTTAAAATGGATTCATTAGACGGTGAAATGCAAGAAATTCATGAACAACTAAACAATTTTGATCTGAATTCATCATTGGAGGCAATAGCTAATGTGGAAGAGCTAGATAAAGCGCTAATCAGTTACATAATTCAATCAAGTCGTTTGCTTTTTGCAGAACGCGAAGAAACTTGGATTGAATTTCATACAGCAAATGCAAAAAATTGCGAAAAATACAGTGATTATACAAGCGAACAAATACGCGATCATTTCCAACGCAAACTTCTGCCGAATATTTATAATTACGAGTTAACGCCAGAAGAGAAGCAAATTTTCGAGTTACTCAAACTGCATCCGGAATACGACCGCACGCCAAACGGTTATATGCGCATGGGAGCTGAACGGCGCATTGGATTTGAAAGGCGACCAAAAGTGGGTGAAGATTTTTTATTAGTGCAGCAGCCGCAGGAGCTGAGAGATGTGGTAAGTAAAGGTGTGTTTAATAATTGGGAAAACTGCAAAATTTTGTCTATTTTTTAAGATGGAAGAGCCAACCGGCGACATTGAAATGCCAGCAAGTGAAGAATTCGATTTAACTAAACCAGCAAATTCACCAACCCATACACTACTTATGCGGGTGCCATATGAACGTCAGGGTGCTGGCTATAATTTTCAATTCTCTAGTGAAAATGCTGCATTGCTGTCGGCTGTGCTTTCCAATGATTTCGAATTGTCTGGTCGCGTGCTACTCGAACCTAGAGAAATACATAGGCGTTTGAAAGCAGCAAAACGTGACTTTGAACAAAATGCGCGTTTACCTGAAAATTTGCTCGATGCTGAAAAATTAATCGAAAAACTTAAAAGGCTAACAAAATTACGTGAAGCTGTGGTGAATGTGGTGGCTAATCGCTTTTGAGCGAAAATACCTGCCATATAGATTACTTACTACTAATTTAATAAGGTAGGGCATTTTACATTTTTATTTGATTTTAAATTTTTTACACTACATGTTAATTCTGTATGTTAAATTTATAATATTTTAAATATTATTACTTCATTTATGTGGGTATTGATAGTTGTTTAACGACGCCATTTAAACCTTCGGGCGTTTTGAAACACCAATTCTTGATATGTTTGCTCACGCGACACCAAGCCTCTCCGTGTTTCGGTTCAGCGGCTACACATCGTTCCAAAACTTCTTTCTGTTGCTCCTCCGTGCCATGTAAAAGTTCAAATTTATAAAAATATGCCCATGCATCTCCTAAGTCTGGATCAATTTTAACCTGTGAAAAAAAAAAATAAAATATTAGTGTGTTTTATAAAAAAAAAATGTAGATAAATATTTATTCCTATTGTTATTGAGGAGGGCTGTTTTTGTGATCACAACAACAAGAAACGGTATAAAAAACCAAAATTGGGATATTCTTCACACAAACTCAACTTACCGTACGATTAAACCAATCACGACATTTTGTAAATTTATGCTCAGACCAAAATAGCTTTGAAACAGCCAACAGCACATGAGGATCGTGCTCACACTTCTTAAGAGCATCGACAGATTTCGTTTTACGTTGTGGCTTTGATTCCATACCAATCGCCTCCGCCCACAATTCACCTGCATTAGGACATTCCTGCAAAGCGCGTGCCATCATTGTGCTAGCAATTTCATTAAGACCCGCGCGCAGCTCAATACGTATAGCTTCTAACCATAGAATTGGTGTTTTTGGATTACGTAAACGCCCACGTTCTAGAATTGAGCGCGCTTTAGTCAGCGTGCCTTTACGTTCTTCCAGCGTAGCGGAGAGTACCCAAAGCGGTATTGAAGTTGGACATTTCTTAATGCCTTGATTGTATGTTTCAGCAGCTGCATCTAAACGATTTTGTTGTTCTTCTATTTGTCCCTTCATCATCCATAGTTTAGCGAAATCGGGAAATACTTTAACAGCTTCATCGAGCAAACGCAAAGCATCTTCCAAATTGTCTAGCGCCCATTCGAGACGCGCCGATTTCATCATGACGCGCGGTGTAGGCGCTGATGAGCGAGCTTTGGCTAGTAGACGACGCGCGCGCTCATATTCTGCATTTTCTGATTCCAATTTCACAGCAGCTAACCAAATATCTTCGGAATTGGGATTCGCTTGAAAAGCTAGCGAGAGTATGCCACGCGCAGCAGGTACATCGCCAGCAAGCCATTTCGATTTGGCACCCATTAACCAGAGTACTTCAGATTTAGGACAATGTGCAACGGCGCGTTGTAGTAGCGCTTCGAGTGAGTCGCGAGTGCCATGATTTTTTTCAAAGTAAGCAGCGCGCAACCAAATACTTTTCTTTGAGGGAAATATTTGTAGCGCGTACGCGTAGACGGCGCGTGCACATTCGAATGCATTTTCCTTGGCGCACTGTTGGGAAAGGAAGTGAAATTGTTGTTTATAAGAAGTTATGCATCAGACTATGAAGATTAAGCTTAAACTTACAAATTCAGCATCATCAATCCAAGTTTGCTTGCGATCCTCCTCTTCAACGCCTACACCTATTACAGCCTTCACTATAGCTTGACAGCAGTGTACAGCGCCTGACTTTTCTGCCTCGATAGCCTCTTGGAACCAATGTTCACGATTAATTTCGACACCATTTGCCGAGAGTGAGGCCAATGAACGATCTATTATTTTTTCTACCATAGGTATATTACCATTTGCTTCCTCTAATTTTGCTGCAGTTGTCCAAATCTGTCGATCTGTTGGTATACTCTCACGCGCTTTATTCAAAACTTTACGCGCATTTTCGTATGTCTCTAAACGCGCCAAAGCCAACCACAACTCAACACTAGTATTACAACATTCCACAGCACGTGAGAGCAGAATGCGCGCATCATCAGGATTTTCCAACTCAACTGCCGCCTTCCAAAGACGCACCGAATTCGGTATATGTTCTAATGCCTTGCGAAAAACGCGTCGCTTTGCTTTTGTTTCAGTCTCCAAATCAGCTGCTTTAATCCATATACGCACTGACGTGGGTATGTGGCGTGCTGCTTGTGCTATTACTGCCTTAGCTGTGTCTGGTGGTTGCAAGCGCGCAGCCTCTAGCCATAAATCTTCAGATTGTGGATTTATTTCACAACCGCGCATAATCAAATTGCGCGCCATTTGCACTTTACCAGTAACTTCTTCTAAACGTGCAGAAGCAATCCATGCCGGTGGATGATTTGGATTAGTTTCGCGCACACTTTTCAATAGTAAGCGCGCTTTTTTGATATCATTAATATCACCACCATAAGTGGGTATCATACTTTGCAAATCAGTGAGATAACCTTTGGGATCGACGACTGTCTGGCCTGTCACTGAATCTGATACTTGCGAAAGTTTTACATTCATCAAAGTATTACGTGCTTGTCCTATCTTACGTAAATCTAAATCGCCTGTGGGCGTAAGCATGCCAGGCGTGGCTACACCAGGTACCATTGAGGCCAACCCTGAGGAGGGATCTAAAGTGGATGTGCTTTCACCACCCAGATTACGCGCTAGCACGCTATCAGGAAGAGGCGTAAATTTTTCTGCGCGTGGGTTACGCTGTTTGCGATTGCGGCTATCTCCCACCTCTGGTATGGTGGACCACTCCTCTGCGGTCACATTTGCTAGAGAGCGCTTTAAATCTGAGAACTGCTGTTGGATTTTTGGTCTATGAAAATAAATAGAAGATAATTGAAGGCTTAAAACAAAGGAATCACACAGCAACTAACCTCTCTTGCCGATAACGTTCCAAATCTTCACGCAAACGTCGATCTCTGTACTCTTTGCGTTTCTCATCCATCCGTTTATCTATTGAATCATAAATTTGATCTGCTTCTTCATCATCCTTGTCATATGGATCTTTGGAAAAGAGTGAACCACTGTAACCACTGAATTCATCATAATTGGAATCGTTCAAATCTTCATCTTCCTCTTCTTCTTCATCCTTCTTTTTGCGTTTAGCTGCAGGCGGCGCATGGCGATCATCAGACACATCGTTGGCATCGCGCGCTGGACCAATATCCGAACGTGTTGTGAAACCAGTGGCGCTAAAGTTTAATTATTTGTGATTAATGTATATTTTATAAATAAAAGTATGCAAATTTCAACTCACCCTCTACCAACGCCGGCGACATAACCGAGCGGCGCCGGTACGCCAAGAAAATGCTTTTTGTTTCGATTTGCTATGACCGCTGCTGTGATGTTCGCCATGTTTTTGGTTAGTTTAATACGTTCTTTAAGTCTTTCACTTGAAACGTTGCTAAAATACTTTTAATTCGCCTTATTTTATTATTTTTCAGCACAATTCCTTGTAAACGTTTATTTTCTTTCTCAACGCGAAATGTCACTATCAGCTGTGGGCCTCCTTTGATGCCATCTAACGGCAGAGCTATGCTAGGGCGACATCTAGCTGTGAGCTTTAACAGTGGCTCTTTTTGCTAGATAGCATTTTTAGTTTTGGTAAAATAAACTCAGAAAGGTCTTTGAGGGGAGCGGCAAATTCAAGTTGCTAATCAGTGAAGCGTTTTTCAAGTTGAAGTCGACGCAATCAAGCATGCGTCCCATCCCAAGAGGATATCTTCGCCAGATTCTGTTTAAGGATCAAAAATCATCACGCATGACTTGGTCGTATACAATATCCTGTAAGAGCCTCTAGAAGAGTTCTTATCAATATACACTTTCCTACCCTTGCAGAATAAGAAAGTAGACTACGAAGCGAGACACGATTCACCCTGGTCCAACTGTTTTCTGGATACTGTAGCGAGTTAAGCTCTTACTTGTCCAGAACCAACCTCGGCATACGAAAGGCATGTCTGCAATCGATGTGTATTTATACGACACCAACCACCTTTTCATGTTGTTGTAACAGTGGTACACTGAAATGACAGTCCTTGGTCGGGAAAAATCGCGAGTCGCTCCGGTACATAGAACCGACTGCCTTGGGAAGCGCCATCTTTTCATCTGTGCAAACTGCTAGTTTCCTTGGACTGCCGTTAGACGACTTCGATGACAATTGGTGAATGTTCACATCCATTGAATGGGTCGAAGCACTGTTAACACAACAACAACATAAGAATTCCTATATTTGAAAGACTTCATTGTTATCTTTTCTCCCAATTCTTTATATTTTTTTTTAAGTATTACGCTGCGGCAAAAGCACCATCGCCAGTAGCTTCAGGTCGACTCACCTTTCTTAGTTAAAGATATGTGACCAAAATATGCCTGGTCTGATCTCGATTTCGATTGTCGCGTACGTCTTTTTTTAAATCGCATCATCCTGATTGCGGACGTAGTATATCCCGTTGTTGTTGTTGTAGCGATAAGGTTGCTCCCCGAAGGCTTTGGGGAGTGTTATCGATGTGATGGTCCTTTGCCGGATACAGATCCGGTACGCTCCGGTAACACAGCACCATTAAGGTGCTTGCCCGACCATCTCGGGAACGATTTATATGGCCACATTAAACTTTCAGGCCATCCCTTTCTCCCTACCCCCAAGTTCCATGAGGAGCTTGGGGTTGGTCAAAAGACCCTGTTTGAATTCGCTTTTTGCTTGTACGACTAAGGCTTCCGGCAGATCAAGTAGCAAATTGCCACGGCATATCCCGTCGCGCAGATAGGTGACACAGGTTGGCTTAGAGGCAGCTGGGCAAACACTGAACAGAAGCGAACTACCTCTTGCAGGTAAGGTACAACGTTCTGGCCAAAAGGGGCACCACAACGAACTTTAATGTACACCAAGTAAGCTTCTGCGAGCCGTGATAGTCTCCACTATATCAAATATAGTATATTGGGCTGTTTGCGAATATCCAAGGCTATCCAATATAAATATGGTAGTACAAAAATGTGTATGTTTCTAAACTTTCCTTGTGCTCATAGACTATCATGCCCACAGTTTACTACGTATATTTGGGGTCTTTGTCTCAGTCAAACACATTGGTTGTAGCGGCCTATTTACTACCCGGTTAGAGAGCACTTTACTTGATACTCAACCGTCCCAGGAAGACAAGGGAAGAAGGGACTGCTATAACTAGTTTCGGACCGAGGAATGTCTGTTGAGAATCCAACGTGGCCGTGTGCTTAGTAGTCTCATTCTCAGAGAATGCAATGTGGCCCCGAGATATAGTAAGCCTGGCTACCGGGCAATGAGAATAAGTGTTCTCTCTACAACCTAAGGACACTCTGTACGTCAGTTGCAAGATCGCCATGATCATTCATGTAGTAATTGTCACCAGTTTTGAAACCTTCCGTCCTCCGCCGAATTTTTTGACAGAGTTTTCGGTACTTATTCCTATCAGCCAATGTAAGATGACCATCGTGGTCATCTTTATTCTTGCGTCGTAGTTGACGCAGGTTATCGCCCAAACGCTTTAACGCAACTTAAGTAAGGCACACAATACTAATTGCGTAGACTTCTCGCACATACACTGCTTCTAATACCAAAACAAGAAACTGATGAACTTTACTTTTTAAATATAGTCTTTTTAAAATTTTATTTGTTGAATATAAAAATGTTCACAAACTTAGAAAATTTAATATATATGTATTTATATATATATATATGTGAGCTGCTGAAAACTTTTGCTTCTTGACGAGTTGAATGCGCGAAATTAATTGGCGTCATTCGAAGTGACGTTTATGAAGGTAACCCTCATGGTGAGTGATTGGTGTGGTCAAAAAAATTGACGTGGTTAATATTTAATGATTGATGTTATGGTCACTCAACACTTATCATAAGGGTTGCCTTACATCATCCCCCTTTGGAAAAGAAGAATTGGCCAAATTCTTCTGTCCCAAACGTGATGTATTTTATCTTAATAAAAGTTTAAGACTGTTAAACTAAATTTAAATCTACATCTATGTTTAGATCTAAATTAAAAATGAAATTCTAAAGTCTAATTCTAAAGTAGGACTTAAATTTAATTTTTATAATTAAAAAAAATTTTTTTTTTTTGTGTTTTAATTCTACTGTATGAATTAAGTTCTTAATTTTTAATGATTGTTTAAATTTATTTGAATTCATTGTCTTTTTTTCAGGTTTGGAAGAAAAACATTTTATTTCTAATTTAACAATAGAGATTAACTTTAAATAATCTTGAATTTAAAAATTTAATTTAATTAATTTTTCTTATTCTATTTTTATGTACTATTTTTTTCTTTTTCGTTTCGTCATCAATTAACGTGACGTTTACGCCGTCAATACCTATTACGGTATACGGACCAATATAGATACTACTATGCTTATCGCGGGGTTCTTTTTCAAGCAATACCTTGTCAAATACCTTGACAGATATTGGTTGTGAACTTTTGTTATATCCGGTTTGATTTTTTAATTTGTGTTCTGTAACTGTTTTATTCGCTAATTCGTGAGTTTTTTGAAAACGAAATTTAACTTCTTTCGAATAGTTTTCTATGTTATAAATCGGGTCTATTTTATCGGTTTGCAGTTCTTTTGGTAAATTAGCTGTTTTGCCAAATACTAATTCATATGGTGAGAATTTATTATCGAATACTGTGTTTGTTGTTGTGTTATGAAGAAAAGTGAAATATTTCAAGTAAACATCCCAGTCGGAAAAATTGGGATTTAGAAAAGATCTTAAATATTCATTGAAAACTCTGTGATTTCGCTCTACTGTGCCAAGAGTTTCATGATGGTACGCTGTGGAAAATTTATGTTCTATTTTTAATAGTTTTGTTAACTCTGAAAAAATTTCATTTTTGTATTCGGTACCTAAATCAGTTTTAATCGTCTTCATAATGCCATATATTAGTATGAAATTTTCAAAAATAGCTGATGCGACCGTTTTTGCACTTTTGTCAGGTATCGCAATCGTTACTAAGTATTTGCTGAGATCGCATATAATGGTGACAGCGAACTTGTTACCATTATCGGATTGAGGTAGAGGTCCTATAGTGTCAATGACAACAATGTCGAATGGCTTACATGGTGTTTCGGTTAGGACTAAATTTTCTTTTGTTTTTGGCTTAACCTTATTCAAAAGACATTTTTCGCAGTTTTTAACAAATTTCGCTATATCGCGCGTCATGCCTTTCCAATAATATTTGGTTCTGAGTTTTGCATAAACTTTTTTGCTACCGAAATGTCCTCCTAAAATTGGGTCGGTATGGTAGATTGTTATTAATTGTTGTTTTTTGTCTTCGTCTGTCACAGTTTCTACGGGTTCGGTTAGGACGATTTCTAAATGTTTTAAAATTTTATTCCCAGTGGTTTTCAGATCTGATATCGAAAAATATTTAAAAAGATTATCATTTTTTTGCAATTCAATTATATTAATATTGCGCTTGCCAGCTTCTTTTTGTAGCTTCAAAAGTAATTCATCTAAATGTATTATTTTGTTAGCACACGCAACCTTAATTAACTCAATCTTTTTGTGTTTTAGATGCGCATTTAATTCAAAATTCGTAATTTTACCACTTTTATCATAATTTATTTGTGATTTTACTCTGGGTATTTTCTTTGAAAATTTGTTTGAAAAATTATCATAAACTTGTAATTTTATGTTTTCTTTTACTTTTTCTTCTTTGAGTATTTCTTGTTGCATTAATTGTTCTTGTTTTGTCTGTGATCTTGTCTGTACTGCTAAGATTGATGTTCCTGAATTTTTTATTTCTTCTATTGTGATGCGAGAGAGTGCATCTGCTCCTACGTTCGTTTTACCTTTTATGTATTCAATAGTGAAGTTGTACTCTGCCAGTTCAAGTCTGATACGTGAAAGTTTTGAAGAGGGATCTTTCATATTGAACAAGTAAACTAATGGACGATGATCGGACTTGACTGTAAAGTGTGTGCCATATATGTATGGTCTGAACTGTTTTATTGCAAAAAATATAGCTAAAAGCTCTAACTCAATTATTGATTTCTTTTGTTCTGAATTATTAAATGATTTGGACGCGAAACAAATTGGTAAGTCAATGCCATCTTTATTTTGACTTAAAATGGCACCACAACCAATTTTTGAAGCGTCGACAGTAATTATAAATTCCTTTTTGAAGTCTGGGTATTGGAGAATTTGAGGAGAAATTAAAGATTTTCGAAGTTTTTCAAATGCTATATCACATGATTGATCCCATTTAAATTCCACTCTTTTCCTGCTAAGTTTATTTAAAGGTGCTGCTATGGAAGCAAAATTTGGTATAAACCTTCTGTAGTAATTGGCGAATGCCACGAATCGTCTTACTGCATCTTTATCGGAAGGTTTCGGATATTTCTTTATTGCAATTATTTTGGAATCGTCTGGAAGTAGACCTTTTGACGAACATTTGTGTCCTAGGAAAGTGACTTCTGAACGCATGAAGTTGCATTTTTCGGGATTAAGACGCAAATTAAATTTTTTGCATGTTTGAAAGACTTGTTCTAAATTTTTAAGATGGTGAGCTTCGCTGCACCCAATGACTATAAGATCATCGACATATAAAAAGGCTTGGTTTGGAGAAATTCCTGAAAAGGCAATTGACATCATTCTTGAGAATGAATTCGGAGCTACGTTTAAACCAAATGGTAAAACTTTCCATCGAAAAGCACCGCGATCAGTGCTGAATGAAGTGATGTCTCTAGAATCTTTATTTAATGGGATTTGGTGGAAACCTGAATACAGATCCAATGTAGAAAAATATTTGGCTCTGCCTAGATTATCAAGAATATCGTCTATTCGTGCAAGTGGGAATTTGTCTGCTATCAATTTTTTGTTTACGGCTCTAAAGTCAACACACATCCTGTAGGATTTCTGTCCATTTGGGTTTTTCTTTGGCACAAGTATCAATGGACTATTATAGTTGGAATAGCTGTGTTCTATAAGATCGTTTTGCAATAAATTATCAACTTGTTTATTAATTTCCTCTCTCTGACAATATGGTAAACGGTAGTTTTTTATGTAAACAGGATTTGTATCTGTCAATCGTAATTTCTGTTCATAAAAGTTGTTAAGTGTCATACGATCGGTCTTTAGTGCAAAAATATCATCATATTTTAGACATAAATCGAGAAGTTTTGGTTTGGCATAGTTTGGCATTTGTTTTTCTAAAATTGATTTTAATTCCTCTGACCTTTTCGAATCTTTTGAAAGATCATTGATTTTATACACGTTATAGTTGGTGATTTCATCCGTAACTATGTTACAATTTCTTACGTATTTTACCTCGTCAGTGACGTTTAAAACCTTTATTATCGGATTGTTGGTGTCAACAATACACTTTGCGGTGAACACACCACTACAAATTTCCTGTGCGTCTATGAAAACTGGATGTTTAGATTTTTTCAGCTTAAATAAGCGATAAACTTCGCATCTAGGAGGAATTATCAATGTATTATCGGTTGTATTATGTAAAATTGAAATTTTATGAATATTTTTGCCAATGCCAATAGTTATGCTCTCGTTTGCATAGTCTATGATGCAATTGTATTTTTTCAAAAAGTCTTTGCCTAAAATACCATCTGACGGTATATTGAATTTGTCATCTACTACATTTAAAGTATGTGGAATTGAAAAATTTGAATAAAAAAGTTCTGTTTTAATGGTACCCAATGTTGAAACTGTATCTGTCGTAACACCCGTTATATTTATAATATTGTTGTTATTTATAGAAACATTTTGTTTTAAACTTGAAAGTTTTATAATTGATATGTCAGCCTGTGTATCTACTAAGAAAGTGCATGTTTTAAAAGAGTCATTGCAATTCAGTTCGATAAAATCTGAGTAGTTCAGGTTTAAACAATAAATTGATTTATTTTGAAAGACGTTATTTAATTCAGATTCTGGTCCCCCAGTGTTCGCTCCTGAGGGCCGTTGGCGTTTAAAGTGCGTACACTAGCATTATTTGTAGTATTTGAACGTCGATTGTTGTTGTTACTGTTGTTATTGCTGTTGTTTCTGTTTACGGGCCTGCTATTATTTCGAAAATTACCATTATTTCGCGAGCCATAATTATTGTTGTTATTATGCCTATAATTGCTATTGTTGTTTCTGTTAAAATTGTTGTTGTACCTCGAAAAGTTGTTCCTATTATATTGATTTGACCTGAAGTTACCTCGAAAACTATTATTTTGCCTGTTATAACGTGATCTAAACGCTAGTACCTGCCTTTCACTTGTTTGGTTATTTTGTTCTACGATCATCTTCGCAACTACATCCTTAGAGTCAGTAAACGTAGTTGACGCTAAAATTGATTTTACTAGGTCTGAGCGAGTGTTAAGCCGACAAACGTTGACGGTTTGTTCGACTGCCATTTCGTGCGCTTTTTCCTGAGTCATTCCTTCTATAACTAATGATCGTTCTAAAGCATCGGAGAGTTCCTCAACACGTTTAGCGAATTCAGTATGATTATTATTAAAAACTTTTAACGATGCAATTTTTCCTGCAACAACTTTTGAGTTGTCAGGTTTTATTCTACCTTTTAATGCATCTTTTATTTGTTGAATTGTTGTTACTTCATTTGGAATTGCCTCACGCGCTTTCCCTTCTAACTTGGATTTTATAAACGAAATGAAAGTATTTGTCAAATTTTCTTCCATCAAATCTTCTATCAAAACTATTTTATCTATAAAGGATGCAAGTGAAAGCGGATCGCCGCTGTAGTTTTCTCTAATTATGGATGCACACATAGTTATAAAAGTTTTCTTTTGCTCTGAAGTCGCCATTGTTGGTTGTTCTTCGCTAATTGTGTCTAAATTATTATTGTGGAGTGAATTGGAAAATCCAGGGAAATCCTCAAGAAAAGATACGTGACTTTTTTTAATAATACTAGCTTTGTAAGCTGAAGTTGTCGATGCGTCGGATAATTCTTCCTCAGTGTCAAAATCCGAACTTGATTCGCTTTCTTGTATTAATTCAGAAAGATCTTTGGGTATTTTTATATTGCAGTTAATTCTAGAAAAACATTTAGTGAGTTGTTCTCTGCACTTTGACAAACTTTCGATTATTGAACTAGGCTTATCTCGATTTTCAAAATATGAATTTACTTGTATTATGATTTGGTTATAGCTTTTAATTAAAGCATCTTCATATTCTATTGATTTTTTCGCTGAGATAGATCGGTTATTTAAAACTCGTTTAGTAACTTTAGTGAAATTAGAGCGTAAATTTTTGAAATTGGAATCAAAATCTGACATTTGACAACTGACATCTGAAAACTTTATTACATTTATTGAAAATGTTTACCTCCGTGGCAGAAAAAAAATGTTTCATAAAAAAAATTCGGAAAAATGTTAAGATTAACGCTGTAGGCACTGTTTATATAAGAATGAATTTGAAACTATTCATTCGCTCAGTAATTGTGGTTTGTAATTTAAAAAAATTTTTTTTTTTGTTTAAAAAAAATCAGAGAATATTCGAAATATTCAAAATCGATGAGTTAATTGGTAAATGGTAAAGATTCGCATATTCGAAAGGCACTGTATTTAAGACTTATTTTGTAAATGCAAGTGAATGTTGCAATATTTTAACCGCACTGTATTCGTTTAATAATGCAAAGAGAAAAAACTGTTGGGATATTTGAAAGACACTGTATATAATGCACAGTTTGAAAAGAGTCGCAAATGTAAGATATGTTGAAATATTTGGAATACACTGTATTCGTGTGATGCTTTGAAGGAATTGTTAACTATTTGAATGGCACTGTATTTGTTGCAAAAAAAATATGTAAATGTTTAGACATCTATGATGCTTAATTTCCGAAGAAATAATTGGAAAAAGAGAAAAGTAAGCTTTCACCGATAAAATAAATTTTCACCATTACTTTGATTGACTGTAACCCGTCTATGTTGATATTTAAAGTCAATGAGAATTTTTCAAAATTGATTAGGTTTGAATAACTATCGCAAAATTTTGGCGAAAAGATTTGATATTTTTGGTATTATACATATAGAATTGATGTATAATTTGCGTTTCAAAAAAAGGTTTTAAAAAAAAATGTATAAATTTGAAAAAATATTTTTTTTCCGATTGTATTTATTACGAAGCAGTGTTCGCATTTAAAATAAAAAATTCAAGTTCCATATTAATGTTCGAAAAAGAAAGAATATAGTAATATATGCGTGATAATATGCATGTGATGGTCGTATATTTAAAATTACTATGTTTAATGTAGATTTGAATTTTTTTCGAAATTTGAATGTCTATATTTCAATATAATAATTTTATGTATGTAAGTAATTTGAAAAATTCAATTTCTTAATTTAATTAGTTTAACATGTTATTGTCTTTAAAGTAGAAAAAGTATGTTGCTACATGCGTAGTAAACAAATGTTTAAGAAAAGTACGTTTATAATCAAAAGTGTCAAATTGTGTTGCTGCATGCGTAGTAAACAAATGTTTAAGAAAAGTATGTTTATAATCAAAAGTGTCAAATTGTGTTGCTACATGCGAAGGCTACATGTGTATTACGAAAAATTGTTGCTAAGTTTATAGTATACATGTATTTATACTGAGAAAGCCAAACTACCTACGTATGTACAAAGTTAAAATTTTATATACGTATATATTATGGTACTGTATCACCTTTTTCTGCTTTGCTTGCTGCCTTTGGTTGTATGCTGCTGAAATTTGTTGTTGTTGGTGTTGTCTTCCGTTGCTGCCGTTACCAAATGAAGCTTTTCCTATTTGCCTCTCGTTCTTGCTTCTGTCTTTTAGCTTCTTTTGCTTTCTCGAATTTTTGTGGATGAGTAAATGGCGTGTCGGTGATGTTTTACCGCTATTAACGGTGCTTATTAAAGGCGTCACTGGTGGTTGTGTTTTTAGTTTCACCGTTATGGCGTGGTACAGCCAGTTCAAAATTTAATATCTCCATATACATGTATGTATGTATGTATGTGACACCACAAAATGTAGGTTTTGTGTAAGTTCCAAATTTATGTTTAGTAAAAATTGTATTTTTAAATTTCTTTTAAATTTTATCAAATTAGTTTTTAAATGTATATGTTTTAAATAGTCCATTTTGCCATATGTGGCTTTTTGTTTTGCAACTTTGTATTTTTTTTCGTTTTTTTTTTTTTGAAATTTTGTATATTTTTTTGTAATTTTTCCTTTCGGAGTTTT
Source organism: Eurosta solidaginis (assembly GCF_040869045.1). NCBI lineage: Eukaryota > Metazoa > Arthropoda > Insecta > Diptera > Tephritidae > Eurosta > Eurosta solidaginis. The sequence continues at coordinate 13,722,490 of NC_090323.1, read as the reverse complement.
GTATATTGTTGTAGTATTTGCAACTTTTGTAATTTCGTAGCTTTAAAATTTTGTGAAATTTTATGATTTTTGTATTTTTGAAATTTTGTAATTTTTGTAGGTTTGAAATTTGATAAGAATAAAAAATTTTTTTGTAGTATTTTTGTAATTTTGTAGTTTTTTTTGTAGTCTTTTTATAATTTTATAACTTTTTTTGTATTTTTTTGAAATTTTATATTTTTTTTTTTTTTTTGGAATTTTATATATTTTTGTATTTTTTTTTTGTAATTTTTCGTAAATTTTTGAAATTATCTTACTTCGAGTAATTTTCTTTTTTTGCATATATTTTATGAATTTTGCAAAGAAAATTTTCTTCATTTTGGCACAACCACCACGCACTTTATCGTCGCAACCACCACGCACATATTCTTCCAGATTTTATTTTTAATTATGCTGCTTTTGTAGTGCAGGGAATTTTTTCCTTCCCCGACGCCAGTTTTTGCCGCAGGCATGGCCACGGTCGCCATGTAAGACGACCCTCGTCACGGTCGCCATGTAAGACGACCATCGTCACGGTCGCCATGTAAGATGACCATCGTGGTCATCTTTATTCTTGCGTCGTAGTTGACGCAGGTTATCGCCCAAACGCTTTAACGCAACTTAAGTAAGGCACACAATACTAATTGCGTAGACTTCTCGCACATACACTGCTTCTAATACCAAAACAAGAAACTGATGAACTTTACTTTTTAAATATAGTCTTTTTAAAATTTTATTTGTTGAATATAAAAATGTTCACAAACTTAGAAAATTTAATATATATGTATTTATATATATATATATGTGAGCTGCTGAAAACTTTTGCTTCTTGACGAGTTGAATGCGCGAAATTAATTGGCGTCATTCGAAGTGACGTTTATGAAGGTAACCCTCATGGTGAGTGATTGGTGTGGTCAAAAAAATTGACGTGGTTAATATTTAATGATTGATGTTATGGTCACTCAACACTTATCATAAGGGTTGCCTTACACCAACATCTGAATTTCGAACTCACATCGTTCTGCCTCACATTATTTCCTCCCAACCAGGCGTCTATTTTCGTTCTTCGCCTCACGATAACACTTCAATAACCGCGCGTTGCTGCGCTCATAAGTGACGTAGCCCCATAGCAGCGTCCTTTATTTTCCTAGGCAGCGCGACATTCCTCGTTGTACCATTTTTGTGGGCTCGTTTGAACCTACGGTGTGAGCAGCGGCGGTACGTAATGAGAGAGGAATATGCCCCCACAGCTCGGCCACATCGCCAGGTCGAATATTTCTCTCGGTGAGCATTATTAGTAGATTGATTATCTACCCGACTGAAATTAGCTTGGGGAATTTTAAAAATTTCTAGCAAATGTAGTACATTAAGAAAAAGGAACTCTATATTTTATTGCTTCTATGATCTTTATAAATGATATTGCTAAAAATGTTTATTCCATTTTTAGGTCATTTGCCAACTGTTGAGTACGTTCTTTTAGAAACTCCTGCATATCTGGTTCTAGTTTCATTATTTCCACAGCTTCCTTCAACATATCCATGGCTTCTGTAAGCTTCTCTTGTACATTAGTCTTTGTCAAAAGACCCTGTTCGAATTCGCGTTTTGCTTGTACGACTAAGGCCTCCTGCAGATCGAGTAGTAAATTGCCACGGAATATGCTCCAACCACCGTCTAAAACGTCGGCTACCTCAAGTAACTCACGACAGAGCTCCACTTTTCGTTTGACGGCTGCGTCCGTCATTTCTGTGCAAAAAAAAATTAGAACCATTCAAACGAGAATATAAAAGTGGACGGAAACGGACCTACCCTGCATACGAAATCCGGGTACACTGCCATAAAGCTGTGTCAGCGCATACTTCACTTGTAGCATGTGTGTATTCTTCTCATGCAATGTATCACGGTAACGATGCAGAAACTCTTCGAAAGCGCGTGGTGAGAACTTTTTTAAAGACTCAATTTCTTTCAGCATAGCGTTATTGCCCCAACTGATCTGCTTGGCGGGTATTTCATGTGGACAAAGCTGACATTTCCAGATGGCGCCATTGTCAAGTGGATTCGTTGATATGATCTGAAAAGAATGTTGAAGAATTAGAAAATTGATAGCCACATTAACCCTTCCTTACTCTTCTCTACGCACCTTTCCAATTTTACATTTGCTGCACAAAATTGCGCCAGCAAATGTGCCCAACTCCTCCGGATCCTTACAGCGTGCACAAGTGCATTGGAAGCATTTCGCCAGCTGCAAGTGCTGGCGACGCATAAGCGTACACTTTAGTGGTTGTGTGTAAGAGGTTGCTATGATCTCACCCTTCGATATCTTCTGTTTGGCTATGAAAATGATCTGCAATTGTTCATCAAAAGTATGACGCGCATTCGAGACGCAATCATGTGAGATCATCGCTGCATTAATGTAGACTGCGCGCAGCTTTTGTCCTGTAGCTGCTAGACGTATCTCAAAGGCATTGGTATCGAGACGCGCTGCAATGCGCAACACATCATCATCGCTCCACTCACTAAATCCCATTATGGTCTTAATAAAAGTCAACAAATTAGCGCTCAGAACCTTGTAGAGTGGCGTTTCAATACGTTCACTGAGATGATCTTCTAATTGGTCGAAACGCGCGAATGCGGCAGGATTTTTCTTTCGCAATAAAATGCAGCGCAGTGGTAGAATGACGCAGTAGGCTGACTCCTTCATGCCTGTCTGTTCTTTGGTGGGATCGTAATCGATTTTGGCATTGAATTTCCGCGCTGCCATTAGTTCGCATTCGTCTATGTGTAGCGGTAAACGTTCACATTCTACACCACACAGCGGCCATGAACAACGTGTGCATTTGTAATAGTTCTTTTGTGATGATGTCGGGCTGGGCAATGTGCGATGGCAACCAAGACAAATGGGAGCGCTAGCAACTTTAGGTCCATAGATGAAGGGTTTTTCACGCAGAAATATCTCTCCTTGTTTGATGTCACGTGTAGCACGCAGATGACGGCCCAGTGTGTCATTTGTGGCGATCTGAAAGAGTAGTGGGATGAGTACAGTTTATGAGAAAAATCAAGAAGCCAATCTTTGCGAAAACAGAAGAAAAACTTCTTTTCTGGGGTTTTCACCACTGATGTAATTCAGAGAGCTGCCTGGTATGAGGAAAATATGAGATCCGTCAAAGTTCATCACTGTTATACGAAGGGACTCAAGAAGTTTTATAAGGCAACCCGTTCTATGTGTTGCCAGCGTAGTTTATAGCTCCTCCACCTTACCTACCTGTAGCGAGTCCTGCGTGTTTAGCAGGCGACCAGAAGTTTCACCTAGACAATGGTTACATCAAATCATTCCGGAGATGGTCCGATTATTTCCTCAATGATGTTTTTTTCTGGAGCGTACCGGATCGAAATACGGCAAAGGATTATTAACATCTCCCATACCATTCAGGGAGTCTCCTTATTGTTACAGAAGAAGAGACAACAAACTTAAAGAATTGTACTTTTATAGAAAACCCCTTCTCCTAAGAGCACGATCCTCCCTAGAGACTACTATTCTTTCGTGAGTCAAACTCGTAAGTGTCTTTATCGCTACAAGAAGAAGAAGGTCCTTTATGTAACAAACACCAGTCTCATTATATTTCAGTGAGGAGCTGAAAGCTTTCGACAAAAATCTCTCTAGCGAAGCAGCTACACGGTATCCTTTTTGATATAGACTGCGAGTATTGGATAAAAAAAAACTTGGAGCATATTGGGCAGGACGGCCAGTGGCCTCAGATCCAATCTACTAGCAATCTAAATCAACGGGTTATGTTAGGTTGAATCAGCCTGTCCGTGGCGACCTCACATATTCTGAATGAGTTCATAGTTTGCTCAACGACCAATCTGAACTACCCTATCAAAAACCAGGACTTGTGTTATAAAATAACTCCATCCACTGGGGAAATACTACAAGCTTTCTCGGACTTGTGCAACTAGCTGCTTCTACATCTCATATTTGTGTCACTTCGAATAGCTGGAGCCTTAATCTGGCGAGCACCAGTACCGTGAGGAGTTTTCAGTTCCCATAACGAATATAAAAAGCATTTTCTTACAGCTACTGATGGACTTGAAGGATTGTAATAAAAGCGTTGAGTTTAGTTGTTCGACATATCTTATTTACGATCACCAGGAACTTCGGTTATATCCGTAACTTATACCTCCGCTGGGAAATTACTAGCCATGCTAGCAAAGCGGGCTCAGAATGAGACATGATATTTCCTGACTCTGTATATTTTTACCTGACTCTGTACGATGAGATTGCATAGCTCTTGCAACGTTTGTCTCTCGCCCCATCATGAACGGAACCGCATCTCAAAGTTATTTTAATCTGAAGTCGAAACCACACCAGAAAATCGACTCAGGCAGTATGGTATGCCACGAGTTGGCTTCCCAAGGCAGCCGGTTCTATGTGCCGTAGCGACTCGGGATTTTTCCCGACCAAGAGCTGTCATTACAGTGTAATCCCATTTAATTTGTTGCATATCTCCCACAGTTCCAACTGTCAGATTGACCAGTTTTCATTCATAAGGTTCTCACAAAATTGAGAGCTGTGCCGTTGGGAAAACCTCATCGATTCTATACTTGCTTGTGTTATCCTACTTTACAGCATTCCCCCTGCCGACGGAGATGTCAGTCAATACCGCGGATATCAAAAGTAGGGCAAGGGACCTAAGAGTTCTATCCCATACATTGAGTTTTGTAAGTCTTACGAACTAATTCTCAAACAAAATTATAACATAAATAAGCAAAAGAGCCGATCTTTCGTACAAAGGGAAGAGCGTGCGTCGTTTGTTAGGCTAAACAATGCCGACATTCAAAAAACGGCGCAACTACATAAATCAGTGAAAGTAAATATTTACTTAAAATTTATGGCCAAACATTTCGCATAGACTCGTATTCATCTTTCGCAACCACCTGTTGCCTTGACTCGTGATTTATAAACAAAATGAAAATAAATATTTATTTACTCAAATGTTTTCAATTTCTCTATATTCTACTCTAACGATTTTTAAATTTGCTTTTTCGAGAATTTTTCAAGTGATGGCAATTTCGACTATTTGCTCACCTGCAAAATGTTTGACTACTGGTCAATCACCTCTTCTGCCACGACAAAATTAGATTTGGCAAAAAAAAAAAAAAAAAATTAAAAAACTTTGATGTGAAGAAAATAAGAAGTGCACTTTATAAATATAGCACTCGCACGACCGTTGATTGTGAGACTGTTTTTTTAAATTACCTCTTTATTTCCGCCACTTTTGCTAAGGCTTGATACTGAAAAAAATCGGTCGAAATAGGGTGAGACAATCGATTACAGGGTGCTATATCTGGATTGAGCCTCAGCGTTGCCTAACGCTTAATATTACTGCCTTAAAGCATGCCGAATGCAGGCAGAGCCATTTCCAGGGCAGCTAAGCTATATTCAAACCTACCTTCAGTTAGTAAATTTAATGAAAACCTTACGACAGTTGAACAAAGCATACATTTTGGACTTACAAGTACATGGCATAATACTGCATCCCCAATTTTTCCGTCCAGCCTGCATCCATCCGTGAACATTTTTCTCAGATTCTCGTCCCATATTAATCCCCAATTCCGTTCATCTCTTCGAATATGAGTGATGAATGTGGCAATAGAAGCAGAAGCCGGAGCACAGTGGTCTAAATGTTCGACTGCCCGTAATTCAAAAGCTTTAACCCCACGAAATCGTATTGTCACCCGTGCTGCGACCATTTTGGCCACGATGTCGATGCACTGCTTTCAACTTTTTGATCGTGGAGGAATTGCCTAGTAGTCTTCGCAATACCACAACGCCGTGTAATAGATTCGGCTTGACCACCATACTGCTCAGCCAATGTCCCGCGTTTGGAGGGAGGCCCCATCGTTTTCCATCTGCCCCTCGACAGCAGTACAAAGGAACAGAAGCCTTTCTAGCTTTGTGCTCCACATTAAGCTTTCATGACGCCTGTCTGTCAAGAATAACCCCAAGGACCTAACCCTGTCAGACAGGATCACCGACATGATTCGAACCACCTAGTTAGGACACCCAGGGAACCCTGTAAAATGCCTCTCGGACTATTCAAAACCATACCTTTGACGAGAATTGCCAGGCCACCGGCATATGCCACCACTTGGCAGTTCCTACCCTAAAGATTCCGAAGCAAGTCGTTCATTATCACGACAAAAAGCAGGTTCTCTGAGTCGTCGCTTCCCTCAACTCCGCCGCTACAGTTCTTCCTCTCAACAATTGAATGCATTCTATCAGAAAAATCAAGAGAGTGGGTTTGTTATTCTTGAATTAACAGACACTCCAAAAAATGATCGCATTATGGTTAATTCAAATTAACAATATTCTGCCAAAACTATACATTTTCAATGAATTTAGTTGACATTTGAACAGCGACCAACTGCCAATATTACGCAAATGCATCTTTATTCTTATGACCTAGATACCACAGAAATCACTGTCATATCAACCGCCTTCATTGTTACTGTTAAGTTAATGGAAACCTGTTATTTTAACAGCTTGCTTTGGTATTCTTAGGGTTAAGTTATAAGAGCTTTGGCTTACGCATGATGGACATTTTTTGTTGTTCAATGGATTGTCAGTCCGTTCAAAGTTGATTCAAAAACTATTTGCAATGGATTAGGGTAAATTGACTTGTAATTCAGTTGTAATTACCAGCTTTTTTCTTTGAGTGTAGCGAGTTGTGAAAATTCTCTAGACAGAGAGCTCACCGAACAGCATCCTAATTGCTGTTATTAAATTGGAAGATATATAGGGCGCTGTCGAGTTCTTCGCTCTGCTCGGGCGACAAAACGAAACGGAAAGGCAGCAATCGAAACTCTAAACTCCCTGACATCACTTTTATAAGCTATTACCATTCACTCCAGATCGGCTTGAGCTGTTATAAACTATGCTAAAGTCCTAGATATTTTTCAGCCAATCTCTTGCTTACTGCTTGTCCTGTAAAGTGTGTACACAACATACTAGAATGAGACTTTCCAGTAGTATTTGTGGTTCCATGTTATTAAGCTGAAAAGGTGCAGGGTTTTCTAGGTATTAGCAAGAGTGATTCTTCGCTGGATTTCACAGTTGATGTTATTTGTATTAACGCTGGCTTCCAAATAAACGTAGTCTTTTGCTATTTCGAAGTTATGGCTGCCAATAGAAGCGTGGTTGCCAAGGTACTTCGAATACAGCTCATACAGAATAGAGCTTACGATTTGTCGAACACGTTCGAGAAAAAAACTTGGCTTGTTCGTACGCAAGAGATTCAACATATTTAATAATAAGGATCGGCCTACCAAGTGGCAAGGAAGAGTAGAGTAATCTCAAGGCACACTATATATTTTCATTTTCTACTTTCCGATTTTGGTTTTTTGAGTTTCATTTACATGCAATCACCTCATAACACGTGCATTCCGCCTTATGCCCTTTCCTCCAGTGTATGATCTGATGTTCTTTGCCACAATAGACCACATTTCTGCAGCCGCCACATTTCTGTGTTGCTGTCACACCACAAACTGCACATTTTCCCGGATTTGTCATGATTTCTATCTCTCTATCTTATCTTATTCTCAGCAAATTATATAAAAAATTTTTCTTATTTTTTCTAAACAAAATTATAAGCAATCGCTTATATATTTTTGTATAATATTTACGTTACAATATTAAAAATGTACACAAACAACTTTCGAATAAAATTGTTTTTAAAATTTCGATTTGCGTAATCGCCAGTCGCGTACGAACTGGTCGAAAAATTCAATTTGAGAATAAACAACAGCAAAGGACGACTAATTTCTTTAAATATTTAACTGCATATCAACCTATGCGCACTTAGCTATATGTAGTATTAATCTATGTACATTAGACCGTATCTATCGAAGAGACGAAAAACTACCCAGAATGCAAATATGTACTTTGAAATAAAATGGCAAATTTCAAACCAAAGTTATTTCGAAACAATCAACAAATATGAGAATCTATAAGAGACGTTGTTGTTGTTGTTGTAGCGATAAGGTTACTCCCCGAAGGCTTTGGGGAGTGTTATCGATGTGATGGTCCTTTGCAGGATATATTGTAAAGAATTTAGGGTATTCCTGCTTATTTGAAACCTTCTGCAAACGTTCGAATCACTAAATTGTCGAGTAAATAACTCAAATATTCAGTAATGCAAAATGGTCTTTATTAGACTACTTTGAGAGTACTTCACAATAACACTTATATTTCACAACCAATAGCGTGCCTTAATCAAACTGGTTACTGATTACTCAGCTTGTGCTGATTTTATACTCTCCGTTGCTTCATTCGCTTATTTCTACTAAGGTCTAGTAATTTCGTGAACTTCATTTTGGGTTACCAGCCATCTACGTACATATATATTTGTAGTTTATAGCCATATGCGTGTGTATATATGAGTACTGCTTCGGCTGATGATTACATGTGTTTATGAGTATCTCTCCGTTGCCTTGCATGGGTGTGGGTAAATGATGATTAATGGGTTTTTGTAGCTTGCTCAAATGTTGTTGTGCCTTTATTTAATAACCTTCCACTATGAAAGGCCTTCCAAAAAAAAAAAAAAAACTTGGAAAATCTGACGTGGCTTAAAGAACTTATATAGTTGTTGTTCTCATTAATTCATTACGTCTTTACCCTGTACAAGGAATCTTCCTATCATAATAATATCTTCTACATAAAGTCACGCCACTTGGTAGAGAAGCTCCGTCTAAATATGAGCAGTCAAAGCTTAAAAGGCTACACAGTGCTCAGTCCCGAGTATATATTTGATGTAAAAAATCCTCGCACTCAGCGGACGGTAACCATTAAATTATGTATTGGTAGCTATGTGTACCGTAAAATGACTCCTTCCATAATTTGCATTTAAAGTGAGCTTTTGTGCTTTAAATACGGATTAATGTACGTACATACATATATCTTAGCTATAAATTTGGCTGCCAAAATTTCGGCTAACCAAATTTAAACAGTTTCGTCTATGCAACGCGCTGCAGAGCGCCTCAAATCAACTAAGAACGTCATTACTTATGTGAAGGGGGGCATGAAAAGTGTGCGCGGATCGACCATTGATGACGTGTAGGCTGCCAACAGTTGCATAGCGGTGTAAAATCTTTTGTTCTACAATTTTTTGTTTAGCGTTTCCCCGCACTTTCTCCAAGCCTATTAACGGAATGTTGAATTCTCAGTGTTATTTCTTTTATTTATTAATAGAACTCTCTGAGTTGTTTTTTTATTTTGTCTAAATAATGGAGGTCGGGGTATTAACTAAAAACTTAATCACTTCAAAATATTAACAATGTCTTTACAAGTTTATTTTGACACACATGAAACATATGTACGTATGTATTATGGAAATGATTTGTATTGAGATTTAGAAGACATTTTACATTTCTTCTGCCTTATTTTTGTCAAAACGCAGCCGGATAGGTATTTTTGCAATGTGTAATTAATTTGTTAGGTATATGTATATAGGTTCTCTGATATTTTGATGACGAATAAGTGAAATTAGGCTGTCCTACCACAATTCGTTATTGAAAATAGCAAAAGAATTTTGTCATTCCCAATCAAATATGACTTGGAGACAAAACCAGTTTAGGTGTTATCTTATACTCAGTACTCTTTCTGGTTCCGACGCTAATTACATATATACACCAAGCCATATTAACTTCGTAGCAACATCACCCTTTGTATTATCGATGTTCTGAGGATTGATAAGCGATAGCATGGGCAAGGAACGGGTCTTTGAACCTACAGACGGAAAATTTGGGTTCCACGCTGTAACTACTTTAAACGAGTTGAGGCAGATCGACATCGGTGCGGCTCGTAATATGGTAATCTGCAGTACCAGGTTCCAGCATAAAAAAATATATCAATTTAATTGCCTATCGCCTGATCGAGAAACACGAAACGAAACCGATCACATCATGACCGATGGCAGGCATAGTTCCAGTGTTCTGGATAGGAGCACTTTTTGAGGTTCAAACCGGACCATTGCCTTGAAGCAGTCAAGACATGCAAGCGCTTTTGTGCAGCGAAGAAATGGCGCATAGTGTCGAAAGGAACGTAAGCCGTTGCACCTGCTCACCGAGAGCAATCTTCGGCGTGACGATGTAGCCGAGCAGTGGCAGCACATTTATTATGTACCGCTGCCAACATCACTGATTTCGAGCAAGCTTAACAAAACAAGTTGTACGATGAGAAATGCCATGCTGGAAAGAAGGAGAAAGATGCTGCCTATAAGGCCACGCTGCGAGCGAGCGTGGTAGTTTGCGGTGTATTTGAACGTGACGCGAAAATGAAAGAGATTCGATTAATTAGAAGAAAACAACGTTAGACTGAACGGCGTAAGTGTGAACAGCTTCAGGTGCTGGCTGATAAGAATTGTGGACGACAATTCTACCCAAAAACCCAGCAGATGACATTCGTGCAGGCAAGATAATGGCGTCTAGGTAACTGACGTACAGAGTGTGCTTAAGTTGTGGAGGGAGCACTTCTCTTCACTGCTTCATCCGATACCCTAATCCCCAAAGACCTAAAACAAGTTGCGGGTATGAAGAAGTGAGAGTGGTAATATCCCGACTAAAGGCTAGCCGGGCAACGACGGTAAATGTACCATAGACCAAATCTTCACTATACTCCAGATCCCGAAGAAAACTCACTATAAGGGAATCGGCACGCTCCATTTTTTTCAACTTCAAAGCATCCTTTTATTGCGCAAAAGGAGTTGATTGACGAAATAACGTGGAGAAATACCATCAGCTCAATAAGGTTTGGAAAAAATCTCTCCGAGCCTCTTGAATCGAGTCGGGTCCCTCTCGTGCGATTAAAGAAAATAATACTGACAGTAGATCTATACATCGAGGGTAAAATATATTACTAGAGCGTACAATTGCTGGTGTATGGTGATTATATTGATATTATTGGGCCAAAAAAATGGTCCGTAAGTTCTGCCTCCTCAGGATTACATAAATAGGCAAACACAAAATGGATCTTACTGTCATACAAGAAAGAATGGGCACATTCGCACCTTGGCTGCTACCTATGTCACTGTTTGCGGATATAAACTCGAGACTGCAAAGGAGTTCGTCTATCTGGGGACCAGCATTAACAGCGAAAACAATGTCAGCAAAGAAATAAGATGGATAATGATTCTTGACAATAAGTGTTAGTTTGGACTGAGTAGGCAATTTAAAAGGAAAGTCCTTTTTCGGCGAAAAAAATTGCGCACTACAAGTCACTCATCAGACATGTTCTAGTCGGAATCATAGACGGTGTCGAAAGAATATGAGATGGTCCTTGGTGTGGTCTTAAGAAAACTTCAACCTAAGATTTTGAGAGGTATAACGATGAACTGTATGAGCTTAACAGAGCAACGAATAAAACCCTAAAGACGTCACCAAGCAATTGCTTCAATCTACGCTCGTATAAGGAAGCAGAGTAAAGGGGAAGACTTGATCTTTCCTTTCTTGGTGTTCCCAATTTGTGTCATTTATTACAAAACAAGAAAAACTGTGGTTACATGCTACGTCAGGACCAAAAACGTGTAGGCGGTTAAACTCCAATTAATGACAATAATACTGCGCCGGGCACGGAACGATATACGAAATGTCTTAGTCTAGGACTGCCAGTTGCTTTAATAGATTCGTAGTTTTACTGCAGTGTAAAAGTAAATACTTCTTTTTTGTATACTTTCTTATTATTGCTTACCTATTTATTATAATTAAAACACACTTTCTTTCTATTTTTCACAATTCATATAATAATTTATTATATGTATTTCCATGGTTGGTACATAAGAATGTAAAAATTTGTCGTTTGTTAATATAAATTGATAAATGGAAATCAGTCTTTTTCTATGTATTTTAAAAGAGAAACCAATATACATGAGAATGTATGTATATCATCAAACCAGTTGAACCTATGTATGTATGTGTGTAGCAGCAGTTTATTGTTTTACTTAAAAATAATAAAAATTAATTTAACTTAATTTAAATATTTATATAAGTTGATAAAGAAAAATTGGCTATTTAATTATCATTAAATTGGTGCAGCGTGCTATAAAAATAAAACATACATAGTACTTAACTTAATTATTTAAATATCTAGACCCCAAGCCAAATTGTATGACAAAAAATGAAACAAATATGATTTTGAATGAGATACAAACCTAATGAGGGCCGTTTTCACCTTCTTCAGTTAAGGGCTAATTAAACTTCCTTAACCCTAACGCCATCCTTATCCATAACCATCTCCAATGTGATCGATTAATGATGCCTTAACCTAAAAATCGTGAAAATTTCATACCAATGAAGAAAACGCAAGAAATTACAAACATATTCCAAAAAAAATAATTTTCTTAGTCGTAACGTATCCAAAACAATGCACAAAATCTAGGAAAAGTTATTAAATTCACCAACTCAAATATTTTTAGGTTATGGATATGGCGAGAAGCCAAAAACCAATTGGTTGGCTATGGTATGGTTATGGCGTTGGCGATATGGTAAGGCACCATTAATCGATTACATTGATTTCCGTACGGTAGGTTCTATCAGCTGTTTTATCTGGTTATGGTTTCATGGTTATAAGTCGCCATTAATTGGCCCTTTAGTCACTTATCTACAAGTAAAGAAATTCTCGTTTTTTCATGCTTATTAAGGCATCAGCTGTCAGTGTCGAAGGCAAAAGTGTAAACAAAAGTCAGCTGCTTTTTTGTGTATCGACAATAGATTTCAGGGATTTGTTCTACAAAATATTCACAATTATCGATTTAATTGGAAGTGGATCGCCCTGTGTTGGGGCTAGCTTAACGATTGCTAATATACAGTTAAATGGTGAGAACGGCCCTAAAAATAAAAGAAATTAGAAGATGTATTACGAAACAAATTTTATGAAAGAAACTTAAAAAATTTCGATTTCGCAATGCCTTTTTCTGTCGCAATATATATTAGCTATTCAAATATTCAATTTCAACTAGTTATTTTGTATGTATGTAAATGCAAAGTACATTTAATATAGATTTGTATTTGTAAATATGTACTACTTAATTTGCGGAATTAATTTTCCTCATTTCACAAGCAACAATTAATCGATATTACAGCATTTATCTTTGCACATTCAAAGCACACATAGTTTAATTTAATTAATATAATTTATACAATTATTTTAGTCATTTCTTATTTATGTCTGCTTAACTGTTGTAGTTTTTTGTATTATAAATATACTATGTAGTATAGTACAACTATGTATTTGAGTCTGAATTAAAATTGTGCGCATTTATGAATTTTTGCTTAGTAAATGTAAGTTCCAATCAATTATACAAAAACAACGCATATTTCACTAGATGTAAGTATTAATATAATTATATTAATTCTCTTGCAACAAACCAATTTTTTCCATGATGGAAACTACTTACTTGAGTGCGCAAAAAATAACCAAAATTTTACCTGCAGATGGCGACCACATAAGGCACGCTTGGACAATATATATAATTCAGAAGTGGAATATTAGACGAATCATGAAATAAGTATTTAAGGAAGAATAATAGTAAACAAATTTCCTACCTGCGCAGTATCAAATTTTATACAACGAGGACATTCAGGCCCAGCATTTTTTTTAACGAATTCGTGGTCCTGCAGTTTGCATGACAAATTTGACTGTTATGAGAACAAACGCGTTCCCTTTCATCCAGCAAAGCAGGAGAAAAAAAAGTTTTTTTTTGTTTAAATACAGAAAAAAAGGAGGTACAAATCAGAAGTGAAATATTAACTTTCAGGCTCAGTTTTTTTCTACTAGAAATTGGCAAACAAATATTTGCCGAGATTTAAAATAAATAAATGTAAGAAGCAATAACCTCCGAAGAGATTTTAGGCCTAGCTTTTCTTCCAATTAACGCCGTCTTCCTTTTTATTTTTCCGGGACGATCCCACTTAGGAAAATGTTTTTTTTTTTTAATTTTTGATGTAGCTTAAACCCAGGGCCTTCGGTACACCACGGCGGCCGAAATTGGCAATCCCAGCAGTTTTTGTGCAAATTTTACTGTTATGAGAACGAATGCGATATCCTTAATCCACCAAGGGGGAAGTTACGTTGAAGTTATATCTTTTGATGGTTAATAGTTTCCAAGTAAATATTCCATTCATGCCGATAGCAGTATTTGAAATTTATTCTATAATAATTTTAACGTTCACCCAATTAAGCAATATTTTATATAAATTGATGTCTCTAGGCAGTAGGTACTCTACTAACTCTGCTCAAATACAGCAAATACATATATTGTACTAAAAAGCGGTTTGTTATAAAAGTTTTTTTTTAAAAGCTTTTAACCAATGCTCGCAATTCCATAAATTCGAAGTTTATGAATAACTAAAAATAGATAATATAAAAGTAATTATAAAACACAAACTATCCACTTTATCAACACTTCTTAACTATATCCCAATTTATAATATCGTAGGCGTGGCAATTTTGATATGCTTGCGCCGATATGTTGGCAAACCTTCACCTTCGCTAATATCTACATTTACAAGCTCTCTTATTTTTCAAGTTTGAGTATTTAAAATAGTTATCAATTTTTAAATAATGAATTCTTAATTTATTTGCAATAAAAACGGTACGTTTTTTTTCACTACCAAAAAGTAATAAACTCTTTTAAATTTGATTTGAGTACATTTCTGCATTTTTCCGATTCAAATCCAACTACATATATTTAGAAAAAAATCTGTCAAGTCAAAAAAACAAAGTGCAGCAAAGTTTCAAAATCCTTTGGCGCAACTTACAAATCTCTCATAGTGGTTTATAGCATACTTTTAGGCGCTTAAACTTTGTAAGGCATTAAGCAAAATCATTTGCTGAACAAAGCTTTAATAAATTCGCTAAGGAAATGTTAGGGCCTCATTCTCTATTACGAAACGAACGTTCGTTTCGCTTCAGAGGCAAATCGTCTGTCGATAGAGAATACCATAGCTCGACGGAATCGTTTCCGAGGCGAATCGTTCGTTCCAGCTATCGTTCGCAATAGAGAATTAAGCCCTTAGTTGCATTCTATGACTAAATTAGTAACTACAGCTAAGCAACACTTAAAAACGACCGTATTTTTTTTAATTTAAATACTCTTAATGTTAGTACATACATATACAATTTTAGTCTACTACTGGCCCTCTAAACGGACCTAATCTCATAGTAAAACCTACTCGATTTATCTTGCATTATTTATTACATTTTGTCGTCTTTTTCTTCAAAATGGTGATAGTGATGGTGTATGTGCTCGTGCACATAGCGGTGTATAAGAGATGTGGAGCCACCGCTTGTGTTGGCTAGGCTCGCACAACCACCATTTTCTTCCGCCCCTTCGTCCTCTCCTTCATCATCACCCTGTGCATCCTCTTGATTTGCTACGCCTTCGTCGTTCATCTCATTCAAATCACCGACCTCGCTGGCTCTAAGTGTGACATCTGATTCGACAGCTATCAATTCTGCATCATCACTCAAGTCGAGTAGATCGGCTGTCGCAACATTGTTCTCTTTAGTAGTTTCCGCAGCACCGTTAACAGTTGAGTTCAGAATCGCATTTTCGTTTGATATCGCACACTTTGCATTTGCTGACGCTATTTTGCTTGTTGACTCCGCTTTTTTCGCTGCATATAAGGCCGCAATGGGTGTTTCACTTACCGCATCGTCATCATCGGTTGTGGTCGGCGCAATGAGGTTCTCACATTCAGCTGGATCACCATGCATTGGTATGAGCATTATGCAATTACCAATGCTCGTATTCGAGCTACTGGAGTGTATGCCGCTAGTAGGTGTCTTTGCTTCCTCTTGCTGCTGCTGTGGCTTTGTTGGCTCATTTTGGGCAGCGGAGTGCGCGGGAATTTTGTTTGCAGATTTATGTTTGCGCCGTTGCCCATTTTCACTGCGACTCTGATGGTGTCCTTTTAAGGCGCCCTCTTGTAATTTTTCGCTTAATTTAGCATACAAAAGATTATTGTCAGTATATTTTGCAGGATCCTTGCGCTGTTGCTTGTTTTTGTGGCTCTTTAACAATTTTTCAATGTGATCGGCAGGTGAGCGCTCCAACTGCGCACTGGCCAGATTGAGTGCGGCCAGCTTATTGGAGCATTGTTGATAGAGTTGTTGGATATGTTGTTGTTGTTGTTTATGCTGATTATGTCCATGATGCGCGCTGGACGACGAAAGCCTTTGGTAACCGTGATATTGAGGTGAATTGTGAGCGGTTAAACTTTGCACATGCGCATGCTGTTGCGAATATGAGCCGCTACGTAAAATTTTACTTGTCTTTATTTGATGTGTGGTGGAATTGAGAAATACTTTTACGGGCGTACTATTGCTACTAGGAACTACTGTCATTATGGGTTGTACTGTTGCGATTAGTTGTTGTTGCTGTGGATTTGTTACTACATTACCGGTAGCATTCTGAGCATACGATGGTGCAAGTGTATTGGCACCCGCTGGTGGGGAGTGACTTGCGCCACTTCCACCACAAATTGTTGCATGTAAAAAAGAATCATAACCACATAAATTCATTTTACTATGGTGCCCATGTTGTATGCCAGATTGGGCAGCCAACACAGCAGGATTAATGGCCATTTGTTGATGGTAAATTGGTATATGTGGTTGTGGTGGATGATATTGTGTGGTGTTGTTGGTGCTGATATCGTGTAAATTTAATTCGCTGCTGTTGTTGTTCGTATGATTGCTGCTGTGACTGTGACTGCTGTTGCTGTTGCTTTTGCTGTTGTTGTGACTGTGGTTGTGCTGATGCTGATGATGGTGATGGTGATGGTTGTTGTTGCTCACGTAGGTATTGTGTATATTGCTGTTGTTGTTGTTGTTGTTGTTGTTGCTGCTGTTGGGACTGATAACTGCATTGCTGTGGTTCGTAATTAAGGTCGGTATTTTCGAGACTGTATTTGAACGTTGGCGCTGTTGATTGTGAGGTTGTTGAAGTGGATGTTGTGGTTGCCTTATGGGACTCACATTTGCTTGAGGTTTTCTGAAATTGCCAATAAAAAAAATCACACATAAGCAAGAACCATCATAGTGCATATATAAGAAATTCAATAGCATTTGCCTAAGTATCTCTCAAATGAGAGCTGTGTTTACTTATTAAGCATTGATTGGGAAAGGGTTAAAGCGAGGTAATTAATGTTCACACATTTACAGTTGGCTGGCACGTGTACGTGTTGTGATTTAACGTAGTTTGATAACAAGGGGAAACTGAGAAACTTCAGCTGGATACTTGGTAGGTCGTAAATCCTTAACCAGTTATGGTATGCAGGCAAATCGCAGGCACGTGGCAATAATGTGTGGGTATTTTACGGTAAAGCGACTTAAGAGAGAAACAAGATATGGGCCGCATATATAATATTTGGGTTAATCTCTATTTCAAGCAACTTTAAAAGGGTCATAAAATATTTGCATACGCTGATCTCATTATCGGAAATTCTATTTAATGGTTATTTGGTTTTGATAACCAGATTTGGAAAAGTAAACTCACTATTAACTGGCTTATAGGGGAAAGGGCGGCGGAATCTTCACAGGTATACCCTTATCACTCGTTATTTCACAATAGGAGGGTACCCTATATTAAATTAGTACAACGACTGAGGTGGGCCTTCCATCGAGTTGATTCAGCCAGTGGAAGAACAGACGACACTTGCGGAATATACGAGCAAACATGATGAAATTACCAATACGATATCTGAAGGGCATTTAAGATTTTGACAGAAATATCCTCCCACTGTGCCACCTTGCTGGCTGGACCGACCAGTTTGGTTCAAATGCAACCTAGCGAACTCTCAAGCCTTGAAAGGGGCTTTGTCGGTGGATTTCTAATCTGCAACTATAACATGCGTTGAGTAGTAAGAGAAGCGGCACTATAATAATTTTTTTCAATAAATAAATGAGTAAGCAACCTCAAGTTATTAAAATATCAATTCCATGAGAGCTTCCCTTCCACGAAGCATAGTGGTTTAAATTAAACATGGGCTTTATTCAATGACGGGTTTGGTCTTCATCTGCTCCTCCCTCCGGTAGATCGTGCCAAATTTTATTAAACTATTGTATTGAGTATGTTTCCAGCCTGTGGTCGGTAGATTTTCATCCTCTTTAACAAAGGCGAGGATGATAGAAGGAATTTCTTGATAATTAGAGTACCTCGAGTTCTGGTATATTTGAAGCAAAATCCCATGATCTCTTATTATTTAAAACGAGCCGGACCCGTGCGCAACTTGAGCAACCACTATAAAATCTCTTATCAAATATCAACAGAAATCAGCTGTCCTATCAATCAATCAATCAATCAAAACTTACAGAGCTTGCGCTGCCATCTAGCGTATGGTAGCAACTGCCGGTAATGCAGTGCAAATATTAACAATAGTGCCATAGTACAAATAGATTTCTTTGTTTACTAACAATCGTTTATTTCTAACAAATTATTTTAATAAAATAGCTAAACAAAAGCACTACGACCAAAATTGGCCAAAGCTCACTAATAGCTCGAATCTCCATTTTTACAACCCAAACTTTATTTATACAGTTGGATTCCAAATAAGAGCGAAAAAGGGACCCGTACATAAAAACAGCAATTAGAAATAATATATGTGATGTGGGGCAATAAGTGTCATGCTCCGAGATAGCATGAATATGGAGTGAAAAGGGAGACTTGAATATGATCGCCTGGATGATATTTTTTTGACTTTGCATTGGTTAGACAAAGTTAGACTGAAACTGTGGTGGTAGGGGAAAGTAAAAAATATGAGCCTGGCTAGGCCTGAAATTTGCTTGTTGTGATGTAGATATCAAGGGAAAATCTGCTTAGATACCATAAAACTAGTTTAAACCTACTGAGTGATACATCGAATATGTATACAGCCAACCATGTCACCGTATGGCTGAAGTCTTTGTCTGGCAAGCACACAAACGTGCTCGATCGTTTCCTCCTCCAGCCCGCATTTTCTACATCTGCTGTCACTGACCAAGCCTTATTGCATATGACGCCTTAAGCCTGTGTAAAGTCAGTATAACCGCCATGAGCCTACAGTCCTATCTTTTTGATGATAGGAGTAACTTTGTTAGCCTTAAGTTTGTAAGACCTTCACATGATCGTTGACATTTTGCAGTCCACGCCTTTCTCGCTGGGTCGATCATGTGCACCTCTCACCTTCTCTCAATCTCTTCTATGAAGCAAGCTTCATCAGCTTTTTCATTCCCATCTATTCCCATATGCCCTGGGACACAATATAGATGTATGCTTCTACTCCTTCAACTACTTTGTAACCATCGGTTCACACGTGTAACGCCTCGTCCGCCATTTGGGCACCCTTGCTGTTTCGCTGTAAAACGCCAATGAGAGAGAGAGAGAGAGAGAGCGATAAACCCCACGCCCACTCCAGCATGGATAAAGTGAATAAAGTACTGTCGGAGCCTTCTTCACTCTCTCTTCCACGACAACTTGCATGTTTTCTCCTGCAGGGTCACCCCTCCTAACTTAGGCCTGGTCCAATTTGGGGCCTTGTACTTCTTAGTAAACAAAAATTGTAAGTCCTTAAAGCAGAAGAGAGCGACCCACCAATTAGTATACACATAATTTCAGGATGACGATCTGAGTGGACCATGTCCGTCTTTCTGTTGGAACGAAAACTCGTCGCTCAATTTTTGAGATGTCTTGCTGAAATTCGGTGCGCGGGTATATTTTGGTGTCCGATTAGACATTTGACGGAACCGACTTCTTAGAGGAAGGGTAGCCAATTCATTTCTTTCTATTTTGAATTAATTTAATTTGGTTTGTATTAAACAAATTCTTAAAGGTCATACATTTTATCATGCAAAGTTGACAAATTTCATTGAACATTTTTTTAAATTACGATAAATTCATGCAATGAGCAAATATCGATTAAACAACAACAAGGTTTATGTAATTTTACAACAACGAATATTAAAAAGTAGGTGAATTAAAAAAATCACAAAAAAATTACAACAAAAAAGGAATAAAAGAAAAAGTTTCGCGAAATGCAAAACAACGGTTGACGGCGTTCATTAAGCAAAAAAAAATTATCCTTTATTCTTCGTTTTACGTTCTTTTGAATAGGAATTCAAGCAGATTCGAATGCAAAATTAAAAAAAAAAACAAGCTTGGGAAAGTTTGTTGTTGGAGTTGTAGGTTCTGTGCGCTCGACTGCCAAGCCATGTGCTTGCACTATCTATGTATGTAAATATATTTGAAATGCAGTAGACATGCACTTGGTTTTATGTATGTATGTTTGCAAACCCTCTCACATGCCCACCAAAACCCAACTGCTTACCCACTCATTTGAAAACACAAACGATTCTTCTCCATACTCTCTCTTATAATGCTCATCAACTCGTTGCGATTCAATGCTGTATTCCAACATTCAGCAGAATTGCGTTGTCTTTGCATCCAAATGGCGGCTGTAGTGTTGTTGGTAGGATTCTTGTGCGGATTACGTAGTTGAACACCATCGACAACGTCACCTAATTGCTGCTGAGTTTGTTCCAATTTGCCTTGCTTTTGTTGTTGTTGTTGTTGTTGCACATGGCTATTGTACCAACATGCCTCGTTACCCACCGAAAGGCTGCGTTGACGTGTTTCAATGCAATGGTCCTGAAACTGCCAATAATTGTTGGTTATTTGGCGGTTTGGTGCCGACGGCGATGACGATGTGACGGTGTAATTTTTGGTGCATGATGAATTTGCATGAATGGATGAATGAAATGATGTTCACGAGTTGCAGTTGAATGAAATGTAATTATAGTAAATATGATGATGATAATGATGATGATTGTAATGTTAAATGTAAGACAATTGTTGGTGTTTAAGATTGTAGTGGTTGTTGAAGTTGTAGTTGTACATAATTGTTGTTAACGTCATTTTGATGAAAGCGCAACCGAACAAAAAGAAAAAAAGAAAGAAAATAATTAAAAAATTTAAATTATAAATTTAATTGAAGAATTAAGTAGTTTAAATAAGTAAATACTAGGACAAATAAAAAAGCGACAGATTAGTAGTTCCATATACATATACATAAGCCCATACCTATGCTACGTAGGAATAGGACTAAGTAATCCATTAAAATTCATTTCAAAATTGATAAATCTTTAAAAATAAAGTACATCTTCTTCGAAGAGACCAGACATAAAAAAACCTTTGATGGCAATTATTTTCAGATGAGGACTATGGAAAAGGTTTTAAGGACTATGATTTCCGAGATCCTGGAATGTGTGAATCCCATTGAAAGGATGCCATCGATGTGCAGCTGGTTTCTGTACTTGTCATTGCAAAAGCCATAAACGTGGCAAGCCCGTAGGTCTTTGCGACATATTTCACAGTAGAAATAAGTATGGAATATAGCCACGTTGTCGATCTCGGACAGAAACTTCGCTGTCGTTTACGGCTGGTCAACCAGAGCCTTTTCAGGACCTTCAGCTTTTCATACATCTGATATTTCACAGCTTTCTCTATAGTGGCCTATATTTTAACCTTTCGTCACTCCTTGTCAAATGTGGTTTGGGACAAACCAGTTTCTGCGTTCTACAACCTTTGTGCTATTCATGACCGCCTCTACTGCATGGGTCTTCAATAATTGCAAGTTATGGCCGTTTTTTGTACGCAATGAGAGCACCATCGCGCTATTGAATGCAGGCCCCCGATCTACTCACTTGATTTTGGTGTAATCGTGTTTTGCTGGAGAAAATAAGCTTACGTTTATATTCGATTTTATATAGTTATACACTTTATAAATCTTTCTTAAAGTTTGAGTGGAAAAGACGTCAAACTCCTGGGTCTGTATTCTCACTAATCTGATTCGATTTAATGAGACCCTTAAAGATTGTTTAAAATCCACAACCGTTCCACCTGCTATCTGCAGGGAATATCTTATCCCAGCCTAGCAATTTGAACGCTGTTTTTCTGAAGCACTCGATGTCTGCATAGACATTTTTCGCCCTGAGCATGTTCTATTTACAGATCTCTACACTCGTCGCAAGACGCTTTTGTTTCCGCAACTTACCTTAGCTCAGACGGGAGGTAAGAATAATCAGTTTTCACTCCACCATAGCGGAAACTAAAGTCTTTGATAAGGAGACTGCTCGGAGGTTTTGGGAAGTTTTATCAATGTTGATGGGATAATGACCCGCTACGTTCCCGGAAAAAACAGTCGTTAAGGTACTAGGCCAACCTTCTCGTTAACGATTTGTTATGACCACATTGAACCTTCTAGGTCATCCAATATTCTCCTTCCATGAGGAAATCTGGGTCACCACAGACCTGTGGGCCTGTCGAAGGACTCGCCACAAGTAGGTGGGGTTGACGATAAGGTTGAAGAAGCTGCAATTAAGCCGTCAACCCCTTAAAAGCGTTGCGCTAAATAATCCCTTGCATCCCTTGGATTCTTGACGGTCCTCAGAAGTGGCAGCCAGAGACGGATGAAGCTACAGTAGCAGCATCATTGGGTTGTCCAAGTTTTTTTTCTAAATATTTCTGGAACTTGGTCAAGTCCGTTGCCGAAGGGTTTGTAAAAGTTACTTCCTTTTCTACAATCTTTAGGAGAATGCTGAGGATCAGATGGGAATGGCCTCTCAAGGACCTTCCTGTGACACCTTGATATGACTTGTTTAAAAGCTAATGTTATACCAAGCTTACTTGACGTTGGCTCAACATATGTTGTAACGATACAGATACGGTGGATCTGTCGTTTACATCTCTACTTCCACAGATATTGTGGTGCGCATTGGCATCCGTGCTAACGAGAAACCTTTCTTTACATCGTCATTAATTGCCTAGTCTTTTAAACTCTTCTGGTGGAGATTACATGCTGTAGGCCATTTAATAGGATGCCAGGATAAAAGCCTAAGTATACTTCTTGTTTCTTTATGTATAGAATATATGATTGTTTTTTCTACCATGACTGCTGTTTCCACTCTGTTTTTCATCTTTGCGTAGAAAATCCCGAGTACCTCAACGCTGAGTCCTGAAACCTTTGTTACGGATGGAAGTCATTGCTTCTGTAGGGTAGTTCGCTCTTCGCCACTTTATTGTGATGGAGGTTTATCTCCATCACTCAATCTCGTGTCGGTATATTCGAGTTATGGCGCTGCATAGACTTCAGTACACTGGAATCTATTGTTATGATTGTGCCTTGAAGGACTATAACAACTTTCTGCAGCCGTTTTAGGGTGCACTATTGTTGTAGGTGATCAACTTAACTCTATTGTATAATACCGCCGAAGCAAATTATGGTATTTGTTTATTTGTTCCATCATGCACCATTCTGATCATGACACCAATCAACACATGTAATTTCTACAGATCCCAACTTTCGCTAGGCTCAACAGGATTGCTGCGATTTTTTACCACTACAGTCAGGAACAGCCCTTCATATTTAGTGAAAAGCCAATTTTTCATCTATAAGTTAATTAGGTAGATTATAAAGTTTCCCAACCATGAATATACTCATGTTCCTAAAGAGGGATTTTTCAATGGAATGTTACTTTCATAATGCCGCTGTTTGTGCTACACAAACGTGATCAGATCTATTCTTCATTACCAAGTTTTGGGGTACGTTTTTTAAGCTATTAGGCATGCAAGCCAGAAAATTATTATCATGCTAAATTGTTTTTATATACAAAATGCTACACCGAAAGAAATTAGGCTAGTAAAAGCAACAAATCTATTTTTTTGTTCGTGAATTAAAAAATTGGTTAATTCAACCAAGTTTTTTGACAAGAGAAAAAATTTGTTTAGTCATTGCAACAAAAGAGAAATTATTGATCTTAAGTCAAAAATATTCTGTAAAAATGACAGATTCTCTATTAATTTAACTAAATTCTTTTGTCAAAAGAACTGGGTTCTTTGGTCAATTCAACAGAGAACTACTATCGATATTATGCAAAAACAGAAAATAGTTTCAAAAAGAAACTTATATTTACGGCACTTAGATGATCACGGTGCCATATAAATCTGTGACATATCAACAGAATTCGCTGTTATTTCAACAGTCTTGTCTCTTGGTGTTATTAGGGTGACAACAATCATTTTTAAATTCACGAAGCTATGGCTTATATATGATGCAATTCTTTTTTGTTGATTTGACTGTTGAGACAATCAATTCAGAATCAACAATTTGTGCGAAGTTGATTCAACAAAACTAACAAAATTTCGGTTGGGTTGACCGGTAATTCGGTTGATTTTACCAGCTTTTTTCTTTCAGTGTATACTTGTTAATAAATCGAATATGCGTTTTTGCAGAAGACAATAACAAAATACAATTCATAGCAAATATCTACAGAATACTTGACAGCAACAATGTAAACTATGACTTCTAAATCAAAAAAACCTCACCAATAATTCAATAAAAATTATTCATAAATATTGTTGTCCCGTTCTTTAATTCTTTCATATTAACTCACATATACATATATTCAAATTATCTAGCATCATTAATTACCTTTTGTTTACGCGCCTTTCGTAACATTTTGACTCTCGCCGACGCCTGTCGCATATAAACATCCGTTGGCGAACGTCCATAACCAGTTGGTGCCAGTGGTGCACTCACTACGCCCGCCTCACAGCTAAGACAATCATCAATTTTCAATATCGTCTCTTTCGTGCTGCAACATTTGAGATTCGTTGGAGTTGTTACATTCTCATAAAGACTTTCATGTGCACACGCGACGGCAGATGGCGACGGCGCATCAATATGAGTTTGTGCTTGTTGTTGCAACTCAGCCGTATTAGGCACTTCCTGTTGCTGCTGTTTCCCCTGTTGCTCTTGATACCACACTTGCTGCTGTGCCGTTGTTGCTGCTGCTGTCACTGACGCCGTCGCCGTTGCTTCAGCACCTACTTTTGTAGAAAATTTCATTTTATTGTACTTAATGCCACTGGAATGACTTTTTGATTTGCTGCTTGCAACAGCTTGCGGCGGCACAGTTGCATTCATGTTGTTCGCAATCAGCGTGGTTCCACTTGTGGTAGTAGCAATGGCTGCCATTTCCTTTTCCTTGTCGCTGTTACTGTCATCATCCTCATCATCTGACTTAATTAGTTTGCGCGGCCGATAGCGATGCTGACGTCGTGTATGGCCATGCCCATGACCGGTGCCCTTTGCACTTTCGTGCAACGTTGAAGCAGCAGTGTTGCCGTTTGACATTTTTTTTATTTTGCTGCCACCACCAACAGCGTGTGCTGACGTGGCGACAGCAGCGACGGAGGCGGCTGTTGTTGATTTTGATTTGCCCTCAGGGCTGACAGTGAGGCGGACATTGATTGTTTTGCTGCCACAATGCGGCACCACCACAGACTTGCCAATCGATTCGTATATTGTGTAGACGATGCCGACAATGTCATCCTTTGTAATTTTGCCATGATGTCCATCGAGATCATAAAAGGTGAAAGAGAACTGTAAAGGCTGTGTTGATTTGCCACCTTCAACTGAAACATCACAAGTGAACTCCTGTAAATGAGTTGAGAACAAGAAAAAGTAAGTTTAAAGAAATGAAGAAAAATAAAAATAAAAATTGTAAAAAATTAAGAGGGAATTAGGAAAACCGCTGGGAATATTTAGATGTACAGAGTCCGCTAGTCCGCCTACAGTTGCTTTAAAATATAATAAAAAAAATTTGTTTCAATCACAAGTGCCACGGTCATGAATAATGAAGTCTTCGAGCATCGAAGCCGAAGAACTGTCGCTGGCCTTTTGATTTGCCGAACAGAAATGTTTGAAGAGGCAGGGTAGAACGATAACTACCCTCATACGTATTGCTGTACCTCATGACTAACGGTCATCATTGATTAATTGACGATTTACCGTCTATGCGATTTAGCTCGTCAGAGGTTTGGCGCATGGGTGCGAAAATGCAGACTAAACACATGTACACCTATGGTTCCGAATTAACAGGGTCGGATCTGCTGTTTACTGAGTCGATTCAGAAATAAACATGTACATATATCCAAAACGCTGCCAGTGCAGCGTCTTTCAGGCGGAAATAGTGGAGTAAAACGCTTCCTGCTGCAGTCGCGTCAATATATATATTTGTTTAAGTAAGGCAATAATCCCACAGCACTTCATCAAAAAGAGTTCTGGCATGCAAACCAGCTTTGGAGCTCAAGCCTGCTAAACATCTATATTGAGTTACCGATCATAAAGAAGTAGAAGATAATGGTAGAGGTCCGAGTTCGCTTTGTAGAAATCAAAAGGAGACAGGAATTACATATGATCCATCATGCAGGAAAAGCGCCGGCCGGCAGAAGTTCTAAGACCATTCGCAAATCCAGGACATATGTACATATAAAGTTGGCGATATCTCAAAAGAGAGAAGACTTAAGGCTGGCCGGTGCATGAGGACTTCACATAAACTGAATGAGGCCGTAGTGTTACCAGAATTTTGTTTTAACGACCAAACTGAAAAACTCCATCAAAAACCAGGACCTATGTTATAAAATAACTCCGTCCTCTTGGCAAATACTAGAAGCTTCCTATGACTTAAGCCCCTTGCTGCTTCTAAATCTGACAGCTTTATCACTCCTAATAGCTGGAGTCTTGGCCTGGCAAGCGCAGGGCACGAGCACAGAACGTGCTCGATCGTTTCCTCCTCCAACCCGCACTTCCTACATCTGCTTTCACTGACTAAGGAATTGCAGGCTACATTAAGACTGTTGAGCACGTGTTATGTTCATGTCTTGCGCTTACGTGGTCAAGGCTCCAATTACTAGGAGCATCAGAGTTGCAAGATCTTGCGGCAGCTTTTAAGCTAGGTCCTAGAAAACTTCTAGTATTTGCCAATAGGACGGATTAATTTTATAAAATAAGACCTGGTACCTAATTGAGGTGTTTCCGTGTGGTTGTCAAACAAGTTCTGGTAACACTTTGAACAGATTCAGTCTATTTGAGGTCTTTATTGGCCGGCTAGTTCATCGAAGGAGTTCCTTCATCTGTCTCCCCCAAGCTTCTCCTAGACTCCGCTTCCAGATGCGCGTTACACGAGCATATTCTGAGCCACTGCGCCTTTTTTCTTCTAATTTGACCATACAAGCCCCTAAATTTTGAATTTCGCTGACTTCTTTAAAAATATTTTGAAATTAAAAGAAAATTTTCTCCCACTCAAAAGTTTATTTACACTCTTGCTAACTTTGCTAGACGCACGTACGAAATTTTTTTGACCGATATACAAGCTTTCATACGTATCTACATATTTCAGTACGTTTTTAGAATGTCATTTCAAATTTGGCTTTCCTTGCAATTTCATGCCCCAATGAACTTTCTATGTTTTACTACAGACAAAAATTCTCAAAATGCATTAAAATATTCCATTGCACGCATAATACGTGCCTTGTTGTAGTACAAAATTTCCAATGCTTTTGCATATTGAAATAAATTTGTTAAATTTTTATTTATTATGTACATTGTCGAGTTCAATCAGAAAGTGAAAAAAATTTGGCAGCAAGCCATTTACGATTCAACCAAAAATTTATGGAAAATTTGCATTCCTAAGTATGCTTGTTGGAGATTTTTGCATCGTTAATTTGTAATTTGGTCATTATGCTTGTTTTTTTTTATTAGCGCTTAACGTTTCGAGAGATTTTATCGGTTTCAAAAATTTTGCGACTCGTCTCTTATTTTGATTACCTTACATCGAAATGGTTTGTCGATTTTCTACCCTTATAGACGATAGAAAAAAAGGAAGAGATTTTTAAAGCCCCAATTTTGAAGACTACAAAATACATGCAAATCGGGGTAGTACTCGATTTCATCCAATCATGTTGCCTCATGTTCGGTTCGTCTTACTGGTTTGTCAAATATAATATGAGGAAATGGTGTTTGCGAATAGTCAACTTCACAGATGTCCCCGTCTTCCCTCCCTAGGAGCATTTTTTTTGGCTCGTGGATGAAATTGATCGAGGACTTAGGAATTTGGGAAAAGTGAGCGGTGCCAACATCCCTGAGCAATGCAAACGCTCCTAATATGGGGAGTATATTATATATCCCTTTTGCTGCTCAGACCCTTAGCTCTGGGTCTATTTGATCCACATAAATGATATTTGGAATATGAATGATTATGAGCCAGGTCTAATAAATTTCGGAAAAATGGACAATACCATATTTCCTCCCAAAGGGATTACATAAAGGTGCAAGCCAGACTACTAGAAATGTGCAAAAAAAAAAAAAATCGACACGCATCGCCTCTTCGCCGAGAGGAGCTGCCAATATACAGCGGGGCGACCCCGCTTACAAAACTTTTTTCTAATTAAAAAAACTTTCATCTAAATTTTCCACGTTGCTTTGAACGGGAGTTGAACCGGAGTTGAACCCACGATCTTCGTTGTGGTAGGCGACCGTCAAATCTACAATCTATTCAGCATACAAAGTGCTCCATTTTGTAGATTACATTGAAGCACAGACCAGGTAACAGTATTATCAAGATATCCAACTATGTCATCCCAAAGTACAAAGGCCTTGCTGGCTAGGTCAAGCTATGTAAATGGACGAAAACCTTTCGGCCTAGATAGTATTTATATTCACACCCGTATTCGGAAGCAGAGGTAGGGGGAGGCCTCCTGTGAGTTTGGAGAGACAGATGGAGGAAGATTTCATCTACCATGGTACTTCCAACTAGCGTCAGTTATCGCAAAATGTTGTTGTGATTGTTGTAGCGATGAGGACACTCCGCGAAGGTTTTGGGCAGTGTTATCGGTGTTGATGTAAATGCTGGCATGACTTTTTACGAAACGGCTAACATCGCCTAGGCGGTTGAGTGCCATGTAATGATGGTGACAATTTGCAATCTCTTTACCGTCATTCCGCCTGAATTACATGAGAGATGTGACTCCATAAATGTGCTGTTACTTTACCAGCTCATATTATGGCGGTCATAGCTTTGAAATTTAGAGCAAATTCAAGCCACTGTACTAGATCGTATGCAATACGAAGGGGATTTTCTTTCGCTTTGAGTCTCCCTTTGGGTCAAGAAACGGTATTTTATTAAATCTTTAACAGACAAATACTGACTAGAGGTTTTGCGTGTGAAGTGATGTCGACATTCCCTAGCTGAATGAATAAATCTGGTACTAGCCTGACCGTTATACAATCGATGTTATACGAAACTCTGGAGTCTTCTAGTAGGGCTGTTGCTTACAATCAATTAATTTGCTTATTGTTCCGATACCAATTTGGTTTTTGTTGGGAGCCAGTCGAAGCCAAAGTAATATTGTTGGGAGCCATAGGGAGCCAAATGAGCAATTGTGTGGGCATCTTTTTACCAGATCATTCCGGTTGGTTGCCACACTCAAAATGACCGAGCTAAGCTGAATTCTTCAATGCTAGTGCCGATTGCCATTTTCAACCAGTCATCGACAGTTGATATTAAAACAAGTCTTTCTATTAGGAAAAGGAGATTCTAGATCTAAAAGTTGAAGAAATATAGAAAAAGATCACGATCATTAGGTGTCTCTTGTTAAGTTGGTTGCAAGGAAAGCGCTGTTTCTTCGCGAGATCACTAACCGCGAAGATAGTGTTCATAGGCTTTGCTAACCGTTGCAGCCATGAATTTCTGACAAAATCGTGGGATCTCTACCCTTTCCTCTGCTGCCACAGGCAGATCTCGATTTGAATACTTTCAAAGGCCAAAGTACATTCATTCATTGTTTTTTGGCAGCTTACCCACTGAGATAGGACGTAAAAACAACGCAAATGTTTTATACAAATAATATATATAAGTTTAATTTAATTAACTTTTTGATCTTAAGTAGTTTGCATAGTTCTATAAAATTTTCCAAAATCACATACATTTTTGCCGGCAAGTTATTTCAGTTTGGGGCAGAGCTCATGCCACCCGCAGTTTCACAGTTATAGCCAAAACAAACCCCACGTATACATAAATGTAGCAAAAGTACACAAAGCCCAATGAAATCTTTTAACCATTCCGTAAAATTGCAAAATTTATTTGCTTACTAAGGCAAAAAAGCTCACATGTGGTCAAGCGGCGCAGTTGAAGTGCTCTTTGTTCGTTGTTGTTATTCTTAAAATTTTTTGTTGTTTTTGATAAATTTTCATGTAAAACGTGAGCAATGCGTCACAGTGAATTTTGCACTAAACCACGCAATTGGTAGCTGGATTATTTGTATGGAGCGAAACTATGAGATGGTTGTGGTCAAGTGGTCAGTGGAGTTTTGGACGTGACGTTGCCTTACTCGCAGCATGGTGTAAACAAAAGTCGGGTTGAATTTTTGAATTTATTTACGACAACATTTATACAAACATGCAGCACTTTTGCTTCAGAGGAAGCTTACACATCAAGCACTTCTAAGCCCCAATTCAATCAAATGCGATTTGAGTTTGTTTTGTTTTCATGCCAGAGCAATTGCAGGCTCCACACTTACCCAAAGTGGGTATTTGCTTGATGTTGCAATCAATGAGAATGTCGATTTGTGTAGAGATTTATTTGTTGTTTATGCAATTAGTCAGAAAACAAAATTCGTTTGGATAGGCGGGAAATAGTACTCGGTTGCCCAAATATCCGTATGTATGCGTTCTGTAGATGGTAAATATGTAAAGGACAGAATTTTACAAAACTAGCAAAGAAACTTATTCATCAAAATATCGTTTCAAATGGTCAGCAGTCCTGTTCCAGCACTCTTGGAGGGGGTGTGGCCCGTCAGACATGGCAGAAAAAGAGTAAGCGCATGTGTAATGTTTGTGTTCTTTTAAATCTGTTTAAGTGCGTAATGAACTTAAAACTACAGCACTTCTTCAGGAGAATGCAATATCCGTGTATCCCATGGCATGCTTTCTTATGATGTCTGAGCAACCTTTCCGGCTAGCCTATCACTATCACGGAAAACCCCAGAGCACAAAAACTTGACCCGAACTCGTATCCCAAGGTGTTTAAGCCGCCTCCTTAATAATTTATACGGCGGCGAAATCCTTATGCGCAGCCGTGCGCGGCGAATGGAAAGGCGCCAACGCGCATACACTACCATCGTCAACAATTATATATGGCATTCGTCAGTCAAGCATTATTAGCCGGCAATCGCGGACGCGCTCCCTCTATATACATTTTTTTCTAATCCTTTGAATTTTTGAATATTTAAATCCGAAGCTGAAGTTGTTAACGCGTTAAGTGCTTAATTATTAAATTATAAATAAAAACAAAGAATTTATAACGTTTTTAAAGTAAAACGATAAACCCTTTTAATTGGAAGTGTTAAGTGTAGCGAAGAAAGACCAAAGTTGTTCATGGTCCTTCGCAGCCATCTTTGGCCCAACCCCTAAAATTATAATTAAAACAAGAATTAAATTAAAATCGAATTTTCGTTCGTTTGAAAAATAAATACAAATTTTTTAAAACAAAACATACAAAAGTGGAGACACAGTGAATAAAACTGAAGAATTGAACATATTCAAAAAAAATTGCGAAAAAAAAAAAAAAAAAAAAAAAAAAAAAAAAAAATTTTAAGATCTTTAAAACACAAAAAAAAAGTTTTTGATAATTGTGGGTGCAATCATCAGACAAACATATATTAATCAAACACTTAAATACACAGAAAAATTGTTTTTTAAAAGAGAAAAGAAATTTTTGAAACTGAAAACATAAAAAAAAAAAAAAAAAAAAAAATTTTAAATCATCTTTACCCAGGAGCTGAGCAGCAGCATCATCAAGAAGCAGACCAACAACAACAATATAAGCAGCATAAGAATACAGGAATCGGTGAGTAGGCAGTTTTTTATTTTTCATAAAAAATATATTAAAAATAATAAAACCTTTTTTCCACAAAAGTTATATTATTTTGTGTAAACTGCAAAAACATATATATATATCCACATATATACTTGAATATTGCGGAAATTTTCTTACCGTTGGTTTTACTGCAACTTTTTTGCAACCAAAAATTGGTAGAAAATATTCCGCTATACCGATAGGCAAAATCCGCCAATTATATATGTATATATATGTATACATATTTCTAGTGGTATTTAACCAACAAAAAATTGCAGTTTACTTGCCTACTCAAATCCACTGTGCAAGAACAACATCGGCAAAATCTTCTTCTACAGCTGAGTTTACCCCGTTGTTCACACAGAGCGTTGAACTTGTCGATACAGTTCAACTTCTTCCAAGTGATTTTTTCTTGCTTGCCAGCATATACAAAAATCGTAATATTCATACGTACATACTTACATACATGTACAAATAATTTCAAGTTGCTTTTCCAGCAATCATACTTCTCCACTCAGAGAACATCATACGTGTTTACTCACACGTTCAAGTCGCTCTTCCAGCGACATTTTCCCAGCACATAGAGCTACATTAGCAACGAGAGCTGTGTACTGCTGATCAAATTTCTCAACCTCTCTCATATTTGCAATTTTTTCATCTTTCTTTGCTGCACTCTCCCAACAGTGCAATCAAGCGCACTCAGCTTCACAAAGAAACGCGACATTAAAGCGACGAAGAAGCGAATCAAAACAAACTCTTCTGTTTGTAAACATAAACAGAGAAGCTCATCTGATTCACGTGCATACGTTCGCACAAACAAATATATATACATACGTTTGTATATTGCGCGTGTACATTTGTACTTATTCTGGTGTACAAAACTAAGTTTGAGATATTTTCGTCCCTATAGGAACTTTCAAAAAATATCCATACAAACTTCAAGTACATATTATTATTTTCTAATATATACATACCTATATATACCAGTAATTTACAAATACACGTTTATTTCCACACGTATATTTACACGTATATATAAGTGAAAAGTGTTTGTGATTTTTTTTTAAATTTTATACCTTTTGTTTTTACAAAACAATATAAATCCTATTAAATTCCGAATTTCGCGGATTTAAATCATTTAAGGAACGTCCCGTTGTCCGTGCTTGACTCTATTGTTCAAAAAAAAAAAACACAAACACCGCCACCAATTAAAAATTCCCCTTTTTAAATTTCTGTGGCACGAAGAGTTTTCCATCTTCAAATTTTGCGAACGTTCTCTGAGCGGACACATACTTTATTCGGTTTTTTTGGTGAAAACCCAAAAGCTTGCATAAAATGCCTCGCAGTCCCCCAAAAACGTCCGAAACCGGGACAAAACCAAAAGGTGGCCCGAAGGAAGAAACGGCCAAGGAGAGGTCAACATCCCCCCAGAAATCCAAATCAGTTGACCCATCCGCGCAAAAGTTCATCGCGGAAAGTGACAATCTGATGAGATATTGTGCAAAATTCAACGAAGCACCGATTCAGGATCACACTGAATCGTATC
This sequence comes from Eurosta solidaginis, assembly GCF_040869045.1. Classification (NCBI taxonomy): domain Eukaryota; kingdom Metazoa; phylum Arthropoda; class Insecta; order Diptera; family Tephritidae; genus Eurosta; species Eurosta solidaginis. Next base: position 13,689,146 of record NC_090323.1, on the reverse strand, counting down.
TCATGATAAAGGACAAATCACTAGATGATTATTGGGCACGACTTCAATCGGTTTACGATCTGGTTTTTTCGAAACCAGACGAAAGTTTCCCTGAAGACTTCAAGAGTTCAGTGCAAGGCAAACAATGCGCCTGCCTTGATACGTATGAAGTGACTAAAGCAAAAATTGCCGATCAACTTTCATTGATCAAAATGATGGCAACGCCGAGTCCACCACCCCGCGTGGAACAACCCCCGGCTGAGGCAAATATTTACCTCAAAGTCCCAGCATGCGACACGGAGACCTTTTATGGTGGCTATGAAGAATGGCCCGCTTTTCGTGACATGTTCACAGCGGTGTACATTAACCACCCAAGGCTCTCCCGTGCTCAGAAATTGTACCATCTCCGGTACAAAACGCAAGGCAAAGCCGGCTCCATCGTCAAACAATATGCGTTGAGCGATGATAACTTTGACCTTGCCTGGGAAGCTTTACGGTCACGATACGAAAACAAGCGTATCTTGGTTGACAACCAGATAAAATCCTTACTGACTCTTGCCACTATTCCATCCGAAAATAGTGAGCAACTTCAGAAATTGCAAAATACAATAAACAACTGCCTATCCGTCCTTCACTCCCAAGGAGTTACGACAGACAGTTGGGATCCGATTCTGGTGTACATTTGTTCATCAAAGCTCCCAGAAACAACCCTGTCACTTTGGGAACAGTCTCTCTCTTCTCGAAGAGATCTACCCTCATGGTCACAAATGAACGACTTTCTCACCTCGAGATATGAAGTCGTTGAAAGGGTCAATAGGCTTCAACCAAGCAAACAAAAACCAGTCGCTCATCAAAATCCTACGCAAAACAGGTCCTTCAACAGGACGCAAACCCTTGTGGCAGAATCTAAAAAGGAAACTTGCCAATGTTGCAACTCCCCACACCTTATTAGATTCTGTCCACGATTCAAACGAATGTCTGTGCAAAACCGGACACAATTCATAAAACAAGCTAAGCTGTGTACAAACTGCCTTAGCAGCACTCATATCATCAATGAGTGCACGAGCAAGTGGTCATGTTCGACATGTCATCAACGGCATCACACGCTGTTGCATGCGAGCCCACAAGCTCAACGTTCCACCCCGCGAACGAATGCACCAAACGTGCAGCACACAACTGCTGAGTCAACATCTCCCGTTCGACAAACGCAGAATAGCTCCGATTCTGGCGAGCTACCGTGTTGTTCAAAACACGCACCGGTTCAATCATTGCATGCAGCCAATGATAACCAAATTCTCCTTCCTACTGCTATGGTCGCAGTCGAACACGAAGGGGAATTATTTCAACTGAGAGCCCTTATTGATCAAGGCTCGGAAAGAACTTTCATTTCCTCGAAAGTGCAAAAACGGTTGAAACTTCCATTCGAACATTCAAAGTTCGAAATCTCTGGCATGGGTGGACAAGTCGTACAAAAGTCCTCCAAGCTTTGTCCTTTGACACTGGTTGCATCCAAGGCCATGAAAAGGATAAAGGCTCATGCCATTGTGTTGCCGCAGCTAACAACAAATCTACCAACATCCACCATTAGTCGCAAAATCTGGCAGCAGTTCAAACTCCTTGAGCTCGCTGATCCCAGTTGCCACATACCAGGTCAGACTGACATGGTCATTGGCAGCGACATACTTCCACAAATTCTGCTGGAAGGTATAAAAAAGGTGTGCGGTAGCATACTTGCGCAACAAACCATTTTTGGTTGGATTCTCAGTGGTCCAATAACTGAAAATGTTGTGTCATTCTCGACGCAAGTCCAAGCGTCAAACGAGACACTCAGTTCTCAACTGAGAAAATTTTGGGAAGAGGAGGAAATTCCACAACCTCCACAGATATCCCCCGAGGATCAAGCGTGTGAGCAGATATATGCAACAACCACGACACGTGCACCAAACGGTCGATACATTGTGCGACTTCCATTCAAGGAAGAGTTTCCTGAAAAACTCTCCCTCGGCAAATCCCGCCCGGCTGCTCTGCAGCAGTTTTTCAGCATGGAGCGATCGCTTCAGAAAAAGGGGGAGTTAGGTACAATGTACAACAATGTGTTGCAAGAATATCTCGACCTTGATCACATGGAATCTGCCGACCCATGCGAAATAACTTCGAATGGCAAGGTCTTCTCATTTTACTTGCCACATCATGCGGTAGTCAAACCAGATAAGGTCACCACCAAAGTTCGTGTGGTTTTCAACGCCTCTAAAAAATCTGGGTCAGGAAAATCCCTGAATGACGTGCTATACACTGGTCCAACTCTGCAACCAGATCTCATGCTACTAATTCTACAGTGGCGCATGCATAAGTATGTGTTCAATGGAGATATTGAAAAAATGTACCGTCAGATCCTTATACACGAGGACGACAAAGATTTTCAGCGAATCCTATTTCGCAAATCGGCCAACTCCAATGTTAGCGATTTCAATCTAAAAACGGTTACATTCGGCGTCAATTGTGCACCATATCTCGCTATTCGTACCTTGCATCAACTATCCGATGACACGAAAGCGACATTCCCGTTGGCTGCAACAATTCTCAAGACGCAAACTTATGTCGACGACATCCTATCCGGAAGTCATACCATCGATAACGCCACTGAATCACTCGTTCAAGTGATAAACGCCCTAAAATCAGCTGGTTTCATACTAAAGAAACTAACGGCTAATCACCCGGCCATATTAGAACAGTTTCCGAAGGAGGATCTTCTAGACTCCAACTTCTTAAAATTTGAGAGCACTTCCAATACCAAAACTCTTGGCATTCGATGGAACGCGCTCACGGACAAATTTTCATACACCATTCTGCCGGAACACACCCAAAATGCGGTCACAAAGCGACAAATTTTATCTTCTGTTGCAAAACTTTTTGACCCGGCAGGATGGCTGTCGCCAGTTATGATCCAGGCCAAGATGCTTCTCCAAGAAATCTGGCTGGATGGCAGCGATTGGGATGAAAGCGCCAAACCCGCAACATTATCAAAATGGCAACATTTCGCAGAAAATCTGCCAGCCATTTGCCACATCGAAATCCCTCGATGGGTTAATGTCGTTCCAGGGCAAGACACCCAAATCCACGGGTTCTGTGATGCCTCGGAAAAAGCATATTGCGCAGCGATTTACATCCGCACACATGTGGGCAACCAAATAAAATCTTCTCTTTTGGTTGCGAAAGGCAAAGTTGCCCCCATAAAAACTGTAAGCTTACCCCGCTTAGAGCTATGTGGTGCAGTCCTACTCGCAAAACTGGCTTCAACTGTTCGAAAACAGCTCGACTTACAAGCATGCAACATGTTCTTATGGTCAGATTCTGAGATTGTATTAGCCTGGCTAGAAAAATCTCCATCGACCTGGAAGACTTATGTGGCCAACCGTACCTCTCAAATTCGAGAATATCTTCCCAGCGGCACCTGGCGCCATGTATCTAGCCAAGACAACCCTGCTGATCTTGGCACACGTGGTTGCAAGCCGCATGATTTGATAGGTTCATCACTTTGGTGGCACGGACCACAATGGCTTTCTTGCCACATTTCGGCATGGCCAAAGCCGAAAGCGGGTAGCGCTTCTCCACCCGAGAAACGCAAGGTGGAAGCATATCACGCACTCGAGGAAGAGGACGACATTCTTCAACGTTTCTCCTCATACCCTCGAGCTCTCCGTGTGATTGCATACGTGTTCCGCTTTGCGAACAATGCCTGCAACCAATCTAAATCGGTGGCAACAACACATAATCCCCATCTGACGTACAAAGAGTTGCAACATGTGAAAAAGCGGCTTGTGGCAATGGCACAATCTCGCCATTTCGGGGCGGAAAAGAGCGCCTTACAAAACAATATGCCAATAAGCAAAAAGAGTTCCCTTCTGGCCCTTGACCCATTTCTGGATGGATACGGGCTCCTACGTATCGGTGGAAGATTGGAACATTCTACAATGCAGTACAACGAGAAGCATCCAGTAATCCTTCCTCCGGATTCAAGGCTCTGCCAGTTGTATCTGGAGTTTTTACACCGCCTGCTTCTTCATGCAGAAATGCGGTTAATGCTCCAAATGGTGAGGCAAGAGTACTACGTACCAAAACTAAAGCCTCTTATAAAGAAATGCATTTTTCAGTGCAAGTCTTGCACGCTTTTCAAACAGAAAACGCGCACGCAAATAATGGCAGCTCTACCACCTGAGCGCTGCAATTTCTCACTCCCCTTTTCCACAACAGGAGTAGACTTTGCAGGTCCATTCCAAATAAAAGCATCGGTTCTGAGGTCGACCACTATCATAAAAGGGTACGTGGCTGTATTCGTCTGTTTTTCCACAAAGGCAGTACACCTCGAGCTATGCTCGGACCTTACTACTGAAGCCTTTCGAGCAGCATTCGCCCGATTCGTTGGCAGACGAGGTTATCCCTCAAAAATGATGAGCGACAATGGTAAAACGTTCATTGGCGCTCAGCGCGCATTCGAACGCGACTTCGTTAAATTTCTTAACGAATGCTCTGCGGACATTGTACAGAAATATGCCCCTCAGGGAATAAACTGGCAGTATATTCCACCCAGCGCCCCTCATATGGGCGGCTTGTGGGAATCCGCAGTAAAAAGTTTTAAAACCCACCTCAAAAAAACCGCTGCATCCCACAAGTTTACTTTCGAAGAATTCACGACGCTGTTGGTGCGCATTGAAGCAGTTCTCAATTCGAGGCCTCTCACCTCACTATCCCAGGACCCAGCTGACTTCACAGCGCTCACTCCGGGTCACTTCCTTCGAGGTGCACCGCTATTAGCCATTCCTGAGCCAAACGCGGAAGACCTCTCCTGGATAAATCGATGGGAAAAGCTCAAATCGCTTCATCACCAATTCAGTCGACGCTGGAAAGAGGATTATTTGAAGGACCTTCAGAAACGCTATAAATGGCAAACGCCACAGCGAAATCCTCAACCAGGCGACCTCGTCGTAATTAAAGAAGATTCACTCCCACCCACCGAGTGGCGTCTGGGACGAATCGAGAACGTTCGCCACGGACCTGACAACCATGTTCGGGTTGTAGAGGTTCGCACCCAAAATGGGCTTGTCATGCGCCCCTTAGTTAAACTGTGCTTTCTTCCAATGGAGCACTCTTCGAGCACAGCGCTCTAACTTATATACGTTTCCCCTGTATAATTAAATTTCCGTATCATCCGCTGTATCCAACTACTTCTCGTTTCTCTCTCTGCTCTTATGCTTTCAGGACGACACCATCATGGCATCTCGACCAGCATGTCCACTGGCGCCCACAGCAGAGACCGATAACTGCCTCCAGTGTCGGCTCTGCCACCGCTACCACGCTCTGCGGACCTGCCCGGCTTTTAAGGCGATGCGGCCACCGCAGCGTGCTACCGTGGCCAGGGCACAGGGCTATTGCTATAATTGCTTAGCCCTCACGCATACAACGGGTGAATGCGACTCCCGAGGGTCGTGCAAAATGTGCGGTCTGGCGCATCACACCCTCCTGCACAATGGACCGAAAAGTCAACGTGGTCAAGGAAAGGTCCCAACACAGCAAGCATCCCGGAAGCCGAAACCCAGGCCGAAAAAGAAAAAAGAGAGGACACCGACCTGCGCCTGTAGCGCCCAAAAGGCGCATCCTGCATGTAAAACAGCGGCAACCCCCAAACTCGCAAAGACGGCCAAGCGCACGATCGCGCGCACCCCTCAAGGCCTGCAAACGGCGCAATGCCAACGGCGCAATACGAATCGCGCCTTAGATACTACCATCCGCGCCCTGCAGGAACTGCAGAAGGTGCTTACTGGCACCTCCCTGCAGGGCGGGCAGGATGTTTAAGCCGCCTCCTTAATAATTTATACGGCGGCGAAATCCTTATGCGCAGCCGTGCGCGGCGAATGGAAAGGCGCCAACGCGCATACACTACCATCGTCAACAATTATATATGGCATTCGTCAGTCAAGCATTATTAGCCGGCAATCGCGGACGCGCTCCCTCTATATACATTTTTTTCTAATCCTTTGAATTTTTGAATATTTAAATCCGAAGCTGAAGTTGTTAACGCGTTAAGTGCTTAATTATTAAATTATAAATAAAAACAAAGAATTTATAACGTTTTTAAAGTAAAACGATAAACCCTTTTAATTGGAAGTGTTAAGTGTAGCGAAGAAAGACCAAAGTTGTTCACAAGGGAATACGATAACGATATCCAAACATATTTAGTTTATTCTTTTGTCAACGTGCACAGAATTAATGATGTAGTTAAGGCCTAAGTGTCATATGGTAAATTCTATGCCTGCAAACAGCCAAAAATGGTATCTGAGACCAGAAATCGGCACCTAGATATACAAATCAATATTTCAAACAATATTAATTAGTTAAAACTATTTCTAGGCTAACAGTAATGGGGTAAAGTTTCTCGGAAACGCTATGTATTTTAAAAAGCTCTTCTGTCGAGCCGCTTAAAGGGTTTACTACGAAGTACATAAGTTGATTGCAAAGACTCTCCCATAGTTATAGCCAATAGCTTTTTTTCAGTTTGGCAATATATTGACCAATCTTTAGTCAGTTGACAGCAATACCTATATTTCGGCCGCTGTACCCTATCGAGGTTCTAAAAGTCATATCGTCAGTCCCATTGTAGGCTAACACGTTCCATTATTTGCTTAGAAGACTAGCATAATACACAATATTGATCACCGTTGTCCACTCACGAATCAAAACAAAAACGGTCTAAATATGTCCTCTGACAGTGTCGACACTCGCTCAGATATACGAAATTTAGATTTTGATGGTCATGTCCAAAATAGCCGGCGGAATAGGAGCGGGTATATTTGTATGGCAAAAACTGCCTATAGCATTGCGACACCCGTCTTCGGCTATCGTAATTTAAGCTGAGATTCTAGCTTCGCTTAGACATTTAAAATATTGCTGGTAGATTGGTAGACGACTGTGCGGGATTTTGGATCTACTGCGACTGTATCGATCCGGATTAGGTAATGCAGCGAATAGACTGTTGGCCTAGCTGGTACCGCTTTTAATTTGGTTGTTGCTGGTTGAAGTCCGTCCTCACAACGCTGAACAAGTGGGGCTAATAAGGAAAACGATTGCATTCCTGCAAAGTATCTAGAAGTTTGTAGCCTACAAAGAATGAAATACCATTTTCAGTCATCTTGGCATTGGATTGAAGGAAGGCGTGCCATGGTGCAGTAGCAGTATGGTGGCTTAACTAACATATGGCCCCTAGCTCAAGTGTCGGAACAATTTAGATCAAAAATATTTAAACGGGGTCGACACTCGACTGAGGTTTCACTCGAAATCGGCAAAAAACGTTCACAGCCCGAAAGAATTAAGGTATTATAAATAGGACGAAAACAACTCGGACGTATATAATGCCATGTTAATAGTATTACTCTTGGATCCTCTGCTGACTTCTGTAGCTCCTAACAAATAAACACGACGTGTTTACTGAACTTTATTGTGGAAAGACCCAGCGCTTCTGATACCATTGTTTGACCTCGAAACACATTCATATTCCTTGCCGAAGTCTTTTTTGGGAAGATTTTTTAGGCCAGCGATATGAAGAATGAGAATTTTCCGAGGTAGCGAAGCTTATGAGGGAGAAAAGACGCCGTGTATAAAACGACACTTCAGATTAATTGACGCTTTTGGGACAGATCTTTTAGGCCAGTGATATCAAAAATGTGAAACTTTGGAGTTAGGAAGCTTTTGAGGAAGAGAAGATTCCGTGTTTAAAAATTACTCGTCAAATTAATTGGCGCCGCTGGGTATTGATTATCATCGCAATGGATATAGTTTTAGATCATCTCAGTCACAGCCGTGGATAAGTAATGTTTCGGCGGCCGCCGTGGTGGGATGCTAGCGTGCTCCGCCATCCACACCGATGATACTGCGTTCACGCCACGGGCAAAGTAGCATCAAAATTTTAGAAACAAGTTTGTTCAATTAGCAGACAGTTTTTCTAAGCAGGCTCCCCACTCGGCAGCGATGTGGCAAGCACTTCGAATGCATTATTGCCATGAAAAGCTTCGCAGTGAAAACTCATCTGCCTTGCAGATTCCGTTTGGAGTCGGCACAAAACGAGTAGGACCCGTCCCATCAATTTGTGGGAAAAATTAAAAAGAAGTACGACGCAAATTGGAAGAGAAGCTCATCCTTAAATCTCTTTAGAGGCTATCGCGCCTTACATTTATTTATTTACTTCTAAATAAAGGTTATAGCCCAAAAAAGTAGCATAAAAAGATTTGTGGAAAAATATTCCCTTGGAAGTAGTTTCGGAACTCTCCGAGCGTATTTTTGCTTTAAAAAGCTTTTTAAAAAGAAATTAATCTGCCTTGCCGATGGCATTCGAAGTCAGCCTAAGACATACATATACGGGTTTATTGGTGCCGAGTTATTATTGGTATTTTTGTTGGATTCTCTAGTGACTCCTGTTGTACCTTAAAGAGATAAGTAATTTTAAGTCTTTACTGTATTTCACTAGAGAAAGTCCAAACGCTGTTGGGTTCGTCCGACTCAACAATGCCTGGAGCTCCACTAATTCGACGAACAGAGTCTTGTACTGTGGGATATTCCTGCAATTTTTGTTATCGTTCGAGATGAAATCGCGAATAGGATCGCAATTAAAGGACTTTTCCAATGAGCATTTGTCCTCGAATATAGGAAACAAAATAATATACTTTTCATTAAAATTAATGTGCCGAGTATTTTAATTAATCGAAAATAATTAAAATCGCGAAATTACAAAAATCAAACCAAGAAATAATAATAATAATAACAACAACGAACTTCCATACTAGATAAATTAACCAAAAGACATTTTCAACGGTGATTGCCTTAACGGTATAACCTTAAATTAGATAAACGGATGTAACTGGCAGCAAGCTTCTAGAGCTCACTTTAAGTTAGTGGATGGAGAATTTCCCTATGCGAATGAATTGTTGAATACTTGATATTATCTACTGTGCACATTTAAATGCGGATGTATGTATGTGTAGTTGTAGGTATTTTGGAAATTATTCCACCACGTTGACTTTTATGACATTACACAGGAATTAATGTTATTTGGGTAATTGTGGCGCTTAATGTCTCCACATATTCGAGTACAAAACTCATGACAAACGAAGATGGCATCGAAGCAGAAAGACGCGCATGAAGAGAAGTTTCTATGAAGCAAAGATTTGGCCTAAATGTTAGGCCACGCATAAAATTTGCCTACTCAACTAACAATGGGCCGTAACAGTTTGTAGAAGCAGGTGCTGTTGAGTGGTTGGGGCGGTGAAAAAAAAAACGAGAAAACATATTTCACGCACTGTTGCCATTCATTGGCAAATGGCATGAAGATGTGTAGAGGAAATATTTTTAGGAAAAAGCGTTTATTAAAATGAGAATATCTAATTTGAATGTGCAGAGCCTGAACGTGTGAAGTAATTTTAGTACAATATTTTATTAAATCAATTGAATTTGGAGCTAAAAGTAAAGTTCTTTTAGAAATCATAGAGCAGTATCACTCTTACTTCAAAGTCGCCATTGGAGGCTGTTGTTCCAACGGAAATAAGAACATTTTGCTCGTGTGAAAATGTTGACGGGAATGAAGATGGTCCGTCAATCTATAATACTAGTAATATAAATATGAATGGGTATGTTCAGGCTCTGGGGATGTCTTTTGAGACCACTTCATATGCAAAAGTCCGTCTATTGAAACAATGTAAATAAGGACTACGTAACGGAATATAGATATGCGCCGCCGGTCCAACTATCAATGTATGCGTTTAAAATCTTTGCAGAGTTTTAGGCGCTTGTTATTGCCCTTCTAAAACCTAGTTCTAGCAGTGTCATGTGAACTACTCAAGATGCCGGTCCAACTATCAATGTAGGCATTTAAATCTTTGCACAGTTTTAGGCACTGAATGTCGTCCCAACTATCATTGTAGGCGTTCAAAATCTTGGCAGAGTTTAAGCCGCTGGTTAATGCCCTTCTAAAACCTTTGACGAGTGCTGTCGGACGGCAATTTTTAAAACATTTGTGATAGTTTAAGCAGTGCATTTGTTTCTTCCTCATACTAGTAACTGCTATGTAAATCATCCGTGAAGAGTTTCGCTAGTATTCTGTGTATCCGTATTGGACAGTATCCCGTTATTACCCGTACTTGCAACGCTAAAAAAATCTGTTCCAAGAAAATAAGCGTAGCTGTAGATTTAGCCGTACTACACATACTTTTCGTCACTGTTTTACTTTTCCACTGTGGCATGGGAATAAAAACGGGTACTTAGATAATGAAGACCTAACTGCAAGGAGAGCGGTTGACGACAGTTCTACCGAGGAGCAATTTAAGCAAAATTCACCGCCCTACAGCTGTTTTAGATTCCATATAAGACCTTCTGCTAATTATTTTGCATATACTCTGCATATACATCGACAAAATCTGCACTTTGAAGCGGAGAATACGAGGGCTAAACAAGATTTTAGCAGTAACCATCCTGCAGCGAATTGCATTAGTTCTGAACTTGCGCATAGCTATCGCTTTAAGAGACGTTGCTAGTTTTAGTGCTGTCTCTTCGAAGTGCTTTCAACTGACACTTTTAACATTGCGATGTCTTACGGAATTGTAATTACCTAATTTGCAGATCTTTTTAAAGCTTTCCTGACGGGTTCAGCCGTATATGGTGCTGAAACAGTCGCATACTTTAATTAATTTAAATGTATATATCTCAGAGTTCAGCGCTATTGGTACAATAGTGGCTACCAACTATGAAGTATGGCGGCCACCGTGGTGTGATGGTAGCGTGCTCCGCCTACCACACCGTATGCCCTGGGTTCGCACCCCGGGCAAAGCAACATCAAAATTTTAGAAATAAGGTTTTTAAATTAGAAGACAATTTTTCTAAGCGGGGTCGCCCCTCGGCAGTGTTTGGCAAGCACTCCGGGTGTATTTCTGCCATGAAAAGCTCTCAGTGAAAACTCATCTGCCTTGCAGATGCCGTTCGGAGTCGGCATAAAACATGTAGGCCCCGTCCGGCCAATTTGTAGGGAAAAGCAAGAGGAGCACGACGCAAATTGGAAGAGAAGCTCGGCCTTAAATCTCTTCGGAGGTTATTGCGCCTTTCATTTATTTTTTTTAACTATGAAGTATCCCACTCTGCAGCCGAGAAGAACCAGTTTGTAAGTAGTCATTAAACCTGTAGTGCATCATTAAACCGTAGTGTGATTCTCTACCCTTTTTAATGCAGGGATGAAACAGCTATCTGCGGACACATTTAATCCTCATAAACTGAACTGTTGAGATCACTTTGATCAGCATATAAGTTTACCTGACAGTATTTAGCTAGATCTAGCTTTGTCGGTGGAGTCTATTGGGAGTCTCTAGTTTCATCAACGCCATTTAAACTACTTTATCAACTTCTAAAATACTCCAGCGATACAATTTTTTGAATGTCATGGAATTAGTACAGAAAGTACCAAACTTATACTAATTGAATTCTCAAAGCTCTGGAGAATTCGAAAACCTTTACTGTTGCCAATCATTCCCAGCGAGAAATATCGACGAATGTTCTACAATATTTACAAAACCGCGATTGCCGATTCAATTTTAGATGGCGAGAAAACCATAAAGTTGAATACCTTCTGAAGTCTTCCCGATATTGTCTTATTATTGTTTGGAAATACTCTCGAAATGATCCTAAAACAATCCCGAAGTGATGCTGGAATTGTTCCAAATTGGTGCCGAAATATTTCCGAAAATAGTCCACAAACGATCCTGAAATTGCATCGAAATTGTTTCAAAATGAGCTTTGACATAATTTCGAAATATTTCTGAAGTGATCCCGAAATATTCACAAAAAATTTTGTGTCAGAACTTGTTTCTTAAATGTAGTGTCTTTGTCGCTCTCTGGAAGTATTACTTTACGTTCATAACTGCTGTTAAGGCATACATAAGTAGAAATAATTTTCAAGATTTTTATTAATCTTCATTCACAAAAATTTCCAACAAAAAGAACAATAAATTCTCCAACAATTCAAAACAAAGATCATAATGACTTGCGCCACCTATTGTGAACTTTAAAATATATTTTCAAAAAAAAAAAAACCTAAAAAGAAACAGCTGATCAAAAACTTTCACGCACCTTTACAAGCTCCCTGCAGAGTGCACGAAAATAAAAGATGTGCGATTGGAAATTTATTACGCTAATGGCATGTGTATGTACGATCCTCTTCAATTATGAGTTCATATTCCAAGTATGAGTATGCAGATGAGCCACATGGTTTAGAATCCAATTAAAAAAAATTCAAACAAATTGTATTTTTCGATGATTTTTATTGCCGATTAGAAGGTGCCGAGAAAATAAATTAACTTTTCGAACAATAAGAAAATGTACCTAGACATGCTGCGCTATTTTTACAATTAAAAAAAAAAAACAAGCAAAATCACGAAATCGCTAGAAAATGCAATTTAACGGATGCTTTATTGTAAACCGTTACAACAGCGTTGCATGCAAACGGCGCTTAAAAGAAAATAAACAAATTTATACCGACGTGCCGTCTGATCAACCGATCGCCTAAGGGGGGCTGTCTGGATGGGCGCCAGTGTGACTGTTGCATTGAGGCAGTTGCATAAAATGAGCTCTTTTATGTCGATTGTACTAATGTCTATCAGTCTTAATAAAAACCATTAAGTGTGACGAGGCAATTTAGATGAGACGCTGGGAGTATCATAAATTTGCTATTTCGCGTGAAAACAATTTCCATTTAAGTAAATAACTTTATTTGTTTAGGTAAGCATGTAGCGGATAGCAGAGGCGTCTGAACCTTGAAGCGAACAGTGGTGGATCGAAAATACTACCCTAAAATAAGTATGAAGGAGTAGACTTCTGGTACTCTTTTGTAGATAAGAGTTCCATTCAATAAAGACTTTGACGATATCACGCTACCGCTTGTCAGCCAACATACAAGGTAATCGGCCGGCCGGTCCTTAGCTACCCATCGCAAAATGTTCGGTTGTCATTTTGGAAATGAGATCTGTCGGTGTACCGGAGTTGTTATCAGTGGTAAATCAGAAAGAAGAACTCACTACCAAAAGACATTGAGGTCAGTCTGACTGAGCTGCAGTTAAACTCTAAGATAGGTAGACTAAACCAAGATATAACATTTTCAGGCCAAATGAAACTTTTTTCAAGTCAAATTAAACTTTTTCCATTTCAAATTAAACTTTTTTCATTTCAACTGAAATTTCTTTCAAATCAAATTTAGATTTTGTTCAAAAATGCCATGTTTCAGCATTTGCTTCTAGAGGGTAAAAGGCCAATTAAAGTCACTGAAGGTTTCAACGTCTAAATAATCAAGTTTTGCCCTGTACTGCTCCAGGGCAATCATCGGTTGGAAATGAGGAACCCTTTCTAAGATTAGTATATCGACTTAATGAGATGACGGTCAATCCAATTCTGCTCTATGGAGTGCTGGTCACTGGAACATTACCAACTGTTAAGTGTCACTACAACGGACAGCGCTAGTTTGCATTATCAGCGCCCATAGGACAATCTTTATCTTGGCATTGAATGCCATGCTGAGCATACATCCGGTATATCTTGGAGGAAGACCGCTACGAACTGGTCGTTGACCAGGCTTCGTGAGATGAGCTCTCACTTTCTCATTTTAGACATTTCAGCACTCGTACTAATTCCCAGATATGAAGGACTATGGTGGACTGAAAACTTATATATGCACACACCACCTCAGCCATTCACTTGAAAGACAGCTAGTGCAAAGGACTTCTGCGGCAGTGGCACTAATTACCTGGAACAGGTATGGTTCGAAATCGGGGAGGAAAGTTGGTCTATATGGTTTTCTGTTACATGTGGGGTGTACTGTCTGCCAAGCTGTATTCTGTGAATGATATGCCATCCAGTGCAATTTTGGTACGAAAATTTAACGCCTACTCTGATACCAAACGGTTATTACAACCTTCGGTTCAAGCGAGATGCGATTGCGGGTCGTCTAAGAGTGCCTGACCACGCTTTCGCGTTTCTCGAATCATGGCAAGAATAATATAATCTGGATCCCGCGTCATCGCAGTAGCAATCGCGACGCTGATCTCTTTGCCAGCAGTGGGTCCAAATTAACCGATGGTTGTGGATTTCGAAGTTTCGCTGGCTAACTATGGTGTGCTCTTATATAAATGGACCTATCTCTTGAAAAGTAGTGGCAAAACAGACGATATGAAGAAATTTATGAAGTTCACTATGACTCCTCTAGAATGAATGGATTTAAACGGTTCACTTTCTTTTTAATTTATTCTGTATATCTTAATATACAGGATTACACTTCCTGCTTAAGTCACTTAATTCTTGAATGTCGAGATGGAACTAGGCGAAAGTGCTTCGGTCTCGACTAACTTGCATCACTGAAGGATTAATCTTATACTACGTTTCCACCAAACCCAAACTCCGTGTTTGCCAGTTTCGTAAGACTGTTAAAACATGTCTAAAAATATCGCGAAAGCTATCGAAAAACGCGTTTTAACTTCGGTATCAATAATGCGAAAGCAAAAATCAAAAGTTGCATTTCTGCCAAGAGATATTTTGCATAAAAGAGTTGGCAAACACGGAGTTTGGGTTTGGTGGAAACGTAGTATAAGGTAGATATCGAACTTTGTCGAAGTTACTTGAAGGGCAGCGGTTCCAGTTCGAAATCAACAAACCAGCTTTCTTGTTTATTCTATTTCTATCACTGGATTCCATGCTACGGCTGCCGTATCTGATTCCTATTTCGCGGAGTACCTCAAATTCGGGTCCAGCTGATCAACAGTTCCAAGCCAAGAGGCAAGTAAAATCCAATTTAAACTACTTCACAAAATTATCATAAATTACCTGAAGGCCATTCAACTTGTCACTCAATTAATTAAAAACTCACCTCCAGACGTATGCGCTCCTCTTTGCCTTGATGATGTGAGGAGGAGTGCCGTTGATGTGCTGACTGTTGTTGTTGACCATCAATTTCATCCTGTTGTTGTTGCGACTGCTGTTGTTGCTGATTTTGACTTGTTACAGCCAACTGTTGCTGTGTATTAGCAATTTTATTTTTGCTACTCAATTTCAGATGTTGTTTACCACTATCCTTTGAGCAATGCTGATGTTGTTGTTGTTGTTCTTTCTGTGTTTGTTGTGCAGCAGCATGATGTGATTGCTGTTGATGATGTTTTTGTACACCACTACTACCAACAGCGCCACTACTGTGATGCGCTGTGCCTGGTGTTGTTGTTGTGGTGGTAATTATATTCACGACAGACGAACGTAACGGTATATTGTTTTCGCGATCACTCACCATGAGTAAATCGGGTGGAGCGCTGCATGAGGAAGAGGCGCGTACTTGATGGTACATAAGCTCTTCGGAATCGGTGGTGCATTCTTGAACTGTATGTGAAGAGAGAGATAGAGGAATAATAGAAAGTTAGCGAATTGAGTTATAGAGTGGTAGGTTTGGGTGTCTGTTGTTTAATATGTTTATAGTAGTTATTAAATTAATATTAATCGATAACAGCTTATAAATATGTAGTGTGTATCCGCTTCTTGTTTTTTTTATTGCTGTCAAATATTCATTAAATCTTAATGACATTACATGCCCAGTTATTAAATTGACAGCGCTGTGCAATGAATAGCGTTATTTGTTCGAAAGAACATTGTAATTAAATTAATTCACCGCACATCCGGCGTCGCTGTAAGACATCCAATGCAATTACCGTTACATAGCTTACGCTTGACTATAATTTATTGACATTAATATTTCATGTTATGTTTATCTTTTATAAATTTGTGTTGCTACTGTATTGGCTAACCGCAGGCCATAAACCTGTCAATGGCTACTATTACTTTTTCTGGGGCAAATAATTGTATGTGGAAAAAATTATATCGAATATAACGAAGGATATCTCGTAAGAATAAACAGTTTACTAGAACGAGGGTAGATTAAAAACTATTGCACTATTTTCGAAAGTGTGGATAACCTCTTTCTGAGTGAAGTGGAGCACGACCTTCGACACTTCGATGAAGTAACGTAGTCACTTCTACAACCAATATCTTCAGCTTTAATAGCCGATTTGTAAAGATTTCCCCCATATGCTGCGGTTGTTTGTGTAATGTCCTCGAAACTTTCAGCGCTCAATTCAACGGTGGTGATATTGGATAATCGATTGCGGTTAAGACTTTCGAAGATTCAATTCATTTTGTAATGCCGCTTTCAGTATTTTACCCGCCAGACTTCTTCTGTTGCACTTCCAACAGTCATACATGTGTTCACCACTACAGATATCTACACAGCAAACGTGATCAGCAACGGAATGAATTGCTTAGAGATTGAGCAACACTTGTAAGCATTTCATTCGCGCATAATCGCCTACCGCGAATGTGTGAACTTCTCAACATATTTATATCGACATCTACTAAAGTATCAATATAAGCAATTAATAACGACTTCAAAAGCGCGGGTTAGGATAACTGCTCTAGTTGGTGACTTCGGTGCCCAACAATTTTCGTGGCTCAGGGGACTTGAAATTAATGCAACCTACGAATTTCCTTCACGCCATCATAGTACCTACAGAGCCAAACCACCGAATAAATATGCGTCACTTCTTACTATAGAGTTCTTTACTTTGGTCTGTTACTGTAGTTGTTGTTGTAGTAGTATAGTTGAGCTTACTGGCCATGAGCCAATACTTTTAGAAATAACTGTTCGCTGGATGGCAGTTAACAAAAGAAACGACGTTGGCCTGCCATTTCACCGATTAACTTAAACGCTATTTTATGAAATGACGATGTTGTTATCCTAGTTCTATATGTAGAATATGAACACGATAAGATTAAGTAGCAAGAGCTGAATCAACTCTTATTAACCCTCAACTTAGTGGATCAGTAACCAGATATTCAAAGCTTTCTCCTTCAAATATGTGTTCTTAACTCACAGTTCTAATTGCCTGAAGGATGCTACGGTGTTCAGGCTCACAGGCAATACATATTCACTATACCAGTACTACAAAATAACTAAAGAGCAGGCTGTAACTGACTTGCCTAAGATGGGTGGGAAAAAGCTGCCGGCGTTGCCGAGGGTAACGGTACTTAGTCAGTAGAAAGTTCAGAACGTTGACTTAAAACTCCGACTTGATGACTCTGACGTGCCCCTTAACACTCCGCTGAGCCGTCTTTGCCACTCAACCAGTTTAATTGCCAATTCCAGTACCAACAATGGCGACATAAACACTCTCGAGGCTTCTGGCAGTGCTATCAGTCATGCAGTTTTCGATCTCAATAATCAACCCTTATTATGAGCCTTAAATATATACTCAAGGCTTAAATACACAAGTACCAGGAGATCATGACTCAAAACATTTCCGGAGGCTTACTGAAATTGACTACTAAGCGTACAGCTCGATCCAGTTGCTGTGTGACTCCAGATAGGGTAGAGGGGGAGGCTTCGACAGGTTAAGAGAAAATGATTTTTTTAGAGAAACTAGAATGAGAAATATATAACTCCTTTCATAATTACTGATGCCATGTATGTTTATGACACTTCGGATTTGTGGTTAATATTCCACATGTTTTTTTTTTTTAAGTTATAATCAAATAACCAAAAACAAAAAAATATGACGAAATCTCCTTTTTCAGGGAGGCTTCGTCAGTCATCTGGGTGGCTTCGACATTGGGTGGGAGGTTTCGACATTTATCAAATATAGCAATTTAACCAGAAAAATAAAAAAAGGATGTTGGAAAAAACTCTAAATATGATTTTTAATTCATATTTGATGTTATTTATTTCAATACAGTAGCAAATTTTTGGAACAAAACCATAAAAAATGTAAGCATAAAATAAAGTATAACTGTACTTTTAACGAACATCTAAATTGGAAAAATCAAAGTTAAAAATAAACTTGCTTTGCGCGCGTGAAGTTCCTGGTGGATGTTCAGGTGTGGGCAATATACGTATTATATCGTGCTTTGAAACCAAGTGTCTGTCTTCTACAATTGGGTCATAGAAATATTGGGTTTTACTTTGACGTCTGAGGAATTTCGCAACGAACGTCGAATTTTCAACTTCCACGACTACACCAGTGTAAAAGAAATTTGTTTTGTCAGTGAACATAAAAACAAAAACAAAAGTGAATCGTCTAGCCAAGTCATACTCAATCCATGATGAAGATTTGAACATTTCTTGAAGTAAACCGTTAATTCTTTTTCCTGAGCAGCTGTAAGTACTTGATTGGAAGAAAACTTCGACTGAAAATCTTTAACAGTTCCCAATTTGTTTGCTCTTTTGAAATTCGAGATATTAGTGTTGTCCGCTTCAAGTTATATTTCCGAGCAGCGCTTGATGGTGTTTCTTTTTTTTGTTTTATCTCCTCGATGGCTTTTTTCGTTTTGTCTTCGTTGATGATCTTTTCAGGGAACTTTCTTTTGTAGATATTTGGCAACTTGATGGCTGTAAAATATTACTTGCTAAATAAAAAAAGCTAGACAATTTGTCGAAGCCTCCCAAAACATATTGCCGAACCCTCCCCCGTGCACTTATTTCAGATTTTTCGCTCCAAAAAATACATCTTAGTGTTATTGAAAAAGTCTTTAAAAGCAACAAATCTTAATTTTATTGCAATACTAATGGCCAGAAAACTCATGTTATATATTCTATATTGTACACTTTACACGCGAATACTTACCAGCAATTTTTACATCAACACTATTCAAAAATAAAAAATTTCGTCTGCATACTATCGCCGTTGAACAAGCACTGAATAGCTTTCATGACAGCGTCACACTCAATTTGGTTACTGTTTATTCGTGGAATATGGCAGTAATAACGGCGGCCAAATTTGAAAAAGTCGAAGCCTCCCTCATGTCGCAGCCTCCCCCTTCTACCCTACGCAGATCGTTGATATAATAATATAAATGCAGAGAAGTTTAGTAGTTTGATCAAATGTATTGAAATATTCGGTGCTCGGAGCCTTAAATATTGATCTTAATCGCGTTTTTAGACTGCGCGGCTTGTCTTGCCTACCACAGTGTCAATAGTGCTCGCACCTATCAACAATCCTTCGTAAACAATTTATTTGCCCGACTTATCTTGCTACTTGATCGCTTTAGTGTAGCAGTTAATAGCGTCGCTAAATTTTTTGTTGTACATGTTGCTGCTGTTATTGTTGTTATTGCCAGTGGCCGGCTACTGGAATTAAATGCAAACTTGCATGCAATTTATCGCAAATAAAAAAGCTTAAAAGTTTACGACTTCAGTCAGCTAATGTTAAAGCAAAAAGATAAAATAAATATTAAGAGCAAAACAATGAGCGCAACAGCAACAACACAACCCCTCAAATACAACAACAACAAGCCATCAGAATTTTATAATTAATGGTGATGTATGCAATACCGGCGCCACAATAACATGCCAAGTATTTCCCCCACACGCCACAAATGCCAAAACGCTTTGTTGTGCTGCCAACATTGCATTTGGTGGACTTTGAGTCCGGCACAACACTCAGCTTTGTGAGCTACGCAACCAGCTTACTTGCACAAATATATTTATTAGGCGCTGGACAAAAACATTTTGCACACCGGGCAGCGAGCCGTTGAGGGTCCGGTATGTGCTGTGTGTGTGTTTGATGAGAGTATGCATATGTGCGTTAATTTTGCACAAGTATTCTCATTTGAAAGCCCGCACTTGCACCGCCTTACTGCTCCCAGATATGCCGACAACAGTAGTTTTAAACGCTGCTGATTCACTCACTGGTCGCTCATTGTTTGTTGTGCATTTTTTGCTTTTTTATTATTTTTTACGGTTTCATTGTTGGTGTTTTGCTCCCACTTTACTGGAATTAATGAAAGCGCCGACAACTTTTATACTGACATATTGCCCCTTAAAGTAATTTATTTAGTGGTGGCGGTCGCTTTGAAAGTGTTACTGTGGTGGTGAATAAAAAAGTGAAGATAAATATAGGACTGGTGTAGATAAAAGTCGTCTTTATCGCTTTTGTTAACAACTATTTTTAACAGAGGTACATACATACATATGCCGGCAGCTGGCAGGCTTTTGGTTTGCTTCCTCTGAACTATACCAGATTTATGCCTGATGATGAACTGACAATCGGAGACGTACAAAGATTAGCACTTAGGATTCGGAAGAGTTTTCCACAGGTAGTTTTGTACCATACGGAGATTGAGATGTCTTGAGCAAAGTTTTAAGGGATATGATATGAGAAGATCAGATAATAGTAGAAGGGAGCGAAGTCTGTACACGACACGGAAGGTTAGTGCTCGTATTACGCTTGATTCTCAACCGGATTGAATTGCTCTGATATCTTTGACCGGTAATGCGGCTGGGAGTCACTGTGATGATTGATATGTCATAGAATTGTGGGAGGAGCTGTGATGTTAATTATTCGATTTGATTTAAAGACCCAACAGGGCCATTGGCACTGTAGCCAGGCCCCATTTTCATGCACACTTCTCCTGGAACCAATTGCTGCTGTTTTCGAATGACTAGTCGGAACTCCGTTCAAACCATTCGGTGTGAACAATGAACCTGCTGATATTTTTACAGAGCATTTAGCTACTTCCTTAACTTTCGGTGGTATAAACCAGGGCTCTCCATTTCATAGCACAATTGTGTCCTTTCAATTCACACGCATATGATTTGCTCTGTCGTCGTTAATTGAGTTAGTCGCCGCTTGGCACTTGGCGTAGCAACATCGGTGAAGGGTATCGGCTGATCGGTATCAAAATATGTATGAATAATTATGCGCGATACATATGATTGTTGTTAGCTCGTTGCTTGCTAGTAAGCGAATAAATGAAAATCAATTCACCCGCACTATCATCGCGACGATTGCGCTCTCACTAATACAGGCGCACTTTCAATTTTGAAGAGCCCTGGTATAAACATAACTACCCATAGTTAAAAACTTAGTGTTCTAGTACACACTGGGAATTCACACAGATTGTGTGCGACTGTTCCTTTGCTGCCCTCCTCGGCGCAGCTCCGCAAATCCGTTTAAAAGGCAGCCCCAATATCTCGGCATGATTTCTTTCCTTGACGTATTTGACAGGTCCTTCTGTCCTGCTATCGTAATTCGGCCAGGTTTGCTTTGTTAACTTGGAGGTGTCCGAGGAGCTTCAGTTGGAGACTGCTAGCTGCTGTGTATGTTTCTTTTGATTGATGTAAGTGGATGATGCATCTCTACTGCCTCCAGCAGTGACCTTGCCCATTGGAACTGACTCTAAGCGCAGTTTTGACATCGCAAGTCCACAAGTTATCGGCATGATATGGCTGGCTAAGCTAGTTGTGAGAGTATTAGTGTGTCACATATAAAAGAGAGCGAAATAGCTCAAAAGAATAAGTAGTAAACAAACCATCAAGCGTCGATCGTTTGTGCGCATTATATAAAAATTGCGTATGAAATAATAAATCGATGCACATAAAAGAGCCGCTATCATGCTCCCTATGTAGTCTATCGTATTTTGCTTTGATTTTCAATTTTGTCGTAAGTAAATGGGACACAGATCTTCTTTAAACAAATTGCGGGATAATACCGAACACGTGCAGTCACTAACAGAGTCATCTATAACAGGCGAACAGCAACAAAGCGCATGACATTTGTAACACAGCAAAACTTCATTCACTTATAATTCCATAACTACCACATAATTCTCAACAAGTTCATTGCTACTTATACTTAAGTAGAACGACACGAATTGTTATTTGCGTGTGGTAGGTGGACGCGACGACTTAGTATTTTGTGACAACACTTTGCTCTACACAAACACACCAGAATTTTTTTTCCCCTCGACATTGGTTTGATAAGCTCCGCCCTCCACCGTTTTTCGGCCATAAAAAACTTTTCAGAAAAATTCAGCTGATTTAGCAGATGCCGTTTGAAGCACGCATACAAAAACTTGAATTTTGTAGTGGTGCCGTCGTGTTGTACAAGTGACGGGACAACTAACATCAAACACTACACCACAAATTGAAAAAGAAGCTTGGACTGAATCTTCTCAGAGCTATACCGCACCAAAATAATAATGGTGAACCACTAACACGAAACTTTCCACGTTTCTCATCACAATATTCGTGCCAACTGCTCTACCTACAACATAAGTGGATGAATACCAGTAAAAGACCACCGCAAATCCGTTTTCTTCTGATTTCTACACCATCAGGCAACTTTTGTTGTACTGTACATCAATATCTTATAAGTTTCGATTACCACCATCCACCATTGCTCGGCTAACAATCGTCATCCGATTCTGACCAGCAATTATATATCTGCAAACTTTTGTCGATATATGACTACCGCTAATGATACGTGATCACGTCCTCTTTGTACTAGCGCCTAAGATTGTCATCGATCGTACGCTAAGTCCTTGTCATGATCTTCATCTTCATCTTAATCGAATCGAACTTGTTGGGTACTCTATTCAAGTTTCATATCGTCCATTAAAGAAACAAGTTCTTAAGTTTCCAGAAATCTATTATTAATTACATGATCCAGGATTCATCTTTGAAAACCTTTTTAGCGGTGTATCTGCCTTGGTACTATAGCAACAGTATTAATACAAACTCAAACTTAACTCATATATTATTCAGTTTTGTTTATGGGAAACTACAAAAGTTCTACTTTCGTGACAACATCCATGATTCTTTGATCTGCACTCGCACGATTGTATAGAGCACTCAGATCTGAATTTTTTTAATCAAACGCCAGTTGCACCATCGCACAGATAGTCTTTTCCCCAATTAGCTTCCTTTTTGCCTTCTCTACAAATTTTCAAAATAAAATTACCATTCTCCCCCTTAAAAAAAAAATTTGTCTAAGTGAAGCTGATAAATTTTAAACCGATTAGCTCCACTTGACCCTTAAGCTTCTTTCTTTTAATAATCTCTCGGATATTTTATCCTTTATCTTTATTTGAATTAAGAATTGGCTTATGTAGCCCATGCCATTATTATCTGCAAAATTTCCCAATTTTTATATTAGATCCTCAATTTCGAGAAAAAATTAGTTTGCAATTGGGATATGCTCAGTTGCTTACATTATGCACTTCTTGCCTTTGCCTTCATTTCGAATCTGACAGCCAGTCTTGCCTAATACTCACCATACAAATGTTACGAATGTTGGTATGGGGCATGTTTTTTGTTATTGTTGGCACACAACTATTAGGTAGCTGTTTTCTGATGCCATTCTAACGCTCACAGTTAATGCATTAATTAAATGTTTTTTTCTTTGCATAAATGCGAATTGCGAAATGCAAATGAATTTTATGCCAGCTGCTAAAGCCAAATTGAGTTGTCAGACAAGCAGAAAAGTTGGTTGCAAATCAAGTAGCGCTCGAGTAAACAAGCTTAGTATGGCGTGGAAACGGTGTCTGATCAAATTACAGCAAAATAACATTTTTTTATTTTTATTTTGCATTTTAATTTGTTTTTGATTCACAGGTTCGTTTAGTTTTTAACTGCTTTTCAAATGTCATTCACTAAATGTGGTAGGTTGTACATTGAATATGGGTAAGAGGTATGTATTTAGAAGCGTCTTGTTCACTTCTAGACGCCTGCCTGCTATCTTATCACAGATAGTAGGCAAGCACAAAGCGTCAACAAGATTTACAACAAAACTTTGCCCAGCTACTTTATTTAGCAACTCATTTTTACAATTACATGGCGCAAAAATGTTGATGAATTTTTTGTATAATAGAAGGGGAAGCCCGAATAGTGATTGCTTCTGAATGTTAAGTGAATCAGGTAAAACGTTATCTACTGGGCAGATAAGTGAAGTGAAAAGTTGCCCAAGGCTATGTGGAACATTTGTTTGAATTATAGTTTGAAGTTAGATAAAACAAGTAAGGAAGGCTAAGTTCGGGTGTTACCGGACATTACATACTCAGCTGCCAAATTATAGCTTGCAAATTTTTAAATTAACTTCTTTAAAAAGTGGGCGGTGTCACGCCCATTGTCCAAAATTTCATTAATTTCCTATTCTGCGTCATAAGGTCAACGCACCTACCAAGTTTCATCGCTTTATCCGTCTTTGGTAATGAATTATCGCACTTTTTCCGTTTTTTTGAAATTTGGGATATCGAAAAAGTGGGCGTGGTTATCGTCCGATTTCGTTCATTTTAAATAGGGATCTGAAATGAGTGCCCAGGTGCTTAAATATGGAATTTCATTAAGATACCTCAAAATTTACTCAAGTTATCGTGTTTACGGACAGATGGACATGGCTAAAGTAATATATTTTTTCGCCCAGATCAGTTTGATATATAGAAGTCTATATCTATCTCGATTAGTTTATGCCGTTACGGGGTAGTGCTATGCGAACAAAATTAATATACTCTGTGAGCTCTGCTCAGCTGAGTATAAATACAAAATAATATATTGCGAGTTCTTGTTTTAGCCGTAAATTGATGACTGTTGTAAAGTTTTATTGTGTTTTAAAATAAAAGGATATACCAAACATTAAAAGAAACGCCCGATAATTATCATAAGCAGCGTCGTCAGAAAGTACGGAGAAATCCTTTTGCCGACACTGTATTAACTTTGAATGGAACATTCTTCGACCGCTCCGACTGATATGTTTCGAAGAGGGTTATGTTTGGGTTATGAATTGTAGATAACTGACTGTTGTGATTCTTCTGAGTTTTAGAATGTTTATTGTGTTTCAAAATATATCAAGAATGTGTACAAATTGGGTCAACACTAAGAATTTCGATAGCCTTGAATATATTGAATAGCCTTAAAGATTCTGGGTCAATCAAACATTTTAAATATTCTAGGCCATTAGGAAAGCGATTGGAACGTCGACGCAGTTCAAGCTCTTGTCTATAAATTTGACACAGAGAGCTATGTTAAGTATACCTCATATACTCACGGCTAGTCAGCGAAGAAGCGTCCTTGTATATTACTTTTTAGCAGCAGAATTATTGGAAATTCATAATGGTTACATACAAACACAGTAACTTCATAAAATGACAGCTCTTTGAGTCACATTGCATGACAGTTTAAAAAAATTAGAGACTTATTTTGTTTTGTTGATTTTCCGACAGCGTTGATTACACAGGCCGACAGCATATCAGATCCAGAAACCGGACTATATATTTTTGAAGAATTTTGATGCGATGAATCGAAATCTGACCGCAAAATTGCTATATCAGCTCTGGTTTTCGAGATATCCCAACCTAAAAGCGCAACAAACACCGTTTTTTTCCATATTTGAGGTTATGTAGCCTTGGAGATGTTTTCCTTCACCAAAATTAAAGGATGGATGAAACATGAAAATTTCAAAATGCGAAATCTCATTTGAGCAAACTCAACGCCATTTGAAAGAAGACTACTTGTATTTAAAGATGCCATCCTTTAAGTTTGGTGAAGGAAAACATCTGCAAGGCTACATAACTTAAAATATGGGCAAAAAGGCGATTTTTGCACTTTTAGGTTAGGATATCTCGAAAACCAGAGTCGATAGAGCAATTATGAGGCCGGATTTGGATTTAACGCATCATAAGCCTTCGGAAATATATAGTCTGGTTTCTGGCTCTGAATGTTGGTTAAATTTTATCGGCCTGTGTTATTGATGTATATTGAAAGGATTTTCCGCCAGCCCTTGTCAAATTTGTTTTCGAGACAAACCGGTTTTGGCGTTGTGCCATCATCAGTATCGAATTTCGTTCTCTGAGTGTTTTCATTCTCTGAGTCACGCAAAGCTACAGTTTCGAACTACTAACTCTCGGGAACGATTTGGTATGACCAAATTAAACTTTCTAGGCCATAATGCCCTCCCACCCCTAGATCCATCAGGAGTTCGCGGTCACCAGAGCCTCGGCTGTTTATGAAACAGGATTCGCCACGGCTAGGTTAGGTTTACAATTGGGTTGGGCTATTATTACGCTAGCAACCCCTTGAGAGGGGTTACGCTACACAACCCGTTGAATCAATTTAGTATTTTAGTCGCCTCTTACGACAGGCATACCTACCGAGGGTATATTCTAGGCCCCCTAACCCATTGGTGTGGGTATTTCGTAGGACATCACAATGTTGAAAGTGTTAACTGAAAGTACTGCGAATTGACGAAATATTTTTAGTACCGTCTCTGAATGCAATAGTTCTGCGCTAGTTCGTATGTAGTGCGATTTGCTATATAAATGTGATATCGTATTAAAATTATAAATGCAATCAATTTTTTTGTTTACCCATCGCTAATTGACTTTAGTTAATAAATTCCAAGTTGACACAAGCGCATAAACTCAGTGACTTTTATAAACCAATACAATAACTCATAAAAACCTAATATCCACTTTTATGATTAATAGGACATAGTACAAACAGCTCAATATATCGAGTTCAAATGCAGCATAACGGCAACACTTGAAGCTGACAGTAAAAAATGTGTTGAAATGCATAAAAATTGTACAGAGAACGATACACAAACAAAGCTTATGTCATATGTGAGTGGGTTCCAATAAGAGTTCGACAGAGACGTACGATTGTTTCAAAAGAACAGCAACTCAGTGGAATGTAATCAGTCCTTCAAATAAATATGCCATAAGTTTCTTTGGGGACTTGAATCTGAGAACAGAGGCTTCTGAAAAAGGTGTTTTTAATCGGTTTTTTTTTTTGCGGGAAACTGAATACTTTGTAGTACTGAACCTTTAGAATAACACCAAGCAACTCATTAAAAGTAATTTCAGACCTTTTTTCTTCCTTCTTCTTCTTCTTGCGTTCAAGACACTCCCCGCATGTTTTGGGAAGTAATATCGATTTGGATCTGCTCTTGCCGTATGTTGATCTGGTTCTTTGCGGATATTAGCATCATAAAATTCTAACCCGACTATCTTGGGAACGATTTGATATGGCCCCGTCGAAAAGTGTAGGTTTGTGGATGTGTCGCCTCTTACGATATTGCTGGTTAAAAGAGGACTATGGAAAGAGGGGTAAAACGCCTTAGGTCGGTGATATCCTTAGGAAAACTAAAAATCCTCATATTAAGTAGATTCTATAACAACCCCGAGTGAAGCATTAAGCATCTGTATGGATATATTACTCATTAGGATTGTTCAATAAGCCGGGCTCAAAGTACTATTGCTTACCATCAGGATATATTGGTTGATTATGATAGAGGAACACGCACCGTCTTCTTCTAGGACAAATGTCAAAGTTGATCGTCCCGACGCACGCTCGATAAATGAGAAGATGATAACGAACGCATTTGTATTCGACATTTGAACGATGCCTATTGAATACAGCTTGTAAGAGGCCTAGATACAAAAGGGAAGTCATACATTTCGTTGTCGTTGTGGGAATACTGACTTCTAGAACAATATAACAGGACAAGCTTTGTAGCCCTTACCAAGAATGCCATAGA
Organism: Eurosta solidaginis; assembly: GCF_040869045.1. Lineage (NCBI taxonomy): Eukaryota > Metazoa > Arthropoda > Insecta > Diptera > Tephritidae > Eurosta > Eurosta solidaginis. The sequence continues at coordinate 13,661,751 of NC_090323.1, read as the reverse complement.
GGCTGTTAGGAAGATGAGGAGAAAGGAATAATGGAATATCTATTTTGCGACACTCCACTACTTACCAGAATAAAACACCAAAGATTTCAAGTACAATGGCTAAACAACGCAGGCTGACACGATCTTTGGCAGAAACCATTCGGTTAGCTGTCACATAAATTTCCGGTCAGCTTTAACCTCCGACGGTGCAATGGAATAGCCTGAGGGATCACTCTGCATCTTTCGGCTTATGGTTTGATTCAGAAAGTGGAAATAAATGATATTCTCGTTATCCTGAAAAGCCCTTTCCAGTAGGTCTGACCAAAAGGGAAAACTTTAAGGTATTAGACAAGTAGATCTCCATAAGTAACTCAGCTTGGGTAACGTAGTAGAAGTAAAGAAAAACGTTTTGTGAAGAAGGAAATAAGACCCTCAGGCCTTGATGAGAACATCCATAATGGCTACAACTGTTTTTGAGAGAGCATACGACGGCGAGCGCTGGGATTTTTTTGTTCAACGATTAACGAACTTTTGCTTATCCCCTCTTCACAAAATCAAAAAAATCGTTTCAATATTTGTAATTTGCATGCGATTATTTTATTGTCATTTGGCTACGGTTGTACTCGATCATTTTCAGTATGTGAGTAATCGTTGTTGTGTGCTTTATTGTTGTGGTGTTCGAAGTCGCGCCATGTCAAATGCAATTCGATTTGAATGGAAAAAATTGTAAAGATAAAAGTCACCGCCATAACACGTCGGACGTACACTCAGCACAAAAACTGACGTTGCGAACGTGCGCAAATTTATTTTTCACACACAAGCGAACCGAGCCAACTATGGCTACAGTGGTGTGCCAAATTAATGGCATACTTTTGTAAGCTTGAATGAGTTTCAGTGGAGGCAGGAGTGAGTGCGGAAGAGCGATTGAATCACTTTGTGTAAATGTGTAAAAAAGTGAATTATGTCAAGGAAAGTGAGGGATGAGTGAGAGAATGTCTCATTAGTTTCTTGAGCAAACTAATAGAGTACAAAGTTGGGCTGGAATTAAATAGTGACAAGTATGAGTATGTGAAAAAATAACTGTGTTTCAATGTTGTCAATTTGACAAGCAACTATTTCCTTTACAAATTGACATTAAATTTTGTTATACTGTTTTCACACAGAAACTTAGTGATCTCATTTCACCTTCTACTGAAATCGTAAATTTTTTGCTTTCACACAGAATTAACTGCTCGATTAGTATGAAGGATGAAATGTCAAGCGAATGAAATGACAATGCTATATGACAGACAATCATGGCGGAACGATACAAGGTGGCAGCATGGTGACATACCTACAAACAAAAAAAATTCCATGTACTTGTAAACTCGGTGGACAAATGTCAAAATATTACTGCGCCGGTAGTTGATGTATCAAATCAAATAAAAAAGGTTATAATCAGCTGTACGATGCGGCCACCTTGTATCGTTCCGCCATGCAGACAATGACATTTACTTTGACAAATGACATTTTTAAGCACTGAACACACCAAAAACTAAGAAGCGGAACGCGGCCAACAGAGTTTCATTGTGCTTTTGACTTCATTAGACATTAGATTAGCTACTAATGAAATAATTATAGATTCGAATTTTGTAGGGAAGATTGAGCTCAATAAGCGTCTTAATGTAGAAAACTGCCTTTATTATTCAATAAGCCGTCTGTGTGAAAATAGTATTAAACATATTTACATGTATTGCTCATGGTTGTCAATCACTGTTGCTGCTTGTCGTTAAGCTTGACTTTTATGAGGGTACTTTAGTACATGTGTAGTTATTTCCAATGCCACTAAAGGATTGACTGCCTGTGCCTAATGTTGGTTGGCGTTAGGCATTTGTTGCTGACATGTTGTAATTTCATTCACTTCCAAGCAAGCCTTCATTCATGCAGTCTGAGAATCGTGACAAGCAATTAAGAAAGTCTAAGTTCGGGTGAAATCGAACATTGCATACCCAGCTGTGCACTTTAGCTCAACCATACCACTACTGAGGTAGAATATCAGTCAAATGTAGTTAGATACTATAGAGTTTGTTAAGGTTATACCTTTAGGAAAAGTAGGCGTGTTCTTTAACCGATTTTGATTATCTCCACTGAGTCTATATAATTTGGTAAGGATAGTGTCTCCACCAAATTTCAATGTAATATCTTTAACGGCTTTTGATTTACGGCTTGTTAAACTTCCAAATTTTCTTCTTCTAAATGTGGGTGATGCCACGCCCATATTAAAAATTTTTTTGGAATTTATGTTTTGCGTCATAAAAAAAGCCACTTACCAAATTTCATTAGCCTTTCCCATTTTTCTAAATTTTCGATATCAAAAAAGTGGGCGTGGTTGTCTTCCGATTTCGCTCATTTTCAATACCAATCTATTCGGAGTCCAGATAAGCCCGTATACCGAATTTGTTGAAGATATCTCAATATTTGCTCAAGTTATCGTGTTAACGGGCGGACAGAAGGACAGACGGACGGGCATGGCTTAATAAAATTTTTGGTTCGATACTGATGATTTTGTTATATGGAAGTCTATATCTATCTTGATTCCTTTATAACTGTACAACCAACCGTTATACATTCTACGTTATTATACCCTGTGTACAAGTATAGCAGGGTATAATTAGTGGTTTAACAGCTCGCTAAGCAGCATAAATCAACATTTATCAAATTTGTATATGATATATGGTCGTTTATTTTGAAAGTGGTTTAAGTCCATTTATAAAAAAATGGAGTTAATGATAACAATAATCACATTGCTATATAATCTTTTTTTCATAAACACTTTAAATCTAGTATCATTAAAATCGCTATGATTTTGGGGACTTGAAAATTACTTAGCTAACAAAATCCAAAATTTATTATTTTGATACTGGTTTAAGTCCACTGAAATAAAACACCACTTTCAAAATAAACGACTCATATGTCAAATCATTAGAGTCACTTGTCACCTTTATGCAATGACAATGGCGAAAGAGAGAGAGAGAGAACAACTTCGTTATTTGGCGCCTATAGCTACCTGAAGTTCTGCAGCTGTGCCACAAGGCATGCTAGTAATTCTTCCACCCGGTGTAGCAGGAGCAACCTCCTGTCCTTTTAACATTGCCCTGGCCAGACACAGCAGGCTCTAGGGTACTTTTTCCTCGACGTGCTACACACTGCAGACTTTGGGGTATACTTTTTCAAACATCCCCCATATTCTTAACTCAATTCTTTGAGAATTATCCACCGAAGGAATTTGATAATAGGAATGGTGATGGGCCAAAAGACAGTGCTTGTCAAATTAGGTATCTTGGTACTGATAGAACAACAGGATCGAAAGTGTCAAACGCACCTACGCACACTATGAAGCCAACTCCATATACAGAGAACCGAATAATGATATTTGCTGAGAGTATCCAACTTACGTAACTTAAGTTTTTTTGGTTTTTGATAATGTGACGTCACGCATATGATGCGTTCATGGATGTTAGGTAGAATAGAGTTAGAGATATTTCCATAATTTATTGATGGTGCTACTAGGGACTAGTGTTGTTCCAAATCAGTGTAGTTCTTGCTCAATTGGCAGAAAATAGTCTTGACTCTGGTGTTACCCATCGCCACCCACTGCTACTCCAAAGCAAATAAAAATATCTATATAACTTGATACATACTTATCTAATAAAGTTGTTTTTTTTATCGCGTATTTGATTAGTTTGTTTGCCGAAAATTATCGCTTGTTCACGGATTGTTTAACTAATAGCTATTTACTATTACCTTCATTGTAAAAAACTATTAAATTATTAATTGATTGTAAGATATCACATATTATGTCATTCATAATTTTTTATGTTCAGTATTAGTAATTTATTGTTAAAAGAAATTTTATTTATTTTAGAGGGCATTTATAGCACGTGCATGCAATTCTAGATATACACCTTCGAAATTGTCAACTTTTCAGTAAGCGCAAAATTTTTATGAGGCTCCTTCCGCAAGAGCTGCCTGAAAAATCGACTTTACTTCATTATGTGGAAGCGCAACGTTCCTTAATCCGTGGAGCACTAAAATGAAATATGGAACCGTAGTGAATAAGTTCAATGTTCATTTTAGCTTCGTTAGGTGCATTCCAAAGCATCCACAATTTCCTTCATAACGTGCTCTTAAACTCTTTTCTTCAAATGCTTGCAACTCAGAGGTCTTTTATAGTATAGTTGGGGTGCTTTCCAACTTCTCACCTATTGTTGTGTGATAGGTGTACATTAGGCCGGGTCGATTTGTGGGGAGGCAAAAATCGCCCATTGCTCTGCGAAAATCATATTCTAGGGATCAAAATAAGAAACTTTGCCGAAGGAACCATACTTCTAAAACGAATTCTGATGTCCCCCCCTTTGGGTCGTAGGGGCAAATTTTGAAAAATCCCACTTTGAAATGCCTATGTTTTTTCTTTTTGGAGTATATTTTTCTCTTTAGAAATTTATTTAGTCAGAACATATGTAAATGAAAAAATGAATTTAACTTAGTAATAGAAAAGAAATTAAAAAAAATTATTAGAAATTAGCGTTTTTAAAACCAAGGCATCACGGTGATGCATTTGCATGTCGTAAAATTGCTTGTGTTGTTTTTTTAAGCCACCACAAGACACAGCAGGTAGAATTGAAATTGCCCCTACCCAAAAGTTCGACCCAAAGGGGAGGCCATCAGAATTCGTTTTAGAGGTATGGTTCCTTCGGCAAAGTTTCTTATTTTGATCCCTAGAATACGATTTTCACAGAGCAATGAATGATTTTTAAATCGACCCGCCCTAGTGTACATTTACTGCTCGAAATCACATACATTCCGAGCGCACTATAAATTAATTAAATGCAATTCTGTGGTGCTCGCAATCGCGTCCAGTCTGTCAACATATTCAATAACATACTAACTATTAAAAAACTGAAATCAGAACTAATCACGTACACCATCGCGAAAAGGATCATAGACTGTAAACTGTGTAATCATTTCGAGCCTGTTGAAATCCTACAATGGTGCTCGAAATCGCGTACATCCCGACATCATCAACAAAACAGTGCTAAATTTGTGTGCATTAAGAACGTAGTTTTTTATAACTTAATATTGTTGGTGTTGTAGCGGTGCTTCGTCCCATTCAATAGTCGCGATCACTCATAAATTGCCAAGCAAACTTGCAGTTTCAACAAAGGTGGACCAGAGAGAAAGGGGTGTTAGAGGCGTTGGTTCCACATTGCAATTGAAAAGATGGTTGGTATCATATGGGGACACGTGCAAGCGGCACATAAATTATTTATGATTTGGTTGATTCTTGATAGGTAAGAGTTTAACTTGTTACATTACCCAGATCAAAGTTGGGCTAGAGTGACGCTCGTCTCCCTAGGAAGATTGCTTTCCTCTCCTGCGAGTTCAGGGTATTTAAATTTAAAAACGGGTTCTCTTGGCGGAAATTCCTGGCATTATGGGTTTCACTGAGGAGCTTTTTGTCTTCTTATTCTGCATACGGCTGAGATCTCAGGTGCCGAATTTCCTCATCATTTTTGCGGAGATGGTATTTCTTAAGTCACTGGGAGGTGGGACCTCTTCAATCAGATGTCTGTTGAGATGCCCAGATTTCTGGGTAATGAAGAGAAACTGCTTGTTCAGCATTTAATTTCTCTCCCTAATGGAAAGTGCTCCCACCTTACTGCGTAAGTGGTGTTGAGGATATAAGAAGACAGCCCGTTCTGAGACTGGTGTTCTGACAGGCTTGTATTTTCTTCCATTGAGTAACATTTAGGTTCAGTGACCATATCGGGGACGCGTAGAATGCAAGCAGCCAGCCATGGGTTTAAAACCTTATATTGGCTAGAGCTAGGCTTTCACACAGGTAGTGCGTGATAGTTTCTTTGCTGTAGGCCTTGCCGAAACACTTGCAAATGCTGTATAAAACAGGTCTATTATCACATCGTACAAGATTGTTGCAATAACTCGTAAGAGTTTTCTTTGACCAGTTTAGCAGGTCTTATGTTCTTTCACTAAAGTAAGGCGGGTATGTTTGTTTGGTTGGTCTGGAGGCGAGCGAGTAGTATTTCTAAGAAACAGCCGTGTGTTTTTCGTCTGACTGATGTGAGTGGAAGCTTCATTTCAACCGCCTTCGCAGCGTACAACAAAGCTACTCTTTATCAATACTCTTCTCGCAAGTACAAAGTACGTCGAATACGAATCACATCTCCACTACGCATTAGCCTGACGTGTTCTTTTCTATCATGAATAACAAGGTTATTCAAGCACTCGAAGCGCTATAATGACGTTTCGATTGCTCCAGATTCTGAATCAAGGGGTCAAAAAAAGCGTCGTTAAAAAAAAAATGTTACGTATATGCACCGGTACCTGTCTTTCCAGGTGGTATGGATATGTTTGCGTGTAATTGTTGTACTTTTAATCATTTAATTTTTTATATTTATTTTCTAACATTTAAAGTGTTTATTCCGCCTCTTCTCACATTCCATACCAATAAAGCCTTTTTACACCTTTTTGTTGTTAACTGAGGTACTCAAGTTAATATATTCACCCAACCTTAGCAGCAACCTTTAATCATTGCCGCCAGTGATGCCGCCTCCTCACAAAAAATTTTATGTTGGCGCTTTTTTATAATATTCATTTTATTATTTCAAGTTTTGCATGACTTTATTATTGTTGTTGCTGTTGATATTAATGTTATTTGCTGTTAATTTTTATGTATACAGATTGTATTGTATTATTATTGTTTGTAGTTGCCGGCCTGTTTTTCTTTTTATTTATTTTTGGCGCGTCAAAACAAACACACACACACACATACATAGCTCATATTTTGTGTGTTATTTTGCCGACCGCCAATTTAATTTACAAATTAATGCAATAACATTATACGCTCAGTGAAAATAAGTTGGCGTGCAACAAAAGCAACCACAACGTAGACAGGCATGCTTTTTATTGTAGTGAACAACTTTGTCGGCGGCAACAAAAAAAACTATTAACAACTGCAAAAATCGACAAGAAAATTTTAGTTATTGACAATAACAACATTAATTAGTGGTTAAGTGATGTTGTTTTTTATTAATTTTGTTGTTGTTGTAGAAATGCAATAGTTTTGCAGCGGCATAGAGCTTCACTTGTATTTTTGTAAAACTAGTATAAAAAATTTAGTATTTTTTGTGGTAAAATTGCAAGTACATAATGAATAAAATTAATGCTGTGGCTTTGGCAGCCTTTTATAACATTTGACGCGACATTGTCTCGTTCGTTTTTATACCTTTCATGAACATGAATCGGTATATTAGCTTTGGTCCGACGTTTGTAACGTTGAGAAATATAGAAAATAGGCTCACCATTAAGTATACCGAATTGATCAGGGCGACGAACTGAGTTGATATAGCCATGTCCGTCTGTCCGTCCGTCCGTCTGTCTGTTTGTTTGAACGGAAACTAGTCCTCAAATTTTGAGATATCTCAATGAAATTTGGCACAAGGATGTATTTTTGTATTATATTAGATATTTGTCGAATCCGGTAGGATCGGACCACTATAACATATATCTCCCATACAACCGATGGATCAGATAGAAATATTTTTGGCCATTTCTCCCTTAGTTTTCAATATAAAAACGTGAAACTTGGTGATATTTATTCCAATATATCATAGAAGATTTAATGAAAAAATCATTTCGATCGGAGCTATATATAATATATATCCCATACAACCGATCGTTCAGATAAGGGGGGTTTTTGCATTTTTTATTTTATATTTATCTTAAAAATCGTTTAGGTATGTACATCTGTTCACTATATACTTCTTATATTATACATCCGATTATTTGGAGATTACGAACGGGATAAGATTATTGTTCATCCCCATTCATGAAACGTATGAAGTCTTCGGCACAGCCGAAGACAGTCCCGTCCTTACTTGTTTTTTGTTGATGTGGTTGACTTTTGTTATGGTTTTTTTCCACAAAAAACAATAAAGCTAGCTTAAATAATTTGTTTACCAATTAATAAATTTACATATACTTTTTAGTTAACAATGCTCTGCCATAAATTTATTGTATTACATGCGATAGGCCGAAATGATTAACCCTTTGTGTTGAAAACATAACAAAAACAAGTAAGGACGGGACTGTCTTCGATACAGCTGCACTGACGCTGAGAAATAATCATATCCCAATCTAAATATTCGAATAATCGGCTATGTAAGATGTGCAACATGTAGAGAACAGCTCCGTAATCCTCGCACTAAGTTTCACTTTTCTTGTTATCTGCATGAGATAGATCTCACCAGGAATCACTTATCTGAACTATGCATAATGTATACGTAAGCATTTCGTGAGACTTGAAGCTTCTAGTTCTTTAAATGGGCCAGCAATGACGAAAAGCTCCTTATCTGAACAATTGGTTTGTATGTGATATAAACTGTATATACGACCGAACGCTATGCTTTTTTCAGGTAAAATTTAACACAATATATACGTAATCATTTGGTGAAGTTTGAAGCTTTTGGCTTTTAAAATGGTGTAGAAACTGCGAAAATTTTCTTATCTGAACAATCCGTTGTATGGGATATATGCTATACATGCGACCGATCTCTTCGATTTTTTCAGACAACATTGTTTGCTTTATACGAAAGCGTATGGTGAAATTTGAAGCTTCATTCTGCTAAATTGAGGAAGATATAACAAATATCCCCTTTTCTGGAAATCCAGCGCCTTAGTGGTCCTATTGGTCGGTTCCGACAAATATCTAATCGAACACCTAAATATACACACTCACCGTTTTATGAAGATATCTCAGAAATTGAGGGATTACTTTGCGTTCAAACAGACAGACGGACATGGCTAAATCAACTGAGTTCAGCTCATCATTCTGATCATCCCACCACACTTATTGGTGGGTCTATCTTTTCTGCTTTGAGGACTTACAATTTTCAGTGAGAATTTTTATAATGGCTATAGTAAACAACTTATCAAGAACAAATCTATAATGGTAGAAATATCTAGATGCATGCGACAGCTAGCGAGACCTCTTGCCTAATGTGTCTAACTGTCATTGACTTCTAAACCACATTTAAAATTTCAGTTCTCTAGCTCAACGGAAAATTACTTTAAACCCGATCCAAACATTCTAAATCTGGTATGAATTTCCTAATTTGCTCTACCCGAGTGCCACTTCTCGGAAAGGGTATAGACAATTTATCAACTTTACTTCAAGTTACAACTAAAGTTGACTCCAGTTTAAATTTGCAATGCTTGTTACTAAGGGTTGCGTTTTCAGTACGAATTTAAGCTAAAATCAAAGCTAAGTATGGTTTAAAGTGCCAGGGTTAAGCTCTATTTAGCCTAAAATTGCACTGAAAAGCCAGGCCTTAGGCGGGCCACTTTGTATGCAAAATTGTTTAGTTTGCCTTAACGTGCACTGAAAGAAATGGTGCTAGTGAAATCAACAAATCGGTTCTGTTGCTCTTGACTTAACGGAGATTCGGTGAAATTGATCGAATTATGGTTAATCCGACCGAGTTCTTTGTCAAGCGAACAAATTAGTTTAGTCATTTCAACAGAAGAGAAATTGTTGCTCTTAAGTTAACAAAATTCTGTAAAATTGACAGATTTCTCATCAATCTACCTGATTTTTTTGTTAACACAACTGATCTCAATGGTCATTTCAACAGCGACCAACAGTCAATACATGAGCAAATTTCAAAGAGAATTTTACGCTCACTGCGCACTCCGAGTGCATTGCTGCCATGAAAAGATCTCAGTGAAAACTCATCTGCCTTGGAAATGCCGTAACATAGGTACTTTCGTACAAAGCTGTCGCAACAACTTTTTTTTGTTCATTTGACTACTAAGACGGTCAATTACGAATCAACGATGTATGCGCAGTTGATTCAACATCTTGTTGCGATGGATAAAAATTTATAGAAATATCGGTTGAATTGACCCGTATTTCGATTGATTTTACCAGTCTTTTTCTTTCAGTGTAAGGCACATTCCACAATAACGTCTAATATTTTAAATGTTCGTGTGGAATGTGCTTTACCCATTTTTCCCCCCTTTGCGATTTCCAATTATGCCCATATCAAATTTTACCGATATTTGTTTGCATCAAAAATCCAATATTAACAAATTAACTTCATTTTTCATTAAAACTTCTGCGGAAATGCATTCATAGCTGCCATATATATGTATATCCACATGCCATTAATAATATCTCACAAATGTCAAAATCAGATATACACAACTGTCAAACAAAGCCTAACAAATAGTAATTTGTATGCCATAAATTAAGTGAAACGTATTTGTGCCTGGCTGCCTGACTGCTTTCAAATCTCGTAGGCAATTTAATGCTAACAAAATATACGAAACCACTAAACCGATAAGCAAGTTGACTTGGCCTAAACTAACCTGTCATTTCATTTGTCATGCACAACTACGCACATCTGACAAAGAGTTGCATTATTAGATGAGATACGTGCGTAAAGATATACAGAGTGCGTGAAATATTTTAATGGGATGTTAAATTAAATTACTGAGTTGGGGAGCTATGTATGGGATGCCTAGGCTCCAGATCGAATCAGTCTTTGAGGCACACTGGACCTGTTAGTAGACATGTGGTTCCTTAGTATGAAATTATTATCAGCTAACTTCGCAGTCGTTTTGCCACCCAGATGATTGCTTTCCTTGTTGGAAAGGAACTTTGCCTAATCCGTTGTTTGTTTGATGCCTCATTTGGCAAGTAGGATAAAAGTATAGGTTGTGAGAAGCATGAATGGTGGACGGTGAGCTGACCAGTTTCGTGGTTTCCTGTTTTCCTATTCCTATATGCTCACTCATGACTTTAAGTTTCGCAGAAAGGTCAGGCGAGGCCATTTTTCAGCGGGTTTGAAGTTAGGTATTTCATGCCGATAATTATATGGCCGCCGTTTTACAGAAAATAAAATATGTATCAAATATTTCGAGCAGCCTACCCACAAAATACTGGGTCGTGAATTAATGCTGCATAGAATTTCAATATGGGTTTGATATAGGTACCAAAATTTAAAGACAAGATTTAGCCAGAAGAAGGCCGAATATACAAGTCCGTCTATAAATTTACTGAGTGGATAAACCAGTGGCCCCTTTTACCCTTCGTTTGCGCACCGAACTCTATAAAGAAGCCGAATATGCACTGGCTAGGTCTTACTATAGCGAAGATAGCCTAGCGGTATAACTTGTAATAAATCGGAATATCGTCCCTGTTTAGTAGCTAATCTGAACTTTGGGCTGGTTATCAGCTCTTAATAGGTTTTGGAGCTGCAGCGGCACTGATAAGTAGGCGTGTGTTCAACGTCGATCTGCCTTAAGCAAAACACGTATGACTACTCTCGACCTCGACATACAACGTACTTGCGCCCAACTTGGAATATAACTTAGCCTGTCACAAGTTGTTGTTACTACCATCGAAACTTCAATAAAGCTGCATTTCAAAGCAAAAATACTTACTTTGATGTTTTTAAGTCCGCACCCTGTAAGCGTTAACTACAAACCCACACAGCTTCTACATGGTACCATGCCCTTCCCATCAACTACACAAAACACTCCTAATATTATGAAAATCTACCAGTTTTGGTTGCTCATAAAGTACCCCAAAAAGTCAAGTAGAGGTCTTTGAAGGAATAAAAGCCAATGGACTATTGAGGCTATTATAACAAGACACTAGAAAACCTAAAATGTTTTTATGTTTTCTTGTATAAATTGTTTGTAGGATGAGATGTTACGAAGCTTCGATTCCAATATCGAAAAGATGGTGTTTGAGATTTTTTTGGACCTTTAATTTTGATTTTGAGTGGACTGTTTGAACTGGAAGCTATAATGGAAATGGCAGGAACAACCAGTGTCAATCAGAATAAATGCATCTTGGGCTGGAACTTATGCGGGGAATATATTTTAAGATACATCATCTAAATAAACTTTTTCGTTTTTGTTATTATAATTTTTAATGTTTCTAGTCTTATCCTCTTTTCATTTAAGTAGCGTACCTGAAAGACGTTGTTCTGCTCGATATTTGGGTTTTCAACTTTAAAAAGTGGACCTCCTTCCCCAAATCACTGTCCTTACCATCCTCATCTACTTTTTTCCTTAATTTGCTTGCGGGTTGGAGGAGGAGCGAGGACGTTCGAGAACATTTTGTGCTGTTGTTGTTGTTGTTGTTGTAGCGATAAGGTTACTCCCAGAGGCTTTGCCGGATACAAAACCGGTACGCTGCGGTAACACAGCACAATTAAGGTGCTAGCCCGACCATCTCGGGAACGGTTTATATGGCCACATTAAACATTCGGGCCATCCCTACCTCCCCACCCCCAAGTTCCATGAAGAGCTGGGGATCGCCAGAGCCTCGTCTGTTAGTGAAACGGGATTCGCCACTCGAAGGTGAGGTGGCCAATTGGAGAAGATATATATTTCGCTACACAACCCCTTGAAACCCCACGTTTTGTGCTCGTGTCTTGCGGTTGCCAGACTAAGAGTTTTGCTACTAGGAGTGATACAGCTGTCAGATCTATAAGCAGCACGAGGCATAGGTTTTAGAAAGCTTCTAGTATTTGCAAAGAGGACGAAGTTATATCATAACATATGTCTTGGGTTTTTGATAAGGTTTTTCAGTTTAGTCGTTAAACAAACTTCTGGTAACGCTACGGACTTATTCGGTCTTTGTGAGACCCTCACGGACAGGCCCGTTCAACTAAACTTAACCTTATTTTTCCTGTCTATTAGATGTTCCATTTACACATATCGATTGCCTTCACATTGAACTTCTCCCTCCCGATTTGAAACCCATTTTTCAATCTATTCCCACTGCCACTTCCATTCCCACTTCCGATTCCACTCTACTCCCACTTCCGATTCCACTTCTACTCCTACTCCCACTGCCTCTCTCACTCCTTGGACCTCTTTCGCCTTAAGTTCCTCATATATGGAATCTCTATACCAAATATTCGATACAAATTTGAAAAGGAAACTAATTTCAAATTCATTTAACTCACCTTCGTAACATCTCTAGTTTATATTTACTTGCATAAAAGTTTCCAAAGCTCATCCATTGCAATTTGCTTGATTGAATTAAATTACAGTTAAGCCATCTTCGTATCTTGAGCTGTCTCTAGCAACATGCCAAAAAGATACGTTTAGTCCCAAAGATGCGCAAAAATGAAGTAATTGTGAAAAATGTGTATAAATAGATAGCATAAAAATTATGGATGATGATGGGCTTTGATGAATATGGAGATGGATGGAGTTAGTGGTGATGCACATACATACAGTAACTAGTAATTTCAACTCAATTTTTCTCATCATCAAATGTCAAACCAAAAATGGTTTTGTCCTAAGAATTGCACGCATGCGTTCAGTACGAGTGAGAAATCTCATGTAGGGATGAACCATTTTGGGCAACGAAAAACGGTGTAAGGCATGAAGAGTTAACACCAGCACGTACGCAACTTGGAAGCAACGCGAAGTTTATGCGTGCCATATATACCTACAAATGCTTCCATCACTCTAACTCCACACAGCCTTTACTCTTAATGGATACAATACGCATTGCCTATAGTACACACACAACTCAGCCTGAATGGTCTTTTGGAATGTTGATGAAATGCGCATGAATTAAATATGAAGTATTGCTGGCGTATTGCCTTTACTATGCTCAATGGTGGATGGATTATGTTGATGGACTTTAGGTTAAATGCACGTATTTATTTTGAAATTGTTAAAGCGACAAAGGAAGAGATAGCCCTTTATTGAGATAGAGCAGCAACTTTACATGAGTTATTTGTAAAGCTTTGCATTGGCATGAATGATTGATAAAATTTATGGCAATAGTTTTGTGCTTATGTACTTTTCAATATTCTATTTATTGAGTATAGTTTAAAGGATAAAATGTTTTTAAAAATTTTGAGCTCATCAAATGTCTAGGTGATAGGTGCAATCAAGCTTATTTGGAGTTTTGATGGGACTCCAAAAAATATCATGATAATAAGAGACTGAGGAAAAGACGGGACGAAAGAAGGGTAGGGAGGTCTACAAACAAGTGAAGTACGTAGATATAATCGACGCACTTGGCCCTATGCACCTTCTTCCTATTTACTATACTATCAAACTAATTCTTCCAATTTGCGTCGGGGTCCTCTTGATTTTCCCTACAAATTGGCCGGACGGGACCTACATGTTTTATGCCGACTCTGAACGGCATCTGCAAGGCAGATGAGTTTTCTCTGAGAGCTTCTCATGATAGAAATACACTCGGAGCGCTTGCCAAACACTGCCAAGGGGCGACCCCGCTTAGAAAAATTTTCTTCTAATTGAAAAACCTTATTTCTAAAATTTTGATGTTGCTTTGCTCGGGGTGTGAACCCAGGGCATACGGTGTGGTAGGCGGAGCACGCTACCACCACACCATGGTGGCCGCCTATTTTACTAGCTTAGCCCGTTACAATTTCCATAACGATCTTTTGTCACAGTTATGCGGGGTTTTAAGGGAAGATTGTGGCATTAGTCTGCTAGTATAGTAATTGGACTGCAATTAAGGCGCTTGAGGTATGAATATTGACAAAATAATTTACTGACAGAGAGTTAAGATTACTGATAGTCGGGCGAACCACTGGCGGATCAAGTACTTCTTCTCAATACTGTACTCGTTTGTTTCCTACCGATCATGTTATGGTTCAAAATAGATCCAAATAGTTTTTTGAGATCAGTCAGTAATCGCGATGATGGGTGCTGCCATGGTGTCTCCCAGAACTTCGGCATGGTTAACAAATGCAATGGGTTGAATGTGATACTATTAGTTCAGCTCCTTAGTGCCAAGGCGCAATGCCGCTGACCTGGTTGGAGGCGAAGTCAAGTTTTCAGTGTGAGAGAGAATAGGGAGATGACTCACGCTTCGCTTCTTAATTATTTTATTTTTTTTTTTTTTTGCCCATAATATTTTCAATAAATACATCAGATCCACGAGTCAAGATTAATTTTTCAAACGCCATGGGTATGTTTGGTTATTGTGCTTGCGGTTTTTGGAAAGAATAAGATTTATAAAAGGAACGATGGAAATGCGAAGTTTACTCTTTTCTATTAGCTTACCATGATATTCCAAGAACAAACTCAATAGCATCTTACTCAAAACTACACAAGCTTATTATGGAAAAGGACAGGCGGAAAGAAGAGTTGACTTGATTTAGAACATGGCCCGCGAATGCTTGTAGCTTCCTTCTTCATGACATGGAATGAACTTTCGCCACCAGTCTGCTTCTCTGTCTTAATTTGAGGAGCAAGTGACGCAACAACGGTGTCATAGTTTGGCTCATACAGTTTACTATAAATGCTACATCAACACAATGGCAATGTAAGTAGATGAGACAACAAATAGCTGCGCATACATGAACATAGCAGCTAAGAGCGTACCCTGCAAAAAATATGATTAGTCTAGGATGAATCCGTGATTAGTCGCAAAAGAGTACGTGACCAATGCCAGTTTTGATCTCTTTGTATGGGCTGAACTGTCCCCTTTTGTTTGAACATGTCAATTGTACCCATTTATACCCGAAAGTATCGTTTGTACCTTTGTACCCATATGGGAACATATGAAGATTAGTGCCTTTTCGGTTCAATAAGGACTCAAAAAGCGTTCAGTCGCATATTTCATGGCAGAAACACAATAGAAGGGTTTGCAAAGCCATCAAATCTATTTTACGTAAATTATTCGCCCGCTTTTCAAAAAGGAATAAAAAATATTCTTAGAAAATTTAACCATAACTCCGGCGTAGTCTTTAAGTCCTAGTAATTTAGGTTCGGTATAGGGCTATGCATTTTTCATAAATAATTCTATTCAGTCACCTGTAATCTTTTTTATTTTACTAATTTCGTTGCCATTTTTTAATATTTCTTAAAATGGGCTACATAGATTTCAAACTAACTAATCGCAACTGTACCCGAAAGGGACTAAAGGGGATCAATTATGCCCAAATGTCGACAGAAGAGATAAATCGGGGCCCAATCTCTTTAGGAATGAATTGCACGATTTCTTGCAGGGTAGTACAGTACTCGCACATATACACAGTAACGAAGAATGCATATGACATTACTCACACATATACATAAATAAACAACTAACGGAGAAAGTCTACATCCTGGCAGAAAAAGGCGAACGATGCAACTGAGAGTATAAAAGCGGCGCAGTCCAAGTGATAGTCAATCTGTTTGATTTCAAGGCGCTATAAGTGAAGTAGGCGAATATATTAAATTGTGAAGATCTACTACTATAGTGGTGCTTTTAAAGCACTTTATATACAGAACATTTGCGTTTATTTATTCGAAACTTCATTGATTGGAGCTATAACAGCAGGCGCAGAAATATCGAAAAATTCAGAAGATATGTTACAATATTTACGTGACCTTCGACATACTGAATATAATCTGAAGGCTTGCAACTAACGATGAAACTAACCACTTTACCACTCTAAAGAACGATAGCGCCGTCTGAGCAGTTAGATTTTTCTAGAACTCTATTCACTCAATACATTTGGATACGCTCGGTCTATGTGAGGCCCTTTTTTACCAGCTATCAACTCTTTTCCTTCAATAATCATAAACTTAATTTTAAAAGTTGCTCGAAATCCAAGAAGACCATAAAATTAATTTCCTCATGCACACTAACTATGTAATTGACACTTTTTCTTTATTTTCAACGCTTAACCCATTCAATGAACGTTGGCTTGTTTATGCCTAACGGACATTTAACTGTCAAAATTGCAGTTATACAACAACTCACTAATGGGCATAAAAACTTAATTTTAAAAGTCATTTTTTTAAGTAACTAATCACCCATTCAACGTTTGCTAGTAAGCTTCGACCGAGTACCGGCGGCCTTCATCGCCAGCACATCATACCATCATTGACTAATACGAAACGTCAAGAGGCTGGTTGTGTCGTTGTTGTTGTCGTCTTAATACTTAAAAACTTGCTGGCAAGCACTTAAGCAATTGAATAGGCAGACAGACTTAGAGTCGGACATACAATTATCTGTAAAAAAAAAACTTAGGAAAAATGTAAAATTTCATAATTTTCCATGCCGTTTTTGTGCCGTTAGTTGGCGCATGCCGAAACTGGGGGTCACGCCCCGTCTGTCCCTACCCACGTACCACCGCAAGGCAAATGCTTAGCCTGTTTTAAGTGTTTGTAAGTAAGTTTAGGCTTTGGTGTTTTCTTTACTTCAACTCGAAAATTTTGTCTACCCTCTTAAGTGAATTTCGATTATCTGTAATTCGTTAATGTTTGTTATATGCTTGTGAAGGTGCTGTAGGAGCCCCACCTAAAGTGTATTGCATTGAAGATGCTTTTGTGTGCTTTTTATTGCATTTCACCAAATTTAAATAGCAATCGTTAAGCTGGCACTTTGCTATGTTTGTTGCTTTGGGACACGCCTTAATTTTTTATTTTTCGTAGTTCGAGCGTGTCTTTTGTTTCTGATTACAATTTCTTGATTGTAGGTGGCACGCGCCTATTTAAGTAGGTTAAATGACCATTTATTTGTGCGGCATGAGGTGGTTTAAGGAAATAGAAAAGAGTGAATACACTAAGAGAAATTATGAAAGTTTCGTACAAAAATTAATAAAATGTACATCATAAGATGACAAAACATAAATAACATAACATAACATAAAATAACACACCATAACATAAAATTACTTAACATAACATAACATAATAAAACATAACATAACATAACACAAAATAACAACACAACGTAAAGTGGCATAATATAACATAACATATCATAGCATAATAATACTTAAAGCACATAACATAGTATAATGCATAAAATAGTACAGTATAATAGCACTCAATCTTACATTATAACAACAAAACATAATATGATAAGACTATAATCTCTGAGAATAATGACTTACATAATGAAAACGGATACCGCTGCTTGAGTCGCACCCCAGGAAACGGACGCTCGTGTTAGCTAAATATAATATTTCAGGCATAGCTCCAACCAATGGGAATGTTGTAGAATATACGCCCTAACAGGCTTTAACAGTTTTAATTAAGTTCGAAATGAAGATAGCTTCGAGGTCCGTGCAGTCTTACACAATTACATCCAAAAATATTGATGCAAGTCTTAGAGGTCGCGAATCAGCTGCCCGTTGTTGCAGTATGTGTCTCAGTATTGTCCAGCTCGCTAAGGGTTGCAAGAAATCACGATACAAAACTTCAACTTTTATACTTCGACGATACGCATCATTTTCTATACAGAGCTACTTGTTGTAGTATTTAATCCAATACCCCTAAGCAAGCGCATTGGTGGTACGATAAAAGTCATAATCTCGGCTGAGCCTACCCACTCTAATTTACCACCGAAAACCCATTCAGTTTGATGGCAGACTAGAATAAGCAACAGCTTACGATTTAAGCTTTTATATGATCAGGACATGTACATGGCTTTGGCATTTGCAAGCATACCAACACTCTGCTGGATTGCCAACCTGGACATCGAAATAGAAAATTGATTGATCCTGCACCGCCGCCCAGGACCATGAGGAGATATCTCCGTTAGCATTATGAATGTGAAAATCGTGTGGAGGCCCTGAGCTTAACCATACTCCGTCGGTTTATACCCTGTGTTCCCTATTCTCAGAATCTAAAACAAAGGGGAAATCACACTTTCTAGCTCAACTTCGATCTGGATGCTATAATAGACTAATGATATTGTTACGAATATTAGCAACACTAAGGCTGTATGCACATCAATAATTCAATCATTATGTCTACACATATGTACGTACACGCAGCGGAGAAGCAACGCACAAACACATGCAGATATGTTATCTGAGATATGCAATTATAATTGTGGAAGTGTCGCTCACAAACACACGCGCATATGAGAGCTATACACGTACATCTGTAGTTATAATTATAGCAGATAACCAACTAGAGATTCTAGAACAGAACCGCCTAGAAATGTCAACGAGGAAACCAAACACTATAAAAGGCGGCAACAGTAGAGGCGCGAGAATCAGTTTCGCTTAAGCAAGGTATTAGTTGCGAATTATAAGTGTTATTTTCAAGTAGTCTAATAAAGACCATTATTGCATTATTCAATATTGGAGTTTTTTATTCAACAGTTTAGTGATTCGAACTTAGCAGAAGGTTGCAAATAAGAGGATTTGCAGTAAATTCGTTACAATATGATACTTTACTTTAAGAGAGATTGGCCTCAAGTTAGCTAAGCACGCGTTGGATGGACACCGACTTCTCGAATGTGAGAAAATTCTTCCGGATCAATGTTGGCAATAAGCACCCTATTGAACTCTTACATTGAACACTTAGCCCCATTCACCATTGTTGATTTGAGTCTCAATTAAGCATAATAACTTTTTTCACAGCTAATTTTTGAGAAGATCAAGTAAAGCCATCTAATGCTAAATCGCTAAATATGATAAAAGAACTTCTCGGCCTTTGCTAAGTCACACAATCCCAACTTTTTACTTGTACAATTTAATTTTGGTTGATTACATCAGTCGCCCCAAGACTGTTCTATACTTAAGGTAGAAGCTGAAGTAGTTTGGAAAAAATTTAAAGCTTCCATTAAAGGAACATCAATCAGTTGACCGCACCTTTTGAATTACCCATAAAAGTTGGCATAAAATAGATTTTAGTGAAAAAAAGCAACAAAACAGGAAAAAATCAATAAAAATGTGTGGTGGCCTCATAAAAGCGGTAAGCGATAAGACTCAAAAACAAAAAAAAAACGAGTTCGAACCCGAAACAATTTAAAAGTCAAATTATATGAGCGGCGTTATTGTTATGGCGCCTTAATCAAAGCAATTCAAATCTTTTGTTGTAACACTTCGATAACTTTAATTACTATTTTATGAGTATGTCTAACAAGTAAGAAACCGACCGAACTTTAGCTCAACCATATCACTACTGAGGTAGAATATCAGTCAAATGTAGTTAAATACCATAGAGTTTGTTAAGGTTGGATCTTTAGGAAAAGTGGACGTGGTCTTTAACCGATTTTGATTATCTTCGCTTAGTCTATATAATTAGGCTTGGATAATGTCTCCGCCAAATTTCCATGTAATCTCTTTAACGGCATTTGACTTACGGCTTGTTAAACTTCCAAATTTTCTTCTTCTAAATGTGGGTGGTGCCACGCCCATTTGCCACATTTTTTCGAATGTATATTTTACGTCATAAAACCAATCCACGTACCAAATTTCATTAGCTTAGCAGTATTCATTTTTGATTTATCTCATTATTTTCAATTTTTCAAAATTTCTGATATCGAAAAAGTGGGCGTGGTTATCGTCCAATTTCTCTAAGTTTCAATACCAATCTATTCTGCGTCCAGATAAGCCCGTATGCCGAATCTTTTGAAGATATCTCAGTATTTGCTCAAGTTAACGTATTGTAACGAATTTATGGAAATTCCGCTTATTTGAAACCTTCTGCTAACGTTCCAATCGCTAAACTGTTGAATATATCACTCCAATATTCAGTATTGCAACTGGTCTTTATTTAGATTACTTTGGGGAGTAGTACGTCACAATTATACTTCACAACCAATAGCGTGTTTAAATCAAATCTGATTAGTTATTACTCAGCTTGCGCTGCTTTTATACTCTCGGTTTCCTCGTTCACCAATTTCTACTAAGGTCTTGTAATTTCGCGAAGAGTTGTAGCTCATGCGTGGTTAGTTACCAGCTATATACATGTATATCTGTTGTCCACGCCTCTCCCATAGCCATATGCGTGTGTACGTGTGAGTAGCTACTTCGGCTGATGACTACATATTTGTGTGTGTGAGATATCTCTTCGTCGCCTTCTACATAAGAGTGGCTGCTTTATTATTGTTGTACATTTATTTAGTAGCAGCTTAGTGATGCTAATATTCATCACTGTATTAACGGACGGACACAAGGACGGACGGACGGACATGGCTTAATCGAATTTTTGTTCGATACTGATGATTTTGATATATGGAAGTCTATACCTATATCTATACCTATACCTATATCTATATCTATATCTATATCTATATCTATATCTATATCTATATCTATATCGATTCCCTTATACCTGTACAACCAACCGTTATCCAATCATAGTTATAATACGCTGTGGACAAGTACAGCTGGGTATAAAAATGCACACATACGCGAGCATTAAAATAAATCTGTACGAAAAAAAACGCAACACTTTTTTCAACTTTAAATCGCCCATAAATTATAGTATTTGAATTTTTGTTTTTTTTTTTATAGCAAACGCCGATAAAATCAACTGCCCAACAGGCATTCCACAACACTTCTATAATTAATTTGTTGTTGCGTTAAAAAAAAAAGAAAAAAACAACATTATTGACTTATAAATATTCATTGGGTTTTATTTTGATTGATGTTAGACATTCAATATTGGCGGCCGAACCCGCAAGTATTCGTGGCTGTGGTTTAACTAAATCACTTTTCAAAATCGATTCGTTCAATATAATTATTTATTTTATTAACACATCAAGTTTGGTTAATAATAATACAATAAACAATATGTGAGTGCCCGCTAATAAAAAAATACTTAAATTTATAGCTTAGACGCGTTATTGAATACAATCCAATCACAATTAGTTGGGTGCTAAAAATTTTTAAATTATTAACTTAGTATTTTATGGCTCGTACTGGGAATTATTGAGTAGTGACTGCAGCTCCTAATAGTAAAATAGAAGTAGAAACATTTACCAAATTTCGTCAATTAAATTCTCCTTTTTTCATTTGTGATATTTTTAGCAAAAAAAAAAACTTCAATGAATTTTGTAATTGAAACTGTGCGAGGTTAGGCCAGGTTGAACTGGCCGGTCAATAATGGGCTCGCATAGACTGCATGTGTCCAGGATTTGTTTGACGACCAAACAGAAGAACTCCAATTAAGTAACAGGACTTATGTTAAAGAATAACTCCGTCCTCTTGGCAAATACTGGAAGCTTTATAGGACCTAGCTTAATTGCTGTCTCGAGATCGGGCAACTCTGCTGCCCATAAAAGCTGTAGACTTGACCTAGTGAGCGCAGGACGCAAACAAAGAACGTGCTGAATCGTTTCTTCCTGCGGCATGCATTTCCTACATCTGCTGATACTGAGTATTATGCCCATCGTGAGTCTTAAGTCTTCTCTCTTGAGAAATACGAATCACTTTGTGAGTCTCTCCTTTGTCAACTCATCGGCATTTTCGTTACCTTCTATCATTCTATGACCCGACACCCAGTGTATATATCTGAGCGAAGACACTTCTCGATCTTAATCGCGGCCTGACTATCAATAACTATATATTGACGCGACTACAGCTTAAACACGCTGTCTCAAAAATTTCTGCTGCGCGACTATAATTACCGCTTGAAAGACGATGCAGTAATCTCGTAGCTTGCAGGTTGTACTAATTTCTGGATCGACACAGTAAACATCAGAACCGACCCTTTCAGTTAATTTAAAATCATAGGTATACATCATATATGGCCCCAAGATCTCTTTCGTAGCTCAGGCAGGGGAACATGTATTCCCTTTGCCCGATATTAGATGGTGTTATACTGCTATGGCCACCAGGCCTGCACTTAAGCTGCCCGAGGCATTAAGATTGTTGCGGTTGCTATTGCGATGTTTTTGGCCATTAGGTCTACAGGCGGGATGTGCAGAATGGATGCCGTTGGGGTAGATTTTATGGTTCCCATTATGCTAATCATTTTTTGTGTGGCTGTCGTTTAAAACATTTAACAATAGCCGTAAATACCCAATGAGGGGGTTTGGGCGATAGGTTTTACGTGGATTCTAGCATCCTCTTGCATGTATCGTAGAGGCTTCCTTCCCTCTCTCTTCCGCATAGTGTTTTTACGACAACTTACTATCTATTATAACTCCCAGATATTTTGTGTTGTATTTTTCTTTTACCACTCAGAGGTTAGGCATAGTTCAATTAGGGACTTTATATTTCCTAGTAAATAATACTACACTGATTTTTTCCGCGTTGGCGGTTAACCAGGTGCCCAGGCATGTACATCCTGAAGTGCCTGATCGATCAGAGAGCTGATTGTTGTCATGCATCTACCGCTTATGATGACGGATACATCATATTTATATGCCGTATGTTTAACTGGTCCTCCGTTGAACCCCCTAAGCATTTGGGTGGTAAGCAGCGTCCACAGCATTAGCGGTAAACCCCACCCTGCGGCGTTTATCTGCTTACAGATTTTGTTGGCTCGTGTAGACTCCCTTAAAACGTCATTATTCTGCATCTAACCTAGAGGCCGATCCAATTTGTTAGGGCCGGCTGAACTTCAATCGAGTTGAGACTATCCATGATTGCTCGTTTCAAGTCAAAGCTGAAAGCACCGCCAATGTCTAGAAAAACATCTACGGAATTTTCATGGTGTTCCTTGTCTTAATTAACTTCTGATAGCGATACGCACTAATTATTGATTCCTCCATACCGTGTTTACATATCAACAAAATAGTTCTCGACTTAGTCGGGAGAGTACCCGAAGGTGGAACTACTGGAGCACACCGGATTCAATCCCCAAAAGAAATGTCCCCATCTATAATACTCCCTAAGCCTTCGGGAGTGCTTTTGCAGTTGAAATAACAAAAACGACATCGTAAAACTTTTGCTAAAAAATTTCCCAAACAAAATATGTTATCAACTGTGCAACGAGCACTTTATGTGAAGCTGAACTTAAGAAAGATCGCTAAAGCTCTGTTTCAATGTTTTCCAAACTTTATATATGTATACACTTTAAACAAAGTTTAAAGCTCTCCGAAAGGGGACCAATTATTGTATGGGAATAAAAGAATGACAAAAAACTCTCATATCTATTTTAAGCGCTAATGTGCACAAATTTTCTATGCAAGCAATATTACAACAACCGTTACAAAGGCAGTAGAGCAAATGACACAAATGTTGACCTCATTTTCATGCACAAAAAAAAAATCAAAACAGCCACACAGACCTTCGCTTGCATTCTAGCGCATTACAAATTCCGGCACAAACCACACACAACGACACAAACGCTTAGATGAGGGCAACAGCTGTTTTTGTTGCGATTGTTTTAGCAAGCTAACGTTTTTGGAATGCTGAGCTTATGTTGTAGTTGTGTTTCTGTACCTCTTTCTGTTGTTTTTGTTGTTTTTTTCTATACTTTTTGCTGTTGTTGCTTTTTTTATTTTAATGGCAGCTTTTAACACGCTTTTTCGTATGCCACATTTATTACTTTTTACTAATTGTTAACAGTCGTTGCTATTCACTTTTTGTTGTTGTTTTTCGCCACATTTTTATTGTACATGCTTGTGTTTTTCGCCACTCATTCGCTAAGTGTTGAAAATCATTTTTTTTCTAATTTTCATTTCGTACAAGTGCCACAAACGGATAGTCAAAAACATCCGCTGCTGAAGCGCTTGGAGGTGGGTAGAAGCTCGTAGTTACACTCTCTGCATAACATGAAACCTTTCTTAATGCCCGAATGGCTCACAAAGTGCCACATTTATTTGAAATAATTTTATGCAATTAAAAGTCAGACGTTTTCTTAAATTCAGAAGTGGAAAAAGATGTATTTCGAAAGGAGTAGAATAGCAGTTGAAAAAGCTATAAAATATTCACTCTCTCTACAGAGAGTACAAGCGCGGCAAAGACGAGGCAAAGGCCAAGGTTTGACTGAAGAAAATCTGTAAATTAAGTCAAAGCTGAACGGAAATAAGGATGAGCACGCTAGAATAAGAGTTGTGAATTAGCTATGCCCAAATAAAACGAAGCAATCAAAGGGTTTGAAAAAAAAAAATTTAATAAAAATGCGTAAAAAATAGCAGAACTTTTGCAAAAGGATGTATTTGTGGAAGAACGACTGACCGGTATGGGGTTTTAGGTATTTGAAGAAAAGCAAAGTACTTAACGAAACGGATTTAAAGCTTTGTTGGACCTTTCGCATACTTTTGAAGCCTACAGGAGGAAATTGCTATTAAAAAAATGACAAATAATTGAATGATGAATTGAAGTTAAGAGTTTTACTAACCAAATTATTCCGCAGCGGATATTAACTTGCTGCGTTCTTAAATGGCGGAAGGTTATAAATTAAAACCGGCTTGATGCTTCAAAGATTTTATTCAAAAGTTTTTGTTTTTTTTTTTATTCTTCAAGTTCTGAAGAACACTTTGTAGAAGAAATTTGTATTTAGACTATCATTGTCTAAGTACTTGAACAAAAATGCAATTGTAGGTGAAAAATTAAGGAAGGATTAATTCCTCGTGCAGTTTCTTGCACTGTTACCTTGAATCAATCCCTATTACAAAAAGGGAGGCTTATTTACAGACCCTCACTTTCAGCCATTCGTGATTACCTGAGTATAAGTGGCCGTCACAGATCAGAAAACTTAAGCATTGCGTTATCATGCCGATGTTTCGGTGACGAGCCCCAGCTTTATGAGATTTTGTTGTTGTTGTTGTAGCGATAAGGATACCCCCAGGGGGAGTATTATCGATGTTGATGGTCCTTTGCCGAATGCAGATCCGGTACGTTCCGGTCACAAGCACCATTAAGGTACTAGCACGACTATCTCGTCAGTCAGTCACTGATAAAAAAATCGCTGTAACTGGACGTAACTGTCACAAATCTAGTAGTTCATCAAAAATCGCTAGATCTTCCAACTGTAACGAATTCTGGGGATTTCTGGTAATTATGCACCTTGTGCTAACGTTCGAATCGCTGCACTGTCGAATAAATAACTCCAATATTCAGTATTGCAAAACGATCTTTATTTAGACTACTTTGGGAGTAGTACAAATATATTTCAATATCACTTATTTCACAAAAGTGTGTTCAAATCAAACTGATTAGTTATTCCTAAAGTTGCGCTGCTTTTTTACTCTCTGTTGCCTCGTTCATGGAACAGTTGTATCGCATACTTGGTTATTTAGCTATATGCGTGTGTATGTGTGAGTAACAACATCTGCTCTTAACTGATGACTATGTGAGATATGTATGTGATATATCTCTTAAAATGGTGTGGAATATTCTTCGTTGCCTTGTACATAAGCGTGGCTGCTTGCTTTAATGTGTACATGTACATAAGTGTGCTTGCTGTTTTTGTTGTTGTGATTATTTACTAACAGCATAGTGATGCTAATATTCGCCACACAACTATAAATAGCTTAATAGCTAGTGAAAAGGTTTTTTAATTTGTCTAAGGGTTTTCTAGTGGCTTAAGATTAACCAGGTTCCTAGGAGTGTTAGCCTGCTATGCCCAAACTCTGCCCCCTAAGTGCAGTTTTAATGTGGCAATTGAAGTTCCCACAAATTCTTGAAACTTCAAGACAAATTGAAATTTATAACTTTTTAATCATTATAGCCCTCTTAGGGCCGTTTTCAACATCTTCAATTAACGCTATCTGCACTTAATCTAACAGATCACCGAAAGATTTCTGTCGTATAATGTGCCAACACCAGCACAACAACAGTAAATAACAAATTTTTTACTCTAGGGTGGCCAACCAACTTAATTTATTTATTCAATAAAAGGCTAAGAAATCGCATAGAATTTCTTATAATTACAACAACTAATTACTATTTCATCCACATCCCCTCTCAGTGCAATTCCGGCGTAGACAACTTAATTTATTTTTCATTCGAAAACAATTGAAAAACTAATTTCTCAATAAACAAAATATCTTATTAAATTCGGTTTGTGGTTGTGAAGTGCACTTGAATGCAGACAGAAGCCAAATAAGTAAAAAACAATTTGTACAGCAGAAGCCCGACGTTTTTGTTGACTTCAATCGTGTGTGTGTGTGTGTGGGCGGGTGAGTAGACTGTCGTCCATTGTAGGAGCAGACACAAATTGAATTTTCTTGTCACAAAATGTCTGATACAAGCGAAGGCAAAGAGTGTACTATGAATGCAGACAGGCACAAATAAAAGCATATTTGAAGGGGCATACAAAGCTACAAAATATATTTGCACATACTCACTACTTATTTTATTGTAGTGCAAATACTTGTTCAAATATCAAAATAGTAAAGTATTTCTCATTGTCATATTTGTCAAACAATTATTATATGTGCAATAAAACTGTTGAAGAGTTTCACTGTTGCGATTGACAGAAAAATAAAGGGTGCGTCAATTGAGATGAGACTATAATGATTACCTTTGGTAGTAAGTTGGTTTCGGTGATATCCTGTTTTTTTTTTTTTTTGATGTGCGTTTTACAACTATCCCTCGCCAAATTTCGTTTCTATACAAAGTGGTTTTGGCGTTGTGCTTTCTGTTACTTTTCAAACGAAGCAGCTTTTCATTCTGCCGGAAAATCAACATCACAAAATCTAACGCTTTTTGTCTTACAACTCTCAGTTTGCTTAGTTTCTTGTTTTTCATACCAAGCGTTTCAACGCTTCTAACTCTTCTTCAGGGAGTCTAATGCACCTGATCACTTTATATTATTGTACAAGTCTTTATCTGCGGCATCGTTTTAAGCAAAAAAAGCAACATTTACTTCTTTACCAAAATTGCTTAGACTTTGGTCGGTCTGACGTAAGTATATACCAAATCTCATAGGCCTAAGTTAAGCATAACTTGGGTTATGGCGATTTAAAAAAGTTCCAAATGGAATAGTGTGTTTAATCGACAAGAGGTTATAACAATCTTCGGCAATGTGACATTGACAACTCTTTCAACATCACTTACTTCCTGATCTATGCCTACCATCTTTATTGGACTCATGTACTAAATATAATTGGTCTAGGCAAAGTAGATTCAGAGGCATAAAGCGGCGTGAAAGCACAATTCTTCTACAAACAAATTTTCAGGAGTTCATTTCAGGCTCTTACCTGAGGGATAAGTATTCTTTCTATGGCTGGCTATGGGTTTTTTTGTACCACATTCTTGAATAATCCTCTGATATTTAGATGATTCCTCTTTGCTTTGTATTCATGGAGAGGAAATAGTCTTTGCTACATTCTAGCCTTGTGTCAGACTATAAAGGAAGCGTACCAATGATACGCGATACATTCGAAGAGGAAGAGATCTCAAAAATTCCATACTTGGTCACAACTAGGGGGGAGGTGACCATAACCTTTAATCACGTATTCAATATTATCTGGGAAAAACTCACTTTTATTTAGAGTTACGACCAAATATGGGGAAAGCGTTAAGAGATTTTAGGCTCCTATGTGACAATATTGACGGTCTCCAAGGTTTTGTAATAAATGGGGATAAAGTGGATCATTAAAAAATACACGACGATTTATTCGATTCGTATTTATTGTAAGTGAAGAAATTTGACTTTACGTTGAAGTATAAATTTGTTCTACTATTATTAATGGTGAATAAAATTAACTATTTTTACACAGTAACTGCATTTCCTTTAACAAATCAGTGTAATGAACAGAGATAACAATAAATGAGCAATCAATAAATTCATTACAAAAGCAATGGGTCAAGTGGCGCAAAACGGCGGTAAAACTTGGCTTGTTAACCAAATATACTATTTTTTTTTATTGTAAGACCCTTTAAAATATCAGGGCTTTCTAACAGTAGCAACCGTGCATCTATATGAGTTTGCTTTATTCATTTTGTTCTTTCAACTTTTTTCTAGCCCTTACTAAATTTTTGGAAATTTTGATTTATACGCTTTTTTTTGGGTATTTGACGAGTCAGCAGCACTTTTTTATTATCTTGTTGCATATGAGCATATTCTTGGAATATATAAACTTATATAGCACATACATATGTGTTTACGATTATATTTGAAAGATAAAGAAATTTCATACTATGAAATAGAGTGCTGCGTTTGAAATACCAGACAATCTGTCGTGAAACTTTGTTATTTGCAAATTTGAGATTTGTTGTTGTCTGTCAAACAGGTCCCACACATAGATATTTGCCTAAATTTTCAACTGTTAAATATCGTAAGCCCTTTGATGTTGAAATAACTTATTTGAAAGCAATTTTTAAATATGACTCAATAGTCAAAGAATAAACAAGTCCTTTGTTAAAAAAATCAACTAGTTACACGCAAACATACGTGTTCGGCTTGAAAAGACGGGTACAGGTGCGTATACATAACATCTTTTTTTTCATTGTTTGGTATAATAGAGCGACTTCTATACAGACAAACAAGTGAAGCTTATGCACACGGGGTTAAAAGGGAATATTGATATTCGTTTATATTTCTTTGTAGAGTATTTAAAACAACTTTGTTTGGACAAAACTGCGAATAAGCGCCAGAGGAGCTGGGAGAAACCTGGCTCCAAAAACTACGAATAAAAGATTTACAAAAAGCCCTTTCCTTTTCCTTATTTATGTGCTTCCGTAGTTTCTTTTTGAACTGAAACTCCTCCTAGTTTTAAAATCCACTACTGCAATTATTTTCATGGTTTACAGAACTTACGTAAATGTCCTATGGGTCCTGGATTATTAAAAACGTACCTGAAATGAGAGAAGAAATAAAATATTAGATTAATAATATTTTTATGGAGATTTTTGCTTTTTCTATGTAAATCTGGTGTAGAAATATGCCATTTTAAGACTTGAATTAGAAAAATCAGTACAGCAGATCGGGTGTTTTGCTCCAAGCAAAACAAGGTCTTTAATTTTATACATATCAAAAATTCCTAGGCTACATCTTATTTTGGTAAGTAAGAAAATGTTTCAGGAATGACCCCTTCTTAATGGAAACAAAAACGTGATGAGATCATGACAAACGTTCTAAAGATTCTGATGTAAAGCTATGTACCCGAAATGGCCAAATCGTTTCAGAGTAAGGTACCAATCACCGGCTGATCATATCATAGTTAGAGCGCGTCTAGATGCGATTCGCATCAATAATATGATTTCAACATCGAATGTATCTACACCTGAGGGATAGAAGAGAAGGCGGCTAAGTTAGATTGAACTGGCCGCTCAATAAAGACCTCAAATAGACTGAATTCAATCATAGTGTTACCAGAATTTGTTTGACGGCCAAATGGAATATCCCCAAACATGTGCTAGGTCTTATGTAACACAATAACTCTCTCCTCTTGGCAAATACTAGAAGTTTTCTTGGACCTAAATTAATTGCTACTTCGAGATCTAGCAACTCTGGATCTCCTAAAAGCTGGAGCCTTAACCTGCCCCCACAGTAAACGAACACAAAACGTCCTCAACCGTTTCTTCCTGCAGCTTGCACTTCCTCCATCTCCTGTTACTGACGAGGAGTTACTTATAAGCATGTCACGCCAGAAGGCAGTGTCTAGTTAGTATGTCCTTCATGAGTCTTAAGTCTTACCTCTTCAGAGATATCAGCCATTTTGTGAGACTTATGTCGCAGGATTTGCACATTATCTTAGAAATTTTGCAGCATCGCGCTTCTGTCCAAGCCTTTCCTGTTTGTTGGATCGTATACAACTCCTGGCTCCATTTGATTTTTCCCAAACGGATTGAGACGTCAACCGTTGATTCAGCGAATGCTGCTCTTTGCCAACTCATCGACCTTTTCGTTATCTTCCACCAATTTAAAGTCGGAAACCTAGTATACATGCATAGTCCCGCCTGTGCGAAGTTTTTCCCATGGCTCTTTGCATTCCAAGACACTTCTTGATGAAGTAAGCTCTACTAATAGGAGCAATCAACTGTAGGCATAACAACAATGTATAGGATCTGCACACTTTACGAGTTCCAAATTTGAAAATAAGACTCGATCATCCCTTGGTGTTAGCATTTGATGCCAGTTTGTCCAGTGAAGAAGTGACTGTCGCGAGTTGTTGGACGGCCATAACCGTTAAACGGTTAAGCACCAATTAATTAAGTAAGATTGGACTTTTTCAGCGTGTCTTTTAGACCTGGTAAATTTACTATCAATCAGATTTTCACAACACACCCAAGTGCCCGAGATAAGGCAAGATATGAAATAAGATATGGACCAGCTTTTGACCGCTCGAAAAGGAATTACTTGTTAGCTGCTAGCTATCTCTACAATTGAGCTCCCCGTAAAACACCGACATATATAATTTTGCTGGTGTCGGAAGAGTGTTACCATCCACTTTCGTATTCAGCAACCGAGAGAAGGGAAGCCAACCAGTTCTCACGAAAGAGCAATGATTGGCGTAGTTTGTTACAAGGCGGGATTCCTGTTAAGCGCAATTGGAAGCTTTATAGCTTCGCAGCTTCCCTAGCCCAATTATCTACCTCTTTTTACTCGAGGCGAATTTTGTTACAAATATGAATGTTTTATACACATATCTAACAGGCGATGTAATAACGATCCCAAGCTTCTCACGAAACACGGGGTAGGATGCCCTAGAAGATTTAAACTAGTACCTGAATTGTACTAGTTAAATGAACGTAATGGACTTATATCCGACAAAGAACCATCAACACCGATGGCAATCTCCAAAATCCTGCGAGAGTGTCTTTATCGTTTTTCCTCGCGGTTTGTCGCCAATTCATTAAGATGACGCCGATGAAAATCACGGTGATACGGGGCATATGAGTAGCATTAAGTACTGTGATTTTAAAAATTATTTTTTGAATTTTTAGCAAGTAGCCCAGATCAGGTTTATGCCAAAATTCACTTAAAGTGTTAGTCATTAAAGTATAATAAATTTGAATTACTTCGGTAATGCTTGATTAAAATTAATGACGAGCGACAAAAGTTGAAAGCGTGACAACTTCCAAAGAACTTTTTTTATTCTATTTTATTTGGTCACATACGACATGCTAAGTGTCTCGGCGCCCACCCAACAAATACGTGGAAATTTTCACAGTTTGTTTGCGGAAACTTTTCTAAGGCAAACACTTTTCTATGAATATTATATTTATTTTTTTTCGAATGGCTTATCTGACTTTTTTGCTGGGACTTGTTTCTTTTGATCACATATACAAATCAGAAAACTTTTCCAAAAACAAAAAGTTTCACAACGCCCACCAAATGCTGCTTAAGTCATTAAATATTCCACCGGAACAAGCCTTCACAAACATTTTGATGTATGTTTGTATGTGTGTGCACATGCTGTAGGCGCAACAAATTAAAAGAAACTTTGACTTAAGAACAAACAAAGAAAAAAAACCTAAAAAAAAGTAAGCGTATAAAACTCAAATAAAAGCTAAAATCTTAAGAGAGCAAATCTTCAAAAGAATTCTTCACGGCGCTTATTTAGCATCAGTCAAAACAGGCAAAACCCGTAAGGCCGTAAAAGGGGCGCAGGTGCTAGGCGGAGGTGGATTTAGTTGGTTGGGTTGTATAATAGCGTAGCAGATAAAAGTCGGCACAACAACAGCAACAAAAAAGCTGTCACATAAACATCAAAGCATTGTATTGCTATGTTATTATTATTGTTGTTGTATCCTAACTTTATTTTATGTTATTAGTTTTTTGTTGTTGTGGCAGCGACAACATTGACATGCTAAACGATTTTTATACTCAGTTGAGCAGAGCTCACAGAGTATATTAAGTTTGATTGGATAACGGTTGGTTGTACATATATAGAGGAATCGAGATAGATATAGACTTCCATATATCAAAATAATCAGGATCGAAAAAAATTTGATTGAGCCATGTCCGTCCGTCCGTCCGTCCGTCCGTCCGTCCGTTAACACGATAACTTGAGTAAATTTTGAGATATCTTGATGAAATTTGGCATGTAGATTCCTGGGCACTCATCTCAGATCGCTATTTAAAATGAACGATATCGGACTATAACCACGCCCACTTTTTCGATATCGAAAATTTCGAAAAACCGAAAAAATGCGATAATTCATTGCCAAAGGCGGTTAAAGCGATGAAACTTGGCAAATTGGTTGACGTTATGACACAGAATAGAAAATTAGTAAGATTTTGGACAATGGGCGTGGCACCGCCCACTTTTACAAGAAGGTAATTTAAAAGTTTTGCAAGCTGTAATTTGGCAGTCGTTGAAGATATCATGATGAAATTTGGCAGGAACGCTACTACTGTTACTGTATATGCGCTAAATAAAAATTAGCAAAATTGGATGAAGAACACGCCCACTTTTTAAAATTTTTTTTTTTTAAATTCAAATTTTAACAAAAAATTTAATATCTTTACTGTATATAAGTAAATTAGGTCAAAATTCAACTCCTGTAATGATATGATGCAACAAAATACAAAAATAAAAGAAAATTTCAAAATGGGCGTGGCTCCGCCCAGTTTCATTTAGTTTGTCTAGAATACTTTTAATGCCATAAGTCGAACAAAAATTTACCAATCCTTCTCAAATTTGGTAGGGACATAGATTCTATGACGGTAACTGTTCTCTGTGAAAATGGGCGAAATCGGTGGAAGCCACGCCCAGTTTTTATACACAGTCCACCGTCTGCCCTTCCGCTCGGCCGTTAACACAATAACTTGAGCAAACAACTATATATCTTTACTAAACTTAGCCCACCTACTTATCTGAACTCACTTTATCTTGGTATAAAAAATGGCCGAAATCCGACCATAACCACGCCCACTTTATCGATATCGAAAATTACGAAAAATGAAAAAAATGCCATAATTCTATACCAAATACGAAAAAAGGTAACTGGATTGGTTTATTGACGCAAAATATAACTTTGGAAAAAACTTTGTAAAATGGGTGTGACACCTACCATATTAAGTAGAAGAAAATGAAAAAGTTCTACAAGGCGAAATCAACAGCCCTTGGAATCTTGGCAGGAATACTGTTAGTGGTATTGCATATATAAATAAATTAGCAGTACCCGACAGATGATTTTCTGGATCACATGGTCCACATTTTGGTCGATATCGCGAGAACAACTTCACATATACATCTAAGGGCCACTCGCTTTTAAAACCCTCATTAATACCTTTAATTTGATATCCATATCGTACAAACACATTCTAGAGTCACCCCTGGCCCACCCTAATGGTGATATCTCGAAAAGGCGTCCACCTATAGACCTAATGCCCACTCCCTCTTAAAATGCTCAGTAACACCTTTCGTTTGATACCCATATCGTACATACATTCTAGAGTCACCTCTGGCCCACCCTAATGGCGATATCTCGAAAAGGCGTCCACCTATAGACCTAATGTCCACTCCCTCTTAAAATGCTCAGTAACACCTTTCGTTTGATACCCATATCGTACAAACATTATAGAGTCACCCCTGGCCCACACTAATGGCGATATCTCGAAAAGACGTCCACCAATAGACCTAATGCCCACTCCCTCTTAAAATGCTCAGTAACACCTTTCGTTTGATACCCATATCGTACAAACATTATAGAGTCACCCCTGGCCCACCCTAATGGCGACATTTCGAAAAGGAGTCCACCTATAGACCTATTGCCCACTCCCTCTTAAAATGCTCAGTAACACTTTTCGTTTGATACCCATATCGTACAAACAAATTCTAGAGTCAGCCCTGGTCCACCTTTATGGCGATATCCCTAAATGGCGTCCATCCATAGAACTATGGCCTACTCTCTCTTAAAATACTCTTTAATACCTTCCATTTGATACACATGTCATACAACCACATTCCAGGGTTCCCTAGGTTCATTTTCCTACATGGTGATTTTCCTTATTTTGTCTCCATAGCTCTCAACTGAGTATGTAATGTTCGGTTGCACCCGAACTTAGCCTTCCCTACTTGTTTGTTTTTATTTCACAATTCTACGCT
Organism: Eurosta solidaginis; assembly: GCF_040869045.1. NCBI lineage: Eukaryota > Metazoa > Arthropoda > Insecta > Diptera > Tephritidae > Eurosta > Eurosta solidaginis. The sequence goes on along the minus strand of NC_090323.1, from coordinate 13,627,070 downwards.
AACAAAGAAATAAAAAGACAACAATACTTAATATTATCTGATGACAGTTTTTTTCATAATACTTTAAGGCGCTTTATGATGTTGCTGCTAAATTTTTTTGTTTGGCCTATTTGCTTTGTTGTTGTAGTTTTTATGATTAACTAATAAAACAATATATGAGCTATGTATTAGGATAACTAAAATCTAAGCAGTCACTTTGATGAGTTGGGTACACGCACGCATATATGTATTATGTTTGTACGTCATAGATGGGCACTTGACAGCAGTGATGGAGTGAAGATTTATATATACGCATAAGTTTAATGCAGGTATTAACACAAAAAAATTTATGTTTTCACCGAAAAATGTCACAAATTTGTAAAATTTGTACTGATAGTGCAACTTAAGTTGCATTATCGCCATTTTATAACAATAACGCAATCTAATTTGCATAACTATACAAATTTTTCTGATTACTCAGTTTTGTTTATTGTAAAAGATTGTAAAATGTGTATTAGTAATGCAATTTTATTTGCATTATCGCAAATAATTTTTAATTATAATGCAAATAATTTTACATTACTATACACATTTTACTGCAAATTCATTTATGTTTACAACGAAACTTCAGTTTTTAACAACTACTGCAAAGTAGTTGCGATTATCAATGTTTTTTTTTTGCCGATAATGCAATATAATTTGCATTACTACACACATTTTACTGCTTACTCAGTTTTGTTTATTGTAAAAGCTTGTAAAATTTGCATTGTAATGCAATTTTATTTGCACTATTGCAAATAATTTTTAATTATAATGCAAATAGTTCTGCATTACTACACACATTTTACTGTAAATTCAATGATGTTGACAACAAAATTTATGAGTTTTTAAAGCTGGTAATGCAATATAATTACGATTATCACAGTTTGTTTACCGATAACGCAATCTAATTTGCATTACTTACTTACTTGCCATTATCGCACATATTTTTTTAGTGATGACGCCACAGATTTTGCATTACTACACACATTTTCCTGCTGTTTCAATTACAACTAATGAGTTGTTTAACTGTTAATGCTAATTAGCTACGATTATCACAGTTATTTTTACCAAAAATGCAATCTAATTTGCATTACTACACACATTTTACTGCTAACTTAATTTTGTTTACAACGAAATTTGAAGTTTTGTAATGGCAATGCAATTTAATTTACAGTGTTTCGTTATAAAAATGAAATCTAATTTGCACTACTTCATACATATTATTGATAATTCAATTTCGTTTACAACAAACCTTGAAAATTTGTACAGGTAATGCTATTTAATATGCATTACTGCCCTGTCTAACTACTAATTTAGTTTTCAATTGCCAGTCAACTTTTGCAAATAAAAAAATTGCAGGGCACAAGCAACAGAAATGAGCTTCTTGATAAAGTTCGAGAGGAATTTTCAGTGAACTTTAATTGCCTTTTGCAATTAGTTTTTTATTACTTGTCAAAAAGTGCCCAAACAGACATTTTTAAACGGTTATCCTTTGAAACTTGGCTATTTATAGAAAATTTGTCTGAACAAAATATTATTGTTATAAAAAACTAATAACTCTTGCCGCTTCATTTGCATACGCAGCACTTTTGCACTACTTACTAAAAAATTTAATGCTGACCAGTATTATATTACCGTATACCAGAAATATTTTATAAAAATTCTTTGCCTTTAGATCCTTCACAAACTGTAAAGAAAGATTATTCTAATAGTAATGCAAATACAAATACACTATATGCGATATTCATCACAACAAAATTAAATTACCGGTGTTGCAAAGATTGCTCTATGTATATTCAAAAAAATTCCTCCACTTGGGTATTGCAATTACTTTTGTATTACCAGTTAAATTATATCACTTTCTGCTACTTTGTATCCATGATTATTGAAATTTTTCTCCTGGCAGGGGTTTTAATTGCACTAAAGGCTAAGCATAACAGATTAATGCAATTTAATTTGCATTACCTCATAATTCTAAAATTTGTTTCATTAATTTTGTCGGCTTAACATACTTTTTAGTTCATTGGAAATTAGTTTCAATTACCAATACAATTCTATTTCTCTATTTATATTAATTTCTAATAAAATTAAGTATATCTCTAAACATATTAAATAAAAAAATTAATATTTAAGTGCTGCGAACGGGACTTTTTCCTCGTAATTCAAAAAAGCTGCTGTGCTAACAATTTGTCTCGCTATGCACATAACATTTACTGTAACATTGCTTGCATTACCCGTACAATTATACGACTACTGTATTTTAGTTTACAATATGGTCAATTCTGAAGGCTTGGCGAAATTTTCTTTGAACTACCAGTAAAATTTTAGTACTACTTGCAGAGGGTGTAAAATACTTCATTAACTGCTTTCAACTTGGTAATGCAAATGAAGTTGCAGTCTCAGTACAATATTTCATTGTCCATGCACAAACGTAATGTACTGACTCATCACAGCAATATGCCCATGTATGATTTTTTGTATCCGAGTGCGTGCTAACACACACACATACATATGTACGTACCTTGGAGTCTCGACTACATTCACGCCCCTGATTAGGCGGCGAGTTTCTTACAGTTGGCGCAAGTCTTTGACTTTACTATTTAATACAACAACTATAAAAAGATTGTCATAGTCATATAGGGTGTTAACTACATTAGAGACGTGACAAAAATACTCTATTCCCAGCATCAATTTTTATTCATGTGAGTGCTTTACTCACTATGTTGAAAATAAATTAACACATTTGACGTCAATATGTTATTAAATGGTTTAGCGACAGCATGAATAAGACAACAAAACTGTCAACATATAAAAAATGACAATATTAACAACATCAAATAAATCCATTTCCCTTTAAGTCTCAGCGCTAGCAGCATAGAGCACTTTGAAGGTGTTTGATGCTTAATATGACTTAGTGATCACCTTGGGTGATGCCAATAGAGGCGATATGAAGTGTGTGAATTAAGCGTAAAAGTTGAAAGGAAATTTTTTCACACCTTTTTGTGACATTGACCTGTTGATGGCGGGGAAAAAAAAACAGGAGGAACAGTTTTCCGAATTATCTTTCTCAGAGTTTGACTGAAGAGCTCGACAAATCATGACACTCAGAGCGTTTACATAAACCAAATTATAAGCTCAGGGAGTGCTCATAAACCAAACCAGCACAACAGAATCAGAAATGTATAAGAAAGCGGAAAGAAGAAAAGAAAATGAATATGAGGTAGAAAAGTTAAATAAAAGAGGACGAGAGAAAGGGAACAGGAGAATTAGCGGCAATGAAAAATCGAGAAGGAATGGAAGAGAAGAAGAAACAATTAAAAGTTAGTTATTTATAATGATTATATCTAATGATTATGATGATAATAACGATGATTTTGTTGATGACGGTGGCAATTTTGAAGAAGCCACATAAAAGGAGATGCTAACGTATTCGAAATGGCAGTCAGGGTTAAACTTACAGTTATGGGTAAACTTATTTTTGTGGTTTCACTTAAGGTTATAGTTAAATTCACTGAACTAAGATCTCCCTCGGTTGATAGAGTATGGCTGGTTCTGTTTAATGGGGTGCTTGACAATGATCCACCATGGAAGCTTAGTGCCCATGAAAGAGCAGGAACGGTTTCGATGGTCTGTTATTTCTGTCTAGAGGCAATTGGTTCCTTATACCAAGATATGCCAGCATTCTGACTGCCTTTAAGTTCATCCTTAAGACAAGGGACTATTCTGCGTCAGCTGTAGTCTCTGTTGATAGATACACTACTTAACTACCCTCAAGATAGAAATGAAATGGAATCAAGCGAGAGAGCTGGATGGAGTATTCTGGCAGATGACAATTCAGTCAGCAGAATACTCCGTACTTTGCGTCAGCCGAAAATTTTGGATGTCAGATCTCTGAAGTGTCTTCCAGGTGGAGGTTCCCGTCATAAAGGATGCGGTAGAGAATTTAATATTTACACCAATATCAGGCGCTTTCACAAGCTCTGCCATTTTAGGTCGAGGACTCAGGGGAACTGGTTTGCACTCAATCGCAGTGGCATATAACTAGGCAGTAGCGACCTGAACGTATTTCTAGATATGTGGACCTCGACATAGCTAAGCAAGTCCATGGTTATCACCATCTTTTTCCTGATGTCGAGGTCTGTCTGGCCAATTTTTGAATATAGCTAGTAGGGTTCAGTAAAGTTAATCTATCTATAGTAATTGGAGTATTAACAGGACACTGCGCAATGGTAGTCCTTGCCGTGCATCTTAATATGCTGTACATCGTCGGCTGTGTCTGCTATATGAAGTATGAGAAGGTGAAAGTCACTTTACTATTGTCCAGTCTTTGTTATATCGGTTGGGATATATTCGACCCTACGGCGGAGCTATACAAGGTCGTTAATGGAAGCCGGGATCACGGTTAGAGAATACCGTAACACGCGAAGCAAGCAAAGTGTGTATGCGAGTTGTTTTTTAACTGGGCATCAGCTAACCAACCCAATCTAGCCTAATAGTTACTCATGGCTCGGATTATGGTTGCTGTTAAAGTGAGGATTTGATTATTATTAGGGTGCGGATTATTACTTTTATGTTAACGGTTATGGTTATGATTACAGTTATGATATGTCATAATTTTTGTTACTGTGATCGTTATAACCTGTTAAGGTTATTCTTATGGTTACGAGTACTTTGGATAAGTGATATGACTGCGGTTACACAATTGGGATTACGGTTTACAGTTACCGTTTACGTTTACTATTATAGCTACGATAACGATTTCGACTATCATTATAGTAAAAGCAACGTTTATGATTATAGTTACATTTGCGGCTACGATTACGATTACAGTGGCTGTAACGGTTACTATCTCGATCACAGTTACAGTTACTGTCATCATAACGATTACAGTTATGGTTAATGTCATGATTACAGTTGCGGTTGCTATCACGATTATGGTTCCGGTTACTAGCACGATAACAGTTAATGTTACGGTTAAAATCACGATTACGCTTATGTTTCCGGTTATAGTTACGATTGCAGTTACAGTTACTATCACTAAAACGATTAAAGTTACGGTTACTATTACGATAACAGTTAAAGTTACGGTTACGATCACGATTACCCTTATGTTTCTGCTTACGTCTACGATTACAATTACATACATAATCTACACGTTTTACCTTGTTTGCCAATCTTTGTAACTCAATAGCACTCACTACAAATTTTAAAACGTCAAACTTCACGAGTATTTGCTACTCACGCCTCCTCTTTTAGATAACAAGGCATTTAATAACCACCATTCTAAAAATTCAATTTAAAATCTAATTATATAATTTCCTCCACTACATCGAATTTCCATTAGCCAAAGGTCAAAACAATAGTCGCTTTATTACGAATATTTCACTTTGATCGTTTCGCTTTTATGTATCAATTCAATAAATTACTTTTAAGTGCTGTTTTTAAAATAAATATTTATGAGAATACAATAGAATTAAAGTAATTTGTCGAAATATTTTATTTTTGTTTTTGTTTTGTTATTGTTTGTTAAATATACATTTATAACATCAAAAGCCTCTTTTGTGTATTCGGCAGTGACTTTGATGTTCGTGACCAAGTGATTCTGACAAAAATTGAATTCGAAAATAAACAGCTTCCATTTGTTGTTATTCATGTACGTATGTAAGTATACGTTGGCCAGTAAACAAAGTTAATATATACGATTAAATTTGTTTAAACTAAAATTGATTGTTTTCTTAAATTTTGATTTTTTTTTTGGTAGATGGACTTTCATTCACTTATAAGACTGACTTTGATATATTTAAACAGTATTTATCATCCTTCCTTTTTCTCACGTCTCCGCACCATCTTCATCTCGGGGCTGTTCCTCCAGCTTAGCTAGTGCCAGGTAATTCATAAACAAATATGCACTTGGAATTTTGACGGTCGATTGAAACATTTTGGAAATCTAATATTCTCCTTTATGCTAAAGTTGAAGACAAACACGTCCTCACAGTCTGCGAAGGCTATAGAATTAGTCTGAGTAATCTTCCAATAGGCCTTTATAGTAAGCTTCAGCTATATTGGCATTAAGCAGATACGGGCCAATAACGCTGTTGCATGAAATAAGATAAGGAAACAAGAGCTTTCTGCAGCGATTTATAACCACCGTTCATGAAAACTAAGGCTACCTTCCAGTAATTGTTTGGTATCCTTCCGCTACTAATGTCCACAATTTGGTCAAGGATTGGCGCCAATAGCTCTGCTGCATACAGGTCAAGACTATCGGAATGCAAGGGATACCTCGGTCCAAATTAATTGAGTGAAGAAATTGCCTCCCTATAGAGGTTAAATGGCCGTATATTACTACCATGCAAACCAAAATATAGTAGTGGCCAGGGCTGGGATTTTTTTGAAGCAGTCCCTTATTAGCATTCTGTTTAAACCTCTAAGTATTGCTTTCTACCTACTTAAGGTAACATTTCCATAAGCGTTTCTCACATCAATCTCTTTGACCACCTCGTTGAAGGATTTGCTAGTGATTGTTAGGCGACAGGAAAAGTGTTAAAGGCTGACTGACTTATGTCGCCTAGATCCACGCTATGTGGAGGGAGTGTGATTGTTGTGCTATTTTCTGCATTGAATTTTTCACCTCTGGGTTAGTTTTATTCACAGGTGTAGATGGCTTAAACGATTTTGGTCGCTGAAACACTACCGAAGTGCTACAAATGTGGCGGAGTTTGAAATTTTTAAAGATTTGCTTAACATCTTTTGCTTGGAAGTCCGGATACAGTCTGTAAGAATGGATTAAGGCTGGATGGGATGGTTTAAGGGAAGTAGTTTGCAACGAGCTTGGTCTCAGATGACAGTTGAGGCTTTTAGGCTAGCCGATTACTTTAGTCCTTCAGCGAAAGTCGCCACTGTTAAATATGTGGTTGATAAGGAGTTCGGCAAAGATCATCACACAATAGCTAAAGAATTGTGTTTTGAACGATCCAGGGGTTTAAGGAAGAGTTGCGGGTATAAAGTCTAGTTGAGGACGCGACTGCTAATACGCTACCAAAATATCGAGAGAGCTGTCAAAAGAAACGTATTGACCTCGACAACAATAACCCGAAGGCGGAAAAGAAAAAATTTATCTCTGTCCGGAGATATTTGCAGTTGAAGTTGGCGATTTCCATGTGGTTGTTGTAATGTTGTTATACCCACAAAAAAAATGGTGAACATAAGTGTTTTGCGCGGATATAGTTTTGGTCTCCACACTGTTGATGGACCCACCCAGGGTAAGCGCGGCCCAAGGCCGCCAACGCAGAAAGATGTTCTGCACAAAAATACTATGGATACCACCCCCGGTTTCGGAGGTATCCGCGGGTCGTTTTTCGGTTTTTCGTTATTATATTTTGAACGAGTTAACGCGTCTTTTGACACCTCTCGATATTTTTGGACGCGTATTAGCAGTCGACCCCTCAACTAGACTATTACCCCAGATTTTAATCTGTTGCGCTCTAGAACCTCCTAGGGCTAGCCCGAGAGCTGAAAGAACGATTTTTTGGTCCCTCGAAGCTTTGGTTCTGTGTATTTATGACACTCATGCCTCCCTTCTAAGCTCTTTCAATCCGCTGGAGTTGAAGCTATTCGTCATCGAGCTCTACGGTATGGATATGAGAGAAGCTCAGTACGACATACAAAAGCCTTAACTCCTCTTATTTGAGACGCATTATCAATTACTTTATTGTAAACAACTTGAATTACTATGTGGAGTTGCTAATGAACTTAATTCTTCTCTGGGAGGTATTAACGAGCTACTGCATGAAAGCAATATATCACGAACGGTTGGCATATCCAATAAACAAGCCCTGAGATCTGCTTACAATCGTTTCTTTAAATAAAAAACTTAGTCTTTTCTTCTAGAATTATAATTAGTTTCACGATATTTTGCGGGGGTTGTCACTTTGCTAAATTCTGGGCAAAAAAATGTAGCAACATATGTGTCAGCGCTATGCTAAGACTTCCTTCTCACTAGATTTCCACTAATAAATATGCATGCCGAAGATTAAGAAATTTCCAATTATTATGTTAATTTACAGAAGCCCTCCCATAAGTCAAATGTCATAGCATACCTACCCAAGCATTATCCCTCTTAAAATGTTCACACTTCATGCGAGTATTAAGCGAGTACCTAACACAAAATGCCTTTTCATACATTTTCTATTTTAAATTCCAATCAATTCTTATTTTGTTTATCGCTTCTGAACGCAAACTCGTCTACGCATTAAAATTCAGGTCACAAAAAAAAAAATTACGACGCGTCATTGACTTTTATGAAATTCTCCAACACACGTCTTGCTTGTCTTTCTTTGTTATTCAAATTCCAGCAAGCAAAATAAACTTTTAACATTTCCCCATGCTAAACTGTCATTACTTTCGACTTTCATAGATTGTTGTCTCATACTTTTTTTTTGTGGTGTCTTGTTTTCTATTTGCATTTTTGTTTTTGTTATTTCTAAAATCCCAATGGTTTTCTATGAATAGTCTGAAATGTCAAAATCAGCTGTGCTGGTCGCATGCTGTTTGTTGCAACACCAAGTAAATTTTTAATTACATTTACATATGACAGCTGCAGTTGAGTGTGAAGCAAGTGGTGTTTTCTTTTGTTGTTGGTGTTGCAGAAACTGTGTGTGCCTGTTGTGCTGCTCGCTTTCATTGTCCCTGATTTGACAGCTAAAACAAATTTGTTTGCTTTGAAAATCATCACTGAATAAAGATATACGCACTTTTTTGTGCATTCAGTTTTTGTGGTATTCAGATTTCTAGAAACAATTTTTTTCGAGTTTCAGAGAACATTTAAAGTTCTAAAAAGATAGGAGTTGAGCTTAGGAAGTAATTATGAAGGAGAGTTCCAAACAATTACAGTCCATGGACATTCCCAATTTCGTTTTCTAGCGAGCTATCGGTAAAAGATAACTGAGTTTCAGAACCGGTTTGGAACTAGCTAAGTTTTATCCACCCTAGCACAGGTTAACAGCGATTTGCGTATTAATGTACTGGTGAAAACTACTACTGTTCTATAAGCGCAGAATATCACGGATCGATGTGTACATTATGAACAGAGCTCTCGTTAGAATTCTGGTTCACGGATGGAACAAAATTTGATGACGGAAAATGGGAGCTGGTATATAAGGGCTGAAATTCAAGAAATTAATACCAATGGTATGCTATCTCTTTATTGCTCAGACAGAAATTCACACAATAGAAGTTTACGAACGACACTGTCTACGGAGGGGCCTATCAGCGAGGAGTATCCTTATTATGTCAGATGGGCAAGCAGCCTTGCATACCTGGCGTGGGAGAGACAGGTGGGGAAGCTCTCTCACCCAACTCAGTAGTAATTTCCCGCGGTAACGATTGAAATATTTTCTAAGCCGGAGCGTTTTCGTCCATGGCCTAGCCAGCGAAGCCTTTTGGCTTTTGTCGTTGCACTATCTTCATGTCGACGTAAATCTTAGGCAGCTCATGATCATACCTCCTTCGATAATCGCTGTCGCCATTACGGACTTTACCACAAATCTTCCGGTGAACTTATCTTTCGAGCACTCCAAGAGCCATCACATCTTCTCGCGACATATGAGCCGCACATCAGTATAGGTATGATGCGCGACTTGTAGAGCATTTTTTTTTTTTTTGTTTTTTTTTTTGTTCGTCAAGAGCAGACTTTACTTTTCAACTACCTACTCAGTTTGGTTTGATTTTTAAGCATACTTTTTTTGACTGCTAATGCTAGTTCCGTGTTAGACGAACCACTTCAAAGTGTCGAACGAATTTATATTCGTCAGTAGGACGTGACTGCAAGGCAGCCGGTTCTATGTGCCGGAGAGACTCGGGATTTTTCCCGACCAAGGGCTGTCATTTCAGTGCAACACTGCTAAAACAAAAACAACGTGACTGCACAAGTGCTTAGTTTTGTCCTCAATTACCTTCAATTCAAAGGGAAAATGCCGACTAATAAGACAGTCCTTATAGAATTATTATTATTAGACCTGGAAGTATTGCGACCTTTGTGTAGACTTATTGCGCATCACCTTTCAGCCTAATTTTGTATATGGAGGCTTTTCATGTATCTAACTATCTCTTCAGGCTTTTTACCCCATACCACATAGGGATTAAGGGTCACACCAACTAGATGGGAGAGTCTCTGCCTTGCCAGAGCGATGCATTCGCAGAGAATGTGAATCGGCGTTTCATTCGCCAGCTCACAGAAACGAAAAATTTTAGTATCGTATAAATTTAACTGACTTAGGTGATATCGCAGACTACTGTGCCTCGTATCCAGTGAGAGTTCTTAGGTCCTCCCTACTTAGATTAAAGAGTTTGACTGATACTTTCGTTGCCGGAAGTATGAACAGTTTGGCCTGTCTTTGCCCTGGGCAGTCAATCTAGTGATGTCTGAATTGCTTTTTTTAACCAGTTACTTATTATTTCCCTGGTGTGTGCTTTTGTGAGTCGACAAAAGGGCTCTGGACCATGGAATGCTGTTTTAGCACCCTGATTTGCAATGTAATCTGCATGTTTATTACCTTCATGTCCCTGATGTCTGGCAACGCATTCTAACAAAACCTTGTTTTTGGCCCCCAGATCATTACGGATTTCAATGCAGTCCTCTACTAGGTTAGATGTAACCGTGTATGGTTGCACGGCACGCAGGGCCGCCTGGCTGTCCGACATAATGTAGACATTCTCTACCGCAAACTTCTATTGCATCGATTTCTGCCTGAAATAAGGTAGGGTAGGATCACATTGGTATCGATTTCTTGAAGTTCAGCCCATAGATGCCAGCTCACGTTCTTCCGTCATCAGATTTCAGACCTATGAGTCAGGGTCGTTATACGGATTCCCTGTTTCCCAGTGGGCCCTTATAGAAAGTGATGCCCGAGTAATTCAGAGAATTTTGGTAACATTCCGTTGTGGAAGCTCTTACTCTGCAAGTCTTTAAAAGGCAGCGTGCAAACAAGACGTGGATCAGTTTAATTAAAAAACTTGCAATGAAAAATGATGATAGCACTTTTACGAAGTTAGTGCTAAATTTATTGGTTAAACCTCGATATATTAATACTTAACTTTTGCGGGATTCATTCTCGTAATCAATGCAAAAAATCTCAGCATCAACAAAGTATCTCAGCATTTATTGCATATCTCCATATACATAAGTACATATGAGATCACATATGTAAGTCCTCTTAGGCTTAAGCAACATCAAATGCACACGCACTTATGTGCACAAAATGTCATTGCAGCTGTCAAATGAAATGTGCACAGTAGCAGTTTACAGATGAATTTCCTCCACATTAATATTTGCGCCCAAAGCAACAAAAACAAATAATTTTGGTTTTAACTACTTGGACAAGTGCTTACTGTGCATATTTATGTATGGTTCTTGGTATTTGTATATGAAAGGGAGAAATAGCAAAATTTCCACACACATTTATGTCGTGCAGTGTATTTAGTACATAATGTCTTAAGTGGCATATAAAGTGGGTTTTTAATTTGACAGCTGAATGAGCAAATCGTTGTCGTTGCAGCACGCGGCGGTATGACATGACAAGTTGAAGTGGTTGAAAGGCAAGAAAAAAAGGAAATAAAATTTATATTACAAGTGCATGAATGCAAGTTTAAATGCGTAAAGTGTATTTTAATGTTTTATGTTAGTGCTTTTGCATTGTTTTTCCCTCATTTCTGCCGCCTGCGCAATCAAGTGCAGCGCGCCGCATGCAGTGAAGCCATTAACGCACCGACAACGAGCATGTAAAACTATTTTGTACATGCAGAAATTTCCATTCAAAAAACAACTTTTTATTGCTTTTGTTTAATATGAAGATAATAAAAAATATGCAATATAAAACTCATTTTCTTAATGAATTTAGTATATCATAAAAGTTTTAAGTGCAGTTCCTCATGCCGCTACGCGTTTATGGGCTTCACTGCAGCTGATTTGATGTTTAAGTAAAAAAAAATATGAATATTCTCTTCCGCTTTTTAGGATTTATATTTAATTTGTTTGCAAAAAGTTGTGTTATAAAAATAAATGTAAGGCGCGATAACCTCCGAAGAGATTTAAGGCCGAGCTTCTCTTCCAATTTGCGTTGTGCTCCTCTTGATTTTCCCTACAAATTGGCCGGACGGGACCTACATGTTTTAAGCCGTTTCCGAAAGGCATCTGCAAGGCAGATGGGTTTTCACGGAGAGCTTTTCATGGCAGAAAACACCCGGAGCTCTTGCCAAACACTTCCGAGGGGCGACCCCGCTTAGAAAAATTTTCTTCTAATTTAAAAACCTTATTTCTAAAATTTTGATGGTGCTTTGCCCGGGGTGCGAACCCAGGGCATACGCGAATCTCAAAATTGTAATTCCTTAAAGATAAAGATAAACTGTAATTTCTGTCCCCTTCATCAACTACTTACGTTTTCGTCATATATGCTCTTGAGATAAGTGATTCATGGTCATAGCTCTTTCATGCAGGCCACAAAAAACGTGTAACTTTGCATCTTCACACAAAGAACCTACCAATTTTTTATTTTGTGGTAACGAATTCTGGGAAATTTCGATTATTCTGCACCTTCTGCTAACGTTCGCATCGCTGAACTGTCGAATAAATAACGTATTTAAATCAGGCAGATTACTGATTAGCTTGCGCTGCTTTTATACTCTCGCTTTTCGCGTTCATCCATTTCGCCTAAGGTCTAGTCATTTCGCGAAAATCTGTTCGAGAACAATTGTATCTCATGCTTGGCTACCAGCTATCTACATGTATATTTCTAGTTTATGCTTTTCTTATAGCCACATGCGTGTGTAAGTGTGAGTAACTACTTCGGATGATTACTACATGTGTATGCGTGAGATATCTTTTCGTTAATTTGTACATAAGTGTTGCCATTTTTGTTGTTGTGATTATTTACTAACAGCATAGTGATGTCAATATTCGCTGTTCGCTTATATTTCATATCTTATACAGATGATTATTTGGATATTACGAATGGGATAAGATGATTGTTCAGCCTCATTCATGAAAGGTATGAAGTCTTCGGCACAGCCAAGACAGTACCGTCCTTACGTGTTTTTTTTTTTTAGTTTTCTTTTTTCTTCTCTATTGCGTTTTTCAATTTCTCTCTTGAAGTTTTAATAAATTTCTCTACTCAATTTTATCATGTTTTAGTTTAATGTCCTCTAAAGTTGCTTGTTCTGTCATCGTCGCACTAGCAAAGTTGAGTTGTCAGCGTGTATCGCGTTGACAGCTTTGACGGAGTGTTTGTTGAAAGAAGTTTTTTTATGTGTGCGTATGTTGGATACGTCACATATTTTTATGCGTCACTAGAGGAAACGTCATTTCGCTTGCAACGTCATAAACTTTGATCGATAGATTGCTGGAAATTTTTATGTGCAAATAGAACTGCTGACGCATATTTTTGTCTAAAATATTTAAACTTTTTGCTTCCGCCTTCTACAGCTTTTAAACTAATTAGATTTTGATGATAATAATGCATTTAACGGTGATGTAAGCGAATTGTCAGGAAGACAGAAACTCAAAGTTGATACATTGAATGTACCTTAGTGAGTCTGTTTTAGTCATGGTTATCTATTATTGACCTCACGGTACATTAAACTCCCGTAGAAAGCTTATTATAAGACAGTTATTATGTCCCTTGTCAGAGGGTGAAAAAGTTTCTGTGAACGAGTACAAGACGACGTACTTGCTGTTATGAAAGAATGAGCCAGCAAAAATAAAATCTAAGGGCCTGGAAATCTAAGGGCAAATCCCATCAGCCACACGTACTTCACTGATTTGAGTAGGCAAGAGAAAGAATACCACCTAACTCAAGTCTCCAATCGATGCAGCAGCAGAGTTCTTTTTTTAAAGAGCTAGGGTACGCGAAACATCATGCTAAGCGAATGGATCAAGACAAACGGACAAGAGGGAAAGAAGAGACCCCCAGCGGATTAGGGGGTCAGAATATACCCGTGGTAAGTATGCCTGTCGTAAGAGGCGACTAAAATACAAGATTCAAGGGGCTGTGTAGCTCAACCCTTTCAGGTTGCCAGCGCAATATACAGCTTCTCCAAACCCAATTGTCAACCTCACCTATCCGTGGAGAATCCTGTTTCACTAACAGACGAGGCTCTGGCGACCCCAAGCTCCTCATGGAACTTGGGAGTGGGGAGGGAGGGATGGCCTGAAGGATTAATGTGGCCATATGAATCGTTCCCGAGATGGTCGGGCTAGCACCTTAATGGTGCTGTTACCGGAGCGTACCGGATCTGTATCCGGCACAGGACCCCAAAGCCTTCGGGGAGTAACCTTATCGCTACAACAACAACAGAAAAAGAAGAGGTTCTATTGCAGGAATTCAGAGCGTAGTGTTTTAAGTGGTTTTCAGCGCAATTTATAGCTTCATCGAGACGTGGCTAATTTTGTTTATTTATCAGGCGAGGCTCTAGTGGTTCCGGGATAGAGGGGGTTGGAAGATCTAGAAGATTAAACATGGTCTTATCACATATAATGTTCTGCTTCAATATCCAGCAAAGAACCATCACACGGACAAAACTCCCCAAAACCTTCGGGAAGTCTCCTTATCGCAAGAAGAAGAGGAGGTAGAAGACCATATTGCGTAGCGAGAAATATGTAAAGGATGATTTGAACACCTCTAGTGTTTGCAAGGCAAAACTGACTCAAGGTGTTTGTTACAAGACGGCAAACGTAGCATATACGACAAACAGTTAAATTGAAGGACATGGACGGTGTTGTAAAAAATAGTTGATAACGCATTTTTTGAGTGCGCAGTGAAGTCAAACACTCCCTCTTTGAGTCATCGAAGCCACAATCAGAAACTGAATGAATATTTACTTAAGGCTAGAATGAGAATCATGAAACACCTATAATCATAAAAAGAACAAGTAGGGAAGGCTAAGTTCGGGTGCAACCGAACATTACATACTCAGTTGAGAGCTATGGAGACAAAATAAGGAAAATCACCATGTAGGAAAATGAACCTAGGGAACCCTGGAATGTGTTTGTATGACATGTGTATCAAATGGAAGGTATTAAAGAGTATTTTAAGAGAGAGTAGGCCAGAGTTCTATGGATGGACGCCATTTAGGGATATCGCCATAAAGGTGGACCAGGGCTGACTCTAGAATTTGTTTGTACGATATGGGTATCAAACGAAAAGTGTTACTGAGCATTTTAAGAGAGAGTGGGCAATAGGTCTATAGGTGGACTCCTTTTCGAAATGTCGCCATTAGGGTGGGCCAGGGGTGACTCTATAATGTTTCTACGATATGGGTATCAAACGAAAGGTGTTACTGAGCATTTTAAGAGGGAGTGGGCATTAGGTCTATTGGTGGACGTCTTTTCGAGATATCGCCATTAGTGTGGGCCAGGGGTGACTCTATAATGTTTGTACGATATGGGTATCAAACGAAAGGTGTTACTGAGCATTTTAAGAGGGAGTGGACATTAGGTCTATAGGTGGACGCCTTTTCGAGATATCGCCATTAGGGTGGGCCAGAGGTGACTCTAGAATGTATGTACGATATGGGTATCAAACGAAAGGTGTTACTGAGCATTTTAAGAGGGAGTGGGCATTAGGTCTATAGGTGGACGCCTTTTCGAGATATCACCATTAGGGTGGGCCAGGGGTGACTCTAGAATGTGTTTGTACGATATGGATATCAAATTAAAGGTATTAATGAGGGTTTTAAAAGCGAGTGGCCCTTAGATGTATATGTGAAGTTGTTCTCGCGATATCGACCAAAATGTGGACCATGTGATCCAGAAAATCATCTGTCCGGTACTGCTAATTTATTTATATATGCAATACCACTAACAGTATTCCTGCCAAGATTCCAAGGGCTGTTGATTTCGCCTTGTAGAACTTTTTCATTTTCTTCTACTTAATATGGTAGGTGTCACACCCATTTTACAAAGTTTTTTCCAAAGTTATATTTTGCGTCAATAAACCAATCCAGTTACCATGTTTCATCCCTTTTTTCGTATTTGGTATAGAATTATGGCATTTTTTTCATTTTTCGTAATTTTCGATATCGATAAAGTGGGCGTGGTTATGGTCGGATTTCGGCCATTTTTTATACCAAGATAAAGTGAGTTCAGGTAAGTAGGTGGGCTAAGTTTAGTAAAGATATATAGTTGTTTGCTCAAGTTATTGTGTTAACGGCCGAGCGGAAGGGCAGACGGTGGACTGTGTATAAAAACTGGGCGTGGCTTCCACCGATTTCGCCCATTTTCACAGAGAACAGTTACCGTCATAGAATCTATGTCCCTACCAAATTTGAGAAGGATTGGTAAATTTTTGTTCGACTTATGGCATTAAAAGTATTCTAGACAAACTAAATGAAACTGGGCGGAGCCACGCCCATTTTGAAATTTTCTTTTATTTTTGTATTTTGTTGCATCATATCATTACAGGAGTTGAATTTTGACCTAATTTACTTATATACAGTAAAGATATTAAATTTTTTGTTAAAATTTGAATTTAAAAAAAAAAATTTTTTAAAAGTGGGCGTGTTCTTCATCCAATTTTGCTAATTTTTATTTAGCGCATATACAGTAATAGTAGTAGCGTTCCTGCCAAATTTCATCATGATATCTTCAACGACTGCCAAATTACAGCTTGCAAAACTTTTAAATTACCTTCTTGTAAAAGTGGGCGGTGCCACGCCCATTGTCCAAAATCTTACTAATTTTCTATTCTGTGTCATAACGTCAACCAATTTGCCAAGTTTCATCGCTTTAACCGCCTTTGGCAATGAATTATCGCATTTTTTCGGTTTTTCGAAATTTTCGATATCGAAAAAGTGGGCGTGGTTATAGTCCGATATCGTTCATTTTAAATAGCGATCTGAGATGAGTGCCCAGGAATCTACATACCAAATTTCATCAAGATATCTCAAAATTTACTCAAGTTATCGTGTTAACGGACGGACGGACGGACGGACATGGCTCAATCAAATTTTTTTTCGATCCTGATTATTTTGATATATGGAAGTCTATATCTATCTCGATTCCTTTATATATGTACAACCAACCGTTATCCAATCAAACTTAATATACTCTGTGAGCTCTGCTCAACTGAGTATAAAAATAATTTGGCGCATTATACCATCGAGGAGAGTAAGATCCAGTTTCTCGTCTCACTGAGACGACGGCACCACAGAAAATTTGTGGGATTGTTGACAGATACGACCAGGATCAGGATACATAACCTAGCCGGTCTGTTTTTTTCCCCCTAAACGAGGTGTAACGGGCGGTATTTTTTCTGCAGCCTTTCAGCGTCACTGAGGATATTTACGAAAAAGGAGATACTTATTTCTATCTCAACAGGAGTTAGCTTAAGGGTCAAATTATGAATAACGCCGATACACTTTGCGTCGCAGTCACTCACATTTATATTCACCACAATTCTATTACCGAAATTTAATAAAGGCATTCAGGTTTACTCCCACTCACTGAAGTGAATTAGCGCTCTTATATAATAGGAATTTTGGTTCACACGACAAAAAATTACTCATTGCGTTATACATAATTCACTCGTAAGGCTTCTTTTAGGGTTCTTAGGGAACACAGCCAATCATGGGCTGCATATAATGCAAGAAGTGTGCTCTCCTGAACGAATGGATAGTTCTGTCAAGTGTGTTGCACAGTAACTAATCAGGAAGCAGACGGTGTAATTGAAGATTGCCCATTTGTGGAGAGGCGTTTTTCCTCCTTTGTCTATTTGAAATCATTACTTTATGAAATAGCTGGGATGGTAACTAGGCTTGTATGGCACAAAATTGACGAAGGCAGAATCAAGTTATCATAGACTCAACTCGGGTTTTGGCAGACTTGTTGATTGTCCTAATAATGTGGGGACACGTGGATGTCGTCAGGGTTACATTGAGCGCAGACAAGCTATTTTACTTCTAATTTCCTCTGCATATGAAACAAGAGGCGAAAATGGAAAATGTGGATTACTTCACTACTGCCTCTTTCTTTTGCTCTTTTTCTTCCTCTTTTTCTTTTTCTCTCTCGCCCTCACCCTCATCCTGTACCTTCCTTTTTTCCCACACCCACTCCCTCTGCCTGGGCCGCTTTCCCTCCCTCTCCCTCTATCTTTCTCCGTCTCTTTCCTCTTCTCCCTTTCTTCATCCCCTCTTTGTCTCGTTCTTCCACTCCATCTTCATCTCCATCACCATCTCCCTCTCCCTTTTCCTCACTCTCTACCTCTCCTTCTCTCTCCCTCTTCCCCTCCTTATCCTTCTTCTTCTCCCTGTGCACTTCCTTTCCCTCCCTGTTCTCTTTCCGATTTTTTGTGCCCTTTCCCCTCTTTCTTCACAACAACACCATTGCTATAAGTATATTAGGCAGTTGTGCTTTTTATAGAAAAAATTGAAGTGCCTCACTAGTAAAGCTTAATAATACATTTTTTTGCATCGACTTTAAACCATTTAATTTGGCAAATCAAATCAACTTATTTTACCGCAAGCTATTTAGAACAGCTTTTTTTTTAATATTTAAATTTTATTTCAAATAAATAAAATAAATAATTGAACAGGCACGTGCGCCCAGTCGTGTATTATGCGCTGACATGCCAATTCATTTAGCAAAAATTATTATAAATTATCGCGTATTTTCAATGCCCAAACAGTTTCAATGAGACATTTGAACTGCTAGATTAAAACACACAATCCATAACATTGCCTCACACAACCACACACCCCCACCGCCTTCAAACCGCACTACAGCCCCCGAGCCATTGCCTATAAGCTTTATTTAAATTGACATTTCAACGAATAAATCCAATTGAGCTGCGTGTCTATAGCCCGTAAATGAACACCACTATGTCTGGCCGAAAAGGCAACAAAAATATTCGACAAATACAAAAGTAAATACAATGCGCTGAAACGGATGCATTGCTTTATCCTGCGGCGAGTTGCGCATTTCATTTCTGACAGTTTGTGCAGTATTCCGATTTTTATTGTTTATTTTTGTTCGCTTTTTTTAAACTATCTTTTGCATATTGTTACATAATTGCATTAAATATTCAGCATTATATGAATTGTAACAGCAAACCATACAGCGCGTATGAATGCGAGGGACTGCATGGCTGCGGTGGTGTGAAAGATATTCTTATAAACGATTACTGTATTCAACCCAAAACAAAAAAAATGAAAGCAGCAACTACAATAACAACAACTACCATATAGTGTGAAAATATACATGTTCAATGTTGTCTATAGAGAATTCCGCATTAAAATGGCAAAAATGCTTTACATTTTACAGTGTTGGTGATATAAATTTGTATAGCTGAGCAGCCTACAAAGGGTTCAATGCTTTACTAAGTGCCCTAGAACTATTCTTATAATTACTTTCTTTCTCATTATTGGACTCTGGCTACAAATAGCTGTTCAAACTAAAATTTTACTCAAACTTTTCATAGATTCCCTATCGTACTCAGCAGATGATGCCCTGTCTTATATTTGAAAAGTAGACCTTCCTTACGGTCATCACTCCCTATATCATCGATTCATTTCTTCTTCTTATTTCTGTCCTTCCCTTAATCCGTGTATCTCCACTCCATTCTCATTATACTTCTTTCTCCCTGTCCTAAACCCATTTCTAGTCATAGTCACACTCTCAGTCACATTCACACCAGCGCTTTCACTCCCACGCTCACTTCCGCTCTAACACCTACTCCCACTTTCACTTCCAATCCTTCCACCCACAAATCTTTTCATATACGGAATCTCTATACCAAAAATTGGCTACCTGCTTGAATTATACGAAGATATGGAGAATTGAAATAAGCTAGGGGCGTGAGACCCGTCTCTTTTTCAAAATTTTATATAGCCAGAAAGATGGGGAGTGACTACGTGAGCCTGCTCTGAAGTGATTGTCACGATCGGTTGAATTCTTCGGACGTTTATAGAACACATGCACACTCACATATACCCATATAATTATTTTATTTATAAGATTGGTCAATAATTTTTATCAAAACAAAAATGTTTGTAGTTTAAATATCGCCAATATTTTGAAAATAGTATTTGAGATCTTTGAAAATTTTGAAACTTTTTTGGAAAAAAATTTATTATGAATTGTACTGCCCTAGCTCTGGCTTACCTGCACGACCTTTTAGAAGTTTTTATCACCTTCTCCCCCTCTCTATGTCCCTTCTCCATTTTCCTCTTCCTTTTATTCTTTTCTCACTCTCTCTTTATCTATCCTCTCTGCGTCTCTTTCTCGCTCTCTACCTTATTCTCTCCCTTCACTTCTCTTTATCTCCGTATCTTTCCCTAGCTACCTCCCCTTCTCCCTATAACCTTTTCACTATTCCCATCTCGCCATTTTCCTCTAACTCTATCCCCTTTTCAGTCTCTTTCTCCATCCCTCGTTATTTGTTTCCTATATCCAAATTTCTAGCAAGGAAAGTATTCGATAAATGAACGTAGGGCGAATCACAGAAATGGCATCATAAATTAGATGTTTTTCGCATAGATCTGTACCATGTACTAGCTTCTGCCCGTGGGTTTCACCCCACGGTTCTATAAAAAAATGCAAAATAAATAAAACAAATTGCAAACTTCTTTTAAGGCGGCAGATTACTTAACGCTCAATAGGAATAACAGCCAAACCTAACTCTGCAGGCAAACTTTAGCTGTTAAAATAATCTAAGTTAGTACGGCAGACGTTGTTCCGAAAAACCTAATTTGTAGGGAAGATGCCACGCCTCCTTTTCTCCAATTCCACATTTTACTGGACGTATTAAGACTTAACGTCATATAGCTTCTTACTGATTTTCATTTCTAATTAACATTACTACATTCACAGATATGCAGTAAGAAATATTCCATTTGTAGGGAAGGTGCCACGCCCCTTCTTCCACACGCCACATTTTCTTGGTGGCGTTCGAGATTGACCTTATACAACTCTTTACTGAATTTCACTGTTCGGGCATGAATAATTCCAGAGTGATGATGTCTCAAGGATCCCAGTTATAAGGCAGCTGCCACGCCCCTTTATATGTATCGACATTTTTTAGCCCATGACCATCCTTCGGTTCAGAAATGTTTGATCATCCAAATTTATATTGCCACGACTGTTCTATATGCAATAAATTACGTATACGCCATGGCAGCCTCGCTGGTAAACCGGCAATGCCGCTCAACGATACGAAATATCCATACGTATAAGAATTCATAAATATATAGATATATTTATTCCCGATACAGTCATATTTAAATACAAAAATAAATTAAATATGCAATAGGAATGCAAATATTGGAACCAAATATAGGCATTCAACGAATGTGTGATAGCATATTTGCCTTGTACCATTGAGAAAGGACTCTCTTGCAAACATACTCACACATATGTACATACATAATTTCATTTGCTATTGTTAACTTGTCATGTATTCGCCATTATTTGTATTGTTATTGTGCGTGTATTGGCTATTGTATTGATGTTATTAAACTTTGATTCCTTATATAAGATATTTCTCAATGGAATTGCGGAATTGGCTTGCGTTGTGTTGCAATTTCATATGCAGATGAATTTATGCAATCCATGATGTGATTCGGCTTTGTGTTAAATGCATCTTCAGGCGAAAAAATGAAAAACGTGATCAATTTGAATTGTATGTGTTGCGTAATGTGTACGAAGATGGGGGTTACAAATTGTTCTGTTGCGTCAATAAAGAGTGCGAAGTAAAGACATTTCATACAAAGAAACACTGCCACTTATACTTGGAGGGTGATAGCTTACTGGGCATTTGTCAATACGGACATGAAACTGATCTTCTTGGGAAGCTCAAGTTGGAACTTAAACTTGGCAGTTTAAAGCTCTTTTGACTTGTTGTATTTTCAGAGAATCAATTTCCTTCGATACACTTCTTTGGCATCAAGGAAGAGGCAAGTTTATCCTTCGCCAAATTTTTCTCGAGAATGCCCCAAATATCTTTTAATCTCATTTTGACAACTCCACGATTTTAAATCAAACATCAAAATATGTCTTATAAAAAGGAGTAGTGGACAAAGGAGCGCAATTTTAAAGGAAATCTTTCAAAAATGTATTCTCTCTTCATTCTTTTGAGCAAATGGGAGGCTTCAAATTCACTGCAAAAAGATATTCCCAGAGGGTCGAAACGTAACAGCAAAAGAGATAAATATAACCCCCAGAATTCTACAAAATTCAGTTAAAAAAACCCTAAAAAGATAAAAATTGCTCACATTTGGCGTCATTTCGGGCTAATTTTTATAACTTCTTTCAGAGTACCCTATTAAAATTATTTTTTTAAACAAAAAGCCTTCAATATGACTCTTATACTCTGACTGGTATAAAAAAGCTCCAACAAGGCATTGAAAAAGTATCAAAAAAAAAACACAAAAACAAATATGACTCCAGAAAGAATTCAAAAAGTCATAAAATGCTTTAAGTTTATTGAATTCAGAGTCATTTCGGATTAATTTTTATGAGTTTTTTTATTAAGCGGAAAGAGTTTCTTAATTGAAACAAGTAAGCACGGGAATGTATTCGGCTGTGCCGAAGACTTCATACCTTTCATGAATGGGGCTGAATAATAATCTTATCCCGTTAGTAATCTCCAAATAATGGGACGTATAAGATAAGAAATATATAGTGAACAGATGTACATACTTAAACGATTTTTAAGATAAATATAAAATAAAAAATTGCAAAAAACCCCCTTATCTGAACGATCGGTTGTATGGGATATATATTATATATAGCTCCGATCGAAATGGTTTTTACAGGAAATCTTCTATGATATAGTAGAATAAATATCACCAAGTTTCACGTTTTTATATTGGAAACTAAGGGAGAAATGGCCAAAAATCTTTCTACCTGAACGATCGGTTGTATGGGATAGGTATATACTATTTACATATAGCTCCGATCAAAGTGATTTTTTCAGGAAATCTTCTATGATATATTAGAATAAATATCACCAAGTTTAACGTTTTTATATTGGAAATTAAGGGAGAAATTGCCAAAAACTTTCTATTTGAACGATCGGTTGTATGGGATATATACTATATATAGCTCCGATCAAAGTGATTTTTCAGAAAATCTTCTATGATATATTAAAATATATATCACCGAGTTTCACGTTTATACTTTCTAAATTAAGGGAGAAATGGCAAAAAATCTTTCTATCTGAACGATCGGTTATATGGGATATAACTGTATATAGCTCCGATTAAAGTGATTTTTTCAGGATATCTTCTATGATATATTAGAATATATATCACCGAGTTTCACGTTTATACATCATAAATTGCGGCAGGAATGAACAAAATCGTCTTATCTGAACGATCGGTTGTATGGGAGATATATGTTATAGTGGTCCGATCCTATCGGATCCGACAAATGTCTAATATAATACAAAAGTACATCCATTTCATGTTCATGAAAGGTATAAAAAGGGTTAAAAAAATTTAGTCCATAAGTAAAATTGATTCATAATGGAGCGTTTTAAAATGCTATCAGGCTCAAATATGACTACAAAAATTATTTCATAATATCATAAAGCACTCACAATTTTATATAACCCTTTTCAACGTGCCTGCCTAGGTGGTTTTTGTTCATAAAGAAGAGTCACAAAAGTTCCCAAACTATTTTTCTTCTTCCTAGTTATTGAAAAAGGCGGTTTCTTAACTAGGTTTGGGAGTGAAATTGGCATGATTTTACACATTCTTTAGTGGCTTTTATCAATATGGACGATCGTTTCAATGTACATCTACTTTCGGGAAAGTGTTAGAAAAGCTAAATTATGACTTGGAGAGGCTTTCAAATTTTATTCAAAAGGAGTCATAAAACGTTCTAAAATCATATAGTTTGAAAGTAAGTCCTATGAATATGACTTTATTGCTGTACAAATAGCTTCTTTAATCCGAAAATGTTCAAAAAAAAAAAAAATATATATGTACTTTATGACTCAGAAAAAATGAATACTTTATGACTCATTTCTTAAATCTTCAAAAAGAGTCATAAAACGCTCTAAAATCACGTAGTTTCAAAGTAAGTCCTATTAATATTCTTTATTGCTGAAAAAAGAGCTTATTTAATTAGAAAATGTTCAGAAAAAAATAAGTGCTTTATGATTCATAAAAAATTACTATTTTATAACTCATTTTTTAAATCTTTATCCCTCCATTCACGCTATTACTTCACAACTTTACAGCCATCAAACGAAATTAAAATAAAATGCATTCAAGTAGCCACAAAACCAACCAAAATAACTTCATCGTACTATTTGCCAAATAAATCAGAAATTTATATGCAAAGTTCAAAGTTTTTAAGTAGCCAACAACAACAACATTGTATGAGCATAGTAAACATAAATGGTCACTACACTGCAATATTTACACAACAAAGACTTAACAAACTGCTGCCAAGAATCTTGAGTTTTAAGCTTATTCTTCTTCTTCTTCTACTACTGAGCTGCAATATCGATTATACTCATGTTTGTTGGTGCAATTGGTTGTAAGTGTCCGCAAATAAAATGTTGTTCTTGTTGTGACTTTATTTAAGTTGTTGCAAAACTACTTTTAAAGTAGTAATTATTAGTGTTGTTTGTTGTTGGTAATGTAAAGTCGTTAAGACAACAAGTTTTTAGTCGATGTCATTATTGTCACCTAGTAAGTACTTAAGTGGTGAATTAATAGGCCATGAGGGGGTGGAGTGAAGGGGGAATAGGAATAACAAATGAAGATATTGTGAATGTAAAAGGAAATGTGATTATTAACAGAAAACGTACATGTAAAGATCTGTAATGATGAAGCAATCACTTTGGGTGTGACATGAATTGCGTTGAGCAATCACGAGTGGATAATAAGTTCTTATGTAAATTAAGTCCGAATGGTAATACTGTTTTCACACAGAAACTTAATGATCTCATTTCACCTGCTAATGAAATCGTAAATTTTTTGCTTTCACACAGAAGTAATTGCTCGATTAGTATGAACGATGAGACAGACAATCATGGCGGAACGATACAAGGTGGGAGCATGGTGACACTTACAAACAAAAAAAATTCCATGTACTTGTAAATTCGATGGACAAATGTCAAAATCGTAGTTGATGTATCAAATCAAATAAAAAAGGTTATAATCAGCTGTTCGATGCGGCCACCTTGTATCGTTCCGCCATGCAGACAATGACATTTACTTTGACAAATGACATTTTTAAGCACTGAACACACAAAAAACTAAGAAGCGGAACGCGGCCAACAGAGTTGCATTGTGCTTTTGACTTCATTAGGTATTCGATTAGCTACTAATGAAATAATTACAGATTCGAATTTTGTAGGGAAGATTGAGCTCAATAAGCGTCTTAATGTAGAAAACTGCCTTTATTATTCAATAAGCCGTCTGTGTGAAATTAGTATAAGACTTGCTTTCTGCAGATATCAGTGAGCCAATGCAATACTCTGGACTTCCTTATACAAAGTAGCTCAATGAAATATTAAGAAGAAGTTCGTTGGCATGACCCTAATTTGAGTCATTTGAGCTTATCGAATCACAAAAGATATATGAAATCTGCGTGACTCTCAAACTAACACAAAGTACGGAAAACTGGCCGAGATGAGTTTATAATTGTCATTGATTATCATCCGAAAAGGTTAGCTTACGTGGAGAGAACGTGTAAACGAATCCGAACATTTTCACTTGAAGGCTTTTATTTTCACGCATACTTTGAGTTAGTGTCACATACGAAAGTTTTCTTCCAGCCACATATTTCCTACTTAATCCGTAGTGAACTTATTACTTTTTCATACAACCTGGTGTAAGTGTCAAAGGCCTTAATGTCTTACTTCCAACAAACTATTTGGAGATTGTTCTGGACGAAATCTGAGTCCCTCTGTTTTCAGTACTGAAGAAAGTGAAGAGTCGACTCCTCCACAGCATGAGATCGATTGCGGAAACAACTTCTTGAAGTAAGCTCGTAGACATAAGAATCTCGAGACTTTCATATTTTTGATCACAAGTTGCTTTAAACAGGGTTACCTGAAGAGCTGAACCGTTGTTATGAATTAATAAATGGAAAGGTCACAAGGTTGCAATTAAGTGTTTAGTGGTTTAGAAGCCTGCATCTACGCCGCCGCTTCTCATAGCAAGTCGGCCGTATATTCGTACGGGTTTTGATATTATCTAAAGTACTAAAAGCCTTTAACAAGAAGAAGGAGGTGCGAATAGGAAGGCTAAGATGGCCAACAGAAGCGCTATAAATAAGAGAGAAAATAAGCGAAGACGGGTAATTAGTTGAAAGACTAGGCGAGCCCCACCACGGTAGCGATGGTCGACCCAACCAAGTAAGAAGCCATAGTTCAATGACAAGAACTTGCGGAGTTGGATTGACTTCAGGTGAAATATGGAGTCAGCGAAAGGCTGATGGCGATAAGACCAATTTTAAGAGGCAGAAAGATAGCATGTTCAGCTTTGTTAGAATACGACAGTTACTCTGAATTCTATTGGGAGTTTCTTTTGTATCGCGGGCACTTGTAGATACTGAATTGCCATTCCGTCCTTTCGATAGCTTCACTATTATTTATTACACTTTTTGTTGTCATTTGAAGTTGGCAACCCAGTTTCGTTAGATAATAAACTGTTTTCTTGTTTACTGTGATGTTCCACTGTTTCATCTATTTATAACTCTCTCGATTCTTTCTTTGCTTTGTGGCTTTATTTATTTATTTACTTCATATGTGTGTGTGTGTGAGCGTGTTGTAAGGATTATTTGCTGCCTTTTAGTGGTTGCAGCTTGGCCGAAAACAATTTGCAGAGGTAACCACAAAGTCAGAGCGACAACGACACTCACAATCACACTTTGCCACTTTAACTTTAGTTTTGTTGTGCTACTGTTATTATTGTTGTGGTATTGTTTTTGTTTGTCTAAAATACACACATAGCAGGCAGACACTTTGTGAAATAAAGCAATACATTTTGCATGCATTTGTCATATGTGGCACTCTGACACTATGACATTCGTTGCTGTTGCAACATTGTTTGGTGTTGAAAAGAATTTGAAATTTTTCATTTTAAATTTTAAGTTCTCTCTATGCTAAAACTCATTTTTCGTTTGCTGATTATTTTTCTTGACATTTCAGCGTCAACTGTGTTAGTAGTTGCATGTTGGAAATACTTTTTAGAACAATTGTGTTTAAATAGGGAAGAAGAAGAGTGAATTTGCCTTACCCTGTCGGAAGTTTTTGCAGCAAAATATTAAAGCTGCTAACTTTTAATCTATAGGTTGCATACAATGTTAAGGTAGAATGTTTCATACAAGAAAAAGTTCCATACAAGTACAACGTTTCATAGAAGCCGAAAGTTTCATACAAGTATAATGTTCCATATACATACGAAGTTTCTTACAAGTAAAAAGTTCAGTACAAGTGGAAAGTTTCATATGAGTACAAAGTTCCACACAAGGACAAAGTTTCGTACAGTTCCATAGAAGAACAAAAATTCTTACAAATACAAACTTTCATTAAAATATTAATGTTTTCTACAGTGCACGAAGTTTGAGATCTTCTGGAAAGATTTTCTTGCAGCTGTGGTCATCTTCAGTCTGTATGTGATTACAGTTATGTTATAGCTAGCAGAGATTTATAGAAGTACGTTTGATTAATACTTACATCATCCTCACGTACAACACTAAAACATTTTTAAATTGTAAAAAATTTGAACAACCAACAACAAAAAAACAAATATTGAATTAAAATTTTTCCCAGTGCTACAATATTTTTCAAATTTTTTTTTTTGGCAATTTGTTAGTGTAAATTTGAGTATCATACCAAAGTGCCTTGGCTTCATATGGAAGTGTTTTTTCTTTGCACTTTCCTATGAAATTCAGGCACTTTCATATGAATCGAATTTATGTGTGAGGGCATATGGAAGTGCTATGAAAGTTTTTTTTTATATTCAAAGTGTGAATTTTTATCTATGCCTATTTTTCAGTTCAAAACAAAAACAAAAGTGCTGTTAGTGTATAGGGGTTGAGCAGCTCTGAATATATGTATAAATATTAGACTAGTTCGAAGAAAAATTGGAAAAATTATCCCTTACATTTGAGGAGTCTCGAGACTAACTTTTTCTTTCGAGAACAATAATGTAAGTTTTAAATCACTTCGATATGATGCTGAACATATCATACAAATATGAACTTATTTGCTACAGGCATATTTAATTCTAAGCCTCACACGCTTATAAAATTTAGTTATATATTTATTGATTATCTAAAAATAAAATGATAATTTTGAAATAAACTAGCTCAAGCTTTTCCTCTAAGTTGTAGTGAGCTTTCCTACCTGCCAGTGAGACTTTCCTGAGATCCTTTATATTTCAGAAGTATACTCGAAGGGTTTGCAAACGTATGTCTATGGCCATTCTCGTTTATAATTTTTTTTTCTCCTCGAGTATTATTATATAACCCCCGGGTATTAGAACATTACTCTTCGTTGTGGTAGGCCAAATACCTACGGTTATACATGATACTCATAACATGGACTTATATCCTCAATACAAATCCGTAGGCACAAAAAATGTAAGTAACAATCTACATATGTATATGTTTATCAAAAGTGGAAAGCGAGAAAAATTCATGAAGAATAAAATGGAGTCAAGCAAAATTGCTGAAACTAAATGAATAAACAATGCAAAAATTTTCCATTTCGGCAAAATGCTAAGCAAGAAACTGAAATTTTGGGCAAAACTCAGAAGTTTGTGGAAATAACTCTAACGACCCTATGACGACGCTGCTAGTAAAGGTAGTTAGAATTTATCTACGGTAAGGTATCCCTCGCGAAAGAGGCAATTAATGTCCGTAGACCCGAAGATTCGAGTTGTGAAAAAAATCGGTGATGAGTTGACATTGGAATGCAACGCTGAAGAAGAGAAAGTTGTTATCGATAACAAATTATATCTATAGGATTAAGTAATTCTACAAGTTTGTTGTTTTTTTTTTTTTTCTTATTTTTCAATTCTGAATGTTGGTGTTGGGTTTTCCATCTGTTTTTATGGTGCTCATTGTTGTTGTAATTTTTGTGCAGGTTTCGTTTGTTTTTATGCTATTTTTGGCGGTTTTTATATCGGTTTTTGAGGCTTCGTTTTTTCTGTTTATAGTTTTTATTACTTTCATGGTTAAATTTATAAATTTAATGTAAGGTATTGTTATTGTTGTTTGTTGTATTCTTGTCAGTTAATTTTTGCTGTCGCTTTTTTGTAAAGTTACTATAGTGATTTTTGTTGTTATTATTTATAATTAGATTATTTGTTGTTACTATGGTAGTTCTTGTTTTTGTTATGGGTGTTGTCATCGTTGTAGATTTTGTTTACTCATTACTCATACCTGTCCTTTTTTTCGTTCACCCACCTGAAATTATTTCAGAATCATTTCGCAGTTGATTTCAGGATAATTTTGGAACTATCTCCACTAACGTTTCGGAACTGCTTTGCGACTATAATGGGGCCGTTCTGGAGATGTTTTCCAAGGTGTTTTGGTAAAGTCTCCGGAACGAGACTGATTTGGAATAATTCCGATGCTATATCCCAAAAGATTTCTGATTTGCTTTCCGGATTATTTGGGACCATTTTGGTATTGTTCCATGAATTACAAGACATCTAGTTGATATCCCGATTGTCAACATTTTTGAATTTTTTCCGGAGGTCCTTAGGGACTTTTTTTTGGTAGTTTCAAGGTTATTATTGAGTTTGTTTAGGGATGATTCCAGAAATTTTCAGGTCGTTGAATAACCATTTTGGTTTGTTATATGGACCATAAAGGGTTTATATCGTGAATACTTTTGGGCTATTTCCACAAAATTTCGAGAATTTTTTACATGAGAGTCAATTCAGACTTTTTTTCGGGACCATGTCGGAATCACTTAAAGGATAATTTTTGGACAAGTGTGGGATTGTTCTACAGATCATAACGTGACTGTATACGGATCATTTCGTGACACTTGAAATATGTCGGATTTTTTTTGTACTCATTCCGGGACTGTTTTGTGATTATTTCGGGATTTTTATACTCAGTTGAGCAGAGCTCACAGAGTATATTAAGTTTGATTGGATAACGGTTGGTTGTACATATATAAAGGAATCGAGATAGATATAGACTTCCATACATCAAAATAATCAGGATCGAAAAAAAATTTGATTGAGCCATGTCCGTCCGTCCGTCCGTCCGTTAACACGATAACTTGAGTAAATTTTGAGGTATCTTGATGAAATTTGGTATGTAGGTTCCTGAGCACTCATATAAGATCGCTATTTAAAATGAACGATATCGGACTATAACCACGCCCACTTTTTCGATATCGAAAATTTCGAAAAACCGAAAAAGTGCGATAATTCATTACAAAAGAGAGATAAAGCGACGAAACTTGGTAGATGAGTTGAACTTATGACGCAAAATAGAAAATTAGTAAAATTTTGGACAATGGGCGTGGCACCGCCCACTTTTAAAAGAAGGTAATTTAAAAGTTTTGCAAGCTGTAATTTCGCAGTCGTTGAAGATATCATGATGAAATTTGGCAGGAACGTTACTTTTATTACTATGTATACGCTTAATAAAAATTAGCAAAATCGGAGAATGACCACGCCCACTTTTAAAAAAAATTTTTTTTTGATTTTTAATATCTTTACAGTATATAAGTAAATTATGTCAAGATTCAACTCCAGTAATGATATGGTGCAACAAAATACAAAAATAAAAGAAAATTTAAAAATGGTCGTGGCTCCGCCCATTTTCATTTAATTTGTCTAGGATACTTTTAACGCCATAAGTCGAACAAAAATTAAACAATCCTTTTGAAATTTGGTAGGGGCATAGATTTTATGACGTCAACTGTTTTCTGTGAAAATGGGCGAAATCGGTTGATGTCACGCCCAGTTTTTATACACAGTCGTCCGTCTGTCCTTCCGCATGGCCGTTAACACGATAACTTGAGCAAAAATCGATATATCTTTACCAAATTCAGTTCACTTATCTGAGCTCACTTTACCTTGGTGTGAAAAATGAACGAAAACCGACTATGACCACGCCCACTTTTTCGATATCGAAAATTACGAAAAATGAAAAAAATGCCATAATTCTATACCAAATACGAAAAAAGGGATGAAATATGTTAAGGTAATTGGATTTTTTTATTGACGCGAAATATAACTTTAGAAAAAACTTTATAAAATGGTTGTGACACCTACCATATTAACTAGAAGAAAATGAAAAAGTTCTACAGGACGATATAAAAAACCCTTAAAATCTTGGCAGGTATTACATATATAAATAAATTAGCGGTATCCAACAGATGATGTTCTGGGTCACCCTGGTCCACATTTTGGTCGATATCTGGAAAACGCCTTCACATATACAACTACCACCACTCCCTTTTAAAACTCTCATTAATACCTTTAATTTGATACCCATATCGTACAAACTCATTCTAGAGTCACCCCTGTTCCACCTTTATGGCGATATTTCGAAAAGGCGAACACCTATAGAACGAAGGCCCACTCCCTTTTAAAAATACTCATTAACACCTTTCATTTGATACCCATATCGTACAAACAAAGTCTAGAGTCACCCCTGGTCCAGAAAGGCCCACTCCCTCTTAAAATACTCATTAACTCCTTTCGTTTGATACCCATATTGCACAAACGAATTCTAGAGTCACCCCTGGCCCACCTTTATGGCGATATCTCGAAACTGCGTCCACCTATGGAACTAAGGATTACTCCCTTTTAAAATACTCATTAACACCTTTCATTTGATACCCATATCGTACAAACGCATTCTAGAGTCACACCTGGTCCATCTTTATGGCGATATCTCGAAAAGGCGTCCACCTATAGAACTAAGGCCCACTCCCTCTTAAAATACTCATTAACTCCTTACGTTTGGTACCCATATGGCACAAACGAATTCTAGAGTCACCCCTGGTCCACCTTTGTGGCGATATCTCGAAATGGCTCCACCTATAGAACTAAGCCCCACGCCCTTTTAAAATAATCATTAGCACCTTTCATTTGATACCCATATCATACAAACAAATTCTAAAGTCACCCCTGGTCCACCTTTATGGCGATATCTCGAAAAGGCGAACACCTATAAAACGAAGGCCCACTCCCTTTTAAAAATACTCATTAACACCTTTCATTTGATACCCATATCGTACAAACAAAGTCTAGAGTCACCCCTGGTCCACCTTTATTGCGATACCTCGAAAATGCGTCCACCTATAGAACTAAGGCCCACTCCCTCTTAAAATACTCATTAACTCCTTTCGTTTGATACCCATATTGCATTAACGAATTCTAGAGTCACCCCTGGCCCACCTTTATGGCGATATCTCGAAACGGCGTCCACCTATAGAACTAAGGCTCACTCCCTTTTAAAATACTCATTAACACCTTTCGTTTGATGCCCATATTGTGCAAAAAAATTCTAGGGTCACCCCTGGTCCACCTTTATGGCGATATCTCGAAACGGCGTCCACCTATGGAACTAAGGATTACTCCCTTTTAAAATACTCATTAACACCTTTCGTTTGATGCCCATATTGTACAAACGCATTCTAGAGTCACCCCTGGTCCATCTTTACGGAGATATCTCGAAAAGGCGTCCATCTATAGAACTTAGGTCCACGCCCTTTTAAAATACTCATTAATACCTTTCATTTGATACCCATATCGTACAAACGCATTCTAGAGTCAACCCTGATCCACCTTTATGGCTATATCCCTAAATGGCGTCCACCTATAGAACTATGGCCCACTCCCTCATAAAATACTCTTTAATGCCTTTCATTTGATACACATGTCATACAAACACATCCAGGGTTTCCCTCGGTTCATTTTCCTACATGGTTATTTTCCCTTATGTTGTCACCATAGCTCTCAACTGAGTATGTAATGTTCGGTTACACCCGAACTTAACCTTACTTACTTGTTTATCATCATATCGTATACGTTCGGGATTATTTTTAGCGAATTTCGGTACCCTTTTTGCATTATTTTCGCGCACAAGTTTGGAATTGCTTTTTTATTGGTCGATGTTTTTTTATTTTTTGTTGTTATTTCTTAGTGAACATTTCCATCTATGTACCTAAAAGTTTCTACAGAATTTAGAACGTAATCTAGCGCTCAACTCCAATCCGCCGTGGCTCATAAGTAATCAATCTTCTATTTACACCACATAACACTTAGACATAATTTTAAGGCTATCCCATTCCTAAGCATCAAAGTCTCAGTAGACCAATCACGGAATGTATTTTACTTAAGTTAACGGAAAAATTAGATGGTATTTCTTATAGAAAATTCAATTAATCACCAAGCAAGGGCAAAGCAATTTTTTACTGCCGCAAACCACGAAATACCAAGCACCAGCCTGAGTGAATATATACTAAGCAGTATATATTTTGTATATTTTAATTTTATTTTATTACCACCAGCTAAGGCCAACTAACCTAACCACAAAGCTACATGGATGGATGCGCTAAAACTTTTGAGACCAATAACAACACGTGCATGCAAGACGGCGGACGAAGTGTTAAGAAATTTAGCAAGCAACCGCCATCAATAAACCAATTACGCTTCTTCTAAGGAATGAAGCAAGTCATCGTACGCTCTACAGAGACAATTGCGCTTATAATCAAGTTTAGCAAAAGATACAAACATACTTGCACATATACAAAGTCATAAATACTTACTCACTTTTCATAAAATAGAAGCTAAATGAGTAGAATAAATTTTGCAACCTCTTCCTTTTTGAGATGACAACACCAAGTGCAATAAAATATGGAAGCAAATCAACTATATAAAGACCACTTCATCAATTCTGGCCCATCATCTCTATTTTTGACTTGTCACCGAGTGTTGTTGAGGCAATATTAAGTATGTACAACAAAAACAAAAAACAAAGTGTGAAAAAGTTGCAGCATTTCTACACACAACTGGTTATAGGTAAATAACCAAAACGGGTGGTTTAACTAAATGTGGTAAAGAAAAAAAAAAAAAAAATTAGACATAAGTGGCAACGTACGCTGATGAGCAAAAATGAATGGACAATGGCTAGGTGGCTGCACAATGCTGAAACCTACAAATAAAGTGATGAAGGCGTAGG
The DNA here is from genome assembly GCF_040869045.1 of Eurosta solidaginis. Lineage (NCBI taxonomy): Eukaryota > Metazoa > Arthropoda > Insecta > Diptera > Tephritidae > Eurosta > Eurosta solidaginis. The sequence goes on along the minus strand of NC_090323.1, from coordinate 13,592,881 downwards.
TGAGAGTGATAAGGGGCGACTCAAGGCGGAAGGAGTCTGATGAATTCGCGCCAAGCCTGTTGAAGGCGCGCAAAGACAAACAAAGGTGGTTGAAGGTGAGCGAAGACAGGTCAAGAAGACTGCGAAGAGGAGAAAAGCGAATGCCGTTCGAAAAGTAAAACAAAAAGCCGCGCAAGAAGTCAACATGTTGCAATTGGAAGCTCAGTATATGCGCACGCTCAAGGAAATCCATTATACGAGCTGTCATTTAAGATGCTTCATTATACTGCAGTTCGCATTTATTATTATTCGACAGAGTAGAAAACAAAGACACAAGAAAAGCAAACAGAACAAAAAACCAAAAAATCAGCAACAACTTAAAATTGATTGTGCTGTAATGACGGGAGAAGAGTAGGAAAGAATAATAAGCGGTGAAGTAGCCATGGTCAGTTGAGAGGGAAATGGAGTAAAATTTATACGCTGAGTTGAAGAGGAAAACTTTTGCGCGTCAATGCAAGAACAAAAGATTGAATGGCTTGCTAAAAGTTGCAGACTGTAGTTTAGGTTTTGGGAAGTAGAGAGACAACTAAGAAAATTAGAGAGAAAACTTGAAGAACAAAAAACAAACAAAAAAGCAAAAAAATTACGCAAAAGCTATCTTAAAACTAAGAAATACACAAATAATATGAAGTGTAAGCGGAAGTAATTGCCACAGCATAATTTTGTCTTAAGTAACTTTTGCGGAAAGCAGTGCAAAAACTTAAAACCGCTTTTGACAAGCACCAGCTGGCATGCGAGTAGTAAAACAATAGCTTTGAAATTTTTATCCTAAACAAAAAAGACACCAATGGCGGTATATGTGAAAATGATTTAATCTAAAGATAAATTGCAAGTTTTTATTGGAACTTCAAGTACAAGGATTAAAAGTTTCGGCATTTGTAAATAGCTTACTCAGTTAAATGCTGCTTTTCTAATAGAGAATGCCGAGAGCTGAGTTTGTTTTTTATGAGAAGTAATTTGGCCATACTATACAGATAAGTTCTTCAAATGTTGCGATTGGCTTCTGTTGATTGAATTGCTAGGAATTGAAAAACCAAGCATGTCAAGCATGAAAGATTAGCCGTATTTTTTTACACGTATATACATCTACAATTGCTGAGACCCATCTTGCGGCAGTTATTGAAGACTCGCGGCAGTAGTTAAATAGCTAACTACTAAACTTTTTGTGGTTAATAGCGGAGACACGCACCTCTGTTGGTCATTGTGTATAACCTATAGCTCAATTGGTTGCGAAGCATTGTGGACACACACACTTTTCGGTCATGGAAGTGGAGGTTAGGTTAGGTTAGGTTAGGTTGAACTGGCCGGTCCATGAGGACCTCACATAGACTGAATAAGTCCGTAGTGTTACCAGAAGTTTGTTTTAACGACCAAACTGAAAAACCCTATCAAAAACCAGGACCTATGTTATAAAATAACTCCGTCGTCTTGGCAAATACTAGAAGCTTCCTAGGACTTTAGCCACTTGCTGCTTCTAGATCTGACAGTTGTATCACTCCTAATAGCTGAAGTCTTAGCCTGGCAAGCGCAGGGCACGAGCACAGAACGTGCTCGATCGTTTCCTCCTCCAGCCCGCACTTCCTACATCTGTTATCATTGACCAAGCCTAATTTAAAGGCATGTGACGCCAGAAGGCAGTGTCCAGTCAGAATACCCGTCATGAGTCTACAGTCCTCTCTTTTTAATGATAAAGGTAACTTTGTTAATCTAAGGTTGTAAGACCTACACATAATATTCGACACTTTACAGCCCCGTGCTTGTACCCACGCCTTTCCTGCTTGGTCGATCATATGCACCTCTCGCCTTCACTTAATCTCACAAAGTCTAATTGGAACGTCTACCGAGCAAGCTTCAAGGGATGCGCCCTTTTTAGCTGGTTCATCCGCTTTTTCATTCCCATCTATTCCCATATGCCCTGAGACCCAATATAGATGTATGCTTTTCCCTGTCCCGATTCTCTACAGGGACTGCTTACACTCTAACACGCATTTAGATGCTGTGATATGCGAGATTATTGCCTTAATTGCTGCTTGACTCTCAATATAAAAGTTAAAACGATTGCAGCTTGGGCTATTTTCTTCCAGGGTTTCTACTGCTTTGGTTACGGCTACTATTTCCGCTTGGAAAACGCTACAGTAATCCGGCAGCCTGTAGGATCTGTATATTTCCGAATTAGCGCAGTATACCGCAGACCCTACTCCTTCCATTACTTTGGAACCATCTGTGTACACATGTATCGCCTCGTCCGCCATTTGAGCACCCTTGAGCCAACCGTCCACCTCTATTCTGGTTTTAAGAAAAGTGGAGAATAGTGTAGAGATAAAATGAAGGAGACACATTTGAGTTGCAACTGAATATAATGCATATTGAAATTTAACATTACTAATTTTCTGCGCAACAAGGCAATTCATATAGTTTTAGTGCATATGCATACACATGTAAAAAAAAACATAGCTATTGAATACTTTTCTGACTTCCTCTGTAACAGTTTAGCATCTCTTAAGTACTTTTTAGCTGCTTTCCTTACGCCACCGGAGAGTGTAGCAAGCAATGGCTCTCCAGTCCAGTAAAAATGGTTGAAGTATATACTTCAAAATTAGGTGCATACTAAACTCGTTCCTCAAGTACTTCAGATACCAGCTCCTGCAATATTCTAATTCGCATTTTTCATTGGATTTTTCCTCCTATATGGAAGTACATCGACGCTGCAAAAACTCTGGTTTCTTTAAGTCCCTAGATTCACAATTTCAAGCCTTCCATCTCGTTATATTTCATACCTCTGTATCTCATATTCATTCACGCAATTTTCTTCACTTCTTGATACAGTATCTCATGCCTGGTGGTATTGTGTAATGATGTGCAACAATACGCTAACGACAATATGAAAATACCCCCAAAGAACATAAATTCGGCAAAAAAAAGTGAAAGAGCAATCAAATCAACTTCGTGGAAGATCCTTAAGATACCCGGGACCTGTGTTCTCTGCTGGTAAATTTAAGCTTTAGAAAGATGCTGGTATTTAACAAGTATATGAATAATGGAATGGTGGCCGTCGTGGTGTGATGGTAGCGTGCTCCGCCTACCACACCGATGATCCTAGTTTCACGCCCCGGGAAAAGCAACATCAAAATTTTAGAAACAAGTTTTTCAATTAGAAGAAAATTTCGCCCTTCGGCGGTGTTTGGCAGCACTCCGTGTGTATTTCTGCCATGAAAAGCTCTCAGTGAAAACTCACCTGCCTTGCAGATGACGTTCGGAGGCGGCATAACACAAGTAGGTCCCGTCCCGCCAATTTGTAGGAAAAATTAAAAAGGAGCACGGTGCAAATTGGAAGAGAAGCTCGGCATAAAATCTCTTCGGAGGATACGCGCCTTACATTTATTTTTTTATGAATGATGGTGTGGATTAAAAGATTTCTCAAGGCTACGTTTACTACTAGTTGTCCACTGTCTCAGACGAACCTGGTCAAAAGCTAACAAAACTCAGCGACAAAAGAAAAAGAATAGAGCTCAGAAAATGAAAAAGGGCTATACTGGAATACTGGAATATCTACCCTTGCTTGAGAAAAGTTTTGAGCAGCTCCAGTACAAAAAACCGGCTGCCGTGTGAAGCATAAGCCACCGAACTAAACGTCAACAACACACAAAAATGTGTGCCTTAAACTAAAAACCCTACTATCGAACAGTACGTGCAGCCTTATACTTATCAGAATATTGGGTTCCACCTTGCCTCAAAAGGCGTGAAATATGGAGTTATCTTTACAAGCACTATGAGGCATCTGGTTCACAAGAACTCTGCCAGTTGCAACGAAAATACGTAAACAGTATGAAAAACTTTCGATTTTTTATCCAAAAGTTGTCGACTGTTTATTGGAATGTTATCGATTATCCATATCTCAGCAAAGAAAAAACACATTTCATTTTCAGCTATTACATTTCCACAACTAACAAACGAGGTGCAATTCTACAACGTCTGAAGTGACCACTGAAGTGGCATAGGAGCAATTAAAGTACTTTGGTTTGATTTCCCTTTTAAAGTTACTTAACAAATCGATTGCGTAATCATGCAGTAACACAGTTTTAAAAACTAGAGACAAAAGGCAAGAAATTGGAGATTAAAATGGCAAAAAAAGGAAAGTACTCTATAACAGAAAAAATGAAAGGGAAATGGTAAAAAGAATACAAAATGAATAAAATGGTAACACATGAAAGCCCTCCATCAACGAGATAACAGATTTCATATTCACGTTTACATTACACCTCCATCTACCTACTATGCTGCACTTAAATACGTTCGTTGTAGCAAAACTTGACCCAGTTAAAAACGGCAGTTCATGTGAGTGCCCTGCGCCACTGCGCTTGCACACACCCAACTTTCACTCACCCACACACAAAAATCATTGCAAAAACATACAGTCTGTAAAGACCCCACCAGCATGGCAACCGCACCCATGTCTATGCTTTTATAGCATAAGGTACATGATCACATAAGAATGTATGTTTGTATGTATTTATGCAGGTACATAGGTAGGCCAATGGTATCCTTAAATTATGCTGCCAAGCGAGAGATTCACTTGTTTTTACGACAATTCGGTTGCCTGACGTATTGTAAAGAATAGCATATGCAGTATAGATACATTTGTGGCATATGCCGTGTTGTGCGTGGTAACGATTAACATACACACCTTAGGGTGTGCCACTTTTTGGACATAACTTTGTTTTACTTTAACTTTTTTAGGTAAATATTTAAAATGTGCATTAAATTTTTGAGAGGCTGTCGAATTGTTTAGTAGGTGGCAGAGAACACAATTTTCCTTCCTCTTATGCGTTTCGGTGCTATTCACACCTTCTTCAGGGAGACCATTTGAAAATTTGAACAAAGCTTATCAACTCCTTGAAAATGATATTAATATCAGCAGAACGCTTAGCAGACAATTTTGTGTTATGAGAGGGTGATTTTGATAACTTTAATATTATATACAGTTTTGCTATGCGCTCTGTTGCATTTATACAGTCCTGGTTTTCAGGTGGGGGAGTCATAATCAAAAATTCGTGGTCAATGTGGGCTTCCACAGCATTCTTTTTGATGACTTATTTTTAAATTTGCTATATGTCCGTGCTATTGCAAGCCTTCGGTTTGTAGCTAATGAGATATGTGATATCCTCGCTTAAACCAGGCATCCTCTCTTAACCATCAGTATAAGTTTATATAAACGTTTGCCTAGACAGAATAAAGTCCCGACTCATATGTATTCCGAAGTAATATATTTTTCAGTTATTCGAGAAATGAAACAATTATGGAAGTTCTATGCTGGGACGGAAAATCAGCTTTTTTAACTTCAAATAATGTGTGCTGAGAGATTTCTTTATTATACTAGGCGATGGTCTGGATCCTACGTCATTTATATGGGAGGAGATGGCTGTACGCAAAATTGCTTAAGACAAAGTGCGGTAGAGTGGATATTACAAAATTCCACGTCATTTTACTTCGCGCTAATCAATTCACAAAGTTTGAGCTTTGAGCAAGAACTTTAAAACTTGAAAACAGTTCTAATATTAAATTCAATGTCAGAAACTTTGTGAATAGGTCACTCAGTCAGTGCGCTGCCACAACGTCCGAGAAAAAAAAAAAAACAAAAAGTAGTAGGAAGCAGCAATACGATGTAAATGGGTTTAACTGAGAAGAATTAATTTCAGAAGGCCTGGTAATGTACAAAAATTAATTAAGTAAATTGGCTGAAGAATTTTTTTTTATTTATCCTCCTACGTTTGTCGATGCTTTCGCATTTTCTTCAGGAAGTCTAGATTTTATTTACACTTTTTTGTAAAATCGTCAGAATGAACATTTAACAACTTCCAACATAAAATGTTTTTACAAAAATAAAAAATCTTTTGATTGCTTAAAAATTAGACTCCCTGAAGAAGAGACATAAATATCGAAACGCGTATACGCGAAAAAGAAATTGTTAGATTTGCAACATAATAACCGGCCACAAATCACTCACACAATTTAATAAAAACTGAAACTTTAATAAAGTTATATAAAGCCCATCCCTTCCCGAGAACGGTCAGCTGACTGGCTACACATTTTTTTTGTGTGTCCGCTCCGCCTCCCATACTGTGGTGTTTTTTTTAATACTCTTACAACATTTTCAGGTTTATATATGACTTACGGTCTTTGGTATCGATTACAATTATCGAAAAATTGTCGATTTGTTATCAAAACGGTTTCAATTTGCTATCGAAAGTTTATCGATTTGTTATCGGAGTGTGACCTATTTGTTAAGGAAAGGAATTGATTTACAACATTTCCACGTTAATATAGATTCACCTTCTTTGCTATCGATAGCAAATTTTGTCGATGAGCTAGCGGTTTTTTATCAACGAGTTTTGTTGTCAAAAATTTATCGTTTTTCTGTCGCGAAGTTATCGAACTTTATCGAAAATTTATCGATTTTCTATGGAAAATATATCGATTTGTTATCGAATATATATCGATTAGTTATCGGAACGTTACCTATGTGTTATGTAAAAGTATTGATTTATTTTCGAAAAGATATCGATTTCTACCGAAAAATTATCTATTTCTGTTATTATCAATTTTGTTATACTTTTTTTTCAAAAACAAAATTTCGTCTAAAAAAACAAACACACGCTAATGCACATATGCAAATATTCAAAGCATACATACTTACGTTTCGTGTATAAGACTATACCAGTTTTTATTACACCAACTTTTGCTTAAAAGTACGCAGTATAAATGTTCCTCAATTTTTGCTCCCCCTAATGTTTCTTTATTTACATTAAGCATTGTTTTTGTATGTTGAAGTCTCGGTGTACGACAACAGTGCCTTGGTTCTGATACTTTTAGTGGGGCATTAGTTTGCGAAAAAAAGGATGAACGATTTCACTGCTTTTTATATTTTGTTTTTTGTACATTGTTTTACATGGCGAAAGGATACATTGAAGCTTGAGCTGCTGTGGAAGAGCAGGCGCGGCGAGAAAGATAAAAGAAGATAACTTCATGTATAGAAGGCAGTTCAAAGTCTGTTACTGGGTATATCCTTAAAGCACAAAGCTTAAAAGCAAATATAACCTACATACATACATATGTAGATACGTAGTTACGTAATAAAAGATAAAATAAAGAACCGCGACCCACTACTCTGAAGTTAAATATTTTACGCATCTGCATGAAACAATGTAGTATTTTTACTGCAATTGTTGAGCTGGTTTAAGCTGTGGTTGCCTTTTTCTTGTTGTGTCTTCCGATGCTGCTGGTGGGCACCTCATTTCATGCATTTGATTTTTAATAATGCAACAAAGTCGCTGTTTTTTTTATTATTTATTTGCTTTTTCATTGAAATTGGTTTCTGTCGGATGAAAACAAAAGTGGGTAGATAATCAGAAATTAAAATTTTTTTTAATAAAACCTAGAGGCCAATTTAATTTGTTCTACTTGATTTTGTTCTTAACTAAATGTTGTTGGTTTATTATATTTTGACGGCGCCCAACGTTGGGCCTACTCATGCCAACGTCATTACAAACACATATATAAATTTATTTGCATTACGAAAATGAATAGCAAAAGCATATGCTCTAGGGAAGGTGTGGTAGAAAGCTGGAGTCGTACCTAGTCACTATTTTGGACAGAAACCATCTGTATAATTGAAGATCACTGACACATTTTTCATTATAAAGAATAGCTCCATATATTCGACAAAAAAGTCTCTCTTACTGACCGATCAGCACCATGGTTGGAGTTTCGAGCTCTTTCTATAAGAAATTGTATTGAAAACTAGATGTTGTTGTTGTTATAGCGATAAGGTTACTCCCCGAAGGCTTCGGGGAGTGTTATCGATGTGATGGTCCTTTGTCAGATACAGATCCGGTACACTCCGGTAATACAGCACCATTAAGGTGCTAGCCCGACCATCTCGGGAACGATTTATATGGCCACATTAAACCTTAAGCCCATCCCTCCCTCCCCACCCCCAAGTTCCATGAGGAGTCGTCAGAGCCTCGTCTGTTAGTGAAACAGAATTCGCCACGGATAGGTGAGGTTGACAATTGGGTTTGGAGAAGCTATACATTGCGCTGGCAACCTGAAAGGGTTGCGCTACACAGCCCCTTAAATCTGTTATTTTAGTCGCCTCTTACGACAGGCATACCTACCGTGGGTATATTCTGACCCCCTAACCCGCTGGGAGTATTGAAAAGTAGCTCAAGGGAATCTTTGCTATTACGTGGCCACTCGTCGTTGTCTCGTTTTGTCAGCCTTGGAAATATTCTTTCCTTCTCAAGCAGAAACTCTCCATGTAATTCGATGTAGTTGATTTTATGTTCATACATCGCCGTTATATTTTATCGCAGTACACCTCCCTTTCTGCAACTTTTGCAGGCTTAAAAAACTTCAGTACCTGCCTTTTAAGAGTCCTGCTCAACTTTTTACTCTACCTCAGTTGCTTTGTCTTTCCGCCGGAATATTCTCAGAGGCACTCATTAGCGTGTCATTACCATCTTTGATTTCTTTGTGTCCTCAGCATTGCCAACATCTTTCAGTTGTCAACAAATTCAGCTGCTAAAGATTTGGTAAATCTGCTTACTCTGTATTTGGAAACTCAAGAGGAAGTAATGACGATTATACGTTGGACACAGTAGTTTTAATTGTGGCAGACCAACGGAGCGGTTAAAAACAAACGCTTGATTTCCGATGAGAAAATGCTTCAAACATCCTTCGGAGGAAGGTTTACCGTCAAAACGCGAATGGAGTGAAACAAATAGAAGCTAAATTGTCAGTTAGAAAAACAGAAGAATCGAAGACATGCTTGTTTGCATGTAGAGGATGACTTCAGGTGAATATTTGCTTTAGATCTCAAGACAACAGGTTTTCTATTAATTTAGGAACACCGCTCTGTCCAAAACTGTGGTGCACAGGAACTAATATAATTTTCTTTGGGATCAGCCTAGATAGACTCTGATACTTGTAACTGTGTATCCGTCAGTAAGCTGCTGAGATGTATTAAATGAACAGAGAAGCTTCTGCTTCTACTCACATCCACTTTCCTATCTCTTCGATATCTGCCTACCGCCTAAATATGATTGAGCTACTATTCTATCAAAATTTCATTACTTTTTAAACAATAAAATGCTTAAAAATTTCAATAGTCACTGATTTAGTTGCTTTTAACTCGGTTAGTATGTCATACTATAAATTTAACTCCCAAAAGTCAATGGTTTTTTGTCGCATAATAAGTAACAAAGTGTTGCAATAACAGTGCAACGACCTTACACTGACCCACAGACAAATGGGTCCCAATGGGTTAACAAATCGAATTGACAAACTCTTTCGGCAAACGAAGATAAAAGCAAGCGAAAAAATTGAACAGTGATTTAAATTTTTTTATTTTCTTGCAACTTTGGGTATCATTGAATGATGTTGTGTCCTCCTCAGCAGAAATCGACGTACGAAGCCTTGTGAGCGCTTAAAAAGATAAAGTCTAAGTTTGATAAAGCACGAAACAAAAAATTTAAAGTTGTAGAAGCAATTTTATTCTCTTCATTTCTAGTTTGTGTTTACTTTTTTCCTCTTTTTCACTTTTCTACTATCCCCAAATCCACTCAATCTTATACTGGACCTCAAGATGTTTTATTATACTCAGCTGAGCAGAGCTCACATAGTATATTAACTTTGTTCGCATAAAGGTAATCCGTAACGGCATAAACTAATCGAGATAGATATATATCAAAATGATCTGGGTGAAAAAAGAAATTCATTTAGCCATGTCCGTCCGTCTGTCCGTCCATCTGTAAACACGATAACTTGAGTAAATTTTGAAGTATCTTGATGAAATTTGGTATCCAGGTTCCTGAGCGCTCATCTCAGATCGCTATTTAAAATGAACGAAATCGGACTACAACCACGCCCACTTTTTCGATATCGAAAATTTCGAAAAACCGAAAAAGTGCGATAATTCATTACCAAAGACGGATAAAGCGATGAAACTTGGTAGGTGCGTTGACCTTATGACGCAAAATAGAAAATTAGAAAAATTTTGGACAACGGGCGTGGCACCGCCCACTTTTAAAAGAAGGTAATTCAAAAGTTTTGCAAGCTGTAATTTGGCGGTCGTTGAAGATATCATGATGTAATTTGGTAGGCACGTTACTCCTATTACTATATGTGTGCTAACTAAAAATTAGCGAAATCGGATGATGAACACCCCACTTTAAAAAAAAGTTTTTTAAGTCAAATTTTAACAAAAAAATTTAATATCTTTACATTATAAAAGTAAATTATGTCAACATTCGACTCCAGTAATGATATGGTGCAACAAAATACAAAGATAAAAGAAAATTTCAAAATGGGCGTGGCTTCGCCCTTTTTCATTTAATTTGTCTAGAATACTTTTAATGCCATAAGTCGAACAAAAATTTACCAATCCTTGTGAAATGTGGTAGGGACATATATTCTATGACGATAACTGTTTCTGTGAAAATGGGCGAAATCGGTTGAAGCCACGCCCATTTTTATACACAGTCGACCGTCTGTCCTTCCGCTCGGCCGTTAACACGATAACTTGCGCAAAAAACGATATATCTTAACTAAACTTAATTCACGTACTTATCTGAAGTCACTTTATCTTGGTATAAAATATGGCCGAAATCCGACAATGACCACGCCCACTTTTCCGATATCGAAAATTACCAAAAATGAAAAAAATGGCATAATTCTGTACCAAATATGAAAAAAGAGATGAAACATGGTAATCGGATTGGTTTTTTGACGCAAAGTATAACTTTAGAAAAAACTTTGTAAAGTGGGTATGACACCTACCATATTAAGTAGAAGAAAATGAAAAAGTTCTGCTGGGCGAAATCAAAAGTCCTTGGAATCTTGGCAGGAATACTCTTCGTGGTATGACATATATAAATAAATTAGCGGTACCCGACAGAAGATATTCTGGGTCACCCTGGTCCACATTTTGGTCGATATCTCGAAAACTCCTTCACATACACAACTAAGGGCTACCCTCATTAATACTTTTTATTTGATACCCATATCGTACAAACATATTCTAGAGTCACCCCTAGTCCACCCTTATTGCGATATCTCGAAAAGGCGTTCACCTATAGAACTAAGGCCCACTACATTTTAAATAATCATTAACACCTTTCATTGTCATTACATTTCACATGTCATACAAACATATTACAGGGTTACCCTAGGTTCATTTTGCTAAATGGTGAGTTTCCCTTATTTTGTCTCCAAAGCTCTCAGCTGAGTATGTAATGTTCGGTTACACCCGAACTTGGATTTCCTTACTTGTTTTGTGTACAAACAGGATTTGCAAAGAAGGGAAGAAACAAACTATGTGAATATGAAGTGAATTGAGCACGCTGATGAAGCAGCAATTGAAGTAGCAACGATAGTAGATTGAAGCTGGAACGTTGTTGGCGCGTAAACCAAAAAAAATTCAATTGTGCCAACGCCAAAGGGTGGAGAATATTTGTTTAGCACAAAATAAAAATGGGTTGCTGAATGCTTTCGCAACCTAGATTAAGAGGAAGTAGGAAGCAGCGTGCATAGTAGGGTAGTAGAAGAGATATAATACTAAGCATAGTGCTGCCACTAGAAAAGATTTAACGTTAAAAAAAATGTATTACGAATGACAGTTCAGACGAACGATTTCGGCTAGCAATGGTACGCTTCGGTACTGGCGTTTTCTGGCATTAAACCTGCAGCCTTGGTGACAGTTTTTATTTTACCTATCAAAGCTTCAGGCCTGGTGATTTATTTGCCCCATAGAAAGGCATACCTACTACGAGACTACAATAGGGCCGTTAACTCCCGTTGGTTGTATAGGGGGTGGTGTTTTGAACTGACATACCTACCTGGTTCCAGGACCATAGCAACCAGTTAACTGATGAGGTTTTAAATAATTTCCAGGTCAATTGTCGAAAGCGACGAGATAACAACAAATTTCCTTTACAATTCCCGGATCTAAGGGGGTCATACTTACATATATGCTTCAATGACATATTTCTAAATTCAGTTGCGCAGCTGACGAAAAAGACGTTCTCATTTTCGTTTGGTTCGAAAAGGGAGCGAGGTGCATTACGCAGTAACAATAAGTGACTTACTAATTGACTCGTAAATTTTATTCAGCTTGTTAGGCAAACCTTCCCTTAAGTCATATTTTTAAGTTGCGACTCTTGTTTTTGACCTAGTTTAATATTTCAAACACACATATGTATATTATTACACGCAGCTACTGTTTTATGACGAATTTGCTCCAACTTTACTCAAATGTCATCAGTGCGCCCAACGTTGGGCGCCATTTTTCGAAAATCTATAGGGTTGGAGTTTTGAAAAGGCTATCGCTCAATGGCTAGTATTTAGAAGAAATATCGAATTTTTTGAGTATTTTATAATGTCTACAGTTTTTTTTTTTTTTTTTTTTTTTTTGAAAAACTAACACTTTTCGATTTCTTTTCGTGGCAACGCTGGTAACACTGTCTACTGCTGAAATAAACCACGGAAGCAAATACACTTCGATTGCCATACTGGTGCTGAGGTTTACGTTCGTTTTTTTTTTTTTTCAAACAGTCGTTAGTCACTAAGAAAATGTTGCGATTGCCCACAACTTATAGAACTAAATGTAAAAAAGGAGAAAGCGCATACAATTTTAAAAATTTTGGTGGGTGATAAATTTTGCTACTGCAATGCGCAGTTTGTAAGCAAACATGTCATTTCGTTTGGGTGATGTAATTTTACAAGTAAATATGTTTTATGCATTCATCCACAGTCGCATATATTTGACAATGTAAACTCAATTCAGTTTGGTAAGCGTCATTTATTTTTCGCTTTTAAGAATATGTGTATGTATTTACTTTGCTTTTGAATGCAATATTTACTTATGAAAGTAGTGCTTCTGATGTGCTCCTCCCCTCTGTTGACGTTTGCAATTTTCACAGTTATCGTTAAGTGCATGGAATGTACTCTGGTGATGTGTAATGTGCAGAAAGTGTTTGGTGGTGCATAAACATGATTGAGTAAAGTTGATATTTACTTTAGCTGAGATTAATGTCGAATACTTTTAGGCACTGCAGCAATTGATTAAATGCGTTGCTTTGGATTTGATTAAAAAAAAACTCTGAAAGATGTCACTAAGGCAGTTGTGATAATCGATGAAATATTTTGTATGCGCAAATATGGGACAAAATGCATTGGAGTTGTCGCATCAATCGGACGTGGAATATTTATTGCAAGGTTTATAATAACTTTAAAATCTATTTTAGGTTCATAACTTTAGTAATGGGATTTAGAATCTTTGAGATACCCTTTTTTATTCTATAAAAATTGGAAGATCTAACCCTGAGTTGTAAAGGGAGATATATACTGGAATTAGAAAATATGCTTATTTCATCCGTAGTACTATGCAGTTTCTGTTAATATGTTGCCTAGATAATCGGTTCCGTTCGTTTCTTATTAATTCACTTCTACGATTTTCTAGATATGGTTGCGAAACGCAAGCTTTGTACACTGGTCTTAATACTGATCTAAAGTGGCTGTGTACCCAATTTTGTGCTGATTGTTATGGAAAGACCCTTGCCAGGCTAGGTCAAGTTAAAGTGGTTGCCTCAGAGAAAACTAGGGTCAAAGTTCCGTCCTCCTTATATCATATGGAAATTGCTGAACCAATATATATGTTAAGCACAGTGCAGAATATTAGCGATTTCGGTGAGGCTGCGTCAATGAAGTTGTGGTTCCGACATTTTCATATATGCTCTGGCTTGAGCAAGGTTGCTGGAAGTGGAAGTGTTAAAGACTTTCCGACAAAAATCACTACCGCTATGGTTAAGCGGCTTTATTCTTGAGCAGAAAACAAGGCCGTCCTAGTCGAAGCCACTACCTACATTTTCTTGAGTTAAATGACGCTTTCGAGGATATTCCTTAAAATAATAGCATGACCAAATCTAGGGCAACTAGATCAGTATATGGGGCTTTTAACCCCATATTTTGTCCGCGGCTGCTTTGGAGGCGTAAATGGTAGATATAGCCTTCTTTGATCTTTCCTCGACATATTTGTCCTAGTTTAGTTAACTGTCTAATAATTCTGAGGTATTTAAGCTCTTATAAAAATTGAAGCTTCACCCCGGGAGCTTCAAAGATACAATTCAGATAAATCCGGTATGTAATTCTTCAACCGCTCCCACTGGACCTTCCCATGGTACCGTAACAGGTTCAGCCATGCAATTCTGATAGCCTAGATTCAGTAACAGTCATTGGCTTGCCTCGGCAACGAACAGTGTTCGTTCCTCACACGTACACACTTCGAACATCAGACAAGTATAATCATTTCCTCAGACAACCAAGTATCGGACCTCATTTATGTCCTACTACGTTTTGGTGTTGTTGGTTGTTGGTTTCTATTGCTTTTCCGACAAAACCAGTTTGAGCCAGCACCAAACAAAGCGGATTCCTTTCGTGTTTCGAAAAGTATGATTTTTTTCCTTTTATTTACTGTCCCCTTGAACTCCCAACTACATAATTTCACTTCTGTCCTCTGCTCATTTAAGGTAGATATCAAAATAAACAAAAAAAATATGTACACCGTCTAAACAAATAGGAAATGTCATTGCACGCAAGGCTTGCTTTATGGCAATACAATTCAAAATATTGTAGATTAAATATCAGCCACTGGCCACCAAGTAACTAGAAGAATGTATTCCCAAAGTTCTGATTCATAGCAAAAGCATACAAAAATATTTGTAAAACTTGAATAAAAACTTCGAAATGAATGAATATGTATCTCTGCCAGACAGAGCCATACATAAATACATATTTCTATAACAATAGTTGTCGCCAACTAAATGTAATAGAAGTATTCCAAAAACAAATCGAGCAAGACCAGCGAACATTAGAAGACAATCAAAAATATACTTTTATCAAGGATATAATATCCTGCCGACGTGCTTGTCCTGCCGGCTGTGGAAGAGGTGGTAAGGGCTCACAAGTTTGGAGTACAACATAAAGTTTGTTTGCGTATTTCCCCTTGACATTACATTTGCTAGAAGTTTTTACTTTAGCTGTGTGTGGGGTGGTTAAGAAGCGTCCATAGGTAGGGTGGGCTGTACTTCGCTGTACGGGTGTTTTTGATGGCATACACTATGCTGCGCAACCTTACAGCGCTTGCAGTATTTGCCGATATGACATTCATTCATAATGAGCGCCAAGCTCTGCAACTTTTATGCCGTTATAGACTTCTTATTGCATAGTCGGCTATATAGTCGTGGTGTGTCTCGCCGAGGGCACTGTCCTATCGCATTACGTTATGTGACTTCTCCCCGCTGCTAGACTCATTACTGCTACTGTTGCTTGTTTGAGGAATTTCTCGTTTCCGGTTTTGCGTCATAACGGAAATATTGCGCTACAGCGGTGACGTTAACGAACAACAAAAAATCGTGCAATAAATGTGGCTATAACAAGCGCCTGTTTTTTGTGTTGATAAAAAATGTGTAATCTAATTTATTTTTCGCATTGGAAATTTACTCTCCTTCATAGCATTTAGAGCTCAGCATAGATTTGGTTGCTCAACTGATTTAGGGTAAGTTGTATGAAAGTCGTTCAGTTTGGCATTGCATTTCTCATTTTGGAATTTCAAGATTTCCGTTGAGTTTGTGCTTTTATTTTCAATTTCGTATCAAATAGTTGATCAGTGGCAGACATACTGTCTCGAAAACGGAGCACAAAGAATTCGCTTCAGGATGATTTTTAAAGCAGCAAATTATTCACTTAGTTTTGTTTTTTTCCTCAAATTCAACAAAAGATGACGGAAAATTGTTCCAAAGTAAAGTCGGAAGGCAAGGAAACATCACCACGTTTCTGGCCACCATTTGAGACTTAACAATGTCCAGCCTGTTACTATCGAAAGAGTACGGATTGGCTTCAGAGTAGACAAGGCTTTGGTTGAAGGTTTTGGGCAATTTTATCGATTTTGATGGTCCTTTTTTGCTTATGTAGGGAAGGGGTAGTTAACAGCTGAGGCCTTCAAAATTGCAATAAACATGACGATAGGTTATTTCTTTTGGCAGCTGTCCATCATCGAAATCGAAGCACTGAGCTAGGTTTCTTCAGACAGAAAAATGCTGACGAATCAACTGTCTTTACCGATAGAGAGTTAAGATGAAGCCCTTAAAGTCGCCAAAACCTCCAAATTCATAGGCCGGCATGGTTTACCCATGTTGATGCTTAAACTGCCTATTATCGATGATGATAACCCTGGAGAGAAATATCGATGGTGATGGTCTTTTGCAGCACGTTCCGTAAATTATCACCATTTAGGTACAAACCCGACCATCTAGGGAACGATTTGATATTACCACTTCGAAACTTCTGGATCAATCAATATGATAGTACTGCTCCTTAATACCCAGAACTTGCTGCTATCCACACAACATGTCAAGCAAACTTAAATAAGTTACGGCCTTAACAAAATTTAAAAAATACTGCCGCAAAAATGTTCTCGTGGCAATTGACACTACTTTGGGCACTGTCGGCCATGCTACACCACCCCACGGCTTCCTTGGAGTGAGGTGGTCATAAGGCATCAGCTGACTGCACAAACGAAGACTTAAAATAAGGTATACCTGGGGTCTGGTTGCTATCCCACTTTTCTTTAATTTTTATACGGTGACAACCGCTCGATAAGGGGCAGTAACATTCGTGAGCTCAGCTTCAAAAGAAAGAGTTTTCGTCCAACTCTCCAGCGCTCTTTTAGCCTAGCTAACGACAGTGATACTCGATACATTCTGTCGAAGAGGACAGCGCTCCGTAAAGCAATAATTTCATGTCGCTGTGATACTTTAGGCGATCTGTGTTGAAATTGTCATCTAGTGCCCTTAACCGTCGAATTAGTCTATGTGCCGTTTCGGCTTCTTAAATGAAGTATCTGTACTACTTTGCCAGGATATTACTCTGTATAACTTGCAAAATCCACTGTACATACACCCCCCCCCCCCCCCTTACCACTCCGCAAACAAGTTAAAGTAACAAAATTATGTGCTAAAACAATTTGCGGTTGTTGTAGTCAGTCAGACATAGCGCGACAGCTGCACGTGAGTTTTCAAAAGTGTTTGGTCACTTCACTTTGGTACTTTTCCTACGCTTCTACTCTCTTCCATCCCTTCGCTTATTTCTAATGACATTACATTGTCAAATGTAAACGTCACTTTAATTAACGCACCCACTGACGTGCAAACGCCAAACGCTCATGGCAACAATACACGCACTCCCATACTCCTCCCAGAACATAGAAGGTGTGTGTCGCTGCCTTAAAGGGGGTGGCGTTTGAGTATTTAACTTATAAATTACCAACCCTTAACATAAAAGTAAAAGAATTTCCTGGTGGTTGGCATTGCCTAAATGAGTTTGTAAAAGCGTGAAAATTATATGGCAGTCCACAAGGAACGCGTGTGATGTGTTACTTATTGGCACTCCCATGCACCTTTCTAAGCGGATTCAATACAATTTTTTAAGCCACTTTTCGAATTTTGTTTGAATTTTGATTCTTTATTCAAATTGTACGCCTAAGAGAAATATACTTATTTTGCTTATTTAAGGGTTTGTTTGTTTTGTGCCACTAAATTTATCTTCGGGGTTACTTTTTCATGCATACAGGCATAATGAGAAATAACGTTGACAAAAGAAAGTGCCAAAATACTGTGATTGACACAACACTTTTCAGTTTGTTTGTCATCAATTCTAACTTTTATTTACACACGAAAATGTATTTGGGTTTATATTTCGATAGAGTGGAAATTATCCCAAAAATTTATTTTTAATAGATGTCACAGCTTGAGTTACATGCCACTCATGCTGCCACATTTCCCACCTATGCGCTCGTTTTGTGCTCAAGTGGCTGTGTGCAGATGTCGCCACGTGCAGAGTAAATAAATTAAAATTTGTTGCCCAAACTTATGTAAATATTAATTTATGTGCATACCCTAATGCAGTGGTGGGATGAGTTGACATGTGCGATGAATATTTCAAGTTGGTTGTGGGGAAGTTGGGTTGTTAAAACACTCTGGGTTAGAAGAGGGCACTGAGATCTGAATACCGTTGCTTGAAGCCGAATTTCTTTCAAAGTTGATAACAACTCAAACTTTGAGTCTCATATATATATATTTTTTCATATATAGCAATATGGTACTTACGTAGAAACGTTTCAGTTTTTTACTACAAAACTTTACATACCTGGAAAGAAAGAGAAAGAAAGGTTAAACATTAGTAATGTGCATTGAAAAGCTTTGAAATATATATGAACTAGGTATATCTCAAGATTTTGGCCATATAATCTTTTATTATAAAGGTAAATTTCTACAATTTCAAGCATTGAATGGAACAAATTCAAAGTAACATCAGAATAAATTTCGGGTCTGTTGCGGTTTCGGCATACCGCTTCGTTTTATATAATAAAAAGGAGTTTGTAAAGGTTTTTGTTTCCATTCCTAAGGAGTTTCAGTTTGGGATTTCGTTTGGTTTTTTTTTTTTTTTTTGTTCAAAATTCGAATGGTTTCTGTTTTTTTTTTTTTGAAAAATTTATATTTGCGGTTAGGTCAAATATTCGATTTTGAATTTGTCTTTCAAAACCTCTTTGGCTTCATTTTTAATTTAAATTTTGTTCTATAAAATTACTCGAATTTGGTTTAAATGATTTCGATTTCGGTTGCTTTTCGTTTACGGCAGCTGAAAAGAGTTTCGATGGACGTTTCGTTTCGAATTCGTTTTAGAAAATTAGATTTTTGGTTTTGAGTTTTTTTTGGGTTTCGTTCGTCAAAATGTTTTCCCCCTTTCGCGTTTTCAAAGTTCTCTTATGTCGTTTCCGGTTTCATAATTTATTTCTGTTTCGTTGCGAGTTCGGTTTTACAAATAATTTCCATTTCGGTTTCACAAACAGTTTCTCTTCCGACTTTGGGTTCGTTCTCCAAAAGTATTTCGGTTTCGTTCATCAAAAATGTGTCGATTGCGATTTCGATCTTTAATTTAATTTCGGTTTCGGGTTTCCATAGTTTTGCTATTTCGATTTCGTTTTAAGAAATTATTTCGGTGTCGCTTTTCAGAACTTTTTCGTTTGCATTCTGGTTTTGGCTTTTAAGTTTTTCTTATTTCGATTTGATTTTTGAAAATTATTTCGTTTTCTCTTTTTGAAAGTTTATTTCGGTTTCGTTTTTTTCAAACTTATTTCCGTCTCATTCTGGCTTTAGTTTTGCAAAGTTTCAGACACATTTCGGTTTCACAAACAGTTTCGGTTCCGAGTTTGGCTTCGTTTCGCGAGGTGTTTTGACAAACAGCTTAAGTAGGTTTTTGAATTTTTTTTTCGGTTTCGTTCTCCAAATTTTTTCCCCTTTCGTGTTTTCAAAGTTTCCTTATGTTGTTTCCGGTTTCATAATTTATTTCTGTTTCGTTGCGAGTCCGGTTTTGCAAGGAATTTCAATTTCAGTATCATAAACAGTTTCTGTTCCGTCTTTGGTTTCGTTCTCCAAAAGTATTTCCGTTTCGTTCATCAAAAATTTATCGTTTGCGGTGTCGATCTTTTATTTAATTTCGGTTTCGTGTTTCCAAAGTTTTCCCATTTCGATTTATTTTTAAAAAAATATTTCGGTGGCGTTTTCAAAACTTTTTCGTTTGTAGTCTGGTTTTGGCTTTTTAAGTTTTTCCTATTTGAGTCAGTAACATATTTCGATTTGGTTTTTCAATATTATTTCGGTTTGCCTTTTTCAAAGTTTATTTCGGTATCGTTTTTTTCAAACTTATTTCGGTCTCGTTTTTCAAAATTATTTCCGTCTCATTCTGGTTTCAGTTTTGCCAAGTTTCAGATATATTTCGGTTTCACCAGCAGTTTCGGTTCCAATTTTAGCTTCACTGCACGTGGTGTTTCCACAAACAGCCTAAGTAGGTTACGATATTGGTTCCTTTTTCAAAAATATTTTGGTTTCGATTTCAGGTCCGGTTTTACCAACAGTTTTGGTAATGATTTCGTTTTCCGCTTTGCAAATCATTTTCGTTTCGTTTTCAGATTTGTTTTCGGCTATGCAAAGGTATTTCGGTTACGAAATCGCTTTCGACTATGCAAATCATTTCGGCTTCGTTTTCGAATTTGGTTTCGTTTTTCAGATTTTTCTTATTACGTCGATTTTGATTTTTTTTTTTTTTATTCTTAGGTTTCATTCCAGTTTCGACTTAACAAGGTACTGTAATTTCGAATTTGTTACCTTTTGGCTTCCCTAAAGTTATCTGGCATCATTCTGATCTCATTTTTGACTTTGCAAAGTAGTCCGGTTGCGTTGTCTGCTGGGATTTTGGCGTTGAACACAAAAATGGTTTAGTCAAATATAGTATACGTTCCATTTACCATAATATACTTTATTAAAATTAGTCTGAAGATGGCACAATGCCGAAAATAGTTTCTCTCAAAATCAAATTTGACTAGAGATGATGGAAAACTCCTTCAATATAAATCAGTCAGATGACCATGTCGAAAAACCACAAACCAAAGTGAATCATATCGGAACTCCCTTTAGCTTAAAACTTGGTGCTGGTGTCAAACCCCAAAAGGAACTAACATCAAAATAGTATTTGTTCAGTTTTGTATATTTTTGCATTCTGATTTTCATTTGATTAGTTAATCAAAGGGAAACGCATTACATTTGGTATAAACTTGTCATTGAGCGCCATAGTATTGGTGTCGAAGGTTACTACATAAAAAAATTCTTATGTGATAGTAAAAATTATATGTATGAAAAGGTACAATGTTTGCAAAAAAAAATGTTCCAATAATTGGCAGCACTTATTCAAAAAACATGTGCAGCAAATTTTTTTAAAGGCAGCCAGGAAAAATACCCCGACAAATCTTTACCTTTAAAAGCAGCAAACTTCCTCTTTAATAGAAGAGTAACATATGACTACATAATGCGACAACATTGTTTATGATCAGAGGAAATCCGCAAAAAGCACATCATCCTCATATATCTACCTCTGTATGTGGGCATATGGCAACACTCAAATAAGAAGAAGAAAATAAAAACAAAATCTTGTTAGCTTATTTTGTGTCAAAAGTGGCGGTGTTAGTAAGTGAGTGATAGCAAAATGCCACATTAATACCAATTCTAAGCGACTGTTGGCATGTTAAGCGTGCGTGCAACACATGCAACACGTATCTTCCAAATTTACTTGGGTGTCATATTTTTTTATTTTTTTACTTTTTTCATTTTTGTTGCAAAAAATAAATATACAGCAAATATGTACATTGGTGTAGGTGCTTATAACTTTTCTGTTATATTCATTTTTATCTCATTCTTTACACAAACATCACTAATCCTAATACAAGCGAGCTTTGCTGTTGTTGTTGTTTTTGCTAATATGTGTGTGCATGGCATATGAATGAATGCCACATGAAGCAATAATGATACAATGTTGCTTTTATACAAAACAAAACAAAAATATCTTCGCATAAAAAGAAAAATAAAAGCCCTAAAGAGGCTAAGCCGAAAGGCAGACTTTTTTTATAACCAGATGTAATTTTATCAACTTAAAGCTTGACAAACAAATTTGGTAGATTTAATGCTGAGATATTGAAACTAAAATTGCCTCACAAAAGATTTAATAACCATAAGATTTTATATGTCTTTTGAAGACTTTTATCTGGTTCTCTCAGGTCCTTTTTTGTACAGTGAGGAGAGGATCGTGTCGTCGCATTCAATCAAACGCCCAATGCTATGCAATAATGTAACGGACGACGAAAAAGAAGGCACAGTGTTCCTTGGCACATTTTTTTGATTAAATCATGGAATGAGTCTGGAATCAGTGTCTGACAAATGGTCGGACCTGTTCATACTTAAATTCGCGTTGATGGATGAAAAGCCCTTAACCTCGTAAAATCTCGTAGACTGAAAGAAAAAGACTGGTAAAATCAACCGAAATTTCTGTCAATTTTTATCCATCGCAACAGGATGTTGAATCAACTGCGCACAAAACGTTGATTCGTAATTGACCGTTTTAGTAGTCAAATGAACAAACAAAGTTGTTGCTACAGCTTTGTACGAAAGTACCTATGTTGCGGCATTTGCAAGACAGATGAGTTTTCACTGAGACTTTTCATGACAGAAGTACACTCGGAGTGCTTTCCGAATAGTGCCGAGGGGCGACCCCGCTTAGGAAAATTCTCTTCTAATTGAAAAACCTTATTTCCAAAATTTTTATGTTGCTTTGCCCGGGGTGTGAACCCAGGGTCTTTGGTGTGGTAGGCGGAGCACGCTACCATCACACCACGGCGGCCGCCATATACATACGTAAATATGTGCATACATATAGTACACAGCATACATAAGTACAAAGTAGAGAGCGCAGTGAGCGTAAAATTCTCTTTGAAATTTGCTCATGCATTGACTGTTGCTTGCTGTTGAAATGACCAATGAGATCAGTTGTTTAACAAAACAATCAGTTAGATTGGTTAGGAATCTGTCAATTTTATAGAATTTTGTTAACTTAAGAGCGACAATTTCTCTTCTGTTGAAATGACTAAACTAACTTGTTCGCTTGACAAAGAACTCTGTCGAATTAACCATAATTCGATCAATTTCACCGAATCTCCGTTAAGTCAAGAACAACAGAACCGATTTGTTGATTTTACTAGTACCATTTCTTTCAGTGTACGTAGTTGATGAAAGTTGATGAGTGACTGTTATTGCTGATTATTTTTACGACCCATTTGAGCTATAATTCCAATAAAACAGGCAAAAAAAAGTAAAAAATGCGAGTTTCTGTTGGCTTGTGTCAAATCATATAAGGCGCTTTCACCTTTCAAAGCCTGGAGTACAGCACATTTAGGAAAGCTTTATCTAATCTGGCTGGCAATAGCATTGGTTCTCTGACTCTGCAGGAACTATTTCTACTATCGAAAGATCATTGCCTGAATGCGAGCAAACCTCAAGAGTTCTCCATTAGTCTGAAGAGAGGTAAAGTATTAAAGTTTAGGTTAAAAAAATCTAAAATTTGTTTTAAAGATATTAATGGCTTACTGAGTGGGGTAAAGTGGAACAAACCTCAATATGCAGATAGACGGACAGATGTCTTAACCATATGAGTTGCAGTGCACAGATTGAAGATATATCTCGGTATAAAAGACAAACAGGTATTAGTTCCAAAATCATTTAGTTCATTGCAGAACTTAAGTTAGAAAATATTCACATACCCGTAATTTTTTCACAGAGGCCAAAATATCACAGCTAGTCACACTAAACCTTCGAAAAAACGCGGGAAGGCTATACAGTATCGATGTGTTGCAATCGCAATAAACGCAGTCGCAGGCTAAGTCACAGCTTTAGTCGGGTACAGTTTCAATTGTTCATGTGACAAGTGATTTTTCTGTGATATCTAGTATAACAAAACGTGATTGTGCACTGCGATTTGGATCATGTTCCTGCTCTATTACTATTCAGTCGCTGTCACGGATGAAAATCGCTGCGAAAAAGAACTAACAAATCACGTTCTTCCTTTAAAAATCGCAGTATCTGTCAAATGTATGAAGAACAGCACTGAAAGCTGCAGTTAACATATGTACCTGTGGACGAATTCGCTTGTTGACTATATGAAGTGGCCAACAAACTTATGGAATTGATTTGAGTAAATATACGAAAGTACAAACGAAGCACTGTGCTAAAATACTTTACGATCCCCGCACAGCTGGGTATAAAAACCAAATAATAAAAAACAACGACATTGCAACACAAATACAATGTTGCAATATGTAGGTGCTGACCATGATGGATTTACTACATAAGCTTAGCGGTTTTGGCAACATTCTATTGAGAGGGATTAAGAGCCTTCCTTCGCCTTGTCATAGACATATCATAAAATAAGTCGGCGAAAAAAATAAAAAATATATAAGAAAACCAAAAATTAAATTTGCAAATGTTGCAAAATCAGGCCTTCTCTCCTGTACACCAACTAATTTTTTGTTTTACTGTTGCTCATTACGCTACATTTTTATACCTTTCATGAACATGAAATGGTATATTAACTTTGGTCCGATGTTTGTAACGTTGAGAAATATAGAAGATAGACCCACCATTAAGTATACCGAATTGATCAGGGCGACGAACTGAGTTGATATAGCCATGTCCGTCTGTCCGTCCGTCTGTCTGTTTGAACGCAAACTAGTCCCTCAAATTTTGAGATATCTCAATGAAATTTGGCACAAGGATGCATTTTTGTATTATATTAGACATTTGTCGGATCCGGTAGGATCGGACAACTATAACATATATCTCCCAAACAATAGATCGTTCAGATAAGATGATTTTGGTAATTTCTGCCGCAATTTTGAAAGTATAAACGTGAAACTCGGTGATATATATTCTAATATATCATAGAAGATATTCTGAAAAAATCACTTTGATCGGAGCTATATATAGTATATATCCCATACAACCGATCGTTCAGATAGAAAGATTTTTAGCCATTTCTCCCTTAATTTCCAATATAAAAATGTTAAACTTGGTGATATTTATTCTAATATATCATAGACGATCTCATGAAAAAATCATTTCGATCGGAGCTATATATAATATATAGCCCATACAACCGATCGTTCAGATAGAAAGATTTTTAGCCATTTCTCCCTTAATTTCCAATATAAAAACGTTAAACTTGGTGATATATATTCTAATATATCATAGAAGATTCCCTGTAAAAATAATTTCGATCGGAGCTATATTTAATATATATCCCATGCAACCGAACGTTCAGATAAGGGGGTTTTTGCCATTTTTTATTTTATATTTATCTTAAAAATCGTTTAGGTGTGTACATCTGTTCACTATATATTTCCTATCTTATACATCCTATTATTTGGAGATTACGAGCGGGATAAGATTATTGTTCAGCCCCATTTATGAAAGGTATGAAGTCTTCGGCACAGCCGAAGACAGTCCCGTCCTTACTTGTTTTTTATTTTCTTTAAGCTTGCCACGTTTGCTCGCCCACCAATGTTGCCTCTTTACCATACGCTCTAGATAATCTCAATGAATACAAATATGCTACGTATAAATTTTTAACAATTAAATTGAATTTCATGTTAAAAAGTTATTTTGTTTTATTTTTTCTTCGCATGCAAGAAATTTGTTATTCTTACTCTGTTGTTGACTTAGTTTTGCTTTTTCTTTTGCTGTTATTATTAGTTCATTCCGCCTACATAACGTTACTTAAGAATACCTGTTATGGTGTTAAATTCTTTATGTGAGTTGCATGTACTGTTATTGAAATCCAAATGTCAAATGCTGTTCTGCATATTAAACAAAAAAATGTTGCAAGAACTACTTTAGATCTTTATGGTAATGAGTTGTTGACAGTGCTGATGTAGGCGTAATGTGCTTCAGATTACTACTTACTGATAATGTTAAACCTATTTAAAACTTCAGTCGGTTTAAAAAATGCTGATTTGCTCTGTTTGAGTCCCTATATCTAGCGTGGGAAGTTTTATCTTGGAGAAACTACCTCAAAAGCGTTGGGTATTCTTTGAAACGTAAGTTGTCATAATCATATGTATTTAATTAGCGAGCTTTGCTCATATTGCTTTGTACAATGGTTTTTGTTATTGATATTATAGAAAAATTGTAAGTTTACAAACGGCGATGGTTACTAGCATATGTTTCTGAATTTCACTTCTTCATCAGCTAGCTTTTCGGAAGCTGAGCATTGAACTCGAATCTCCAACATTCATATCAGTGCAAAGGGAGATGCCTTTAGCTACTCAGCCATATGAATGTCCCGTTGTTCACTGTACATTTTACCTCTAAGAATTGCCTAATTGTTTCTATTGCTTTTGTTCACCATGTAGGCATATACACTCTGTATGTAGTTATTCCTAATAGTGGAATAATATCTAGAACCTTGAAATAAACGATTAAGACTGAAAAACTTAGACTAGGCGCCTAGGACAAAGGGACTAAAACCTAGACAATAAGACCAAGAGAAATTTTTAGACTAAGAGACTTCGACAAAGAGACTAAAACATGTCAAGTGTTAGAACTCGAGTCAGATATCTACCGCACCCTGTAAATCAATGCGAATAACTGTATTTTTCGAAAGCTGTTCTAAATTCATTTAGGTACCTGTTATATGTATGTGCTTTAGTTTGTCTCTAGGACAGCTGCTGCCTATCGCAAACCTCAAAAAGGTAGCATAAAATATAATGCAAATTACTATTTTATATTTCAATGGCAACAATTGGCTATGCTCGCTGTTTGCTTTTACGAGTATGTAGGAAGCTATCCGTACTATACGTACTATCAGCAGAAGTACCTTTATTGGCATAATTGGTTTCTTTGCCTTTATCAACGCTTTCTGCTGACTATTGACGCAGTTACCTGGGCAACGGATGTCGATATCGGCAACTCAATACGTGCAACATCTGTAAAAGTCCTTTATCCCCACCGTTGCTCGATGTGTGCTACAGATCATAAAGTGCTTGTATTAAATGCTTCCCAATTTACACGCAGCTGTTATCTTCAACATCCGCACGCAGAATTGACCTACTTTCTATCAACTGACGTTGCCATAGTATCACACCCACACTCATACCACCACCCTCCAGTTCGTACCACGCGCAAACGCACACATTTACATTTTTACCCCCCCCCCCCCCCCCCCCCCCTTCGTAATACACTTTACAGGCACTTTAATCTCTACGATTTTAGTTCGATTCGAAGTTTTTGCGAAAATTGCTTTACCTGCATTGATTGCGTTTGATTGCTACAAAGCTTTTATTGTTAAGAGTTGACTAGGAGCAGCGCTCACTTTACCCATTTCACTTGCCATTGTTCGTGCAATTTCCGTCAGTTGTCTTAATACCATCTGCACATCCTCTTCTGCGATAGTCGTATAAGATAATGACGCGGTCAATCAGCGGTTGGGGTTGTGATTTCCGGCAAATCGTTTCCGTAATCTTTGGCTATCGAAATTGGTAATTTTTGTTTGATTTTGAGTAGAGCAACAAAGGTTGTTGGTAGATTGTGATTGCCTTTAGGTGACCTTTATTGTTATTTTTGTAAGAAACACGTACAAACGAAGTTAGCGGCGCGTTGGTTTATAGCAAATAGCTTAATTAAAGTATATTATTTTATTTGTACATAAGATTAAAATTACTTGCGATTAAGCGAATTGATTTCACAAGAAAATTTATTAAAACTCAAGCAATGAATAGATTGATCCGGTAATGCTCATTGTATTGTATTCAAAGATTGGCATCGAGATTCTCTTAGGTAAGCCTCAATAAAATGTTAATTTAACAGGGTTTGACCACAGATTTGTGGCGGCTGTGTGCGTTCATTTCACTAAGTAAAGAAAAGGCTCGAAACGTACTGGCGCACTCCACATGTGGGACGTACTTTGAGTACGTCTGAGCTTAGTATGGAAAGCAAAATGTGCAACCTATTGCAGTATGTTGATCCAAGTTAAGGCAGAATGGCTGCAGTCTCTAGCTAAGTCCCGCCCTTCATCTACTTACGTTAGGTGAGGGCTGAGCTCTGATTTAGCGATTCTTTGGATAAGCGTTGGAATAATTGAAATTGTTTTTGTCCGGATTTTTAGCTGCCGTGGTATGAAAGTTGTGTGCTTCGCTGCCTTATCTATGGTCCGTGGGCCAGGTAAAATCAAATATCAAGAGGCATCAACAAAATTTTTCGAAATTGGATAGCCTTTTAACTATAACTTATAAAGCAAAAGCTAGATCAGTGTTGTCTCTTCTTCTTGTAGAGATAAAGACATTTCCCGAAGGTTTTGGGAGGTTAATGGTCCTTTGACGCGTATATAGATCCAGTACGTTCTGGTAACAAGCATCAGAGTTGGGCACACCGTAATTTCAAGAAACCTTCTAGAATTGTATATCTCCTACTCAAGCCAACTCCTTCTCTCACTTCCCCGCCTCTCTCTTTCCTCCTACCACTACCTCTAACTATCCGTTTCTCTCCCCCTCGCACTCCTTCTCTCCTTCCCTGTCACGCTTTCTCTGACTTTCCTTGTCGCTCTAGCTCGCTCTCTCCTTCAACCTTTTTCTGTGCTTCTACCTCTCCCCGCTACCATTCTTATCTCGATCCATCTCTTTTCTCCTTATTGTCTCGCACTCTCCTTTTATTTCCATCACTCGCCGAGCAAATGTCTATCAACTCGAAGTATAAGCAATTTTTAGAATAAATCTCTCATGCAGTTCACGGAAAAAACTTAGTTCGAACGTTCTTCGAGATTGCAGCTAAGGTGAAAATTTTAACAAAATTAGCTAAGTGGTATGTGAGTATAATATAGGGACATGTAGACTAGCATTCCTGTACGAGGTCCCCATTTTGTCTCTTGTCTGTAAGTGTCTTAGTCGCAGTCAATTATTCTTATTCTGTGGGTTATAGTCTCCTTATATAAGTCGCTCTTGGTTTTAGTCTGTCAGTTATATCCTTCATAGAAGGTATAATGATTGATGAGAAATTAGATGAACACATTATTCTCACACAGCCGCAACAAATCTGTGTTCAAACCCTGTTGAATTAACAGTTTATTGGGATTTACTTAAGAAAATCTCGATGCCAATTTTTGAGGTAGTAGGTGAGGTTGACAATTGGGATGGAGAAGCTATATATGGCGCTGGCCACCCCTTGAAAAGGTTGAACTACACAACCCCTTGCATCAATTTGGTTTTTTAGTCGGCTCTTACGACAGGCATACATGCCGCGGGTACATTCTAAGCCCCCTAACCCCTTGGGGATATGTTTCCAGAGTTTCAACGCTCTGCTTCGAAATTAACGCAATAATAAGCAGAGAAAATTAGTTTAATATTGATAAATTAGGATACAGTTTGGCTTTGTAATCAACATTCCATACATTTCCCATAGGCGATACCCACATAAGACCCATACACGCATACACTAATTATACTCCTACAAATTAAATATCGAATAGAAAAATTGCAAGAAAGCGGGCTTGAAGAATGTGCTTAACAAAAAGGAAATAAAAAATTTTTATGGCAAAATATAAACAAATTATGCAAGAAAGAGAACATCGAACGCGGATAATCCGATTACTAAATAATGTAAACAAATCAATGTCATCTATTAGAGTCAAGCGACCAAGTAGGCGAGAAATAAGCTGATGAAGCGACAGTTATAAAATGAGCAAACGTGTGAATAAAAGCTAGAGAATACCAATAAGTATGCAGATCAAGAAGCAACTACTTATCACTCAGATACATACTTACAAATATTCCTTGAAAACATAACACCCGCCTACCACAATAAATTGCTTCAGAAGATTAATACAAAACACGTAAAGTCCAGCAAGCCGATTTTTAATGCCAATTAAGCGCTTATATAAGTAGGACTAAATAACATATTTTACTTGAATAATAACCATTCTCATACCATTTATGTGCCAAGAATATAGCAAACACATATTTGGGGCTTTATGGAACTGTGTAGTGCCAACTGGCATTGGTGGTCTCTAGTCATTTAAATGGTTCAACAAAATATCAACTAATGGCACAAAATTGAACAACAAATGTACATTTCTATGGACAATGAATGTAGCAATAATGGCTTATATAGCAACATACTACTCAATCCTAGAAGTATACTTGTACGCATACAGATGCCTGTATATTTATAAGTATTAGTAAACAATCAAAGCTGGCGTAGCGCAAAGAAGTGGGTTGAAAATGTTATTAATTCCACATAGTGAATTCCAAGCACGTTCCATAGTCATCCATCCTTTTTTTTTTTTGTTTTGTACGATTATGTTTGCTTTATAGTACATATTTTTGTATATGTGTGCAGAAATACTTTGTTGCTAACTTTTTCTATTTTGCAGAAGCCTCTTGTCTTATGTGCTTAGTTGATTATTCTTTGCTATTCGTTTTGTTTGTGTTCAGTTTTGCTTAACTTTTTCATTTTTCATTGTATGTTAAATTTGTTGATTTGTTGTTGTGCTTTTTGCTGTTCAGTTGTTTAATTTCTTTAAGTCTGTTGTTGCATTTTTTAAGGTTTTTTCTTGTAGTTTTTTTTTCAGTTGCACTTCACTGTTTTGTTTTTGTCTTTTTATTCTTTTTTCTGTTTTGTAGTTGTGCTTTTTTCTTAACTCCTTAAAGGTTGTTTCTTGTTTTGAGTCTTCGTTTTTCAGTTTTCGCTATCAATTGGTGTTTCTAATTTCTTTTTTTTCTGCAAGGGAGGTATTCTCGTATTTGTCTAACTTATCAACATTGAATTCTTTGTCTTCCACCTACCACTTTCCTGGACGTACTTTCCGATTTTTCTTGATATTTTCTTGAACAAATAGTATTATTGTAGGCAAGTTTCGCTAACTCGCATGTCGGTTTTTTTCCTGAGCTCTTATTTATTTTGTTTAACAAATTAAGCTCAACATACCCTTAAGGGCAGAAGATGAACTCATCCTAAAATCTATTCAGAGGTTAACGCGCCTTGCATACATTTATTTATACCCTTAAGAGGTGTGAGAAGGTTAAGCTGACTCGACGCGAGATAAGCAAATTACACAGATCTGTCCTTCGAAAAAAAATTTGCGACTGCAAATTTTTCAATTTTAAAAAGTTCTGAGAGTCACATCCGCTAATGTTAATATAAGTCTTGATTATCCACTCGAACTCGTGGTTTGTAAATTTTCTCAAAAAAGAAAAAACAGCTTTTAGTGTGTATATGAAAGTGTAAAGGGAAGGGGTATTAAACTAAAAACGCAAAACTGAACTACTCTTACGAGCACCCCTCTTTTGACGGTTTCCACCGAAAGGAGATGTGCATACCCAGTAACGAGGATCATATGAACATATTAAAGAGTGCTAAGCTCGATAGTTGTCACAGGTCCAGTTCTAAAGAAAGCAGGTTTCAGTTCTTTTTTATTAAGTCTGTTATATGACCACTATGTGTCAGAGGAAGTTGTTAAACTTGATAAAAAAAATGTCAAACACTAAGCTCTCATCTAAAAAGTTTATTAGCGGCGCGAAATTCATCATAAACCCAGCACACTTGCGTTCTTAAACTCAACTACATGAGAACAATAGCTAACTTGTTGCTGTTCATGCTTCTGGTATCACCGCCTTTAGATGCTTATGTTAGTCTACAAGTTCAAGTACAATTCTATCTTCTCATTCATAAAAATACAAAAATGTATGCAAGAAACATCGATATTTGAGGCATGTGTTGGAGCTATGTATGCGTACCAATATAAATTCACGTTTGTTTCTTTTTAATACATATAGTTTCGCAGGAAGCATGCATCTATATTACACCCTTTTTAAAAAAGAAAATAAATGTAAGGCGCGATAACCGCCGAAGAGATCTAAGGCCGAGCTTCTCTTCCAATTTGCGTCGTGCTCCTCTTGATTTTCCCTACAAATTGCCCGGACGGGACCTACATGTTTTATGCCGACTCCGAACGGCATCTGCAAGGCAGATGAGTTTTCACTGAGAGTTTTTCATGGCAGAAATACACCCGGAGCGCTTGCCAAACACTGCCGAGGGGCGACCCCGCTTAGAAAAATTGTCTTCTAATTTAAAAACCTTATTTCTAAAATTGTGATGTTGCTTTGCCCGGGGTGCGAACCCAGGGCATACGGTGTGGTAGGCGGAGCACGCTATCATCAGACCACCGTGGCCGCAACACCCTTTTTACTACGTGGAAAAACATGAATACATCCAAACGTATGTTTTATACGTACGAAAGTACTATTCCTGCATTGATCAATAGGAATTTATTCTTAATATATTGTAACGAATTCTGAGGAATTCCTGATTTTTATACACCTTTTGCTAACGATCGAATCGTTTAACTGTCTAATAAATAACTCCAATATTCAGTATTGGAAAATGGTCTTTATTAGACTAATTTGGGAGTAGTACAATTATACTTCACTTCACAACTAATAGCGTATTTAAATCAAACTGATCACTGATTCCTCAGCTTGCGCTGCTTTTATACTCTCGATTATCTCGTTCGCCAATTCTCCTAAGGCATAGTCGTTTCACGAACCTGTGTTTCAGAACAGCCGAACCTCATGCTTGGTTACCAGCTATATACATGTATATTTGTAGTTTATGCTTTTCTTCTAGCCATATGCATGTGTATGTGTGAGTATCAACTTCTGCTCTTAGCTGATGACTACATATGTGTATGTGAGATATTCTTTGTCGTCTTCTATGTAAGTAGTTTGGCTGCTTGCTGTTTTTGTTAATGGTGCTAATACTCGCCACAATATAATTACAATAACAATAATATTGATATGATGAAAGATGAAGAAACTTGAAGCAATCAACTTGGATTATATGGACCTTTATTACACGCATAATTCTTATCGGTTTGGTCAAACCACACCATCTTGAAATTTTTCTCCACAACACTTTAATGGCGATAAAGCATCCTGAGGTAACATTCGGCGGTCGTAATTGTTAATATTGTCCAAGCTTATTGCTCCAAGTTGCCCAATCTTTAATCAGTTATTCATACCATGGAGTTTTTTTCGAAAAAAATTTGTTTTAAGTACTTACATTTTGTAAATACAAATACATTTTTAAAGACAATAAAGAAAAGTCAAAGCGTCCTAAATTATATATCGGCAGGCAAAATGCAGAAAAGTTTTTTTCCAAACATAGGATCATTGATACAACATGGATATTTCATGCATGCATACAGCTGTTTCCACTAGGGTAGCAATAAATTCTACATACTTTTTCAGTAATACAGCACGCATACTTTTTGTATAAATAAATATTTTTTTTTGTTGTTATATCGGCCTACTGATTTTAAGATCGCGGGTTCGAATCGAGCTCAAGGCCTAACACTAATTTTTTTTTTTTTATCATTATTATTGTTATGATAAATTTTTTCTTAATTGAAAAAATTTTTTTAAATTAGAATAGAAGAAAGAAAAAATTTTTCAATTAAGAAAAATTTATCATAACAATAATAATGATAAAAAAAAAAAAATTATTGTTAGTCTTGAGCTCGATTCGAACCCGCGGTCATAAATAAATATTTTTAGAATTAAAAAAAATCTTACATACTTTTTCACCTCCTGTATGCATACAACTTATTTCAACTGGGATACAAACTCGAATGCCATGCTAATCATTTTGTCAGTGTGTCAAACCTTCAACTTCGACTTTATTTTATATATTGTTCAAATGTTCGATTGGAGTTAAAAGTGAAACCTGAAGTCAAATAAAAGTAAGATATTAGTAGTGAGAAAAGTACGTCGTCATATATTTGCAATACCACATCTTACAAATTCGCTTTCGTCCAGCTCGATACTCCACTCGGTACAAGTTACACCGATGCTAATGGTTTTCTAAAACAATATATTGGAACGAATTTAGGGGAATTCCGATTATTTTGCACCTCCTGCTAACGTTCGAATCGCTGGACTGTCGAATAAATTACTTCAATATTCAGTATTACAAAATGGCCTTTATTTAGACTATTTTGGGAGTAGTACTTCACAATTATACTTCACCAATAGCGTGTTTAAATCAAACTGATTGACTGTCGCTTGCACCGCGCTGCTTTTATACTCTCAGTTAGCCTCGTTCACCTATTTCTCCTAAGGTCTAGACGTTTCACAAACATGCCTTCTAGAACAGTTGTATCTCATGCTTGGTTGTTTAGCTATATACATGTAGTTTATGTTTTTCTTCTATCCATATGCATGTGTATGTGTAACAACTTCTGCTCTTAGCTGTCGGCTACATATATGTATGTGAAATAATCTCTCTGCTTCAAGCTGCTCGTTATGTGTATGTAATATTCTTCGTTACCTTGTACATAAGTGTGGCTGCTTGCAGTTTTTGTTGTTGTGATTATTTGCTAACAGCATAGTGATGCTAATATTCGCCCCAGTATTTTTTGACAGCTTCGATAACAATTCAAGAGTCAGAGTTGCTGAAAGGTCCCATCAGTCTGCCTGCCTACATTGCAAGGGGAAGCGTTTGTAGCTAATATTTCTTTCCTTTAACAGGATATGCATTTTTTGCAGTTGATGTTATTTTAAAAACCCCTTCATGTTTATAAGAAAGATTGATAATATTCTACATCCTCCTACTTTTTCATACCAATGTCTTCTTAACTTTTCCCATCTGAAGGATTTTCTTTCCATACATACCATCACTCCTTTACCGTGCTTATTTACATGCTTCAGTTCGTTTGGATTCGTTTTGAAATGGCGTGAAAAACGCAATAAAATGCAATATGTAAGAATAAACAAGTATTTTCTTTTTCTTATTTATTTATCATTCCTTTTGCATTTCTACTAAGCAATTTCTAACGCCGCGCAGTAATAGAAGAATTTGTATGAAAGAGTTGCGTTTAAAGCCATACTTGCTTTGTATAAGTTGGCTGTGGAGAAAGAAAAACGGATAACATGTGTATGAGGAATATTCTTTCAAAAGTAAGGAGTGACTTATATGTCTTCACATATGTGATTGGTTTGATTTCAAATACTATGGGGTTTGAAGCACAACGAAATTCATTGTCGTCACCTTGTAATACTTTTCTCAATTTTTTGTTCGATAACCTCCGGAGGCGGAGCTACTCTCCCAATTTGCATCGTACTCCTATTAGTTTTTCCTACAAATTGGTGGCTTTTCATGGCAGAAATACACTCGGAGTGGTTGCCAAACACTGCCGTGGGGCGACCCCACTTAGAACGCCTTTCAGGCTACCATCACACCACGGTGGCCGCCGTTATTATTAACTAGTATTACAGGATCAGTTCTATTTAATTCAGGGCTGTAGTCAGAGCTTTTCGGAGGTCAGTTTGGGGCCATTTGTTTGGCATTATCCTATCGAAATTATTACTTAAGATTTTAAGATTATAGGGGGATGACATATGTATATCGCGACCATTTATAGAGAAGCTTTTTGAAGTAGACTTTGAAGGCCCTTAAAGTTCAATCTTAATATGGGAGTAAATTTCAACCGAAAATACATTTTATCTTTGTTTTTGTGCTGATCGAAACTCAATTCTTGTTTGGCTGATGCTTTAAGGCTGGAAGCTGAGAAGGCGAAACTAGATTTTTTTTATTTTCTACACGTTTCGTCGCTTTCATATCTTCTTCAGGGACGCCCTTCAAATATAAAGTAAAAATAAAATAAATATAAGGCGCGATAACCTCCGAAGAGATTTAAGGCCGAGCTTCTCTTCCAATTTGCGTCGTGCTCCTCTTGATTTTCCCTACAAATTGGTCGGACGGGACCTACATGATTTTATGCCGACTCCGAACGGCATCTGCAAGGCAGATGAGTTTTCACTGAGAACTTTTCATGGCAGAAATACACCCGGAGCGCTGGTCAAACACTGCCGAGGGGCGACCCCGCTTAGAGAAATTTTCTTCTAATTGAAAAACTTTATTTATAAAATTTTTGATGTTGCTTTGCCCGGGGTTTGAACCCAGGGCATCCGATGTGGTAGGCGGAGCACGCTACCATCACACCACGGTGGCCGCCTTAATGCTATTTGGAACGTTGAGTAGCTCAAGGCACCTGGAAACCACATGAATGTCACCTTTAGGATCGGCAGGTCTTTCGGCATGGTTCCCAGTGTTTAGTTACCCAGGTAGCGTCATCATGCGAGTTTTTATTTTAAAAGTAAATCTAAGTTTTAAATGAATTCTTTCGAACTTATGTTATTCATACAGAAAGTGATTTTTTTTAGTAGTTCACCATCGCCAACTCGCGCACTGCGCATCAAACGGGTAAAAACGCTGTGACATACACTCTTCAATTTCCAGATATGGAGAAAATCTTAACTCCGGTTGCATTTTTGTTGCTGGCATTACCTCATAAGTATGCCACTTATAAAACTATTATCCCTGTTGCTTAGGTATACCGCTATTGTTCTCAATTTTGTAGTTGTTATTGTTTTTCACACTTTTTTTACTTTTGCATGTTCTTGTGCTTTTGTGTGTGCATGAGTGTTATAAGCGGATGTTGACATTTGATTGTTTATGCTTGTGAGAGCGCGACGCAGGCAACAGCATTTTAAAAATCTCCTTCCTCTGTACACGTAGGCATGCGATGTAATACTCACATGGTGTGTTAGCATGTATGTATGTATACTAGGCAGTGCAGACAAAATTTTACCTAAGAACAGTAAGTTTGGGTAACCGTGCGCTGGGTGGTTTCAATTAAGGTGGTGCGTTTCTATAAACT
Source organism: Eurosta solidaginis (assembly GCF_040869045.1). Lineage (NCBI taxonomy): Eukaryota > Metazoa > Arthropoda > Insecta > Diptera > Tephritidae > Eurosta > Eurosta solidaginis. The sequence goes on along the minus strand of NC_090323.1, from coordinate 13,556,587 downwards.
ACGTTACCACCAAGTAATATTCGCCTTTTCGTACGATTGTTATAATATGTCTAAAAATAACGGGAGAGATATTGATAGATAGATAGGTAATTAATTGAGGATGACACTGCGACCATTGGTTAATTCTGACCTCAACCTGCGTCTTGAGATTGCGTCACATTCCAGGAGGATATGATCCGCCGTCTCCGCTGATCGATCACAAAATCGGCATGTGTTTTTCGATTGTATGCCCAGCTTCTGTATGTGGCTGTTCAGTCTGCAATGTCCTGTAAGAATAGCTTTTAGGATTCTTAGGTTATCTTTCGAGAGGCCTATTAATGCCGTATATCGAGTTGTGCTGAAACCCCCTAACAGTATTCATATTCATATTCATATTTATTGAGTCAATGGCAGAAATGTTACTAACTTAGATTGTCACAGTCCTGGCATATTGCGCCAGTGTTCTTCCCTCTTTTCCCTCTCTTCTACTAATAACTGCCTCCTAAATTCCTACGGACCTACTGGCAGGAATGACTCGGGATCGATGGGTCGTGTCGTTGCTGCCTCTCTGGCCAGACTGTCCGCCTGCTCATTACCCTCAACTCCCGCTATGGCCAGAAACCCAGGCTAACAGTAGTTCGCTGTGTGTTCCTAGTTTGTAAAGAGAGGTATTGAAAAGCGATTTTTAACCTCGGTATCAACAATCCGAAAATGAAAATGCGAAACTACATTCCTATCAGAAGAAGTTTTGCATAAAAGAATCTGAAAAAACGAAGTTTGAGTTCGGTGGAAACGACGTATTAGTTTTCTGATAAAATTTAATAAAGCTAAGCCTTAAATGCGACAGCAAAGATCTCCAGAGTATTCTTTTTACCAAAAAAGTAGACTAAAATTTTCCAACTAAAGCGTTATTGAAAAACGTTTCGCTGAAATTTTTTTTTTAATGCCGCGCGTATTTTCTCTTTACACAAATGTTTCTCAAAATTCGCCTAAAAATTTTCAATGTTCAAAAAAGTGGCTTTATATAAGGCAGCAAAATTCGCCAGCAAATTTTTTTACTACGGCAAATTGGTGCTTTTCTTTTTTCACTACAGTCTAATGAGCGTTTGCAAATACATACATATGTAAATCAAGTATTATAAACGCAATTTAATATAAAAATATCAGAAAGTTTACATGCATTTGAATTATGCTAAATATAATTTTATTATTTGCTTTAGCGCGGTTGAATTGACATTGGCACGATCAAATACCAACATCACTCTGCTTCGTTTTTCGCATCCATCTCTTTGCCTAGTCATTCCTGCTTCCAACCTTACTTGTCTACTTACTCGGTTAGCTAACTTCTGAATGTCTGCCAACTTTTATTGGCTTGTTTTTATTAGTTTTGTTGTTGTTTCCCTGTCATTGCTGTCTTTACTCATATTTACGGTTTCACAGTAATATCGTGGCTCAATAAGTAACGTGGCATGTTTCTGGGCTGTGCAGGAATTTAGTCATAAAAATTCCATTGATAATTTCATCACACTCCATATTTCTTGAATGGTATTTTATAAATACCTACATAAACAGACTTTCTTGAGTTGTGCTATTCAAATGCCGTAAGTAATTTTATAAGTTTTTGGCTTAAGTTATTGCTGCTGTACGCTTAAACTTTTAAAGCATTTTAAAATGTAGTAACACTGAGCTAATACCAATTGATGATGCCACTTCACACCGTGGCGTATACGTAACATTGTAGTGATGAGTCATTTGAAAGCTACTTTCTTGGGAAATTATAGCAGTGGTCTTACTAATAGAGTTAGATAGTTTATCTTATTGAAAATGGATTCTTCTTTAGATGAACAATAAGATTCCGTGGGTTTTGCTGTTTGGATATTTTAAATCGTATTTGTACTGCGGCGAAATAAAGAAAATATAAGTATATTTTCTTTTTAAGAAATATTCAATTAAGAAAATATATATCGCATACTTAGATCTAAAGGGAGCTGCATACCTCGAAAATCTGAAATTTCGATGTTATGAGTACCTCCAGGCTTGCCAATTCAATTCCTTTCCGAAATGTATACTCGATTTATTAATAACTTCACTAATCAGCGAGAAAAAGGCTTTGTAAAAATAACAATGCAATCACTCTTTTGATCTGGGTGTGATATCGAACAATAATGACGAAACATTTTTGTTAAGGCTTTGAGCTCGATTCGAACCCGCGATCTTAATAATACTCAGCTTGCGCTGCTTTTATACTCTCGGTTTTCTCGTTCACCCATTTCTCCTAAAGTCTAGTCATTTCGCGAAAAAGTGTTCGAGAACAGTTGTATCTCATGCTTGGTTACCAGCTATATACATGTATATTTGTAGTTTATGCTTTTCTACTAGCTGTATGCGTGTGTATGTGTGAGTATCAACTTCTGATCTTAGCTGATGACTACATATGTGTTTGTGAGATATTCTTCGTTGCCTTTTATGTATGTGTGTAAATTATGAGTGATGTGTTCATGTACACAAGTGTTGCTTGATCTAATTTTTTTGTTGTTGTGATTATTTACTAACATAGTGCATACCATAGTGATGCTACGCCACAGTATTATTTCAACTTCTTGAAGTAGTACTCTAAAGATTCGACATTTAGGTATAAGCGAAATTAATGTTTCTGACAAACCGATATCTACTCTATAGTCAATGAATACTAAGCCCATATCCTGTTGCTAACAAGCCGACAACTCATCGATAACAAAACATGATCACTTCGAAAACAAATTGATAACACGCCTTACGGGTTCGGTTTCGCCCTATGTTTTGAGTTTTGGATCAGCTTAGCATGTGATAGGCTGATATGAATTCTTCTAGAGTGGGAACTCATTCTATAGAAAGCGCACTTGAACATTTAAGTACGACTAAGGTATCAAAGCGAAAACGAACCTCCCCCTCACTTTGTGCTGAACAAGGCATAAGACAGTCTTATCCAACGCTGAACAGAAAGTTGAAGAACAGTCTCACAAAGCCAATCGAAACCTTTCTCTGTAGCAAATGAATCTTGTTAAAGAACACCATGTGAGAACTTGCCAAACTTTACTTGAAAATATATATACGTTTGCTTCTTATGGGCTCCGAATCAATTCCAAAATTATGGGTGGCATTTTAAAGATAGCCCTGTTGTTTCAGTCGTAGCAAGATACCACATTCGACAAGCACTTACTCATGGCCGTATTGTCATTCCCATTATTTAGATTCTTCGGTGTATATTTCTCAGGGTATTTAGCTTACAATATGGGGGATGTTGAGAAAAAATAGACCCTGGACCGTAAACTAGGGTTTAATATTTCTCAAAGCCTTTAGTTTTCTACTTGTGGCAAAACGCCACCTCCAATGACATGCCAAGGTTAAGAGGGCATATAATGTGTACGGAGAGGGGTTGTCTCTTTCAAAAGGGATATAAGAATGCTTATGCAAAACTGCAGGGTACCTATCAGGAGAATAAGCTTTGGTAAGGAGAGCTTCGTGCATGGATGAGTTTGTTATTCCACTTGGTAGCGGATTTTAACGAGCAATGCACTTGAATGCAAAAAAGCACAAGCATATCATTGAGCCCAACGTTGGGCGCTGTATAATGTGTCAGTCTTTCCGAATTGACACCATTTCCTGTGTTCGAAATTTTCAAAGTTTTGTTATTTCCATATAAAAAAAAACAGTAATGGAAAAATTAAACGGGTTTGAAAGGTGGTTCTTATAACTTAAGCAGTAATGGATTTCATTCCAGTTTCATTCTGATATTACCTTAAACTCTGAAAATGAAGGTCTCACAACTTAATAGAGCTTAAATATCGTAGAATAAAACGATTTTGTAGAGTTTCGGCGTCGCATTGAAATTTAAAATAGTCTTAACGGTTACGATTCCCTTTTTAGTTGCGAAATAGTAAAAGGTTTGAACGGTAAGGGTTATGGAAGACGAACCCTTTTTATTTTACTATCGTTTCATTTTGGCTGCATAGATTAAGATTCGAAAAGTCAAATAGTTCCAAGGCATTATAGTTTCGGTTTCGAACAAGTGTTTTGACGATATCGGTTTTGAAAAATAAATTGTTTGCTGGGTTGGAGCTGTTTCGGTCGATATGCATAAAGAAAAAACCAAGAGTTTTTACTTTTCTCTTCTATGCATTATGACGCATCCGCGTCATCATCTTTGAAAAATAAAACTGGATCGACTTCGTAAAATAAAGCAGTTGAAAAAGTGTAGTAAGTATATAATAATGTTTAGGTTTATAAATGTTTATCGGTTGAATTGTTATCGATTTTGAGTAATTAATCAGTTTAATATGACAACGTCATCTTTTTGAAGTTTAAGATAACTTTGAAGGAGGAAGAAATACATTTTGAAAATACGCCGCCCTTTTTCCAAAGCATCTGAAAAGCGTTGGTCTTTCATGAGACCGAAAGTGTGTACAATACTCCTAGGAACCAACGCCTGTAACGATCCTTTCACTACTGTCCACCTCTGTTGAAACAACAAGTTTCCTTAGACTTCCGTTAGAGGACATTGATGACAATTTGTGATCGGTCGCACCTATTGGATGGGGCGAAGTACTGCTCCAACAACAACAATACTCCTAAAAGCTTCCAAAAAATGTAGTTCTTAAATCAACACATATGCCAACATAATTAAATATTTAGATTCACACATATGTTAACATTTAATTATTTTCGAAAGCTCATTTGTATACATTTTACAAAGACTCTTTGAACTCATTACTCTACATGTGTATGCACGCCGCTATCTTATTGCTCCGTAAATTATCGGTTGAGGCCATTGTGTACATGACACCTTTTGACATAATTTCAAATACTAGTCGTATTACCAATATTCCACTACACAAAATGTGTACACGCAAAATGCCTTGTTAAGTGTCAATTGTAACAATGGCCTATTGTACTCTCAAACTAGACAAGCAACTAGAATTATGTACAGTTATTGTTCCCAACACAGCATTCACACTTACATATGCAGGTATGCACTAGTTATAAATACCTATGCACATACTTACGGTCGTTTTGAATTGTTAATATTACGAACAATGGCACAACATGTGGGCAGTGTAAATGTCAGATTTTATAAGCACGGCATTAGTGGACAGCTTTTAGAGCTTTGGTCAGTGAATGGATTTCATTAAGCAAAATATCTAAATTTCTGTGTGTATGAGACCTAAAACTATTGAGCATCAAAACGGATCTACGAATTGCTCTGCTTGAACTTTAAAAACTAATAAAAAAGTTTGAAATATATTTAGAATAGTTTTATGGAGTATGATCTTTGTGTAGATTAGTGGCAATTTCAAACAGAGAGTTAATTAAATAGTTAGTCAAGTTTTCTATATTAATGCCTGTTTCACACAGAGATTTAATGTAACAATTAGTCAACTCTTCTACATTAATGCCAATTTCACACAGAGAGTTAATGAAATAATTAGTCAAGTTATCTCCATTAAAGCCGATTTTAATATATCATAGTTTTTTTTGCAACAGTGAACTTGAAGTTATAAAAGTGATGAGTCCTTGGACAATACTTCTAGATCCCCCAACTGCAATCACCAAACAGCTCTGCATCTCGTTTTTATATATGGCTGACGGGAAAGTAAGAGATATTAATTAGATCCTGCTTTTTTTTGTCCACTTACATGAGCAATGTCAGTCCTTAAATATTTTCACGATATTTTGATATTATATTTTCAGTACTTCCCGCTATGCGTGCGCCAACAAGTGAAGTTTTACCCCCACCATCTTCCAATGCCATTGGTAAGTTGCTTTAAAATTTTTCTTAAGATTCCGAAGTACGCAATTTTCAAAATATCTCTATCAGCGCATCACCCACCGGTGCACTGTAGGGTGGCTCGAATACGATGCGAAGATACGAAAGTTCGCCCCTAAAGTGAAAGCTTTGGTTAGGTTTTGTTAGGTGGTAGCTGCCCTGATAAGGAAAGCTCACTTGGACAACACGAAGGTCCGTTGTGATACCACATACAACAAAAATAACGGTGACGTAGATCTAGCTACTCAGAGAATCGTTGGGTAGCAACGATAAAGTTCCGAATAATACCGATCTCAACCTTGGATAAATCCTCGGGAGATCCCAGTAAGTCGCGACCGAAGTACTTTCGCCTAGTTCTGGCAAAAGCTGGGCAATCAAGTATAAAGTGATTTGCTAATTCCAGAATTCCGCAGAATTACCGCATGGATACCCATGGGACAGTGTCCTGTCGAAACCCCAATGAACATTGATAGGTGAGCCTTAGTGAACCCAATTATTTCGGCAGACCTCCTGCCATCCACTTTCGGCCACGAGGGTCCAATAACCTCATATTGTATTACTTTAACCCCTTTTAGTAGAGGTAAAATCAAAATTCGTAGATATGTTAACCCTACTCAATTTTTTTCCTCATTCAGAATTGTTAAGACATCTTGATATTAATAGCAAACTCTGTATATCCCCATATTACAGTGCAAGTCTGGGTAATCGATAAGATCTCTTTCTGCAACGTTTACGATTTAATTGTGCAATCCGATTTGCTGCCATCCACAACTACGGCTACTAAAAGCTGCTCCATTCTATGCCATCTCCGACAGGTAGTTTATTGAAAATTGCACATTAGGTAGCCAAGCAAATCACCTGCCAAACTATAACTGAGCATCTGGAGGATAAGTAGGAAAGGCTATCGAATGCTGCAATGCATTGAATCAAACACTAAAGAACTGTTAGCAAAATAGCGGAAGGTAGCTGAATGAAAGTGTGGGTCGATATTTCTTTCAAGCAATGACAGCTTTCACAGGAGTGTGAGTCTCACATAGTTCATATACATTAGAGACCTCTTAGGACGTTTTACCATTTTACCTTTGTGGCTCTACTCAACCTTTTGCGCAATTTTGTTTGGAAGTGAGTGTGTGATTTGTATTTTTCTGTTTACGATAATCCTTTAGAGAGACATTTAGCGTTGTGGAAAGAGAATTTACCGACGAATATCTACTGAATGGCAATGCAGCGACACTATTTGGCACGAAGAAAATTGTAGCGCCAACAACAATGACAACAATAGCTGTTTTGTTCATATGTACCTATTGATAACTTGTAATTTTCAAACGGTATGTGGAAGTTTAAAGAATCGTTGTGGCACATTGAACATGTTCTTAGTTCAATGGTCCTTGCAGGAGAAGGAAAATTTGAAGGTTGAATGGAATCGAATAAAGGTGCGGGCTTTTACTTATGCACACTGGGCCAGACGCCAACTCAAAAAATGTTGTTACATCCGCCCAAATGTATCCTTCACACTTTGGATGCAGTAGATGTCCCACAGATGCATTTAAAGAAGCAGAGGCAAAAATGGTAATACGAGAAAAATTGCACCCCCACCACCAGTCAAACAACTGAGTAGAAAGAGACGCCTGCCTAAGAGCTTGTCCTGTTTAGCACAGCGAAAAATGTACCAAAAAGCCTATAAAAAACCTGAAAACATCTTTAGGTAGGCCTTAGTTTTCTAGGTTGGATAAGTTTAGGTTGGGTGGCCGTACTTTCACTAAGATACCTTATGCCCATTTTTCATGCTCTCGATTCGTGCTGGGCAGGGACACATTTGTCCAACCAGATGCCCAGTTACGAGTGAAAGTTCCACCTTACTTCTGCCAAACTCTAAAAACACGATGCGCCTAGGATTATGACTCACCTTTTTGCTGTCGTTCTTCTTATTCTATCAGCCTCTAAAGAGGGATCTTATTAGTCTACGCCATTGTTGAAACATCGGCGTAATAGCGCATTGATCTGTGATGACGCCCATTAGCACTCTCACTAAAGAGTTTTTTAGTTTGCGCAGGAAGCTTATTTCTCTTGTAACCAAACATTAACATTGAGTCCTCACAATCAACGCTGCTGGTCCACAGCGAGTTCTTTGCCCTCAAAATTAGTTCGTTCATTTTCTCAATAGATAACAAAGTGGTTACGGTGTTGTCCACCTTGTAATATCCGCTTCGGACATTTGCCTGGTAAACTGATCAGCAAATTCATTCCATTTAATATTTCAGTGGCCTGGAACCCAGCAGAGGATTAGATGAAAGTGATTTATCCTTCTCTCCTGAATGGATGAAAAGCATTTAACTCATGTAATTGGTATCACCAAGGCTCATCTATCAATAGTGCTTGGGAGCTGTGACGGGTTGATCTCCGAGCACAAAAAGTTATTTTTAAGGCATTGAACTCATATCGAGCTGCAGAGCTGCCAGTATTTCACAATATTAGAATTCACGGGGCTCCTTTTATTGGGCTGATACCTACGGAAGCTGGGCCGTTTTTAATGGCAAACAATTTGAAGAGAGTTTGGGTTATGTACAATACTTCGAGTAATTCAATGAACGAAACCCCAAAATGTTTTTCGTATAATCCGAACAACGCATACCACTGACAATTGGCACCATGGAATAATTGCCGTTAAAAGCGTTAGTTTCATACTGCACTTGAGGCGATGGTTTTTCTCGTGTCCAGGCATCACACATGCCAAATATATATCGCTTATATACTTAAATCAAACTGTTCTAGTCACTTATATTACCCTTACTAATATATGGTGCAAAGGCATGGACACTCATGGGCACTGACAACATCAGAAGAGTGGGCTGAGGAAGGGTTCGAGAAAGTTCTACAAAAGGTTTACAGATCTTTGCGATTTACTTAGTTTATTGCTAATGTCGAGGTTGCGTAACGCAAATGAGTGCCAGCGCTGCTTATTGCTTCTCCAACACAAGTGTCAAGCAAGCGAGGCACTGGCGACCACGACCTCATCAAGGAAGGATGGGTTGGAAGACTTAGAAGATTCAACTTGATCATATGACATCATGAGGCTAGTACGTCAGTGGTGACACTTTCCGGAACGTTCCAAATAAATAACCGGCAAAAGACCAACAACAAAAGTTCTCAAATACTTTCGGGAGTATCCTTTTCGCTACAAGAAGGCTCAGAACATCCTTGTGTAATTAGAAGACGACCGGGTAGAAAATTATTTATCATTACTTAGAGCATAAATTGGTGCCAGATCACAAAAAACAGAAGAGTGCTGCCAAAATTGCCTAAATGATTTTGTCACAGCGACTGATATATCACAATAAATCGCAGCGACAACTTCGGAGAAAACACCGCGACTGACTAACTTTGAAAGCATATGCGTTTCGTTCACAAGTCCAGCTGACCAATAAATGGAATCATAAACAAAGTCACCACTAGCCTTACAGAAATAATTCGATAAAATAAACCAATAAACCTGTGATTTATGCTGCGACTAAGTGGAAGTAGATATCGCAGTAAACAGTAAATGCTAAAATTGACTCTATCTATTGTCAAAATAAAAGGATTATCTATTACAAAATTTATAAAATTTCACTCTCAATAAAACTCTTGCGCTTTGCTGTGCAACAACTTTTATTTGTTTTTCCCAAATTTTTCGTATACTGCCCCACAGTGCGATAGCGAAAATGGACATTTAGATAAAATCTATTTCTGATTCTCAAAATTATTACAGCTGTGTGAGCCCTATTTAGATATTCACACGAAATGGCATTAGATTATTGTAATAGCAAATTCCAAATGCATACATGCCAGCTGTAACTGTATTTCTAGGAATCAGGATAATGGTAAAGTTTTGAATGGCACAATAATCTGATTTAGAAAAGTTGTGTTCACAATCTTAAAAGACGTTCAGGGATAGGGGGCAATGCAGTTTTTTGCGTGACACTTTAAAGATTCAATGTAAAGCAAAGGTTAAATGATGTGCTGACTGACGTTTAAAGGTTAGGTTGAAAAGGACAATAACCAATTTACAAAAGGATTAAGGTTTCTTATAGCATAATGTTAAGTTAAAATGCTTGACTACTTAATTTTTTTTATTTTTTAATCAAATGACGACTTTCTTAACAATTTTCGTATCCGTTAACCCATCATCCTCCACTCTAATATCATTGCACGTATTTAGTAAACTATTGCAATCTCTAGCATATTTTGCATATGCTACGTGTCCTTTGCAAGGATAACTACGTTTTCTACGACTGACTAGGTATTGGGTAATAATGAAATTAAAAGTTTGTTTTGCTGCTCTTGGCAAGCTACATAGCAACACCGTTTGATAGCTTTAAGTTTATATCCTGTCTAGTCTCATGCCACTACATACAAGCTCTGAAGCACCTACAAGTCCCAAACAACGCCTCAATACTCAATAGAGTAATTTCTAATTTAACTAAAAGTATTTAACGAGTTTGATAGCTGGGCAAACAGTATGTGGCAGTTGGGATGTAAGGTAGGTTGCATGAAGTAATTTGAAAGTGTATTAGACAAAGTAGTCAAAGCATTCTGCAATTTACCTAAATACTTTATCCATATATTTGTCTGAGGGCATTTATCGTGTCTTGTAGCTGCAACAGCAACATGTTTTCAATAATTACGAAAGGCAGACAGACAGAATAACAAGCTTACTTGCAAGTTTTTAATTTATTTTTGGCAAGAGACAAGAAAACGTGAAAAAGCATATACAGGGTGTGAAAAGTTATTTTCATTAAAAAGAAGCCAACTTCTTTTCGCGCTGTCAAACCCGGCTTCCAAGTCCACAAAAGTGGTGGTAAGTCTTATCGGAGGTCTTCTCCAACAGTTGGCGTATAAGCTTCACCAGGTTTAAAGTTGCCCTGATAAGGTTGGATCGGATCGTGAATATTGGTTTTAATTTTTCAAACAATACGCCAAGGTGAAAAAATTGCACTGAAGATGGCACAATATCGAAGCTTATTGTTTTTGAGCTAAATTAAACATGGGATGTCAAAAAATCGTTCATGTGAGATCATGTCATCGAGTTTGGGCTTCAGTCTTTAGGAAAACAGGAGCTGAAGATGGCACAGTGTCCAAATTAATCGACTTCAAAATAAATTTGATATGGGATGTCAGATAATGGCTTCAATATATGTCACTTTAAATAAAATCTTATAAGCGAATTTAAGCAAGCCGATTCCCCGTTTGTTTGGGTATTTGTGGCATCACCTTTCTGGTTAAAGACCACTTAAATGTAAGATTTCCGTCATGAACTCGTCCGAACATATTTGACTTAGGAGTAGCTGCACGCATTTTACCAACTTTTCGCCTAAATTATTGCCCTGCTGGCAGTCAACCGTTTTCCGACGGCCTGTTATATATTATCCAGAATATTTTTATTTCGCATAGTTGGGTGGGGGAAACCCCATTCCGTCGTTATAAAAAAAAAAAGAATAACCAAAATGGTATCAAATCGCAAACTGATGCGAATCGGGGAAAACGGTTTATTTTTCGAAATTTCGAAAATCTAAAAATTTTGAATTATAAATTGCTAGTTCAAGTTCAGAATCATCAAAATGCTATAAATTTCGCAGGAAATCTAAGCTATAACTTTAGAAATACTCTATATATAAAAACTTGTTTTTTCCGTACTCAAAGAAGCACAAATTCAATTCGTAGCTATGGTGCTAGAATGTTTAATAAATTGCCCGACAACGTTAAAACATGTTCCAATTATTTGCATTTCAAGAGGCAAGTTAAAAACCTCTTGTTACTAGATTATAACTTTAGCTTGTAAAATACAAATATATGTAATTTTTTCTTATATGTTTTTTATAAAAAAAAAAAAAAAAAAAAACACAGTACATAAGTATGTTACAATAATTCGGCGCCAGTATATTTAAGTTGGCACAACACACTTGTTAGTAAGTACTAAAATAATTTAAATGTAAACCAGTGTACTTAACGCAGTTGACAGCGTAGGAAGCAAATATGCATACATGTTAAGCTATCTTCTCATACAAAATGTATTTTTTTCGAGAAAACATTGTATTATTTTTTAAAATACGCCATCAATAAAGAAAAAAAAAAAAAAAAAAATTAATATGAAAACAAGTAAGGACGGGACTGTCTTCGGCTGTGCCGAAGACTTCATACCTTTCATGAATGGGGCTGAACAATAATCTTACGCCGTTCGTAATCTCCGAATAATCGGAAGTAGAAGATAAGAAATATATAATGAACAGATCTACATACCTAAACGATTTTTAAGATAAATATAAAATAAAAAATAGGTAGGTACTTTGTGTGAGGATGCAAAGTTTCAGGTTTTTTGTGGTCTGCGTGTAAAAACTATGACTACGAATCACGTATTTCAACAATATATGACGTAAACGTAACTATTTAATGAAATTTGATGAATTTTGAAGCTTCTAGCCCTAAAAAAAGGGGCACAAATGACAGTTTATATGAAGTATATAATATATATACCACCGATCTCTATGATTTTTTCAGACAACAATATATGCTATATACGTAAGCATTTGGTGAAATTTGAAGTTTCTAACTGTTAAAACGGGGCAGAAATTGCGCAAAGTTTCTTATCTGAACAATCGGTTGTATGAGATATATACTATGTATACCACCGATCTCAATGATTTTTTCAAACATCAATATATGCTATACACGTAAGCATTTGGTGAAATTTGAAGCTTCTAGGTGTTAAAATGGGGCCGAAATCGCAAAAAAAATATATATATACTATATATATATACTATATATACCATCATATATATATTATATATATCACCGATCTCTATGATTTTTTGACACAACAATACATACTATATACGTAAGCAATCGGTGAAATTTGAAGCTTATAGCTGTTTAAATGGGGTAGAAATTGCGAAAAGTGTCTTATCTGAACAATCGGTATGAGATATATACTATATATACAACCGATCTCTATGATTTTTTCAGACAACAATATATGCCATATACGTAAGCGTTCGGTGAAATTTGAAGCTTCTAGCTCTTAAAATGGGGATAAAATTGCGAAAATATATATATATACTATATATATATACCAGCATATATATACTATATATACCACCGATCTGTATGATTTTTTCAGACAACAATATATGCTATATACGTAAGCATTCGTTGAAATTTGAAACCTCTAGCTCTTAAAATAGGGCAGTAATTACGAAAAGTTCCTTATCTGAACAATCGGTTGTGGGGGATATATACTATATATACGACCGATATCATCAATTTTTGCAGGCAACAATATGTGCAATATACGAAAGTATATGGTGAAGTTTGAAGCTTCAATCTGTTAATTACAAAAATCCTCTTTTTCTGAAAAATCGGTTGTATGGAGGATATATGCTATAGTGGTCCGATCCGGTCGGTTCCGACAAATGTCTAATCGGACACCCAAATACACCCGCTCAGCAAATTTTATCAAGATATCTCAAAAATTGAGGGACTAGTTTCCATACAAACAGACAGACGGACAGACGGACATGGCTAAATCAACTCAGCTCTTCAATTTTGATTATTTCGGTATACTTAATGGTGGGTCTATCTATTTTCCTTTAAGGACTTACAATTTTCGGTTTCGTGACGAAATTAATATACCATTTCATTTTCATGAAAGGTATAATAAAGTAGTTAAAAAACTTTTGACATTTGTTGTAAGAAGAGGCAACTCTGAGTCACTTAAATACAAGTAAATGGCCAATTGATGTTTATCAGGTTAAAGTTTTTTTTTTTTTCGTTTTCAAAAATTTCCAAAAACCAAACACGTAAATTCTGAATAACTGGTTCGCGCTTGGAATCATCATATCGCTAATGGATGCGAATCGGAAACGGTCTTTTTTTCAAAATTTTGAATTCTAAATTGCTTGTTCAAGTTCAGAGTCATCAAAATGCTATCAACTAATTTTAAATTAAATGTGACCCGGCCTTTGAAAAGGCGGCTTATGACTCAAAAAAGAAATTGCGAGAAACAGTTGTTAAAGATAAACAATGCATTTCTTCAGTTTCTTAGCAGTAGTAATTTTTTTTTTTTGAGTCATAAGCCACCTTTTCATAGGTCGGATCACAAATAGTTAAAATGCTATTAACATTTGTTTAAGCAATAAGCAGCGCTGAGTTACTAAAATACCATTAAATGGCCAGCTGATGCTAATCGGGCGAAGCGGTTTTTTTTTTTTTAATTTCGAAAAACCGAAAACGTCAATTCTTAATTACTGGTTCGAGTTAATAATAACCAAGTGCTATAAAATCACTAATGGGTGTGAATGAGAAACGGTTTTTCTTTTCAAAATTTGGAAAAGCTTAAATTTTGAATTCTAAATTGCTAGATCAGGTGATTGATGGTTCTCAAAATGAAATATATTAATTTTGAATTAAGTAATTAAAAACTATTGATATTTGTTATAAAAAGAAGCAGTACTGAGTCACTAATATACTAAATCGGGTGAAATGGTGGTTATTTCAAAACTTCGAAGAACTAAACATTCTAATTCTGAATTGCTAGAGAAAGTTGTAAGATCAACTCATAACTCAAACTTATTTCCTTCATAAAAAAGGCTTTAAATTGTAAAATCCTTATCAGAAGCGAACAATACCCAATCGGGTAAAACGATTGTCAAAATTTGTTAGCTTTAGTTCAAATAAGTCCTAAAAAGTTTGAAACGGTTGAAACGGTTATTTTCGAAACTGACGGAAACTAAAAATTCTTGTTTAAAATAACTAAAAAATTTAAATACAGAATAAATTTAATGCCAACGCACAATTTTTAAACAATTTGATTATGCTTTTCATGCGACACGTTTTGATTGTCACTTAACGCTAAGCTACAAATGACATTTTGCAATACGCTCAAATTGACGCCACATACCGTTGTATTTACCGTAATCGGCTAAAAGAAAGTAAATTTCATTATCGCTCGCGCGCAGTTCTTATTTTTTCACCTCATACAGTTATCCAGTCAAACGGTGAAGTCTAAACGCCCAAAGTCACGTATTTCATTTCACAATTTTCTCTAAACGAATTTGCTACTGAAATACGCCAAATGAATAGCTGCTCACGACTTAGAGTGGCTAAAAAAAAATGAAAGTCAGCATCTAGTTTACTTACGGCTGGCTTACGTCATTTACAAAGTAAGCATTTAAATGCAAAAAAAGATGACTACAAATTTGCGGTACGCTTCAAACGCGCGCCCAAAAGTATAAAGTAAATCTCAAAAATTAAGCATGACGTTATTTAAAACTATCACAGCGGTGTTTTAAGGCAACAAAATATTAAAGTAAAAAATATTTAAAATTGTTTGTGGTTGTTCAGCAAAAAAGTTTTGTGTCACATTGGCGGCTTAAATTTTTGCCACCAGCTACTGTCACAAATTGTTGGCATTCGAGTAGATAGCAGAGGTGGTATCACCATCTACTGAGTTTACAAAAATTTCAGCAACAAAAAATGCATATAAAAAACGCAAATTTTCTACTTTTAGTAGGAGCAACTTGTTTATGAATGCCGCAAGTTTAAAATACTCGTGCGAAAATGTACATAGATATTTTCCTTTTTTGGGCAGCTGCATTCAGTGCGGTTTAAGATTTGTAAATAAAATGTTGCTGACAAAAAGTGTGACAAAATCCAAATTTTACGTTTACGCTCAGCAGGAATTTGATAGTGTAGGTAGGCAAAATGCAGCTAAAAGTGGCGTCAAACATTCAAAGTTAAAACGTGAGAGTCACAATTTCTGGAGCAACTTAGACGGAGCTGTAGAGTTTTATTCAGCCGAGAAAAATATGCATACATATTCCTTAATAATTCTTTAATTCATTTTTGTGCGATGCTTTCGATTTCCACAACTTTTGCTAGCTTAAACATCTCCTATACCTGTCCTCTAGGAAAACTCAAATCCTTACTCCACCACTTGTTGGCGGCTTTGTTTTTCCCTTGCATTTTCTCAGAAGACAAGCTCTGTTGCACTGCTCCAACTCCTTTACGGTAATAACTTCTTTAGGTGGCTCCAGCCTTCCAGCTAAATGTTTCTAGAATTTGTACCAGTCCGCTGTCCTATGGTCATTAGAGGTTTTCCCCCCACTGAAGCTGCTACATACTTGGTATGTGAGGATGGCCTGTGAGAGACCATCCATTCATACCCTGATATATCATACTCAGAGCTCAATATAATATCAAGGATGTTACCTGACATTGGCCCAACATATGTAGCAACGCTACCTCCGTTAGCCACCATTAGACTACTCTGTAGTATATAACAAAGAAAAGTTTCATCGCTATCGTTAATATCGTACTCTCCCCATGCTCTGTGATGCACATTCGCAATCGCGTCTATGAGAACCCGTCTTCTGCACACTCCTCGATCCATCAGCCTTTTGACCTCTTCTGGGCTTCCACGTTATGGGCAATGGGGCATGTAGCAGGATGCTACGATAATTACGTCTCTTTTTCCGTCTCTATTGCTACCACCGCTAAGTCTTTAGTGGTGAGGTTAGATAGCATAGACGAGTAAAGTGGTTTTCTTACCGTGACCTCACAATGACTGCCGCTTATTCCTGCTTTCAGTATTTGCGTACTAAACGGTGTATCCAAGCGCACTGAGTCCTTTAACTTTACCTCCAGTTAACAACTTTGATTCCTGTATCAGCACTTTATCCAACGAACACCCTCCCTAAGAGTCAGGAGGACCTAGTTGAGCTGTTTGTCTATCGCCAAATTCTCCGCAAGTGCACTCACGCAATGAATTTTTGCTGCTGTTTTCAAGTTCTGGAGGTCCGTTTCTACCTCCCCTGCTCGCAGTGTTTTGTTATGATTTCTAAGCATCATTGAGCTGTTTGTCATCTCCGCCCCTAGGGCGATATCCTCATCATATTACGCTACTTCCAGGTTCTACTGGCACCTTCTACTTCCATGATTTTAGCGTATTGGGCTTATTGCCCTCTTTGATGAAAGTTCCGAACTTTTTATTTACAGTTTTCTGCTATGTTTTGAGTATGCAGATTTATAGCCCAATCAATTTTAGTCTAGCAAAGTACAAGTTACAGGTATCTTTAAATTCGTTTTGATTTTTGAACATTTTTTTCGAATGTGTGTTCTATTTTCTTCCATACGAAGGACGCATAGCTGAAACACCCTTATGAAAAAAGTTGACAAAAATCAATACGAATATTGAGAAACATCTAATTTGCATTTTGTGAGACTAAAATTAATTGGGCTACAAATCTGCATACTCAAAAAAAATAATAAAATTTCGAAATTTTTGTAAAGCTTTCGCGAGTTTTCGAATTTTTTAGAAATTGTTTTCGAGATTCGTTTGCACAGTTTCAGTAATGTAATGCATGAACAATTTTTCTAAAATTACGGAAAATTATAAAAATAAAAATTTAATGGACGAAATTTGAAAAAAATTTCCACTGCCATTTATGTGTTCGCAACTGTATACAAAAATCATTTACATCCTATAACAATAAGGCCAAATAATAAGGTAGCTTATTGAAAAGTATGGCAATAGAGCCAAAAAAAATCGTACAAAAGCAACAAAAAGGAAACATCTGAAACAAGAAGTACAAAGTCGGTCGCATCAGAGAACAAAAAACCCCAATAAGCATAACAAAAAATCTAAATAAATATGTCTGCGGAAGATAGGCAAACTAATGATTGAATATAAATTGCTTTGAAGCGTAACCTAACTAAGTATAGGCGTAGTGTGAGTTGGAGGATGGACTTTCGGTACAACGGCTAAAGTAAAAAGGTTAAAGTCAAAATAATACCCGAAAGCATACATACATACACATATATTACAATCATAAATTATGTATGCGAGTAATCAATCACTGTCAGTTTGTGCGCTTTAATGAAAGAAACAAACTACATTAAGGCAACACTGTGCGTACTACACATACACACGCAAACACACATTATGCCTAAATAAGTATATATTTGAATAATTTCATGGTTGCGAGTAGCGATATCGCTGTAGGTCTGTAGCCCTATTAAGCGCCTATTTACTTAGAAATACATATAAATAAATTTTAATTTGGCTTACCACCCTGAAGTCTAATTCCACGAAATTTGAAATCTGCCTTAGCAACGGGCATTCACTCTGAGTGGCTCAGCATTTATCGGTCAGTTGTGACAGCAGTGATCCCATTTCAAACAGTATACATGTATCTTAATATCCGTCTCGCCTGGCCTATTATGGATTTCTCTTCTTACAGCTTGGGTTAGGTTGGCTGGCTGGTTCACAAGTTCATCAAATAGACTGAACTTGTTCAAAGTGTTACCAGAAGTTGGCGCGGCGACAAAGGCGCAACAAAACCCAGAAGTTTTGTTATTAAGTTCCTTCGATTTCATGCAGATACCTGAAGCGTTTTTGTATTTATCCAATTTGCTGTATCTGGAACTGATAGCTGTCAAATAACTATAGCGGAAATCTTATTATGAAGAAAGAACATGCCCCAACGTGTTCTAATTTAGCCCACACTTTTTACTTCCGCTTAAACTAAGGAGGCCTGCTTGAAAGGCATGAGTTACCAGAAGGGTTATCCGCTAGTTCGCTCATCATGATATGAAGGCTTTCTTAACTCTTTCCTTCACATTGAGATTTCTGACAGCTGGCTTCCTACAATGAATCCTGTATATGTTGTAGGATTACTCCTCGTAGCAATGGGAAAATCCATTTCGTTTTCTTATACTTCTTAGTAAACAAGACCAATCTATCAGTGAGCTAATGTTTGCCTGGCTTTTGGCACATATTATTAATAAAATGTCATCTGCTTGCGCCGTGAGGTTGACGGATGTCTCATCGATACACATGAACTCTTGATTCATGACCGACATAGGTATATGTACCTATTAAGATCCCAGATCTTCCTTCAACTCATGAAATCAAGAGCGTCCCTGATCACCTATTATAGCACATTGTTAAAACTCTTGCGATGTCTAGGAATAGACCAAAGGCATTCTCCACTATTTTCATAACTGCTTTATCCAGTTTCTGCCACTTGCCTTTGACCTACCTGGGTTGTGCTGAAGAAATCAGTATTACGTTCATTACGATGGCGACATTAGAGAAATCGTCTTGAGTGATTTTAAAAATCCTCTCCAAACTATGACGGCTGGTCTTTTAAATAATGAGTACTTGTTATATGAGCACAGCTGCTCAGCCCCTATACACTTGTAGCACTTTTGTTTTTGTTTCGCCCTGAAGAATAGGCACAGAGAATAATTCACACTTTGAATATAAAAAAATTTTCATAGCACTCCCATATGCCCTCACATAAAAACTCGATTCATATGAAAGTGCAAAGAAAAAGCACTTCCATACTAAGCCAAGGCACTTCGGTATGATATTCAAATTTACACTAACAAATTGACACCAAACAATTTTCCAAAAATATTGCAGTACTGAGAAAAATATTAATTCAAAATTTATTCATTAAGGGGACTGTCAAAATATCTTCAAACATTTAAAGTAATTTTTATTTTATTTATTATTATTATTTTTTTTTTTTTTTAATTTAAAAAAGCTGAGATGTTTTTTGATTTGCTCTTCAATATAAAAAAAAGATGATAAAAAAAATTTTGAGGAGTACCTTTATATAAATGGACCAAAAAATAGAAGGCAATTTTTCCTTTAATACTATAATACTCTATTTTTTGGTCCATTTATATAAAGGCAGTCTTTAAAATTTTTTTATCATCTTTTTATTTTCAATTTTTTAGTACTGCCTACAAAAAGGCAGTTGTAACTTTGATTATTAATTTAAGTAATTCCTAAGTGAAAATTCTTATCTTTATTTATTTGTTCAAAATAGCAAGATTTAATAGAATTAGTGGAATTTTCGCTGACAACACTGGCGAAAACAACAGAATTCCACCTCGCGTCATAACAAGAGAATACCACCTCGTTTGTCAGCTACTTAATTTGCACATCTGAAAATCGTGGTGAAATTCTCATACGTCTGAAAGTCTAAGAGAATCGTGGTGAAAGTCGCGTACGCCTAAAAGCATGCACGGACGTGCATTGAGTTGAGCCTTCAACGAGGTGGAATTCTAACACACCTGCAACACTCAGGAGGCTAGCCATGAAGGTATGGCCTAATATTCTAAATAGTTCGACTTGTGCGTTACGTAGCTCAAATTTTTTAATCAAACATTGCACTGTCACCGAGTTTTAAACTATATTTCAGGTTTCAAGTCTCTAGATATCCAAGAAGTTAGTTAAAAGTTGATTGCAAGATTCCCAATTTAAAACTAGTTTTCTAAATATCTCGATCCATGCGCCACCTAGCGGAATTTTTTTGATAAAATATTGCATTATCACCGGATCCTGACTTACGGCTCAAGTTTCATATCTCCAGCTCACCGGGAAGTTACTCAAAAATCGATTGCAAGATTCCCTGCGTGTTTCAGGGATTTTCAGGGATTTTCGTTTATCTCGATTCGTCTGCCACCTGGCGGCATTTTGTTTTCCACGAATTGTAGTGCCATCGACTCGCAACCTATGTGCTAAGTTTCAAATCTCTGGATCAGGAGAAGTTAGTTAAAAGTCGATCGCAAAATTTTTATTTTAAAATTAATTTTCTGTATATCTTGATCCGTGCGCCACCTATCAAATTTTTTCGCTTGCATTGTAATGTCTCCCAGATCTGAACTATGTTCTAAGTATCAAGTGTCTAGCTCAACGGGAAGTTACCGAAAAAGACTTTTCCGTGGGTCAAAAATTCGTATGGAAATGAGGGGACAAGCATGAAAGCGACTTAATATAAAGGTAAAAAAATGTTTAACAGCTCTGGATATGAGGATTAACACTCTTTGGCAAACTTACTTCCCAAATTACATTCATGTAAGGATCAAGAATTTAGTACAGTCCAGTACCCAGCCGCTCTTACTTGTTTTCTTGACTAGCTTGTTGTTGTAAGGCAGAAAATAAACAAATATTTGCATTTAAAATGTTCGAATAACTTGGGCGCATTCCTCACACGCAACAGTTGAGTCATACTTCCACCGCATGTTCTGTCTCGGTTAAAAGAAACAATACATTGAGCCTAATGTCAAATGAAATAATTAATTTATATTTAAAGAAAATGTTCACACTTTTTCTCCAAAACCTAGCTAAATATTAAAACAAATAATATGCCTCGTAAAAAAGCTACGAAATATCAAAGAACAGTCACACAGTGGAATCAACAGGTTCATTGAATATGGCATAAAAATATCTGACGTTGAAGACCAAGCTACTGAGTGGACTTATGCCTGATTTTTCAGTGCGAATTTTAACTCTAGTTAAGGTTGACTAGAGTTCAACCTTGCCACTTTGTTCATTAACATAAAATTTTGCTGCTCATCTCAGCTTAAGCGGCCGAAGTGGCAGGGCTAAACTCTAGTCAACTTTAACTGGAGTTTAAACTCGCACTGAAAAACCCGGCCTTAATGTTCTCAACTTTACACTTCAATTGTCAACATTGAACAGTTGGTCAACGGTTGCATGTCTGCATGTTGCATTCTGCATACATCCTTTGACAGACTGCTAACTGCGTCGGTTCCCTAATTAGCGCTGTCGGCATATTTTTAATAGGCAGTAAACGGCGATTCAAAATAAAACAAAAAAAAATGTTTTATGCACATAAAACTAAATACCAAACCTTTCATGCAATATGTCAAATTTCTTAGAAGTCATTCCTATACCTCAGCTCTCTTTTTTTCTACACTTTTCTTGCTGCATCGTTTGCTTGCATGTGCGGTCATCCCTATTGAAATATTCATATTTAACGTGCTCTTTGATAACCAATCGTTTCTTCTTCTTAGCTCGTTTGAGATTTCATTCGTTGAATGTCATGTCTGTCAATGAATGCTCTGCAGATATTGCAACCCGCCTTAATTGACATACACGCACACACAGACACGATTATGCCTAATATTTAAAATTGTCCTTTCTGGAGTCATGCTAAGACTGTGATTAGTGCCATATCATGATACTCTTTTGGTTTTCTTAAAATTTTTTTGTTCCCAATCGTAGTAATAAAATCCAAGTGCAGCTGTCGTTTTTATTGTGTTTTCTTCGTCCTGTATTTGGATATCCTTTTTATATGTTTTTTTTTTGTACAGTGTAATGCCCTATTTGGCAGTGATGTGGGATTCTGGGTTTTTGAAGTACCAGTTCAGTCGAGTGTACACTCAAACGGATGCGAGTATTAAAGCGGGTTTTTTTCTAACTAAGCAATGTAGGTAATTCAAACTTGATTTGAATTTGACCACGCCTCTTCTCAAAAGGTTGCGTTCGTAATTTTTGTAAGCGTTTTTCATGTTGAAAACATATTGTGTGCTGAGTGAAACTTCATCATGGAAGAACGCCCCATCTCAGGTTTTTTTAATGAACGGCTCAGTTAATTTCAAATTTTATTGAATATAAATTCAGATAGGGCGTTTTGAACTAATTCTGCAATAGGGCGTTTTTCAATCGAATTCCGAGATAGTGCATTTTCTCAAGTAGGGCGTTGTTCCAAAAATTTACTGAGATATGGCGTTTTTAAAACGGCAGCCGAGTTATGTTCACAGCATATCCTCTTTCACCTCACTCTGACAAAGGACGCTCTTCAACCAAAATCTCAGATTTGTCGTTTCATTTGTTTTGTAAGATAAGGAAGGAATTTTCAAATCAAATCATCAAAATAGTTTTAAGTTTCACTATAAAAATTGCTGCAAAATAATTATTCTGTTGAAGAATAATAATCTGTTCTAAGGGTATTGGGATATCTGGGAGTTTTAGTAGAATATACGAGAGTGGTATGCTGTATGAGGGAATAACGAGGCGTCTTACATGGGAATGAAAAACTGAACCGAAATCCTAACCAAACGGCGCGTTATCGATTTTTTATCGAAATATTAACGTTTTGTTATCGATGAAAACGGTTATCTTTTCAACGAGTTATCGGTGTGTTCTATAATGTGCTCTCGGCTTGTTATTGTTATCGATAGAAAACAATATAGTTGATTTAAGCTGTTTTTCGACAGTTTATAGATTTTCTTTTGCTGAAGTTTCTGTTTGTTATCGTAAAGTTATCGCATTGTTTTCGAAAAAGCTATCGATTTCTTATCGGAGTGTTAACAATTTGCTGTTGACGAGACATCGGCGTGTTAAGGATTTGTCATCGACGTGTTATCGGTGTGTTATCGACAGCTTGTCGGTTTCTTATATAGAGTTATCGGTTTGTTATTGTAAGAGCTGTAGTTATTTGCGAAACTCCAGTTTTCTAGGTGTGTTTAGCAGCATGTTTACACGTCGAAGTTCGCGGGTACTTGGCATTCCCACATTTTCTTGTCTTTTATTTAAAAAAACGCTTCCCTGCGTACTTTCGAACATTTAAAACTAGGACATGCGGGTTAGGAATCGAGTTCTAGTTGCTTTAGTCATATTTTACGGTACTCATAAGATCTGTATATCGGTGCCGTTGACAGCATACGGATCTCTCGGTGCGTGCATCACTAGTAAATAGTACGTGTGTATGTATAGATTTTAATTTTGAATCCAAGTTTTTCTTCGAAAGAGACTAAAAAGAGGCTGTCGTTTCGGCGTACTCACAGTATGGTACAAAAAAAGTAGTTACGTGCACATATCCCGAGGTATATATACTTACATACGAACATCTTAACGCACATACCAAGATACATAATTAAGTATGTGCATAAATCTCTACCTGCCACATCTTCCTATTAACCTAATGATCTACAAGAATTCATGTCAGTTGATGAAATCTGAGAATTTGTAGTGGATGCAATATCCTATACATGTATGTGTGTGTAGTCGTATATAATTACGCTACAGTGTGGTCGTATATAATTACGCTACAGTAAAACCCCAAATTTGTGAGAAAATTTCCATTTTATAACTACAATTTTTTGACTGATAACAAACTAATCCGACAAAGACGTAGCACCAGGAATACAAAGCCATGGCGTATACAGAGCAGATCTTTTCTTTATTTTATTTTTACTACTTTCAGTGCCAGAGTTCGACCACACGACTTCTATCATGTGAGCCTAGTACTTATCTCCAATGCCTGGCGTCATTATACTCAGCTGAGCAGAGCTCACAGAGTATATTAACTTTGTTCGCATAACGGTAATCCGTAACGGCATAAGCTAATCGAGATAGATATAGACTTCTATATATCAAAATGATCTGGGTGAAAAAAGAAATGCATTTAGCCATGTCCGTCCGTCCGTCCGTAAACACGATAACTTGAGTAAATTTTGAGTTATCTTGATGAAATTTGGTATGCAGGTTCCTGGGCGTTCATCTCAGATCGCTATTTAAAATGAAATCGGACTACAACCACGCCCACTTTTTCGATATCGAAAATTTCGAAAAACCGAAAAAGTGCGATAATTAGTTACCAAAGAGGGATAAAGCGATGAAAATTTGTAGGTGCGTTGACCTTATGACGCAAAATAGAAAATTAGAAAAATTTTGGACAACGGGCGTGGCACCGCCCACTTTTAAAAGAAGGTAATTTAAAAGTTTTGCAAGCTGTAATTTGGCAGTCGTTGAAGATATCATGATGAAATTTGGCAGGCACGTTACTCCTATTACTATATGTGTGCTAAATAAAAACTAGCAAAATCGGATGACGAACACGCCCACTTTTAAAAAAAAATTTTTTTTAAGTCAAATTTTAACAAAAAATTTAATATCTTTACAGTATAAAAGTAAATTATGTCAACATTCGACTCCAGTAATGATATGGTGCAACAAAATACAAAGATAAAAGAAAATTTCAAAATGGGCGTAACTCCGCCCTTTTTCATTTAATTCGTCTAGAATACTTTTAATGCCATAAGTCGAACAAAAATTTACCAATCCTTGTGAAATTTGGTAGGGACATAGATTCTATGACGATGGGCGAAATCGGTTGAAGCCACGCCCAGTTTTTATGCACAGTCGACCGTCTGTCCTTCCGCTCGGCGGTTAACAAGATAACTTGCGCAAAAAACGATGTATCTTAACTAAACTTAGTTCACGTACTTATCTGAAGTCACTTTATCTTGGTATAAAATATAGCCGAAATCCGACTATGACCACGCCCACTTTTCCGATATCGAAAATTATGAAAAATGAAAAAAATGCCATAATTATGTACCAAATATTAAAAAAGAGATGAAACATGGTAATTGGATTGGTTTATTGACGCAAAATATGACTTTAGAAAAAACTTTGTAAAATGGGTGTGACACCTACCATATTAAGTAGAAGAAAATGAAAAAGTTCTGCAGGGCGAAATCAAAAGCCCTTGGAATCTTGGCAGGAATACTGTTCGTGGTATGACATATATAAATAAATTAGCAGTACCCGACAGAAGATGTTCTGGGTCACCCTGGTCCACATTTTGGTCGATATCTCGAAAACGCCTTCACATATACAGCTACCACCACTCCCTTTTAAAACCCTCATTAATACTTTTAATTTGATACCCATATCGTACAAACACATTCTAGAGTCACCTTTGGTCCACCCTTATTGCGATATCTCGAAAAGGCGTCCACCTATAGAACTAAGGCCCACTACGTTTTAAAATACTCTTTAATGCCTTCCATTTGAAAACCATGTCATACAAACACATTCCAGGGTTACCCTAAGTTCATTTTGCTAAATGTTAATTTTCCCTTATTTTGCCTCCAAAGCTCTCAGCTGAGTACGTAATGTTCGCTTACACCCGACTTAGCCTTCCTTACTTGTTTTATTTATTTTCATTTACTATGTAAAGTTTGATTTAGTTTGAGTAAATGTTGACGGACCTTGCAGCGTTTGCTTCTGTATGCGTTGTACCGAAGTCAACGCAGTTCAAGGCATGTGTGTATAGAATAACACGGACATTCTAGAGAAATTGATTTGTTTGTTGTTGAGAGCCAAACGGATCCAAAGTAATGTTTTTCTGAGAAGAAGAAAATTCTCGTGCTAAAACAACATATTTAGAAAAGGACAGTTGACTAACTAGGTGGCTTGGAATACATAATATATATATTTGTTGTTGAGTGCAAAAAGGAGCTTAAGTGATATTTTTCTGAACCATTCTCATGTTGAAAATACTTATATAGAAGTGTTGCTGTTGTCAGACTAGTTGGCTTGGAACACATTAGTTATATATGTTGTTGGGAGCCAAACGAAGTCAAAGTGATGTGTGTCATGTCAAAAATACGAAAAGGACAGTTAAGGGATTAGTAGGCTTGGAACGCATACTATGTAGGTTATTATTTACAACTACTTGGTTTCGCTGCAGGGTAGATTTAGAAGTAGATAGAAGAATGTCTTCTTATGTATACGGCACATTTGCATATCTTCTGGTGTGGTCTTTAAATATGGCTTAAAAAAGATTAAGAGATCTCAGTAGCATGGAGATGAAATGAAAATATTATTCTAAACAAAATTCAAACATTTGCAGGATTTTTGTATCAGTTCAATAGAAAAATGTCGTACACAGACAGGGCGTTTATGAAAAAAGCAAAGTACCGAAAAATTAGTAGCCGGACCATAAGTATTCATAATCTCATACGTAAACAATGGGGCGGGTCATTTCCACTTAAATACTAAACATTGTAAACATATCCTTCCGTCAAAAGTAAACAAAAACCATGTAAACTTCATTTGACAGTGTATACATTTTGACATTCCAACGTCAACAGCTTCGCTTGAAAAACCGTGGGACGTTAGTAAAACTGTCAATTACGATTTATAGCGCTTCACTAAATGTAATAAATAACGTACCACCCAATAGCAAAAGACAAACAACGTTGACAATACTAAAGTGACGACCATAAACACAACCACACAAATTCAATAGAGAGCAGTGAAACAAAATTGAAATCAATTACAAAGCGCAACTAGCAATGTGTTATAAAAAAACTAAAAAACGACAAAAAAAGCGTAAAATTTTTATTCGAAATCACTTTTTGCCCCTGTGCTGTGACAATGTAAACAAAAAAAGTACACACTTGTCACAATCTAAACATCAGCGTAGCAGATAGTATGCATATGGAAAAGGGGTATTCACTATAAATTTGACAATCAAATTATGAAAACGCTAATAGCATAAATTGAAAAAGTTGTACTACAGAGCCTCGGTGTTGGACACTATGAGTGAGAATCTGAAGAGCCGTTTATCTAAAGTTGTAGATGGCATCTAATTTAATTAGCTACTTCCAAAAATGAAATGAACTTGAATTGAAAGTCTAATCAACTTTAAGATTCAACAGTTCGTTGGTCTTCTTCGTTCTAAAATGTATTAAAAATCGTGTTCTGAGAGCTGCTCTCCCTTTGTCTGCTGAAGACACATCTCTGGACGACTATGCTACAAGAAAAGGAAGTTAATAGGAGATAGACTAAGCAGCCGGTAGAGACATGACAAATTTTACATACTACTTTCTAACTGGGCTGTATAGACGGTTATCGCCAGCAACATCCGCATCTAATCTAGCAACAAAGCTTTGAAACATAAAATTGCTAGTAAGATGGTTATAAGGTTAACTGCGAAGGGTTTGGGAAGTTTGTCGATGTGTGTTTTACCTCGTCATTGGTGTATAGATGAATATCGATAAAAAAATAATAATTTTAATTTACTCTGTACTATAAAATACTGTACAGTAAAATAGCATCCTAGAGGTAGAGAAAGAGGTTAAACTGCTGATTTTAAGCTAATGAAACCAGCTTTAATAACAGCAGTATTGTACTGTAACGTAATGTACTGTACGTACTGTTCTGTAACGTAATGTACTGTACTGTCCCATACAGTGCTGCACTGTAACTTAATGTATCGTACTGTACTGTACTCTTGAACAGGAGGGGGTCTATTCTTGTTTACCGTAGCAGGAAATAAACCATGTAGTCTCGATTCCACCCAATTTGTATTAAGCTTTTCCCCT
Source organism: Eurosta solidaginis (assembly GCF_040869045.1). Lineage (NCBI taxonomy): Eukaryota > Metazoa > Arthropoda > Insecta > Diptera > Tephritidae > Eurosta > Eurosta solidaginis. Next base: position 13,528,833 of record NC_090323.1, on the reverse strand, counting down.
GCTGGCTACAATCATAAAAGATAGATATAGGTTAAGTGTACTCAGGCCAGACTGTGTCAATTGTTGCCGCTAGGTGTTGCTCTCAAGGAGTATACTCTCCCGTTTTGCGGATTTTGGTCATAGAATAAATTTTTGTATCTACTAGAAACCAATTTATTTGATACACATTTGACACATGACGAAATAATATCCGACCGCATGCAACAAACATGGGATCACAGAAATATTATATAATACCAAGGAACTATCGATCATCCTTAATAAAACTGTCCTAGTGCCTTTTAACCAGAGCCTTTAAACCTACCGGCCGCCGTGGTGTGGTGGTAGCGTACTCCGCCTACCACACCGAATATCCTGGGTTCAAGTCCCGACTAAAGCAAAATGAAAAATGTAGACACACGATTTTTGCAATAATAAAGAATTTCCAAGCAGGGTCGCCTCTCGGCATTGATTTGTGAAACACGCCAAGTGTTTTCTGCCATGAAAAGCTTCTCACCTGCCTTTCAGATGCAGTTTGGAGTCGGCGTAAAATATAAAGTCCCCGTCCCGCCAATTTGTAGGGCAGATTTCAAGAAGCACGATGCAAATTGGAAGTGAAGTTCGGCCCAAAATCTCTGCGAAGGTTACCTGACCTTGTCTTTTTTGCTCTTATACGAAATATGACAGAACATATGAAGATTATAAAAAAATGAATTCATAATTAATTATGACTCAAAGGTCTGGTTCAGGGGATAAAGATTTGGTTAAGGCAAAACGGTAGCTCTTATCTATGTGTTGAACTTTAACAAACCGATACTAATGGGATGCGAATATACTACTGACCAGGCAGATATCCCTGCTGAAGAAGTTAGCGGTAGAGAATAGAGGACAACCTTATTTTCGAGTCACATCTAGATTATTAAAACAGCATTGCTTTCCTAGTAGACTTACATAACTTAGAATACTAAACTAGTAGTTGAATTCCCACGGTATTTAATGACTTTTGAGCAAAAAGCTGCAGACATTTGTGCGTTATCGGTAACCGTATCGGTAACCTTATAACAGCTGATTCGACCAACCTTATGGGAATCAATGCAATCGATTATTGGTGCCACTAAGGTCGTAACCGTATCGTAGCCAACCAATTGCTTTTTGGTTTTGCGCCGTAACGATAAATAGCTGATTACGTTAGGGATACGACTACAGCGATACGAAAAACGGCACCAATGACTCTACTTAAAAACAAGTTTACGTTGGTGTGAGCTAACGGGCATGTAGGGTATGCTGTTCATAAAAGGACAGAACAACTTGCCAGACAGGGTGCTATTGCGATCTAAAACCTTTTGTTGGCTGACCAAAGCTAATCATGAGTAAGTGGGAAACAAACAATACTGTATTTATTACCTTAGCAAAGAGAGGTCAAATTCTTAATACTCCTGTCAACCAAAGTATCAGCCAAACTCATTAAACTAAGCATTCTAACTGGGTACACTGCGTACTAAAAATGTGTCTTAATGTAATTTTAAGAAATTATTACAATGCAAGTGCTCAAAAATTGTTAAATTATAGTTTGTAAAATAATAACTCTCTGAAGAAGATGCTGAAGCGTCGAAACGCGTAGGAGGGTAATGGAAAATTTTAATTTTCTTATAATTACCGGCTATAAATCTCCAACTCAGTGTAGTAAAACAGATATTTTGGTACAATAAAAATGTATAGCACTTAATGTAAGAACTTGATTCTCCTAGCATCTATATCGTGAATACCCCTATACACAAATTTACACAACTGACTTTTATAAATGAGCGCCCATACTTGTTTACCTCGTTGCCTGTCAAACAAAAACACATAGAGCAAAGTGTTAAAAGTGGAATGATTGCTTAGTGCAATAAGTGAACAGCAAAAGCAAAAACAAACAAATGTTGCAAGCAATGCGCCACCAACAAAGACAACAAACAACAATGTAATTTAAATGAAAATGAAAACGGCAACGAAAAATTACTTGCAATTATTTAACATGTGAAACACATGTGTGAACAAGTGAATAGACACAAGAAAAAAGTTGAAAGAATAAAAGGAAATAAAAAGAAAAAAGTCATATCAATAATATTTCTGCAAAAAAATACAAATATTTTGTTTGCGCTGCGAATATTTGTGAAGGCGACAACATTGCTGTGTGCGATACGAGCGCAGGCGGAATGCCAAAATGACAAAACATAGCGCGCTTAATAGTGACAGTTTTAAATATTAGGTGCCAGTAATTTGAAAAAAAAAAAAAAAAACAAGCAAGGAAGGCTAAGTTCGGGTGTAACCGAACATTACATACTCAGCTGAGAGCTTTGGAGACAAAATAAGGGAAAATTACCATTTAGCAAATTGAACCTGGAATATGTTTGTATGACATGGAAGGTATTAAAGAGTATAGTTCTTTTCGAGATATCGCCATAAAGGTGGACCATGGGTGACTCTAGAATATGTTTGTACGATATGGGTATCAAATGAAAGGTAGTGATGAGTATTTTAAAAGGGAGTGGGCCTTAGTTGTATGTGTGAACGCGTTTTCGAGATATCGACAAAAATGTAGACCAGGATGACCAGAGCATCATCTACCGGGCACTGCTAATTTATTTTATATGTAATACCACGAACAGTATACCTGCTATGTTTCCAAGGGCTTTTGATTTCGCCCTGCAGAACTTTTTCAGTTTCTTCTACTTAATATGATAGGTGTCACTTTTTCAAAGTTTTTTCTAAAGTTATATTTTGCGTCAAAAACCAATCCAATTACCATGTTTCATCCTTTTTTCGTATTTAGTATAAAATTATGGCATTTTTTTCATTTTTCGATATGGAAAAAGTGGGCGTGGTGATGGTCGAATTTCGCCCATTTTTAATACCAAAATAAAGTGAGTTCAGATAAGTACGTGAACAAAGTATATTTTTGCTCAAGTCATCGTGTTAATGGCCGAGCGGAAGTACAGACGGTCAACTGTGTATAAAAACTGGTCGTGGCTTCAACAGATTTCGCCCATTTTCACAGTAAACAGTTATCGTCGTAGAAGCTATGCCCTTACCAAATTTCACAAGGATTGGTAAATTTTTGTTCGACTTATAGCATTAAAAGTATTCTAGGCAAATTAAATGAAAAAGGGCGGAGCCACGCCCATTTTGAAATGTTCTTTTATTTTTGTATTTTGTTGCACCATATTTATATTACTGGATTTGAATGTTGACATAATTTACCTATATTTGTTAAAATTTGACTTAAAATTTTTTTTTAAGGGCGTGTTCGTCATCCGATTTTGCTAATTTTTTTTAGAACACATATAGTAATAGGGGTAACGTTCCCGCCAAATTTCATCATGATATCTTCAACGACTGCCAAATTACAGCTTGCAAAACTTTCAAAACTGGGCGGTGCCGCGCCCATTGTCCAAAATTTTACTAAGTTTCTATTTTGCGTCAATAGGTCAAACACCCACTAAGTTTCAACGCCTTATCCGTCTGTGGTTATGAGTTATCGCACTTTTTCGGTTTTTCGAAATTTTCGATATCGAAAAAGTGGGCGTGTTTCGTTCATTTTAAATAGCGATCTGAAATGAGTGCTCAGAAACTTACATACCAAATTTCATTAAGATACTTCAAAATTTACTCAAGTTATCGTGTTTAGGGACAGACATGGCTAAATAATTTTTTTTTCGCCCAGATCATTTTGATATATAGAAGTCTATATCTATCTCGATTAGTTTATGCCGTTACGGGGTACCGTTATGCGAACAAAATTAATATACTCTGTGAACTCCGCTCAACTGAGTATAAAAACAAACAAATCTTGTGCACGCGTAATTGAGGAATTTTAGGTCAGACGCTGCTTTCGCTAGACATAGGAAGCGCGTGTATAGGCTAGTCTCTTGGTTTCCAATTGGACTTTTGCACCCCACATACCGATTGCGCCACAATCAGAGCGATTAGCATAGCGCAGAAGCAATATTGTATGGTGTGAAGGGTTTTTATGGTGAATTTTATGGCGTATTTTTTCAATTATGGTTCCACAAATTATAATCATCAACGTGAGTTCAAATTTTCGACATACTGAGTCCATCGTAAAAAAATGTGTGACTACACTTTTATACATTAAAATTAATGATGTTTGCTTGTTAATAAACAACAACTGACAAGTATTGGACGCATAGAGCTTTAGAAACACAACATGCCTTAATGAATAACAAAATAGCATTAACAAATCAAAGACTCATCAGCTATGCGCTGACAATTTTGTGTGCGGGAAGTGACTTTACATAAAAAACTAAGCAAACCCAAACAAACGAGTAATGAATTTGAAGGCCTTCACATATATAACTTTTTTTGTTAAACGGCGCCTTTAATTTTTTTGATTACCAACAACCGCGCTAAAGATGACAGTACCTACTAAGGGTGATGCTTCTACATATTCAATCGGTATTTATTGGCTGTATTGCTCCAGCAGAAGCTCAAATCTTTTTAACTAAATGGACCCCAAATGGCCGACCTCAATGTCCTTCCTATTAAGTCTTCCATTAATTTGCCGCTGGGAATTGCTCTTGCTGTATATGCGTTTGAGAGGGGCGTTGGTTGGAATAAGCGTGGCTCTTTGTGCATCAGCTATACTGACAATAACGGTTGTCAACGCGAACAATATGAACGCAGCCAAGTCGACAATAACTTTCGAAAACCTGTGAATTATGGGTACTCCTTGATTCACTACACCATTCCTCAAGGGTGTAATTCGACGATATTGGCTGTTGTTGTGACTCCGAATGGGAGAATCAATTAAGTTCAAGCCTTCCACCTAACTCTCCCATTTCAGTGCAGACCTGCTCTTTCATATACTGTCAAATACAGGTGTCGATAGTTATATTTTCTTGGAGCATCTTCGCCCATTCGCATAACATGTCCTAATCAGCGAAGTCTTTGCGCTTTGTTCATATCAAAGAAAAGCTTATGTATTTTACCTTATTCTGCACTCGTCGTCGACACACAGGATCATAAATAGGAACGAATGTGGAGGTGGGAGTTTGCCAACCCAATGCAAGGGAGGGTTGGAAAATAAGAAGTATTCTGCCAGGAGTTCGATGTCACCCTACCTGATTACTGCAGCACCTTTCAGTCAAAAGTCACCGCTTTTAGGGATAAGTGGTGGGATGCTATCCACAGTTTCAGCTGGTAGACTCTGACAACTAGTAGGGTGAACGTGGCCACATCAAGTCGTTTCCGAAAGGACCGTGCTATTTATCGGAGCGAACAAGAACAATATCCCAAAACCGTCCATTAACATCAATAAAGCTCTACAAAACCCTACCGTGTCCGTGTCGATACAAAAAGAAGAAGAAGACGAAGAATATCTCTTGCAGCTCTCATGACGGTCGTTTCTCCTGAGAGAAGTTTAGGATTCTGCTTGCCACTTTATTCATGCTTCTTGATATGTGTACCTATGGTCAGCTGATAAAGTTCTAAGCTGACATCACCTCTAACCAGGTTTTGAGAACTTTCAAGCGCTCGGCGAAACTGTTAGAATTTATTAAAGTTCATATATTTATAGTAATCAGTACGCAGTGTCCTGGTGCTCATTAATACCCTGGGCAAGCACAGGTACGTTAGCTGTACAGAGGAAGATGAAGTGAAATCACTACGTCACTTTGTGCTGAACTTAAGTAACGATTGCGGGGACACAAATATCTCCGTGAGGACTTAATGACTGTTCGGAGAATATATTCAAGTTTTCTGTCATCCTTACCCGTTAAGTGAACAATATAACGCATAGAGTCAGTAAGTTAGAAGTCACTGAGCTGTCTCTTGACTGGGCACCGACTACACAATCCAACGTAAATAACGTTATGTCCAAACTATCACCTTATTACAGGAATTTTTTCAAGGCCTTTGAAATAGTTCATTTATGTATCTCGACATTTAGTTTTGAATCTATAGAGTTTGACAATCTCGAGTAACTAATTATATTAACGATCAAATTTTCTCTAGCTTGTTAGACCTTCTTCGATCATTTCACACATTAACCGCTGTGGTTGTTGTAATCATGAAAGTTAAAGAGAGTGTTATGGATTAGGGCAGTCCTTTGCCAGGTATAAGTTCTATGCCTTCGGTACCAGTCCGACTGACACGGAATCATCGTTTCACTTCATAAATCTTCGGGTATGCGGATTTTATTAACGTCTAACTGCGGTCTTAAACCTTTCAACCCGTAGGCTGCAATAATCGTAGGTTAAGTCTGTGGTAAAGTTAGATTTCGTTTAATAAGAAATGGGAAATATTTGACGGTTCCATCGAATTAGCTGGATTAGAATGGAGTGAAGACTGAAGTTGAAAGAAATAAAACAAAAATTTAAGTAAGGCCAAGCTAGAAACTGATACAAAGTTCAATGGAATGGCTTCCAGTTTGGGGTGTGTAAGTGCGTACTTTTTCAAGTCAAGTTTATAAATTACAAAAAAAACTACGATTAGATCAACAAATAACTATAATCAATCAGTACACGAAATTCAATAACAAAACACTTGAAATCTTATCGTTTCAATTATTTAGCCACAAATACGGCTACCTGAATTGAATTTGCTCTTTCAATAACTCGACCACCTTCACTACACTGCGTACTTGCCTCACTCTGAATTTCAGTACATCTAAACAACAGCCAGCTGTCATTATAACAACCACAGCTGTCACATAACGTTTGACAAGCATAAACCGCTGATATTCAATATTCAAGTGGTAGCATTATTATTGCAATAAAGGTACAAACGCGCACACCTACACTGTGTTCTTTCTCACGGCAAATAACGATAGCAAAATTTAATATGGAAAAGTTCTTAACTGTCACTCTGACATCTATGACAGTAGAGCATATGCACATAGACGCGATACTCGCACATAATTGCGATATCCAAAGACGTGCTTCCTGTCAATGACAAGCATAGAAGTAGCGCTTTGAATGACCACAAAAGACGCTTATTGGAATAACGATTTTGAGTTAACAGAACCCTGCAAAAAACCGTGCGGCTAATTCCTAAAGAGATTAGTCTCCGATCTAACTCTTTTATTTTCATTTGGGCATAATTGATACCCTTTAGTCCCTTTCGGGTACAGTTGGGATTAGTCAGTTTGAAATCTATGTAGACCATTTTAAGAAATATTAAAAAAAAACGGCACCAAAATGAGTAAAATAAAAAAGATTACAGGTGATTGAATCGAATTATTTAAGAAAAATGCGGAGCCCTATACCGAACCTAAATTACATTTTCGGAGAATATTTTTTATTCATTTCTGAAAAACGGGCGAACAACTTACATCAACTCGATTTGGTGGCTTGGCAAACCTTTGGATTTGGTTTCTGCGATTGGTAACTCTTTGAGTCCTTATTGAACAGAAAAGGGACTAGTCGTCATAAAATATCCCATATGGGTACAAAGGGGATTGGTCCTATCGATTCCTTTCTGGTATAAATGGGTACAATTAGTCTCTTCATAGGACATCCTTTGCGACACATCCCAGATTCATCCTAGAATAATCGCATTTTTTGCAGGGAATGTCTTAGATATTATTAGAGATGTTAAGGAACTTTTGACATCGATTTCGAAACGGAATTAGTTACACCGGTGGTCAATCAGTAGTACAGGCCAGTGACAATCGATAGCTTTCTTTGGAAATTTTTGAGAAAATTTCGTTGGAAATTATTTTATTCGACATCTACTTTTATTTAACCAGCAGAGCCGGCAAGCGTTGTTCTGACCTAACTTTGGTGTATCTGCATAGCTTTGAGGAGGTTTTTTACCTCTTAATCTCCTTCCCCTTGTCACCACTTTTCCTTATCCTTTCACTCACTACTCCTTTCGCCTTTTACTTTTTCTTGCATCTCTTTCTCCCTCTCCATCTTATCCCTCACTAACTTTCCGCTCCCTTTATGCCTATCTTTCTATCTTCGTCTAATTCTATCTATTTTCCAGCCTCTCTCTTTTCTCTTCTCTATAGTTCTTTTAGTTCTCTTGCCAATAAATGCTACTTTGGATTAGGCAGGCAGTTAAAAAGTAAAGTACTCTCTCGGCAAACGAAAATCATACTCTACAAGTCACTTATCGCACCCGTCCTGCTATATGGTGCAGAAGCATGGACCATGACAGCATCAGATGAAGCGGCTCTGAGATTGTTCGAAAGAATAGTTCTTCGAAAGATTTATGGACCTCTACGCGTTGGCGATGGCGAGTATCGAAGAAGATTTAACGATGAGCTGTACGAGCTCTACGCAGACATAAACATAATCCAGCGAATTAAAACGCAGCGGCTGCGCTGGCTAGGCTGTGTTATGCGAATGAAAGATGACGCTCCGGCCAAAAAGTGTTTCTACAGGAACCCGCCTATGGAAGCAGAGGTAGAGAGTGGCCCCTACTACGCTAAAAGGACCAGGTGGAAAACGATTTAAACTCCCTTGATGTGACCAATTGGAGTCGGTTAGCAGAGGAAAGAATCAACTGGCGCGCGTTGTTGGACGATCATAACCGTTTAAACGGTTAAGCACCAATTAAGTAAGTAAGTAATAGTTCTTTTTATTCTTCTTCATACCTTATTTCCAGTCACAGTCCCATTTCCAGTTCCAGTTGAAGTCGCAGGCCAAGTCCAAGTAACAGTCCCAGTCCCTGTCCGAGTCCCAGTCTTAGTCGTTAATACTAATCTAGGCAAGACTATCCATATACCAAATTTCACGCAAATCGGACCGTGCCTATAATTTTTTCGAATGGATTGGTCCCTTGTCCACTTCCCAGAAAAAAGGAATGTAAATACCAATCTAGGCAAAGGGCTACCTTTATATCAAATTTCAGGCAAATCGAACTGAAAGTAGAAATTGGTTGAATAGATCGGTCCGTGGTCCACTTCCCAGAAGGAAACTTCATAGGAACACTACTCGCACTGCTTTGAAGCTATCCTGGCAATTTAAAAAAAATCAGCGCAGTGGTTTCGGAGTCCATAAGCTGCATACAAACTTAAATATGTCCTTATATAGATAGATTAGACATGCTCTGTTTGTACCCTCGACTTACGATTCCTCTTTCGATTCAAGTGAAAAAAATTTCAAAAATCCAATTTCGATTGTCGCTTCTTTCTAATCTCACTTCCGTATCATCTCCACTAAATATGATATACTTGGATGAGTCACGTATCCATAAAGGAAAGAGGAGACGAGTAAAGAAGCATAATATACCCTGCTCCTTAAGGATTGTCAATGCTGCATTTGACAGTTGCATTGAATACCACACACAAAGGTATGCTCAATGGCTGCTATCAGCACGAACATCGCCCAAACATTCGCTGTTCGAAAAAATATACGCACCTTTTACCAAACAGGAAGTGTATTGTTTATACTACGAAAATTTATTGAATAGGTGCTGCAAGAGGTGTGGTTGTGGAATTGTTATTTTGTGGTAATTTGTTTCATACAATGTTTAAAAAATCTCGCCTGCAACGCATCATGACTGTCAGAAATAAATTGTAGTGAAACCCAAGCGGTGACAAAGTGATCTCATCACCGAATTAAGGCGGGACTTTGTAAAGAGATGAATAAAGGAATAAAAATAATTTTTTTTGCACAGTAAGATTTTTTGTGAGGAAAGCGCTAGAAATTTAGGAAGTTAGTCAGCAAACAACGTTCGCATGACATTAATACTTCTTACTGTGACGAATATTAGCATCACTAAGCTGTTAGTAAATAATGACACAACAACAAAAACATGAAGCAGCCACTCTTATGTACATGTACAAATTAAAGCTAGCAACACGTATGTAGAAGGCGGCGAAGAGCTATCTCACACACACATATGTGGTCATCAGCGGAAGTAGTTACTCACACATACACACGCATATGGCTATAAACTACAAATATGCATGTACTCATATAACTAGTTACCAAGCAGTAGATGCAAAAGTTCTAGAAGGTGAAACGTCTAGACCTTTGGAGAAATATACGAACGAAGCAACGGAGAGTATAAAAACAGCGCAAGCTGATCAATCAGTAATCAGTTTGATTTAAACACTACACGCTATCAGTTGCGAAGTGAAGTATAATTGTACTACTCCCAAATTAGTCTAATAAAGACAGTTTTGCAATACATAATATTGGAGTGATTTATTCAACAGTTTAGCGATTCGAACGTTAGGAGAAGGTTTCAAATAAGCAGAATTCCCCAAAATTCGTTACATTATGAAGGCTGTTTTGCTATATACTCGAAATCAATCGAGAATTTAGATAGGGCGGTTGCCTATCTTATTACATTATTAATTTGCTTATTTGACAGTGAAACTAACCAGCTCAGGAACCTACTAGAGATAAAAAATACTTGAATACTCTAGTAAATCAAGCAGTCAAGGTCAAATTAAGAAAAAAAAATAGCATCTGGCTCGGATTCTGAACTGCTGTTTGTTGTAGAAACCTTTCCTAACTACCGCGCCCCTATCACATGGGTCCAACGCAGAGCACGCTTCAGTTTATTACACGACCATGCCAATAAATCTGTTCGTCAGTGTAGAAAAAGCATTTCCGATCTCAGCTTTGAAGTAAACATAGACGTCGCTGTCATACAGCAGCGAAAATAATTGATCCGACCCTGACGACTGCTACAATATTACTTAAGCGACTCGAAGGGCTTAAAATATAGCCGCGGTACGGCATGTGGTTCGATATCCCAACAAAAAAATTGGGCGGCAGCAGTCGTACTAGCGTCAAAAGGTGTAAGTAAGGGAGGGTATGACATGCATATCAACCTTAATAACTCCTTAATCTAACTGAGCCTTAAACTCTTATCCTAAACATCCTTAATCTAACTGGCCTTATCTGGGGCGTTGGACTTGTAAACTGGTTTACATATGGGTCGAAGGCTTCGGCTACTTGATCACTGGAGCGTCTTCCAAGCGGAAGTTGCCACTTGGGTATAAGAGTAGAGGTTGAGTTCAAGTGCAAAAAAAAAACATAGCATTGATTGGCTCAATAATTCTAAACTAGTATTCATATGTCTGCCTAATTTTTTCCATCTGTATAGACGTTCTTGCGTGATTGAGTACCAAATAGAAACATCTGCAGTTTCAACCACAAACTTAACATATATGTATGTATAAAAACGACAACGCAATCCATGCTCAATTACCATATTAGACTCATAAATTTTGTGCAACCTCAGCTCACACCTAGTTCATTATAGAATCTTAATCGAAAGCTGACACATAAGCCATTACTTAGCGCATAAACTGCCATACTTAACAAGCAATTTGAACATTAACTCAAATAAAAAAATTCAAACTTTTTAGATACACGCTCCACATAAAAGTATCTTTATCACTTTTATCCGCTGGCATGTACACTTTTTGGTATACACCCCTAACCCACTCAATCTTCTACATATCTAGCACATGATGTTCTTCTTAATGTAGCGCAAATAAAAATATTCATAATTTGAACGCTACAAATCATAATTTAACTTCATGATCAATTCATAAATGTCAAAAGAAGCAAAAAATAAAAAAAATTAAGTGAATTATGGCTGCATTTGTTGGAGCGGCTGGTTTTTTTATACATTAGAAAGTATCCCCGGCGGCAGTGTGGTGGCATACAATTTTGGACGCGGAAATTGGAGCTGAACGTAGCACTAACAAGTGAAATTCTTGTAATATACATATATTTATATTAGTGGTATAATAAAAGGGTAGACAAACAGCCGCACTATTGCCGATTAGTTACGCCCTTACACTTAACCAAATTAGACAGATATTGAAGGCAGTATGTTTGAATTTTGCTTGCAAAGCGTGGTGAAACTTAGCTCGGCATAGTTAAATATCTGAGAAGATATTTTTGTAAACTTCTTTTTATCGAATGCTAATGCTGCCGATTCGTCTGTGGTACATATTATCCAGTTCTTCATTTGGAAATACAATATTTAAACTTGACAGATGACGTACTTACATAAAATGATGAGGACTGTATTCTTTGTATGAGTTATTTTTCTCCTTTTTTTGCTTACCTGTAATGAGATAAAAATAAGATATTATTATAAATATTTTATGCGGTGACCAAATGTTGTTAAAATTGTTGAGGAATCCATTATCAAAAATAAATCCAAAGTTAATATTATAAATAGCAACTATATTTAATATATTTATATTTAAGAATACATGAGCTTAACACCGGCTTATAATAACTTAATTTCAATTATTATGTTTTCTAAGAGAAACTGAAAAGAAAGAAACATTTACTGGCATATTGCGATGGAACCATTTCAAAAACCGCCAACGTAATCATCATCAGGCAATTTTGTAATGTTATCAAAGGTTTCACCGGGATTCGAACCGTGAAATACATGGTGAAACTGGAGTTGCATTTAACCACTAGGCTATACTGCTGGTATTTGTTTTCATGCTTAATTCAGTTTTTCTCATTTCTACACTAACAACACAATTGAGACATTTTGTCTCTATATTAATTTGTGTGCCATGTAGATTTGTTTTTGTAAAGTTCTTCTTCGTTGTGAATGAGAAGCTTTGTAAACTCGGGCTCAGTTCTACATATTTATGTATGTTTGTTTAATGGTGTGTTAAGTTTATACTTATATTTAAGAATTCATGAGCTTAACATCGGCTCATAATAATTGAATTTCAATTATTATGTTTTCTTAGAGAAACTGAAAAGAAAGAAACATTTACTGGCATATTGCGATGGAACCATTTCGAAAACCGCCAACGTAATCATCATCAGGCAAGTTTGTAATGTTATCAAAGGTTTCACCGGGATTCGAACCGTGAATCACATGGTAAAACTGCAGTTGCCTTTAACGACTAGGCTTAATATAAATCGAAGTCTTTAATTTTGGAACGAAGTAAGTTCGTACTCTACTGAATGTGTTGGGATCTAACTTATTTTATAAAAATTTTAAAATTAAGATTACAAAAATAGCTAATTATAATAAAAACTACCCCATCCATTTCTAAGAATTAAGTTTTAAAAAACTACGCAAAGCATTGCTACTAAAGAACGCAAATTCAGTTTTGTAACGGCAAGAAGTGCGATTGCGTGAGTCGTAAATCAACTGCCGGGCGTTTATCGGTATTCAGTTCTGTAACGGCAAGAAGTGTGATTGTGTGAGTCGTAAATCAACTGCCTGGAGTTTACTCGGCAACGAATAGGTTTGCCGTGTGTGCTTTTGATTTCGCCATACATTGAGTGCCTTGCACTACAAACTAAATTACAAAATGAACAAGTGAGAAAGTCTAAGTTCGTGTCAAGTCGGATACTAAATGATATGAAAGCTGAAATATACCATTAAGACAAATGCAAGAAGCTATAAAACAGTTTGCGTCATAGAAACAATTTCCTTACCAAATTTTTTTACAATTGATCGCGTTTTGTGCGACTTGGGTATAAAAAGTTTTGTGAAGTGCTTAGCTAAAAAGACCGGCTGGTCAACCCAGGTTGAACTAGTATATCCGTGAGAATCTCATATAGACAGCATGAGTTCATAGTGTTACCAGACGTTTTTCAAAGTCAAAACTTAAAAATACTTCACAAACCGCACCTATGTTACAAAATAATGCCGTCCTCTTGGCATATACTAAAAGCTTTCTAGCACCTATGCTAATGGCTGCTTCTAGATCAGATAACTGTGTCACTCCTAATATCATGGGTATTAGCCTTGCTTACCGTAGAACACGAGCACAGTACGTCGCTTCCCAAGGCAGTCGGTTCTATGTACCGGAGCGACTCGGGATTTTTCCCGACCAAGGACTGTCATTCCAGCAGCTCGTTGCAGCAGGACTGCTCCATATTCTCTTACTCCGGGAAGGCATCGAATCCAATCCGGGTCCGTCTCCTGACCCCGGTCCTGAGAAATGGTTTTGCTGCATCTGCCGGAAAAGATTCTATTTAGGACGGTCATACTCTGTTCAGTGTGTCTCGTGCAAGGGATGGTTGCATCGGACAGGTTGTTCTGGGCTTGATCCCAAAACCCGACGTCCACGTAACTTTTATAAATCTTTTGCGGCTCCTTGCTGTTCACGCCCAAGGGCGTCCTACGCCTAAGCGCCCCCCCACTACCTTCCAGCAGCCCCGCTGCTCAGCAAGCCACAACAAGTACCCCCTGCTGCTCGCGCCCCACGGCGACAACAACTCAAACAGCTGATACCACTCATAACTACTACCTTCGTAGTAGAGGTGGTAGCAATGCTGAGCATCAGCCCCTGCCCCCGTCTTCTCCCCCCCCCCCCCCTCTTTCCCTCTTTTCCGGCAGCAATCGTGCAGGTCAGGGAAGCAGACTCTTAGTCCCTACCCCCGTTTGCACCGTCTGCCAGCACAGAATATATAGGTTTGCGACATCCGCCCAATGCAGCTCCTGCCTTGGGTGGTGCCACTTTCCTAGATGTTCTGGTCTCCGCGACGGCAACCCCCCGACGGGTTTCATCGCGCCATGTTGTCAGGTCGCAAACCCAAATCATCCGGGTACCCCAATGCTTGCCCAAGGACGCCCAGCCCCAGGGCCACAACAGCAATTGCGTGCTGGCCTTCCACAACCCAGGCGTAGTCACCCGTCACTTACCCCCAGAGTGGCGACGTCTCCCCTTATGCACTTCAGAATTCTGCAGTTAAACTGTAATGGACTAACTGGGAAGATTACGGAGATAGACGATTTCATGAAGCGGCACAACATCCGCAGTGCTGCGATTCAAGAGACTAAACTCACAGCAAGATCTGCATTGCAGACCTGCTCTGAATATAATGTCCACAGGAAATACCGCTAGAGCGGAAATGGAGGCGGTCTCGCGTTTATCATAAACCACTCTGTGCAATATTATATATTTGATCCTGGCATCGACCGCAGGGACAATGTCTTAGAACGTCAAGGCCTATCTGTCCGGTCAGGCGATGCAAACCTAGAAATCATCAACATCTACATCCCTCCTGCCACCTGTTGCTCCAGTGGATACCGCCCTAATATCAGGGCCTTACTCACTGGCAACAATCGCATTATCTTAGGCGATTTCAATACCCATCATGATCTATGGCACTCAAACTTGCGGGCGGACAGTAGGGGTGAGATGTTGGCGGATCAAATAGAAGAAACGACGTTCTGCACAATAAACGGAGACGCCCCCACACGTATGGTAGGAAGCTGTCACAGCTCGCCAGATATCTCAATCGTGAGCGCAGAACTCGTAAACTGCTTCAACTGGCAGCCGATGGTAACATTGGCATCCGACCACCTGCCCATACTTATTTCGCTTGAGCGTACCGCCGACTTCATCGTCACTGAAAAACGCACTTTCATAAACTTCAAAAAAGGAAAGTGGGAAGAATATAAATCCTTTACAGACAGCCGCTTTGCTGTCCTCCCTATCCCGACTGATGCCCGCCAAGGGGAGCGTGCCTTCGGTAAGGTCATTAAATCCGCCTCGGCACATTTCATTCCCGCCGGGAGAATTCCCGAAATCCGGCCCCACTTCCCGGTGGAGGCCGCAAACTTAGCGAGAGAACGTGACCTTATAAGACAGCTTGATCCAGGCGACCCCCAAATAAGGGATATAAACCAACGCATCAGATTGCTTGTGGATGAACACAAGCGGGCGAAATGGGAGGAGCACCTAAGAGGTTGTAACCTCTCTACCGGTGTGGGTAAACTTTGGTCCACCGTAAAGTCCCTATCGAATCCGACTAAACACAAAGACAAAGTTTCCATCGCCTTTGGCGACAAAGTGCTGTCGGACGCGAAAAAATGCGCGAGCGCTTTCTGCCGACAATATATAATGCATCCTACGGTCGAAAAAGATAGACGGAGAGCCAATAGACACGCACATAAACACAAATTCAGCGCGTCACCAATCACCATCACCGCTAAAGAGGTTGAGGACGCCATTGGTCGTGATAAACCATCCAAAGCAGTGGGCCCAGACGGCATAGCCATGCCGATGCTTAAAAGCCTAGGGAAAGAGGGTTTCAAATATTTAGCGCATGTCTTCAATCTGTCTCTTTCCACCTTTGTCATACCTGAGAAATGGAAAATGGCCAAGGTGGTCCCGCTACTAAAGCCTGGGAAACCAGCTAACATAGGTGAGTCTCTCCTATCGCCAGTGGCAAAGACGCTTGAAGCCATTTTGCTCCCTTATTTCCAAGCAAATTTACAGCTAGCCCCTCATCAGCATGGCTTCAGAAAACTCCATAGCACTACCACCGTGCTAAATGCCATTAGCACGCAGATAAATTGTGGTTTAAATCAATACCCCCACCATAGAACAGTACTCGTAGCGCTAGACCTATCAAAAGCTTTTGATACGGTCAACCATGGCTCGTTACTGCAAGACCTGGAAGGGTCTACCCTTCCCCCGTGTTTTAAAAGGTGGACCGCAAATTATCTGGGTGGTCGGCAGGCATGGGTGCAATTTAGAAACGAAACATCAAAACCAAGGAGAATTAAACAAGGGGTGCCACAGGGTGGTGTCCTATCCCCACTTTTGTTTAATTTCTACATATTTAAGCTACCTTCACCACCGGAAGGAGTCACAATCGTTTCCTACGCCTATGACTGCACAATAATGGCCACAGGCCCAGGCCCAAAGATCGATGCGCTATGCAATAAAATAAACGGCTACCTCCCTGATCTCTCCAGTTTTTTCGCCTCGCGAAACCTGGCAATATCACCGACTAAATCTTCCGCGATCTTATTTACAACATGGACGCCCCAAATGTAGACCATTTTGAACATCCACGTCGATGGCACTACGCTACCGACTGTCCTACACCCCAAAATCTTGGGTGTGACGTTTGATCAGGATCTACATTTTGGTGAGCACGCAGCCGCAATTGTTCCGAGAATTCAGAGCCGTAACAAAATCCTCAAATCCCTCGCTGGCAGTACTTGGGCAAAAGATAACGAAACGCTCATGACTACATACAAAGTAATTAGCCAGCCGATTACGTGCTACGCGTCACCCATATGGTCGCCAAGTCTAAAAATCACCCACTGTAAGAAACTACAGGCCTGCCAAAATACTGCTCTCAGAATCGCCACGGGCTGTCTTCTTATGTCGCCAGAACACCATCTACGAGGCGAGATTACTCCCCATTAGGGAGAGAAATGAGATGCTGACCAAACAGTTCCTGTTGAATACCCAGAAACCTGGGTATCCCAACAGACATCTGATTGATGAACCCGCATCGCCTAGGGGCTTAAGGAGTCATCTCCGTAAGCATTTTGAGGAAATACGGCACCTGAGAACCCAGCCGTATGAAGTGAAAAAACACAAGCAGGTCCTTGGTGAACTCCATAAACAGGCGTCGGACCTTTATGCTGGGAATTGCCCGGTGAATCCAGTGCTTAACGAAAATTATCCAAAACTTGCGGAAGAGGAACGCATACTCCCCAGGGAAACGCGTGTCACTCTTGCTCAACTTCGTTCTGGATACTGTAACAGGTTAAACTCTTACCTATCCAGAATCAACCCCGACATACAAAATGTATGCCCCGCTTGCAATGTGTCCCCACATGACACCAACCATCTCTTCAATTTAAATGTGGAGCCAACGCCTCTAACACCCCTTTCCTTATGGTCCACCCCTGTTGTAACGGCAAGTTTCCTTGGACTCCCGTTACAGGATATTGATGACAATATGTGATCGGTCGCGGCTATTAGGTGGGGCGAGCATTGATACAACAACAACAGCACAGTACGTGTTCTATAATTTTCTCCTACCCTACGCTATAATAATATGACCGTATGGCCGCTGAAACTTCTTAGAAGCATTGAGTCTCGTTGCAACTTTAACGCTATGCTCTTCACCATCAGCTCTAGAGGTGTGATGTGAAGAATGACATACAGTGCAGTCATCGGTGTTGTTTTAAGAGCTTCCGTAATGCTTAGCATTGATAGTCTGCTTATCCCCTTCAATTTTTCGGAAGTAGGCTCTTTCGATTTGTCGCTGTGCACAAAACAAGGGCTTCATAGAATGAGAAACGCAGTACAATGGCTTTAAAACCCAGTGAGATAGCGGGCCATAGGCCGTATGCACGTCCCAACATTCATACCCAAGCATTAAGTGCCGTCGAATCCTTCTTCGTTCTCTCCTCCACGTTAAGCTTATACGATAACTTACTGTCTTGAATTATTTCTAGATATTTTGTACACGGTTTCTCCTGCAGGGTCACCCCTTACACCTAAAGCCTAGTCCGATTCGGGATCTTATATCTCATAAGAAACAAGACTTTATCTTTTTAGATATATAGTTAAGTGCATTCCGAAGCGCCCGTTTTTCACTTGTTCTTAAATGGTACAACCTTACTCAGAAATAAGTATCCACTTTTGCCTAGAAAGAAGTTTTTAATAAAATACATGGTTACCAGCAAAAAGAATATTGACCTAAAAACTTTTAGGAAAAGGACCAAAACCATAATGCAAGGGGCTCTGAACAGTAAGTCGCAAACGAAAGAATTTCCTTTTTTTATCAAGTTTCCACAATTTAGGTGCAAAGAGCTTCACATTGTGGCTGGATGTGAAAAATTACAGAAAACTCGTAACGCAAAGTCCGGTGCATGGCGAAACGATCAAAAACATTTGAATAGAGAAGAAAAAAAAGTTTTCTTAAAGAGTAATGAACCTTCCGGTATCACGCGCCATATATCGAATAAATTTTAATAAATAAGTTTAATTTTAATGCTGTTCAAAACAGACGAAATCCGAACGAAATTTGTATCAAACAGCGAAAAAAATAAAAAATAAAAATACCCAAATTTGGTATAAAATCAAGTACAGTAGCAACTGTGAGTAAAAGAAGGGATAATAAAGCTTCTAATGATCTTTAACGCCCCGAAGCTGATATAAAAACAATTATGCGGCAATGAGAACAGTAAAAACAATTCACTTACAACAACAAAAGCTACAATTTTGGGCAACGCAACTTTTTAATAAATGAGTGCAAAAATTTCGTATGCCTTTTTTTGCTTTTTGCAGCAGATAAAACTGCAACTGGGGCAACAATAAGAAAAATAAAATTTAGTTAAAAAAAAAAAAAACAATTGCGCAAAATTCCAGCCAAAGCCACAAACTATGCAGAAATTTAAATTAAAACACCCGCATTGGTCACTAGCAAATGTTGTTGTAAATGCTGCAGCTGCTGCATTTTTTAAATTTTTATTTGCTCATTCATAGTTGCTGGTGTCTAAATCATACTAACTCCCTCCTACCAGCACTTTTGCTAGCACCCGCATAATTACCCAAAATAAACAAGAAATATGTGGAGCGCACAAAAATGTTGCTGCATTTTCTGCTGATGTCACATATTTGGTGTTTTGTTGTTGTTGTTGTAAGTGTTGTAACTGATTATGAGTAAAGCGGTTATATGCTTTCAATAAATAAATAAAAATATAAAAATTTTAAGCACTTCCTTTATATAAATGGACAAAAATCAGCGAAAAATGTCTCCTTATGTAAAGACATTTCTTGCTAAACTTTGATTTTTGAATTTTGACAGACATAGAAATTGCAAAAAAAATGTATGAGAAGTAAAAATATAAAGGTGAGGCGCACATTACTTGGATTGTAAAGTTGGTAGGAAAGGAGATACTATTAGTCAATCAATTGCGCTCCACCTTTATATTTTTACTTCTCATAAATATTTTTGCAATTCATATGTCAAAATTTAAAAATCAAAGTTTAGCAAGAATATGTCTTCATATACGGCGACATTTTTCGCTGATTTTTGTCCATTTATATAAAGGAAGCGCTTAAAATTTTTTTATTTTATTTTTATTTATTTTCTCCTTTTCTTACATTTTCTCGGTGTCTTAATCTATCTGTTAAGTTTTACGCTCTTAGCTCAATGAGAAACTACATAAAAATTAATCCCTGTTTCGTACGATTTTTCTAAATATCTCATCCCGTTCGCCCCCTAGCGAATCTTTTTGTATCGTGTCATCGACCTCTGAATTAAGTTTGAAATTTCAAGTCTCTAGCTCATCGAGAAGTTACTTAAAAGCTGGTTTGAAAGTTTTAAATTTCTTATCTAATTATTTCGATCCGTGCGCCACCTAACGGATTTTTTTCTTTTTGTTGCATTGCCACGGTGTTCTAACTTTTGTGTAAAGTTTCACGTTTGTAGCTCAATGAGAAGTTACTTAAAAATCGATTGCAAGATTTGTATGAAAAGCTGACAAAGATTCAACCGACCTAATATAAAGGAAGTAAAAAATATATAAACTTTTATCATAGATTTATAAAAAAAAAAAATTTTGAATTCCAAAAAAAAAAAAATTTTATTCGTGCTGTGACCGAATTGCAAAACAAAAACGAGCAACACAAAAATAACAAACCACAAATTTTAAACCAGAAATCATGCCCTGCAGCAACGAATTACGCGAAGGCGCGAAAATTATATGCCGCATAAACAGCAGCCGCAAGGAGGCAACAACAACGAAAATCAGTAAAAGCAACAAAATAAACCAGTTTGCAGGTCAACAACAACAAAGATGCTACAAGCAGCAACTAAAAAAATTATTTTAATAATTTTGCAGAAAAACCATTTTGCTGTTGCACATGGGCTTATAAATTTTTGGGAACAAGACTAAGAATCGAGAGCTAGAGCTAGTATAGTGTGAGTGCGGTGGAGTAAGCTACTCAGTTTCCAGACAATCTGTGAGATCTCAAACAACGTGTTTAGGTTGGTTGCTTGTTGGAACAAATCACCGCTGATCCAAACTGGAACTGAAGCTCCGTTTAGATATTCGAATTTTTTTAAGTGTTCCGACGCACCAAATATATGCCTTAGGATTTGAATGTTTTGTGAGTCCCGCCAGGCTGAATATTTGCCAGATCTGACAAGCTTTAAAAAAAATGGTTTCTAAAGAAACTTATACTGCTACCACCAAATTTTCCGCCTCCCAAATTTGATTGACGTTGCTGCTGTATGCCACTCCCATCTGCGCCATAGCCGCCCGCAATTACCGCAAGTAACCTAATCATCTCAAGAAGAGCTGAAGATTGCACAACGGGTTGACGCGTTGCTTCCGAACCAAATTCGATAGAGACGACGGAAAATCGTTCCATTATACATCGTCATCTCAATTTTTAAAACTTTGGTGACATGCAATCGCTTTCATCGCTTATTAGCCACTTTGAGAAAGTGTTTGATGCTTGAATAATATGATTCCCCACCACCAATCGTAAAGAAACGTGATGTCCACTAGCCAAGTTCATGACTGTCTCCATCTATAGTGCCTAACCAGAACCGATATTTTTTGTTGCTGATCCGTGATCAAAGAGTTGACTGGACAGTATAAAGTATGGCTACGCTTTTACTGGTACAAAACTTCTTTACATGTCTAGAGACGGCAGCACATAGATGGGAACACGGCCTAGAGTGTGGTAGCCACTCCGGCAGTGCAAGCTTTCGTGGAAAACGTGAAGGTCCAGAGTGATACCACTATAGGTAATGGTGACATAAGTTATAGCCACTAAAAAACACCATTGCGTGGCAGTTTAGAATAAGATTGATCCCGACTCTGTATGAATCCGTCTTGGGATCCTTGTAAGTCGAGACCGAAATACTTCCGCCTAGTTCTAGCAAAAGCTGTACAGTCAAGCACTTCCAGCTGCAGTAAGAAGGATTTCCTTCCGGCCAAAATGATCTCGCTACCATACAATAGGCTATCTCCGTCCATTATTTGCTTAGCTAACTCGAGACCCATCAATAGAGGAGATTGACCATTGGTGGCCAGGAATACTTCGTATTTTCTATAGCTATCTACATTCAGTTCAATTAAAACCATGCGTGCCAGGCGGTCCGCGTGACAACTGCCAGGTTTATTATTTTCCCGGGACCCAGATGATATATATAATAAAATAGTTCGACGCAACAGCAAGCAAGAACATTAATAGCCGCTTGGCTATCGGAGTGGAGCTAATTTCTCTAACCGTAGTAGCACTGGACAGCATATCGTCCTGACAGAAAACCACTCTTCCAACTTTCCCATTCATTCATTGACTTCTGTTGATTAATTTTCGAAAAGTTATCGATGATTTCTAAAAAGGTAATCCGAAAGTGATCGATTTGTTATCAAAAATTCATAGATATGTTATTGAAAGGTTATCGATTTCTTCTTGAAATGTTACCAATTGATTATCGACGCGTAATCGATTTGTTATCGACGTCTCGGTATAGGTTGTTGCCGACGAATCTCTTCGCAATAATCTGAAATTGTGGTAAAGTTACCTCCACCAATCTCTCTTGCGCTTCTACCCCACTATTTGTCCTGTCCTGCTTACGCCCCTGCTATTGTATTAACAACCAAACAAAGTTCATCTGTGTATATTGCCAAAGTCTTGCTTGCAACATCATCAACGCGCACGCCGAGTGTCGCTGCTTTACACCTTTTTTCAACTTTTTCATTTTTGTTGCTCGTATATTATGTTTTTATCAATTTTTATTTTCATGCTTCAATTTTTTCCGTACAATTACATTGTTGTTGCTTCTTTTGTTATTGCTTTTACGCGAAATTTAATGATGAAGTGCTTAGTAAGCTTTGCGGCAACAAATTGGCGCACCCAATGTGAGTATGCGTGACTGTTGGGTGAGTGGTTGAACCAGACTACATGAGTGCAACAACAATTCAACAGGAGCAACAACGCCAAATAGGCGGCAATTATGGCAATTGCAAAAAGTTGTGCGCTTGCCACAAAATCGAAAATTATGCAGGCATGCTGTTAGTGGAATTTAGTTTTGGTTTTGGCATCGTTATGGCGCATCGATGAGTGTTTTTGTTGCAACAGGCGAGAAAGTTTTGTGAGAGGTCGAGTGGGTGGTTGCTGGCTGTTGTGCACGTTCATAGCGCGAAAAATGCAGTTTTTGCCATAGTTTGGTAATTTTTGTTTTATAAATTTGTTTTTGTTTCTTTTGTTGAACGTGTTGGTGTTACCACTACCACAAGCGTTCTGTAAATTGCTAGCGGCGCGAGCTACATTCACATTATTTAATTATATGTCAAAAATTCAACGAAATTGATAAGACAACGCAGCGAAATGCGAACAATAAGTTGTGGAGCTGGTGTGAACTTTGGACCTAAATGCAGCGCATAGAGAGCACAGAACTTTGCTGATAGTTTTTAAAAGGTTGGATCTTAGTATATAAGTTTGTGGAAGCAAGGAGAGCTTCGGGACGCCATTCACCACGTAATGGTCAGAGAGGATCTTTTTCATGCGGTTCAAGTAGCTTAGTAGCTAAGGGCGTTACGTAAGGAAGAGACACTACGCAAGGAAGGTCCGCTGCCTACAGGACTAAAAGAGATGAAAAGTAGAGGCCGGCTGCCTTTACGGTAGGAAAAATAGAGCAAAAAGGCTACTAGCCAACAATAAGAAATTGCAGAAGGGAGGAAAACGATAAAGAGAACGGAAAATAAAAATACAAAGAAAGAGAAAGAGACATGGAATAAGAAGAGAATGAGAAAGAGACAGAAATAAATGAGTAAAAGAGAAAATAATTCGCAAATATTTAGAATAAGTGAGACGAGAAAAAAAAGAAAGTTTATGAGAATGAGAAAAGAAAGAGTATGAGTAAATGAAAGAGAAAGTGAAAGCGGAAAATAAAGACAAAGTTAAATGGAAAGAGAAAGGGGAGAACGAAAAAAATAAAGAGATATCTTTCTCTAACGCTATAGACAAACAGAAATTAAAAGGAAAGGAAGAGACTGTAAGTTGAAAGGAAAAGGAAAAGTAAATGGCAATCGAAAAAGTTTAAGTAAAAACAAAAGGAAAAGCAGATGGAGAAGGTGGAGCTGAATTAAAAAGAGGAGCAGAAAAAGGGAAAGGAGAAGAAAAAGGAAAAGGAGAAGAAAAGAAAAAGAATAAGAAGGAAGAGAAGGAGAAGCCGAAGGAAAAAAGAGAAAAACTTAACAAGACAAGGCAGGAAAATAAAAATAAAAATAAAAAAATAAAATAAAAAACAAAAAAGGGGCAAGAAAAGGAAAATAAATATAAAATGGAAGGTAAACTATAAATAAAAATAAAAACAAACACAAAAAGGATACGAAGAGTAATGAGGCCAAAAAGGGAAAAATAAATTGGTATCAAAAAATGGAAAGAAAGGAAAAGATAATAGAAGGAAAACTAAAAGTGAAACAAAATAATTAAAAAGAGAAAAAGAAATAAAAAAATAAGTAAAAATAAAAGGATCATAGAACAAAAATATGAAAATAAAAATTAACAACTAAATTAATAAAGCATGTAATACAAAACCGAAAGCCACAAAAAGAATAATAAGTGATGAAAAAACAAAATAAAAAATAAAAAAGAAGGAATTGGAAATGCACATAGAAATTGAAAAAGACAAATTGGAGATTGAAGATCAAAGAAGGAGTTGTAAAAGAAAAGGAAGAGAAGGAAAAGAATAAGAAAAACTAGAACAAAAACAAAAGCATAAAAAAATTAAAAAGGAAAAGAAAAAGAAAAATTCAAAATGAAATGAAAATGAAAAAAGAAAAATGAGAAAAAAGCGAAATAAAAAAAGAGAAAAAAAAAATCCCACCAAACTTATTATACAATTCTGTGTCCATGAAAGGGACAATAAATGTATATATAAAAGAAAAATCAGAAAGCGGTAAAAAAATCAGAAGAAATATAAAAATAACAAGATGCGGAAAAAGCTTAAATGAGAGCAGTATAAAAAGTAAATTAAAGTGATAAGTGATTACTGCAATGATAAATGGAATAAGTCTTTAAAATTCAAATATAAATGAACAAATGGATGCTTAACGAAACACGAAACAAAAAGGAAATCAACAAAAATGCGCTGCGTTGCTTGACATCCAAAGCCATTTCCCCATCCCACTGAATTATTGCACGAGTGACGACTTTTCATTCAAAGTCACTCGCCATAGCGTATAATCAGCGCAAAAAATTTTCGCCACCAACAACTTCGCAATAATAATGCAACAATAATTCCAAAAACTCAACATTCATTCAATTTGGACAGTCAATTGTTATGAATTTTTCATTGTTACTACAATTTTCTTTTGGACCAATTGCTGATTTGTTGTACGAATTGCATGCTGCATGTTGCAAAAGCTTTTATTACTTGTTTAGCGATTTAATGGTGCAGCAACAGCAGCAGCCACAAAATGCATAGAGTCACCTGCTATAATTGCCATTAGATTTCAATTCATGGTTTTTACTGCTTGTATCCGCAATTACATACAAATGCGCTTACCACAATCATATAAATGTTTGACTGTATGTACGTATGTATGTACTCTGCTTTATTGTAAGCAACATTCAGTCGCCATAATCAAATTTTGTGGTTCTTAAGTGCATGACTTGCTCTGCTGCTGGCTTCAGCTGCTATCGATTGTTGTTGTTGTTGCTGTTAATGCACAATTGTCCACTATGCCACAAAGGAATTTGCAGCGCACTCTTGTAAATAGCGGCAATTATGTGTTTGTGCTTTGCTGTTGCTGCCGCTTGCTGTATGTTGCAACATCATGCACGCCACTTAGAATCACGGTTATTTGAGTTTTTGAAGGCTTCTCATAGCTAGCAGAGTCAAATCGGACTAAGATTTTCAAGTTTTGAAAAAAAAAAAATAGAAAAGAAGCAGACCATAGACCAGAATATGTAGCCAATACACATTCACTAGTGCTGTGTGTGTGGCAAGTAATCCCCAATCGAACACTTAAATCCAAATGTTGCACGCAATCGAATTGGCAGCGCAAATTAGGCATTTCCGTTGCGAGTTTCATTGAAAACTGTTGTTTAGTAGTTGCCAGATAATTATATACCAGCAGCAGTTGCTCTTGTACGTATTGTGGCAGGTGGTTTGTGGCTTTTGTAATATTTAAGTGCAATAAATAATTTTCTAAGAAATTTATTTTTGATTGTATAGGACTTAGCAATTTGTGCTTTAACTCTAAAATTTTAGATGTATTGCGAACAAAGAAGAGAGCTTAAATGTTATGTTACAAATATAGGTTCTCGATAAAAGTTATTTGAGTTTTATTTTTTCGGTCGGATAATTGCATTTTTTGAGCTCTTTTTTGGCTTGGGTATAACAGTTATTTTTGAGTTTTTTTACTAATCTTTAAATACCAGTTGTTTTAGGATTTTTTTATTTCTATCGAAAATAACAGTAATTTTGTGATTTTTTATTTCTCTCGCTAAATAACAACTATTTTTTGAGCTTCTTATTTCGCTCCATAATAACAGATGTGTATTGAGTTTTATTTTTCGCACCGAAAATAATACTTATTTTTTATTTTTTTTTTCGCCTCATAAAATAGCTGTTATTATTCTAATTCCGTCGTCAAGCCAAGAATTTTAAAACAATATCA
Organism: Eurosta solidaginis; assembly: GCF_040869045.1. Classification (NCBI taxonomy): domain Eukaryota; kingdom Metazoa; phylum Arthropoda; class Insecta; order Diptera; family Tephritidae; genus Eurosta; species Eurosta solidaginis. The sequence goes on along the minus strand of NC_090323.1, from coordinate 13,502,481 downwards.
ATCGCACCGTAAAATATGCAGTCTTAACTCTTATGTTTGACACTTGGACTGAACTTCCAGGAGAACCGCACTGTAGGTGCTTTACCTCTTATCCAACTCTCTAACATTACAACTGCAACATAAGGCAGTGTCCAATGCCCGATAAGGGCCACACATATTTAGAAAAAATCTCTCCCATTTATAAAAAAATTGTTGAATACTTTCTTGTTGGCTTAACTTCAAAAACACGCCCTGGGAATCAGTGGAGTATCATGGATGGGGAGTCCTTTGCTGGATAAGAATCCGCTACTAATGCTACTAACCCGAAGGCACGCAAGCGATGGTTAGACACATTAAACCTTCAGTGTTTTGTAGAGGTTTGTAGCCTCTTTTAACAAACATGACTTACCGTTGATAGCTGAAGATCGTTTCTCATTGTATGATGGGCACATAATCTAAGTTATTTTACATAGCTGCAATCACTTCCACCTTACGTATAGAAAAAGGTGAAAATGCAGCTGTTGTGAGTATCTGAGATTGTATAAATTTCCTTCGATCCTGCAACATCAAAAGTTGGTCCACGCTATGCTAACTCGACAGCCGTCTCATTGATTGTCTGTTGTTGTTGTTGTAGCGATAAGAACACTACCCCAAGGCCTTGGGGGTGTTATAGATGTTGATGGTCCTTTTCCAGATGCAGATCCGGTACGTTCCTTCAACAAGCACCTTTAAGGTACTAGCCCGACCATTTCAGGTATGAAACCTTCTAGGCCATTCCGCCTTCCCACCCCCTAGATCCATGAGGAACTTGGGGTCGCCAGAGCCTCTAATGTTAAAAAAAAAGGATTCGCCACGGGTAGGTGAGGTTGCCAATTGGGTTGCTGGCTGAATAGGTTGTGCTACGCAACCCCTTGAATCGATTTGGTATTTAAGTCGCCTTTTACGTCAGGTACACCTGCCGCGGGTATATTCTAAGCCCCCTAAACCGCTTGCCCCACACGTTACGATGCCCCCAATGCGTAGAAACGCTGCGACGACTACCAATGGTCCTGCACTGACAAAACAGACTTGATCATTACAAAAAGCAGTCTACCTATCAAAATCTGGAAATAAAGTTTACTCATTGAGTTCGGAAAATGCAAAGATACGAATTTCAGTCCCTGCTGTTCTCATTATAGATGACAGCTCTTTGCCAAATGACTCCTAGAGGATCAGTCTAACAAGGTAAATCATCCGCCGGAGTAGTATCTGCATCATCACCGATGCTCTCGTTCATCTGGCTACACTAAAGGTAAGCACTCCCTCACTTCAATATCACTGTTAGCCACACAGTTATTCATCTGCTACCCCGCGCTATCATACCGTCTATCAGCTATTCAATATACTCTCGAGGACCAGTGTGTTAGCTGTTCCTGAGAGTGTGCTCCTCATCTGGAAGAGCGCGTAACTGCTGGGACGCCATTTATTTGGCCCTATTCGGGCGCTATTTATGCAGTTTTTTTTAATTCTTTCGCTAAAATTGAAATGTGGAGTATCGGCTTGAGGCCCTTGACGTGTTTTAAACCCATATTGATGGTACTCTGAGCTTTACGCACCATTATTCGCAGTAATAAATGAGTAGCTCCAGTCACGAATGATTTCGATGGTGTATAAGGTTAATATTGACATCTTTAATAGTTTGTGATATAGTCGGCCTGGTTTTTAAGGAGCTAGTTCCAGAGAGCGTTGTACCTATTACAGGCAAAGGAAAGTCAATATAGATGAATCTGCAAAGTATGGAAAGTCCCGTAGTTCAAACAATCTACCTTGAATCCGCTTCAGGAATATTAACAATGCTGACATTTAATGTTTTAGCGAGGAAAAATCCATTGCAGAGATTAACAGAATTGAAGTCACTTAACCCAAGAATACACACAGAAGAGATTCCTAACAAAATAGCAAATTTAAACTACTTTTCTTCCCTCTATCCTTCTACTCAACTTTGCTCGCTAACACTTTATCAAATTTCTTTCTATTTTTGTTTCTAATATTTTGCAAAGAGTTGACTCAAAGGCTCGCACGCATTTCTCAACAACTTTTTTAGGTACTTTTACGCGCACTTGGGTTCTTTGTTGTTCCCAGATCATGGCCGCTAGTTGGCGGCAGCGTACAACACCAAACTCGAAAACGGAAGTTTATTATATAATAAAGTAGGTAGCTGAGCAAGAGTTTGGTATGCATGAGCAAGTGGATCCCCAAGCAAAGGCCGCCATAAATCACACATCGTTGGAATGTTGAGCGCGGCGAAAAAAAAGAACTCAAAAAAATGAAGAACGCGCAAAAGTAAGAACACAAAAAGCAAAATGAGGTGGATGAGGGAAAAATTTAAAATGCTAGCAACTCTGCATATAAGAAAATTGAATGAAGGGAAAACAGCTTATATGCACTTATGCTAATAATAATTTTGGAGGGCCACTTTGAGCAGCGCTCCAACAGCTGGAAACAGTGAAGAGGATTCTTGTAGTACCGAGTCGTGCAATTAACAGTGATGTAAGAAATAAATATTTAAAAAAAATAGATCAAAGGTCGCTTAATGGTAACAACAAAGTGAAGTTCGCAGATCTCGTTCATCCGGAGCTCATATACCCAGATGTAGCAAATAAAAGTGATTTTCAAAAGAAGCGAGATTTTTATGCTTCCTTTATCTTCAACGCAAAAAGGATCATACTGGTTATGTTATTGTTCAGGTGAATTAAGGTTGAATGGGTGAACTGGCGAAGGCAGGGAGAATAAGTTAGACAGATAGACGTGTATACGAAGACTAGACTTGAAATCGAATTAACTGATAGATATCACGACAGGTGTCAAATTGAATGAAAACATTCACAACACAGTAGGGCCACTATTAGAGCTTGACAGACTCATATCACTAAGATCGTTGTCATGTCGGCAACATTTGTTAAATATATTCGCAACTGTTACTCCTCGGACACCCGCAAGGTTACCTACTAAATAGGTTAAGGAAAGACATCTTTATGATCACTGCCACAGTCTCGGGCCACTGTCTGCTTGGCCTGCACTCGGAGAGAATTGGGATCCCTTTTGACAATATTTGAAGAAGCTGCGGCGAGGAGGCTAGCAAAGAAACAGTCGTGCACTACCTGTGTGTATGCCCAACTCTGGCACACATTATTTTTCTAACTATGGGCAGTTATATACTGGCGAAACTTAGGGAATTAGCTAAATGCTTTGTGAAATATATCAGCCCGTTTTTTGTTCGCAACAAACGGTTCGAACGGAGTACCGAACAGCCATACGATATGACCAGCAATTGGTTCCAGGGGAAATTTGCATCAAAATGGCGCCCCTTGTGCTACTTGGGCTCCTATCTTTGATATGCGGGCGGCAATGTAACCAACCAACCAACCAGGATCGATGCGGATGCATTTATGGTCAGGTATTTTTACTCGGCACCCAACACTGCCGACCGTGTCCCATATTGAAAGCTCCAGGATCCACCTATAGTACTACTTTTTACTGAAACCAAAAGTATACTTTAAGGGGCTATAACACTGTTAGAAGATAAAATTATGTGAAAACGACATTGGAATTGAAAAGAACATGGGAAGAAACTATAGAGTTTCTATAGATTTATATCAACAATGACATATCGCACACTTACATCAATAGGGAACTAACTCAAAAGTCTGAAGTTTCGAAACTATGAGGCTCATAGTATGAGCACCTACTGAACTGTACCGATTTACTTATGCCCCCGCAAATCAGCGAAAAAATACTTTCTAAAAAAATAAAATTGCACTGGCTTATATGGAGGACTCAGTTTTTCGTGTTTTTTCAACATTTCGATGTAGACCAAGTGACATTAAAAAACCTTTCGGCAGTGTAGGATTAAATAAAACAAGTTATATTCTCAGATCTCCTCAACATAAGCTTTAAATTTAGGGACGGTCTTTTGAAACTTTTTCATTCCAGTGTTTTGCTCAGCAAAGGCATCTCAACCTCCGATAGGACGTGACAAATAATAATTATATGTGTCTCCGTATCTTCATTTTAATCTAAACCTTCGAGGTAAGACCTTATACAACACTGTGTTCAGACACATCTGGGTATAGAAATTATAAAAAATCTAGATCACAGTCTAGCAAGAAGCGAAAATAAATGAGTGAATAAAAAAGGAAAAACAAATGAGTTGAACCTCGCGGTCATCAAAGTAAAACACGAGACCTGAACGCATTAAAGTTTCAACAAAGTACAATCTACATACTTCCACACACACAGACTACTCAGGTACTAAGCAAGCAGCTGGCCGCAAGGTTGAAGAGATTTGTATCGCGTGCAAACAGGTGTAAAGAGTTGTGAGCTCGGGATAAGCAGCATTCTCAGTGTATAATAAACATAAATTATAAATGAATTAAATTCCACAGTTTACTTAAGGCTGGTGTGTTTTGCTTTGAGTCGCAAATGGTTAATCAGCTAAAAAAGCAAAAACAAAAAGCGCGCAAAAAAACAAGAATACATACTTTGTAAATTTATGCGCTTGACGAGTTGCTCGCACACAAAAGGGCATATGTATCAACTATAAAAGAAGCTTTTGCGATAAAGTGATAATAAATGTTGTGTATGTAGCGGCAGCAGTAAAAAGCAGCAAGAACAACAACAATATAAAGTAAAGAAATCTGTTAATGCTTTTACGCAAATTGGCCAGCTGTTTGTTTGTTTGTCGGCAGCAGCAGCAACAGCAACAACATCACCTGTTAATGCTGATAAAATAAACATGAAATGAAGACAAGAAACAAGATAACTGGCCCTTAAGCCATTATTTATTTACAAACATTCTAACAAATATGCCATGGTGCTACTGGCCGCACGGTCGGATTAAAGGAGTGTAATTTAAAAATAATTTATTAAACGGCTTGTGAGGAATTTAAAACTATGCAAACGAGACTGATTAAAAGTAGCATCAAAGGAAATGGGTTTTATTATGTTGTTGTGGTTGTTGTTGTAAAGATACGAGTTTTATTAAGGCAAGTCTAAGCGTAGAAACACGAAAAAAAAACAATTTACTATTGATAACGAAGTTTAATAATGAGTTACTAATTTTTAATCGGAAACTATCGACTTATTATCGATAAATTATCGTTTATTTATGGAAAAGTTATCGATATGTTACCAAAAATGTATCGGGAAGTAAACGACAAGTTATAGATTTGTCACCAAAAAGTTTTTGATATGCTATCGAAAATCTATCGATTTTCTATCGAGAAAATATCGGTTTTTCAACGAAAAATTACCGAACAATTATTGATCTTTTATAAAAATACTATCGGGCTAAAAGTTACTGACTTATTATCGGAAAGTTATCGATTATCTATTAGACAGTTATCAGTTTAGTTATCAAAATGTTACCGTACCATATCGATACGATAGCATATCGAAAAGTTGTCGATTATTTAACAAGAAGTCTTCGATATGTTAACCGACATGTTATGAATTTGTTAACGGCGTTCAATCGTTTTGTTATCGAAATTCTATTGATCTGCTATCAAGAAAATATCGATTTTTTATCGATTATCTGTCAGAAAGTTATCGATTTGTTACCAAAAAGTTACTGAAATGCTATCGAAAAGTTATTGATTATTTATCAAAAAGTGTTCGATATGGTAACAAAAATGTATCGAGTTTCTATCGAAAGGTTACAGTCATGATACGAATTTGTTAACGGCATGCAATAGTTTTGTTATCGAAAAGCTATCGATTTTTTATCGAGAAAATATCGCTTTTTTATCGAAAAAATATCGATTTTTTATCACCTGAGAGAGGCTGTTCACGGCTATAACCAAATTTGTATTCACTCTTACAGCGAGGCTGCACTAAAAGCGCTTGGATCGGTCACATGTAAGTCCAGGACAGTAGAGAAGTGCCGCAAATCTTTTAACAAGATCGCTGAGCAAACTTCTCCCAGTTTGGCATGGGTGCCTGGATAATCGGATATACCGGGAAATGAGATGGCTGACGAACTTACAAGTTGGGGCACATCCGTTAAGCTTTCGTTGTCCTGGAAGGGATTGAGCAGGCCGCTCGCTACCTGTAAGCTCACTTTGAAAGGGATTTTCCTTAGGGAAGCGGGTGTGAGATGGAAAAATCTTGAATCCTGCTACCACACTAAGCTCGTGTGGCATGAATGGAACGCGAGACTCACGCAAGTCACCTTCTTCTTGGAAGAGGGACATATGCCTGGTGTTCGGAATTATAAACGCCCACATAGCAATCGGGAGGCATGCACAACGGGTGGGCGCTCCCTATAATGATTACTGCAGGAGCTGCAAAGGCGAAGAGGAGATAGAAACAGTCAAGCATTTTCTGTGCGATTGTCTTGCGCCTTGGCGCAAGAGGAAGAAATCTCTGGGATCTCCCTTCTTTGACGATCTTTGTGATCTGGCTAAGAAATTCCTAACGTTTGCTGAATCGACGTGTTGGTTTGAGTAGGGGAGTGATCCACGTGGTATGACAATGGGACCTTTTTGGGCCTAAGTGCACTGTTCGCACCTGTGGGCACTTTAACCTAGCCTAACCTATCAAAATACTATCGAGTTGTCAACAAATTATCGGTTTAATACCGACAAACTTTCTTTGGAATTTTACGAATTTGTTATCAGCGTATTATCGATTTATTATCGACGCCTCGAATGACATACCAATGCTAAAGGGGCATATAATGTGCATAGGTAACCCCGATGCTACAATGGGTAGGATACTTCTCTTGCCTATTGGCAGACCTGCCGAACTACATGGTGATTTGTTATGAAACGTATATCGGTAAAACTTCTCTTTAAAATCGATGACACATTTGTAACCCGGCTTTAAGAAGCTGATAGCAGTACATGGCGAATGAATGGGAGCTTTGGGGACATTTAGAAAGGAAGAGAGTATTAAGCACTTGATTGGTCTACGAGGTTGAAATATCTTAACGCGCATAACATTGGCTGTCTTGTGGAGCTTAGTTCGGCTGAAATCACAATGAGCCAGCCGGCCTTAGTGTAGCCCTCTACTTTCGAGGATAATCGCTCTAACCTAACAAAGCTATAATTAAAAACACCACAAAATATTCCAATACCTATAAATAATGCACCATTGCGGTTCATCTGCTGTACAAGCACTCAAAAATAGTAATGCTTTATGATTTTTAAGAAATAAAGGTCAAACAACATACTCTTTTTTGATGTATATTGGAACGGTTTTCCGTTATCCCTTATCAAATTTGGTTTCGAGACAAACCGGCTTCAGCGTTGTGCCATCATCAGTGTCGATTTTCGTTCTGATCTGTTATTGTCGTTTGTCTTGTATTTGTATTTATGGATGCTTGTGTATATTTATGTATATGTGCTGTGTGTTCATTCAGAATGGAAGGTGGTTTTTACTGATCGATTTATGTTGCTTACTGAGGCAGGTAAAATTCAGTAATTCTAGTCGTTTGACTTTCTTTGTGGGTTTGTTGTTTTGTGTTGACTCTTACTCTTTTTTGTATTTTTCTGTACGCACACTCTTGCTTTAGTCAGCCGAGTCCCTAATTAAGTCGAAATACTACACTATTTCCGAACATATGCGCGAGTTATGTGAAACACGGTAGCTCTCTGCGGCTACTGTGTGCATCTCTGATTCATTCAATACAAAATCTAGAAAATTTTTTTTTGTTTTCAATTTCAAAGCTATCGCCTTTTTATTTGCAATCTTTTATTTCTGATATTTAAAAAAAAATCTACAATTCGCTTCCATTCAAGCCGAATTTAGTTATTCTCATTACCCCCACATATGCCAGCTCCTAGTATGAATTGGACCACAAAAATGTTTAAGCATACACACATGTGTGTGTGTGTGAGAGCTTCTTTCCATACATCACCAGCTCCCTCTGAGCATTCAACACGCAATCTGTATCACACATTTGCACATTTTTTTCTTTTTAACACACACCTTTACGACTAACACTCGCTCTCCAACAGCTTTTGTTGCATTTCCATTTTACATGCCGCTAGTGAAATCAACTGATGAACTGCAACAACATACATACATACATCAATGTGCAAATATATATGTATGAATATGCAGGAATGGTAGATTGAAGCTTACAGGTCATTCCTATCTATCCAAGCCATCCTTAATTCTTCATACTCATTCAACACTTTGCAGGCTTGCTAAAGCTCAACACGTTTTGAAAAATGAATTAATGCAATGAATGGTTGTTGTGTTTTTGTCTTATTCTTCTTTTTTCAAGCTTGCTTTACATGCAAAATAGGAAATGAAAGCAGACAGAATTATCCTTTAGAATGCTCTTTCACTTTCAAGCAATTTTCTTTAATTGCATTTCTTGTGAGTTTGTGCGCTTTAAGTTTGATGCGGTGGCGATGGCGGTAATGTCGGCACACCTTTGACTTTTCATCAGCTTATTACGTATCCTTTTCATTACTTGACATTCAGCTTACTTCAGTAAAGACAAATGTATTTATGTGCATACATAGATATATACATACATATAAAATTTAGCAGGATATGATGTGTGTGCATATGCGCCAAATTGCAGTCTCTTTTAGCTTTGCAATTTTCTCAAGTGACTTGTTGCTTTTCTTGCATTTGAAAGTAAGTTTTTTTTTTTCAAAAAAAAAGTAAAAAAGTAAACGAAAAGATCCTTATACTCTCCGTCAGTTGGCTAGGTTATGTAAATACACACATAATTACTACTTAACTACAACGAAAAGTCAAGGCAGAGTGAAAGCTTGGCGAGTATTTGAGGTAGGTAGACCTGGATAAAGCACACATACTCATGTGTGAAGGTAGTCATGTTAGTGGCTTACGATAGTAGCATGGTTGGTTCAAAAACAGTCGCAGTCAAGGTTACGCGACTGTTTTTGTGATATCTTAAACCTGCAGGATTTAAATAAGCCTTAAACTTTAATTTAATATCTTGAAAATTAATACTCGGAGCTCAACTCAATTTCATACCATAAACAATACTTTCGTATGACGGACGGGTTTATGTGCCTCTGTGCGGTATGTGGGTATGTGGGTATATGGGTCTGATAAATCTGGTGGATAGTAAGAATCTTTAAATTAATTATTTGTACTCTTGAATCACTTGAATAGTAGAGGAAACTCAGTTGAAATTCATGAAGCTCCATTGTGACGTCAGATTAAAATACTTGCATAGTTGCTGCATGGCAACTGTATGTTAAACTGTATGGATAAATCCTCCGAAGATGGGAGTAAGATGAGACCGCGTTATTAATGCCAAGTTCTGGCAAACTCCTGACAATTACTAGTCAAATATCCTAATAAGAACCTCTGGCGCAACTTGACGCAATTAACAAGTTGTACCATTGAAAAATAAGATAAATGTAAGGCGCGACAACCTCCGAAGAGATTTTAGGCCGAGCTTCTCTTCCAATTTGCGTCGTACTCCTTTTAATTTTTCCTACAAATTGGCGGATGGGACCTACTTATTTTATGCCGACCCGGAACGGCATCTGCAAGGCAGATGAGTTTTCACTAAAGCTTTTCATACCAGAAATACACTAGGAGTGCTTGCCAAACACTTTCGAGGGGCGAAACCGCTTAGAAAAATGTTCTTCTAATTGAAAACCCTTGTTTCTAAAATTTTGATTCCGTGTATTTTGTCCTCACGGACAACTTCGACCACAGTTTACCGCATGAAACAGATAAATCAGCAATAATCAAATACATCACCAAAAGGAAAGGCAAAGAACCTGTTTGACTTCCGCATATGCGCCAACGCAACTATAAGTTTTTTCTAGGCCCTTCCTGCACAAATACATGTAACAGCTTGGGCTAAGCAACAGTTGGGATCTTGCTATGCCCAGACACCCAAATAATTTTTATTTAAAAATATCTTGCGGCAACCGCAAGCGATTTCAGACACTCGTCGACTACACACAAACCAGGGTTTTTAAGCTCAGCGCTTCGATTGCTCTATGACTTTCCGAGAATATGTTAAACTTCCTAACACATTACGGCATGGGGCAATACCTGCACAATCATCTGTCTTGCTACGACGAATTTAGTAAGATCCTGGAGTGCCTCTTGTCACTTAGTCTGAAATCCTGCATCTCGAAGCCTATAAATAGCCTGGGCTTCGGCTATCCTCAGCGCTCGAGTTGTCCTTATATCTGTTATATCTTATAACAGCCTAAAAAAGGCTGCTTGAGTAGACCTGCATTTACAATAGGCATGCTGCGATGTCGATAATCGCTCTCTAGGAATCCTGCTACGTATGTATAAATCCATAAGGTGCTCCAGTGCTTTAATAGGAACGAAGACAGACTTAGGTTAGGTAGGGTTAGGTTACAGTGACCACCGCTGCGAGCACCAGTGCACTTAGGCCCAAAAAGGTCCCATTGTGATACCACGTGGATCTCTCCCTTACTCAAACCAACAGGTCGATACAGCAAAGGCCAGGAGTTTCTTAGGTTCCAACTTATCCAGATCACAAAGATCGTCAAAGAAGGGAGATCCCAGAGATTTCTTCCTCTTGTGCCAAAACGCGGGACAATCGCACAGAAAATGTTTGACTGTTTCTATCTCTCCTTCGTCTTTGCAGCTCCTGCAGTAATCATTATAGGGAGCACCCAGCCGTTGCGCGTGCCTCCCGATTGTTATGTGGCCGGTTATAAGTCCAACCACCAGAGATATGCCCCCTCTACCAAGAAGGAGGAGACTTTTTGTGCGTCTCGCGTCCCATTCAGGCCACACGAGCTTAGAGTGGTAGCAGGATTCAAGATTTCTCCATCTCACACCCGCTTCCCTAAGGAAAATACCCTTCAAAATGAGCTTACAGATAGCGAGCGGCATGCCCAATCCCTTCCAGGACGACGAAAGCGGAACGGATATGCCCCCTCTTGCAAGTTCGTCAGCCATCTCATTTCCCGGTATATCCGAGTGTGCAGGCACCCACACCAGACTGAGGGAAGTTACATGTGAGCGACTCAAGTGCTTTTAGTGCAGCCTGGCTATCAGAGTATATACAAATTTGGTTATAGCCGTGAGCAGCCTTCCCCAGGTGATCAGCGGCCTCATTTATGGCAGCCACCTCTGCCTGAAAGATGCTGCAATGATCGGGTAGGCTAAATGCTAGATTCCGCCCTAGTTGAGGTGTAAAGACACTGATACCCACCTTATTATCCAGTTTGGAGCAGTCAGTATATATCTGCAGCCTATCGCTCAGGTCCGGCGACTCCTTCAACCAACAATCCCTATCCGGGTAATAACCTCGTACTTCGTATTGAAAAATACAGTCAGAGCGTAATAGTCCGACTAAGGTGAATCCAGATACTCAAGGATGGCTGCATGACCATCCATGAGAGCTCTTCTCCACCCTGCAGGCATCGAAATAGCATTTTTCTTTTTCTGCTATTTTAAATATAGAAGTTTGAAAGGCAAATGTCTATAGTTGAAATATATATATATGTTGGTTATATTCATAAAATTAATTTACGACTTTTGTAATTAAGATTTGACTTACGTAGTATCGAAGATAATGGACTAGTACATACCTGTAACAAAAAAAAAAAGTTAATGAGTACCTTGAAGTATATAAACTTTTTCGAGAGAAATAACGAAATCAAAATATAACTGTTACTCTGCGACCGAAATAAAAAAAACTGTCATCAAAACTGTTAATTTCCTAGCGAATTAGAAATCTCAAAAAAACTGTTGTTTTTCAAGCGGAATAAAAAACTCAAAAAGTAACTGTTAATTTCCAAGCGAAATAAAAACAAGTAAGGAAGGTGGGAACATAAGGGAAAATAACCATGTAGGAAAATGAACCGAGGGTAACCCTGGAATGTGTTTGTATTACATGTGTATCAAATGAAAGGTGTTAATGAGTATTTAAAAGGGAGTGATCCTTATTTCCATAGGTGGACGCCGTTTCGTGATATCGCCATAAAGGGGACCAGGGGTGACTCTAGAATGCGTTTGTACACTATGGGTGTCAAACGAAAGGTATTAATGAGTATTTTTAGAGGGCGTGGGCCTTAGTTCTATATGTGGACGCCTTTTCGAGATATCGCCATAAAGGTGGACAGGGGTGACTCTAGAATTTGTTTGTACTATATGGGTATCAAATTAAAGGTGTTAATGAGTATTTTAAAAGGGAGTGGGCCTTAGTTCTATAGGTGGACGCCTTTTCGGAATATCGTTATAAAAGTGGACCAGGGTTGACTCTAGAATTCGTTTGTACGATATGGGTTTCAAATGAAAGGTGTTAATGAGTATTTTAAAAGAGCGTGGGCCTTAGTTCTATAGGTGGACGCCTTTTCGAGATATCGCCATAAAGGTGGACCAGAGGTGACTCTAGAATTTGTTTGTACGATATGGGTATCAAATGAAAGGTGTTAATGAGTATTTTAAAAGGGAGTGGGCCTTAGTTCCATAGGTGGATGCCTTTTCGAGATATCGCCATAAAGGTGGGCCAGGGGTGACTCTAGAATTTTTTTGTACGATATGGGTATCAAATGAAAGGTGTTAATGAGTATTTTCAAAAGGAGTGGGCCTTAGTTCTATAGGTGGACGCCTTTTCGAGATATCGCCATAAACGTGGACCAGGGGTGACTCTAGAATGTGTTTGTATGATATGGGTATCAAATTAAAGGTATTAATGAGGGTTTTAAAAGGGAGTGGCCCTTAGTTGTATATGTGAAGGCGTTTTCGAGATATCGACCAAAATGTGGACCAGGGTGATCCAGAACTTCATCTGTCGGGTACCGCTAATTTATTTATATATGTAATACCACGAACAGTATTCCTTCCAATATTCCAAGGGCTTTTGATTTCGCCCTGCAAAACTTTTTCAGTTTCTTCTACTTAATATGGTAGGTGTCACACCCATTTTACCAAGTTTTTTTCTAAAGTTATATTTTGCGTCCATATTGGCGGCCACCGTGGTGTGATGGTAGCGTGCTCCGCCTACCACACCGTATGCCCTGGGTTCGAACCCCGGGCAAAGCAACATCAAAATTTTAGAAATAAGGTTTTTAAATTAGAAGAAAATTTTTCTAAGCGGGGTCGCCCCTCAGCAGTGTTTGGCAAGCGCTCCGGGTGTATTTCTGCCATGAAAAGCTCTCAGTGAAAACTCATCTGCCTTGCAGAAGCCATTCGGAATCGGCATAAAACATGTAGGTCCCGTCCGGCCAATTTGTAGGGAAAATCAAGAAGAGCACGACGCAACTTGGAAGAGAAGATCGGCCTCAGATCTCTTCGGAGGTTATCGCGCCTTACATTTATTTTTTTTTTTGATATTTTGCGTCAATAGACCAATACAATTACCATGTTTTCTCCCTTTTTTCGTATTTGGTATATAATTATGGCATTTTTTTCAATTTTCGTAATTTTCGATATCGAAAAAGTGGGCGTGGTCATAGTCGGATTTCAGCCATTTTTTACACCAACACAAAGTGAGTTCAGATAAGTACGTGAACTGAGTTTAGTAAAGATATATCGATTTTTGCTCAAGTTATAGTGTCAAAGGCCGAGCGGATGACAGACGGTGGACTGTGTATAAAAACTGGGCGCGGCTTCAACCGATTTCGCCCTTTTTCACAGAAAACAGTTATCGTCCTAGAATCTAAGCCTCTACCAAATTTCACAAGGATTGGTAAGTTTTTGTTCGACTTATGGCATTAAAAGTATCCTAGACAAATTAAATGAAAAAGTGCGGAGCCACGCCCATTTTGAAATTTTCTTTTATTTTTGTATTTTGTTACACCATATCATCACTGGAGTTGAATGTTGGCATAATTTACTTATATACTCTAAAGATATTAACTTTTCTTTTAAAATTCGAATTTAAAAAATTTTTTTTTTTAAAAGTGGGCGTGGTCGTTCTCCGATTTTGCTAATTTTTAGTAAGCAGACATATAGTAATAAGAGTAACGTTCCTGCCAAATTTCATCATGAACAGCAGCAAAACTTCTAAATTACCTTCTTTTAAAAGTGGGCGGTGCCACGCCCATTGTCCAAAATTTTACCATTTTTCTATTCTGCGTCATAAGTTCAACTATCTTACCAAGTTTCATCGCTTAATCCGTATTTGGTAATGAATTATCGCACTTTTTCGATTTTCGAAATTTTCGATATCGAAAAAGTGGGCGTGGTTATTGTCCGATATCGTTCATTTTAAATAGTGATTTGAGATGAGTGTCCAGGAACCTACATACCAAATTTCATCAAGATACCTCAAAATTTACTCAAGTTATCGTGTTAACGGACAGACGGACGGACGGACGGACGGACATGGCTCAATCGAATTTTTTTTTCGATACTGATGATTTTGATATATGGAAGTCTATATCTATCTCGATTCCTTTATACCTGTACAACCAACCGTTATCCAATCAAAGTTAATATACTCTGTGAGCTCTGCTCAACTGAGTATAAAAATTTAAAAATAATTATCAAAGGAGAAGTAATTGAATTCTTGTAGCAGCGCAAAAAAATATATTCCTTGTTAAATCAGGGCTCGTATTACGTGCTACGATCAGTGACTGAAAACCATTTTCACTCCAGCAATAAAACAAAATAAATAAATGTAAGGCGCGATAACCTCCGAAGATATTTTAGGCCGAGCTTCTCTTCCAATTTGTCGTGCTCCTCTTGATTTTCCCTACAAATTGGCCGGACGGGACCTACATGTTTTATGCCGACTCCGAACGGCATCTGCAAGGCAGATGAGTTTTCAGTGAGAACTTTTCATGGCAGAAATACACCCGGAGCGCTTGCCAAACACTGCTGAGGGGCGACCCCGCTTAGACAAATTTTCTTCTAATTGAAAAACCTTATTTACTTTGATGTTGCTTTGCCCGGGGTGTAAACCCAGTGCATACGGTGTGGTAGGCGGAGCACGCTACCATCACACCACGGTGGCCGCCGAAAGTTCTTTTAATATGTATTATAATCGGAAAATAGCTATTATTTCGAGAGAAATAAAGAACTCGAAAAATAACCGTTACTCTGCGAGCGAAATAAAAAATTCGGAATATAACTGTCAATTTCCGAGAAAAATCTCAAAAAGTAACGATTAATTTCCGAGCGAAATAAAAAGGTTGAAAAATAATTATGACAGGAGAAGAAGTTAATGGATTCTTGTTGCAGCTCAAAAAAATATATTCCTTGTAAAATCAGCTTACGGCATGAGTGATACGAATCTCTTACTAAACTTCCAGTAATATGCATACATTAATGTACTTATGTATAAAAATGCATCTTTATAAATATTTTGACTTTACAAAATCCTTTGTAAGATTAATGACTTTAACCGCCTCAAAATTCAAATTGAAGCTATACGATTTACTTACTATAAATTGCAAGCGTAATCAATTATTTATTTTTATTAAAAATATTGAAAAGGGGAAAATTTTACTTAGCACTTCGTCAACATTCACGAAGGTAATCAATCAAATCTGTTCAACACTTGCCATGTGAACGTGCCGCGGTGGACACTGACAGCTGTCAATTTGGCGAGAAAGAAGAATGAATGATACTCGTACACATGTGAAGCGAAGAGCAAGAAGAAGCATATAAGATTTTATGATACTCAAAAATAAATATCATGAAAAGAGTCATGTCAGCTTGTGAAGGTTTATATTTGACATATTTATTATACCAGATTCTCATAAAATATGTACACAAAAACGTACATGAAATACACATTTGTTTTTATGTTTATAAGGGTGGTGCTTATAAGTGAAATGAACGATGTATATTGGACGATTGAACGACTTTTCATCATCTCCTCTTCAAACGACAATACCACATTTAAGGTTGCAACATATACATTTCGGTCTCGATTTAGGGCTGTTAAGGTGTACTGCACAGCTATCAAAGTTCAACTCTCACTTTTGCAACTACGTGATACAATGGCCCCAACGCTTAGAATCTCACCTAACTGTGAGGTGGACAGAACTCTTTGGGAAACAGAGAGTTCAAATACTAATTATGGGGTCTACCACGTTATCCCCAAAATCAAAATCCCCAAAACAAAATCCCCAAATCAAAATCCCAAATCAAAATCCCCAAAATCAAAATCCCCAAAATCAAAATCCCCAAACTCATAATCCCCAACACAAAATCCCCATTTTATGTGTGAAATAAATTCAAATTAGGTTTAAAATCGCCGGTACCAAAAAAGGCTAATAATCCATACCAACTTTCTGCATAGGCGGCCTTCGGCCGCGCTTATAAAAAATAACCCTGCGCTACGCCATGCCAAGTCCGGGTGTGTGGTATTACCGTGGCTACCGCCACGTTGATGTCATTTTGCATAGTACACGCTTCTGTTAGCTTGTTCGAATTAGAGCTACTAGCAGTCCTTGATTTTGGGGATTTTGAATTTGGGGATTTCGTGGCACTCCCCTAATTATGGCGGAAAAACAGGAGCTGGTATCTAAGCACCGAATTTCAAGAAATCAATACCAACGGGACGCTACCCCACCATTTTTTCAGACAGAAATCCACGCAATAGAAATTTGCGGTACAGAATGTCTACGGAGAGGCCTATCCTCAAAGCTATACACATTATACCAGGCAGCTAGGTAGCTTTGCGTGCTTTGCAGTCGTAAACAATGGTTAAGCTAGTGGACGAATGAGTCTTAGATGATATGGGAGCATCAGAGTATTCGATCCAGGCATCAGAGACCTGAAGTTTATGAATCGCCAGACTAACTAACCAAGCAGTATGCTATAGCAGCATTCTATAGTTCACAGCCCTTCTACGGACACACAAATACACACACTAGTGAAAACATAAGTAACTGGTAAACAAAGCAATTGAGACAGGACTGGATTAATTGCCCAGGGCAAAGACAGGCAACATTGTTCATACCCCCCTCAACGAGAGTATCAGCAAAACTTATTCATCTAAGCAGAGAGGATCTACGAAATTACACTGTGACCAATATAGGGAACTGTAATCTATGATATCTACTTAGTAAGCTAAGACTATCCGATATATACATATGTCGCTTTTGTAAGCTGGATGATGAAAAGCCGGTTTACACTCTCTGCGAATTCGTCACTTTGGCCGGACAGTTGTCGTTACTCTTAGTTTAGTTGTGATATGGAGTAAAAGGTCGGATGATGTACTTGAATACAATAAAAACCTCCATATAAAGGAATAAACTGAAAGGTCAAGGTAATGATGTAACACTGAAAATTGATAATTTTAAAGTCACATGTAAATTTGGCTCTGATTGGATACGTTGAATGCTTAAAAGTAAGATCAGTATCAAACAAACTATAGAGCTAGCATGACCGTTATTAATTTGTGCGTATTAATTTATTAGCTATATTTTTTTTTACATGTATATACATATGCACTTAAACTTTATATGGACTACCAAGGCGATAACTTTAGCTACGTTTATGAAAATGTATATTGACTTATTAGCTGTATTTTTTACATGTATATACATATCCACTTAAACTTTATATGGACTGCTAAGTCGATGCCTTTAACTTGCATTTATGAAATTGTGTATTGATTTATTAGCTGTACTGTTTTACTTGTATATACATAAGCACTTGAGCTTTATATGGACTACCAAGTCGATAACTTTATCTATATTTATTAAATTGTTGCGCAGAAAATTAGTACTGCTAAATTTCAGTATGTATATACTCAGTTGCAACTGAAATGTGTCTATTCAATTTCTCTCTACACTATCCTCCACTTGTATGACCGAAAAGTGTGTGTGTTCATGATTCATCGCACCCGATTCGGCTATAGGTTACACACTATAACCAACTGAGATGCGTGTCTCCGCTGTTAACCACAAGCCGTTTTGTAGCGAGTTATTTAACCACTGCCGCGAGTATTCTATAACTGCCGCTAGTTGGATCGCCTTAACATTATCTAAGTGATGAAAGGCGTTTTTCTTACATGTAAATTTAGATGTATATACATGTAAAAAAAAAAAATCAGTTATTACGTAGATATGATTGCCACTCGGTAGGTCTCCTTAACATTGTCTAAGTGATGGTACGCGTTTTTCTTACCCGCAAATGTAGATGTATATACATGTAAAAAAAATTTATTATTACGTAGATATTACTGCCGCCAGATGAGTTTCCTTAACATTATCAAAGTGATGATGCGCGTTTTTCTTACCCGCAAATGCAGATGTATATACATGTAAAAAAATTAATTATACGTAGATATTTTCACATGTTTATTTGGACATGATTTGAAATATTCGATCCAGCAACTCAGCTACCTAAAAAATTCTTCGTTTGCATTTAGCTCATTTCGCTGCTGGGTATTTGTATTTGTTTAGGTTCATGATTCCTGTAAACACTTTTATTCCAATATAAATATTAGTATTACTCCCGTTCCTTTTCCTGTATGTTTGTATATATAAAGATATGTATGTATGTTTACTGCATGTCTATTATAAATATACAATCATGATAGTTTACATTACTTTTTTTTAAGTTTTGTTATTATTATTGTTTATTGTTGCTACTTAAGGCCGCTATAGTCTGCCCTTATACATCAACGGTATTATTTATTATACCGAACAAACAATGCCAATCGCCATATAAATAATAAATACAAATAAAAACACTCCGAAACATTACTGACAGTTTCATGAATGAAAGCAAATATAGAAAAATGTTAATAAATATAAGAAAAAAATAATATAAATATAAAATTAATGTAGCGTAAAATAACTGAAGCGTTATGATAACGATTTTGTTTATTACGGGATGAGTATGCTCTATATATAAATGAATGTCTGCTTTGATATATTTTATAAGTATGTACTTAACTGTGCATTGGTCCTTTGGGAATTGAAAAGCAAGTTTGTAAAAAAAGCTAAATAAAATTTGTTGTTAGTGCTACTTACGGAAAGATGCTCCAATTTGAAACAATAAAAGGGATAAGCAACGCTAAGCTCCAAACACAAAAGAAGGCAATTATTGGAAGATTATTTGGTTGAGTGGAAATATGAAATGGTCTTGAGGGGTTGAGTAGAGAGATTGAGTGGTCAATGCACTCTGGTTTTTCTTTATTTATTCATCATATTTCATATTAATTCCTTTTCGTTTTGGATGGAAACTAACAACAACAAAAAATATATACAAATGTCTACGCTCACATTTGGATATTTTAAGAGATTACACTGAAAGAAATTGTGCTAGTAAAATCAACAAATCGGTTCTGTTGTTCTTGACTTAACGGAGATTCGGTGAAATTGATCGAATTACGGTTAATTCGACCGAGTTCTTTGTCAAGCGAACAAATTAGTTTAGCCATTTCAACAGAAGAGAAATTGTCGCTCTTAAGTTTACAAAATTCTGTAAAATTGACAGATTCCTAATCAATCTAACTGATTTTTTTGTTAACACAACTGATCTCACTAGTGATCTCAACAGCGATCAACAGTCAATACATGAGCAAATTTCAAAGAGAATTTTACGCTCACTGCGCTCTCTACTTTGCACTTATGTATGCTGTGTACTATATATATGCACATATTTACGTACGTATATGGTAGCCGCCGTGGTGTGATGGTAGCTTGCTCCGCCTACCACACCGAAGACCCTGAGTTCATAACCCGGGCAAAGCAACATAAAAATTTTAGAAATAAGGTTTTTCAATTTGAAGAAAATTTTCCTAAGCGGGGTCGCCCCTCGGCACTGTTCGAAGAGCACTCCTAGTGTATTTCTGCCATGAAAAGATCTCAGTGAAAACTCATCTGCCTTGCAAATGCCGCAACATAGGTACTTTCGTACAAAGCTGTCGCAACAACTTTTTTTGTTCATTGACTACTAAAACGGTCAATTACGAATCAACGATTTGTGCGCAGTTGATTCAACATCTTGTTGCTATGGATAAAAATTTACAGAAATTTCGGATGAATTGACCCGTATTTCGGTTGATTTTACCAGTCTTTTTCTTCCAGTGTATAAATAATTCCGTCTAACAATGGTAATCTCTTTCATTTTCGTTCAGACTTTACTTTTCGTACGTTTTGTTGAATAGGAAGACAAAAACATTGTGCATATACATTAGCTATACGTCTCTGAGGCGAAACGAACGTTCGTTGCGTAATAGAGAATAAGGCCCTGAAACTAAATACTAACTAAATTTAAGTTCTGATGATTAAAGGCTTTTTTTATTCCTAGTTGACTAAAATGTGAAAAAAATAGTAAAAGATCTTTGAGGAAGGTTCTAAGTATACACTGAGCTTGTCAATTTCCATAGAGAAACTGGAAAAATTTATACCATATGCTTTGTCTTGTCTACTTTCAAGGCTTATGATATTTACAAATGCCTCGTCTTATGAAAACATTGCAAAGCTGACAAGAGGAAGTCACCATTATAAATGCAATACAGTTTTGAGATGGAAGCTTTGACATTGGAATAAATCTGCTGCAAAAAATATATAAATTTGTTGCTAATTTGTGTAGGTACCTGCATTTATCCCACCTACCAAAATGAGTGTCAAAAAAAAATCGAAAAAATCTACTTATAACACTTTGCTTAATTCTTGGCAAAAGACGATATCTGCAGCTTACTGAAAATGTCACTAACTAATTTTCCCATGAAAGCATACACGCTTCGTGTGGGTGACGTTCCCTTACATCTTTTTATAATTTTAAGGAGGCTTTAACTGCGACACCATCAGCACTAAGATAATAAAATATATAATTTCTTTCTGCAATAGTTACGAAATAATCCTTAAACATTGTTTCATAGATAGTTATCAAAATGATTCAGGGATAGCCTCGATGAATGCTGCAATTTTAACGAAACTCTTCCGAACTAGTTCCTGAACAATATCGAAATAGACTTGAGAGCAAACCGAATCGTGCAAAAGTAATAATGTTATGATTCAACAATCTTAAAAAAGTTCTACAGTTACTCCGAAATCCGTTTCGGAATCATCCAAGATACACATGAAATGTTGCTAAAAATTACACAATTATCATCCCTAAAATAATTCCGAAACTATTCCCAAATAGTTCAGAAGGTGTCGTGGACTGTTCACTAACGAAGGCGAAAAATCTCCGAAATGTTTCCGAAACGAAAATGAACCTAAAAAAAATCCGAATTGATTAAATCTCGAAAACAATACCCAAATATTTGCAAGATACTTCACTTCAACGTGTTAAATTCAAATTGATGTAGAATCAAGCCGGTTTCAGCATTGTATCATCTTTAGTGTAATTTTTCGACAAGAGAACGAAAACTGAAACCAATCATCATATATGTTATTTCTAATTCCTGTTTTTATGTACGGGTTCCTTTTTCGGTCTTATTTGGAATCAAAATCTATAAATAAGGTTTTGTTTGTAAACATGGAGATTCGGGCTATTAGCGAGCTTTGGGTAATTTTGGTCGTAGTGCTTTTGTTCTATGGCACTATTTTGAATATTTGCACTACATTACCTGCAGTTGCTCTCATACGCCGGTTGGCAGCGCAAGCTGTAAGTTTTAATTGATTGTTGAACAGCTGATTTCTGTTGGTATTTGATAAGAGACTTTTAGATTGGTTGCGCACGGATACGGCGCGTACTTACAAATGACAAAGATACTTAGTTCGGAACTGCAGGTTGTCGCTTTTGGTTTTGGAAGAAAAAAACTTCTATTTTCATTAAATTCCACTTAAGTATGCAAACATATGTATAACTCAGTTTATATATTTGAATCAGTTTCACTGCTTGCTTCAAGTTATCAATCAAATTTTAATTAAAAATGGTTTTTGTAAAACTCTTTCACAATTGTTAAGTTAATTATTTTTCATGTTAATTGGACAACACATGAATCATAAAATTCATCAAATTAAACAAAAACATGCATTTATATTTTAAATTACATTTACAGAATTTTGGTTTCATAATTTATTTTATATTTTTTTTGTTTTTAGCAAAATGAATGCATCAGTTATGTAGATATGCACATAATCGGTTTGCTACAGAACATATTTCTAATTCAGCAACGAGCAACAAAACAAATAATTTACGACATAACTAAATTTGTTAAAATTGTGCAGCAAAATAGCTCAAATAAATTAATTTATTTACATAATTCTGAAAACGCACAAGTATACTTAAGTTTCTACGTGCATATTATGTATATTATAAATATAATTGTAATAGATTTATGCATTTGGGTATAATTTCGTGCACATAATGGATATGGCATACATATGAAACTAAACCCAACAACCTAAAATGTAGGGCTGTACGATTATTTCATTACTCAAACTTTTGACTTATCACATTTCGTATTACACAATTAATCGCTTTATACTAATTTTTGATAAATTAAAGAGTTAACTTCATAAGGTAATCAGTCCTTTTATGTGTAAAGATGCTTGCTCACGGTATGAGGGAATTCATATTGCAAAGTTGTCGACTCATTTTCAAAAGGATAAAAGATAATCGAAAATATTATTTCACGAAAATGTTTTGATATGTTATCAAAAAGTTAAGAATTCGTTATAGAAAATGATAGAAATTATTAACAAAAATATATCGATTTGTTTTCGAAAAAGTAACGATTTGTTATTGAAACTTTCCCCATTTACTATAGAAACGTTATCAATATGTTGCCAAAAAGTGATCCATTTTTTATCGAAAAGTTATTGATTTGGTATCAAAAAGTTATCGACTTCATATCGAATAGTTGTTACCATTTAGAAGCCGACGAAGTTCTTTTCAAAAACCCAAAATAATTTTTTCTGGTAAAGTTATCCTTATTGTGATTTAGTTTAGTTCAACCCCCAAGAGCTCTAGTCAACTTAAAACCCTTAGTTTTTTAGTATTTTGTTTGTGATTTTTTTTTTTTCGATTTTCAAAAGAGGTTCGACATTAAATATAAGTAATTTTCGGAATGATGTCTGGATCTCTATTAAACTAGTTGGTGCTCTTTTATTAATAATTTAGTACTGTTTTTAGCTAGTTTGAGATATTATTTAGATTGGCTTTAGTGATATTCTGCAACAAACTCTAAATGCTGTCGGTGCTGCTTCTGGATCCGTTCGGATATCTTCGGCTTCATTTATAGTATATTCCGAGGACTTTAGGTGATTATTTTCGGGGTTTTTTCGAGACCATGCCGGAACGTTTTGGAAATTATATAGGCACCGTTTGGGAACAACTTTTTGGTTTTTGCAGAACGACGTTGGATATTTTTTAGTTCCATTTTGGTGTTATTTAAAGATCATTAGGGGTTGTTGGACCTGCTTCGGCACAGCTTTGGATTTTTTCGCGATTGATCTCGGAATTATTTCAGTACCAATTCGAAAGTATTTTGAGACGTTTTCGAAAGCATTTCGGGCTATTTCTATATGATTTTGGAATTGTTTGAGAAAATAAACACGTGCTTGTTATCGGCATATTTTCGATTATAGATAACAACCGATATTGTATATCGGTTGATCATCAACTCAATCGATATGCACGAGGCATAGATTTGTTATAGGATTGTTATCGATTTATTATTGGCTTGTTATCGATAACAACAGATATCTGCTCGTTATCGACGAGTAATTGGTCACCCCGGGTGTTCGTACCAATAGATACTTTATTAGGCAAAATTACACCACCTTAGCAACACATTTCTTCCCAACTCTAGACTAAAGAACTCGCCCTTGATTGCCTCAGTCAGTATACTGATTGTTTTTTGATCTTCGATAGCAGTACCTACAAAACATCTGTTGGAAGTTATTGGTCACATTTTACTTTAAATTTATTGCCAGTGAACACCGTTATTGACTTCCGTAGAGCGTAGTATTATGATCGTGGTTTCCTTTAAGTTTTTACTTAAGCTCTTCAATATTTTGAGATTTTACGCACTCGGAAGCTATTGAGGAAACGGCATGCTTAGATAAGAGCAAATGTCGTATACTGCTTCCTAGTTTCCATGTAGCTAGGTGCCCTCGCTACAGTTCTGAACTGTTGATCCAGCAATAGATTCAACTAGAATGTACCCTGACATCGCTCGCAAAACTTTTAACGTTGGACTATAGTTAGCTTTGGTTAAATTTAGTTAGCTAGGTTCTACTCCTTTATGTGATATTTTCATCACTCTTATTACTTAAGGGGAAAAATGGTGGGAGGGGGTTCATCTGAAGTATACAACTATAAACTCCTTGATGTAAGGATCTATGTTGTTTTTCAAGAGAATTTGGAGTCGTAGCCATGATGAAAACTGAGCTTAAATAGACTTGATGGATAGGTGCTTTTACGGTCGATTGAGCAAACTAAGGGCACAATAAACTTTGTGTTAGTCTAAAGACCTCTTTGACCATTTAATAGAAGAAGATGGCTTGGCTACCTTTTAGGTTCAGTAAAACTCATTAATGATTGCCTTATTGTTACAGACTGACTTAATTCAATTCATCCATATATGTATGTACTATATTCACTATATTCTTTTCTCTTTGCAGGTGAAATGGAGTCTTAATGGTATAAATGACAATAGACAACGTTCACAGCATTCGCAATAATTTATAAAATGGTGCATTACTTGCAGCCTGTTTCCTTAGTTGATGAAATAACACCACTCGCTAAGGCAAAATTAATGATGACTTCCAAAGAATCATACAGATCACAGCTGAACAGCTAACAATGAAAGTAATCAAAGAAGTACGAGGAAATTAATATATACCTGCCTCTATTATAGTCGCGATGAGATTCTGATAAAGCATCTTTTACTATCGATGAGCTTCTGATAAAAGCATCTTTTACTATCGATGAGCTTCTGATATAAGCATATTTTACTACTCGAGTATAAAAGATTGCTATTATTATTATATGTGCATGTAAGTACATATTTTCATTTTCGTTGTCAAAATTATTACATTTTTGTGCATTTAAATTTACGATCATTTTCAAATATTTATATGCCTGTCTAAAAGCCCACATATTTTTCAAATACACACATACATTTATTTCTATCAAATTTATTTGCTTTGCCAATTGCCAACAAAATTACCCTTTCACCCGTAAGCGAGTAAATGTGCAAACACACATACAAACAAAAACAAATTGTAAACGCCAACTGCTTGAAAATTAAGTTACTCATACGCAGTGTTGTACCGCGAAGGCCGCGCAATGAATTTATGACCACATAAAAAAGGCGCTTTAAGCAAACTAATATAAATTTGTTTGGTACATAAAATTGGGCAGTGATATGTATGTATGTATGTATGTTTATATGGTTAGTTAGTATTTACATAAAATATTTATTATTTACTGCTGCTCTTGAGTTTTTTCTTATTTCGCTTGTTTTTTTGTGTTGAAAATACAAATTTTCTTTCATAAAAACAAAAACGCGTTTTTTGTGAATTTTGTGTGCGATACATCAAAGTATGCCGAGCAGTGTTTCAGTGTGCTTAAATTTTTGATGATTTTCTTTAAAAATGTTTATAACTGTGTTCATTTTGTTGCTATATGAATTTGTGATATACTTTGTTGTTTTTTTTTTACTTTTTCTATATCTGCAAAGCGTGAGAATTTCCTACAAAGCGTACGTCTATCCACATAAGAATGCAGATATATACATGCGTATGTATGGTTTAATGTGGGTATATTTTTTCATTTGAGCGCCCACCACAATTACCCACGCAGACGCAAACTTATTGCTTTTATCAACCGACATGCACTTACACTATACGATAAAATGATAGAAACACATGTATAAGTTATTTAAGTATGCAATTTTATAGCATAAAAATTCGAGTAACCAGCCTTCAAGTGCTTTTTATTTCTTAACTACTCTTCCTTTTCGTTTCTTATAAGTGGCATCCTCCTTCTTCCTTTTTTTATTCTTTTTCCTCTTCTTCTTGTTATTCGTCATATATTTCTTATCGTTATTCCTATCCTTTTTCTTACCCTCATCCTTATCGTTATATTATCCTTACACTTACATTTATACTTATCCTTAACCTTATGCCTATCCCTATTCTTATCCTAGCCCTTATCCTTATCCATATCTTCAATATTCTCTTTATCCTTACCGTTATCCTCATTCTTATTATTATCCTTATCCTTACCCTGACCTTATCCGAATCCTTAGCTTTATCTTATACCTATCCGTTTTCTTAACCCCATCCTTATCGCTATTCTTATTCTTTTTCATTATCCCTATCATTTTCCTTATTATTATCCTTATCCTTCTCTTAAGCCTTATTCCTATCCCTTTTCTTAATCCTATCCTTATCGTTACATTATACCCTTATCCTTATCCTTATCGGAATGCTTATCTTTATCTTTAGCCTTATTCCTATCCCTTTTCTTATCCCTATCCTTATCATTATCTTTATCCTTACCATTATCTTTATCCTTATCCTCATTCTAATCCTAATTCTAATTATCCTTATCGTTATCCTTACCCTTACCTAACCCGAATATTTATCCTTATCTTTAGCCTTATTCCTATCCCTTTTCTTATCCTTATCCTTATCCTTATCCCTATCCTAATCCTTTTCCTTATCCCTATCGTTATCCTTACTATTATCATTATCTTTGCCTTTATCCTTATTCCTATCCCTTTTTTTAACCTTATCCTTATCGTTATCATTATTCTTACACTTACCCTTATCCTCATCCTTATCTTTATACTTATCCCTATCCTTATCATTATCTTATCGTTATCTTTATCCATATCCTCAATCTTATCTTTATCCTTACCCTTATCCTCATTCTTATTCTTATCCACATCCTTATTCTTATCCCTTCCCTTATCTTTATCCTTATCCATACATTTGTCAACATCCTTATACTAACAAAGGCTCCCTAAATCATATCAGCACCACTACACTACACTAGTCCACCTTAATCTACTTCGCTCCATCACAACTTAACACAACCTAACCGAAGCTGTAGGTGTGCTATCTTTGTGGAGCGTACTGTATAAATGCATTTGGCTACAAGACCACGCAAACTTGCATGCATAGCGCTTGAGTTATCAATTAAAAGCCAATTAAATAGCGGAAAATAATATTTGTAATTGCACAAAGAATAAACAAACAACAAAATGCAATTGAACCTAGGAAGGGGTGAACAAGTTGTTAAAAAAAATAGCTTTTAACTGTTAACAGTTGGTTGTGGGCGCCTGTGTCATATGTTTGAGCTGCCGCCAATGATGTCACAATCGATTGATGCAGACAGCTTTGTTGATATTTAAACACAAAAGCTTATTTGTTGTAATGTTTATAATAACTATTTTTTTTCTCTTTGTGTAAACTAAGTTTATAATCAAGCATTAGTTTTATTTTATTAAATTAATGACTTTATAATGTAAGCAAACCTTCGCCCATAGAATTGGAAATGTTTATTCAAGTTGTATTTTTCCTATTAGTTTAAAATTTTATGTTTTTGCTGTTTATAGCTTTTGTTTGGTTGCTTTTGCAATTAAATTCTCAGAGAACGGCATCATTAGCTTTACTAAGTGGTCATCATGCACTTTGACAGTTGGGCATATATATACATATACAAACAAATATAAAGCATATTTACAATATTTACAGTATCTACAATAGGGTGGAGTGATACCCTACTGTAGCATTATACGTCACACCCACTGTATTGTATCATTATACGTCACACTCACTGTAACATATTCGCGGCATTACGCATAACAAACTCCAAATATATTTTAGTAATAATCATATTACAATATTTTCCAACATAAATCATTGAACTAACCCAGACGGCTAACCAATGCCGAATATGAGACCCATATCCATTCACAGCTCATAAACTATACATACAAACATACAACCCATGGTGGGAAAATATTAAAACACTCAAATTGATCTGCTGACGCTGCTAAATGTACAAAACTACATGTATGGAGTTATGCATACATGTATACAAAGACTGTATACAAACGTACATGTATGCATAGCCCATTTCCTATGTACTTATTTTTAGTTATTAGTATTAAGATATTTATGAATGTATAGGTTAAGTAAATTACTATAAAAGACAAGAATTTATTTAATAAAACAAGATTTAATGTTGGAACATTGAACACAAACATCTTTTCCTTTTTAACATTTCACTACGGTTTTTTTTTTTTTTTTGTAATTTCGTAGCAATGAAAAGTTGTCTTTGTAAGAGTTCACCAAAACCACCAAATATTATTTTCGTAGGATGGCGTTTTGAGGTGCCCCCAGCCCCAAGAAGTTGAGCAAAATAATCGCGATTTTACAAAGCTCATTATTTACATATTTATTTTATTTCTTTTTTAATATACATAACTTTAGTTAAATTACATATTATAACTAAAACGACAATTTTTAAATGGTGTTTTATAGTTTTTTTTTTTTATACTCAGTTGAGCAGAGCTCACAGAGTATATTAAGTTTGATTGGATAACGGTTGGTTGTACATATATAAAGGAATCGAGATAGATATAGACTTCCATATATCAAAATAATCAGGATCGAAAAAAAATTTGATTGAGCCATGTCCGTCCGTCCGTCCGTCCGTCCGTCCGTCCGTCCGTCCGTCCGTCCGTCCGTCCGTTAACACGATAACTTGAGTAAATTTTGAGGTATCTTGATGAAATTTGGTATGTGGATTCCTGGGCACTCATCTCAGATCGCTATTTAAAATGAACGATATCGGACTATAACCACGCCCACTTTTTCGATATCGAAAATTTCGAAAAACCGAAAAAATGCGATAATTCATTGCCAAAGGCGGTTAAAGCGATGAAACTTGGCAGATGGGTTGAAGTTATGACGCAGAATAGAAAATTAGTAAGATTTTGGACAATGGGCGTGGCACCGCCCACTTTTACAAGAAGGTAATTTAAAAGTTTTGCAAGCTGTAATTTGGCAGTCGTGGAAGATATCATGATGAAATTTGGCTGGAACGCTACTACTATTACTATATATGTGCTAAATAAAAATTATCAAAATCGGATGAAGAACACGCCCACTTTTTAAAAAAAATTTTTTTTAAATTCAAATTTTAACAAAAAATTTAATATCTTTACTGTATATAAGTAAATTAAGTCAAAATTCAACTCCTGTAATGATATGATGCAACAAAATACAAAAATAAAAGAAAATTTCAAAATGGGCGTGGCTCCGCCCATTTTCATTTAGTTTGTCTAGAATACTTTTAATGCCATAAGTCGAACAAAAATTTACCAATCCTTCTCAAATTTGGTACGGACATAGACTCTATGACGGTAACTGTTCTCTGTGAAAATGGACGAAATCGGTGGAAGCCACGCCCAGTTTTTATACACAGTCCACCGTCTGTCCTTCCGCTCGGCCGTTAACACAATAACTTGAGCAAAAACCGATATATCTTTACTAAACTTAGCCCACCTACTTATCTGAACTCACTTTATCTTGGTATAAAAAATGGCCGAAATCCGACCATAACCACGCCCACTTTATCGATATCGAAAATTACGAAAAATGAAAAAAATGCCATAATTCTATACCAAATACGAAAAAAGGGATGAAACATGGTAACTGGATTGGTTTATTGACGCAAAATATAACTTTGGAAAAAACTTTGTAAAATGGGTGTGACACCTACCATATTAAGTAGAAGAAAATGAAAAAGTTCTACAAGGCGAAATCAACAGCCCTTGGAATCTTGGCAGGAATACTGTTAGTGGTATTGCATATATAAATAAATTAGCAGTACCCGACAGATGATTTTCTGGATCACCTGGTCCACATTTTGGTCGATATCGCGAGAATACCTTCACATATACATCTAAGGGCCACTCGCTTTTAAAAGCCTCATTAATACCTTTAATTTGATATCCATATCGTACAAACACATTCTAGAGTCACCCCTGGCCCACCCTAATGGCGATATCTCGAAAAGGCGTCCACCTATAGACCTAATGCCCACTCCCTCTTAAAATGCTTAGTAACACATGTCGTTTGATACCCATATCGTACAAACATTCTAGAGTCATCCCTGGCCGACCCTAATGACGATATCTCGAAAATGCGTCCATAGACCTAATGCCCACTCCCTCTTAAAATGCTCAGTAACACCTTTCGTTTGATACCCATATCATACAAACACATTCTAGCGTCACCCCTGGCCCAGCCTAATGGCGATATCTCGAAAAGGCGTCCACCTATAGACCTAATGCCCACTCCCTCTTAAAATGCTCAGTAACACCTTTCGTTTGATACCCATATCGTACAAACACATTCTAGCGTCACCCT
Organism: Eurosta solidaginis; assembly: GCF_040869045.1. Taxonomy (NCBI): domain Eukaryota; kingdom Metazoa; phylum Arthropoda; class Insecta; order Diptera; family Tephritidae; genus Eurosta; species Eurosta solidaginis. The sequence goes on along the minus strand of NC_090323.1, from coordinate 13,472,272 downwards.
TGCCCACCCTAATGGCGATATCTCGAAAAGGCCTATAGAACTAAGGATTACTCCCTTACTCACCCATATCGTAAAAACATTCTAGAGTCACCCTTGGTCCACCTTTATGGCGATATTTCGAAAAGGCGTCCACCTATAGAACTAAGGATTACTCCCTTTTAAAATACTCATTACCACCTTTCTTTTGATATCCATATCGTACAAACACATTCTAGAGTCACCCCTGGCCCACCCTAATGGCGATATCTCGAAAAGGCGTCCACCTATAGACCTAATGCCCACTCCCTCTTAAAATGCTCAGTAACACCTTTCGTTTGATACCCATATCGTACAAGCACATTCTAGCGTCACCCTGGCCCACCCTAATGGCGATATATCGAAAAGGCCTATAGAACTAAGGATTACTCCCTTTTAAAATACTCATTACCACCTTTCATTTGATACCCATATCGTACAAACACATTCTAGAGTCACCCCTGGCCCACCCTAATGGCGATATCTCGAAAAGGCGTCCACCTATAGACCTAATGCCCACTCCCTCTTAAAATGCTCAGTAACACCTTTCGTTTGATACCCATATCGTACAAACATTATAGAGTCACCCCTGGCCCACACCAATGGCGATATCTCGAAAAGACGTCCACCTATAGACCTAATGCCCACTCCCTCTTAAAATGCTCAGTAACACCTTTCGTTTGATACCCATATCGTACAAACACATTCTAGAGTCACCCCTGGCCCACCCTAATGACGATATCTCGAAAAGGCGTCCACTTATAGACCTAATGCCCACTCCCTCTTAAAATGCTCAATAACACCTTTCGTTTGATACCCATATCGTACAAACATTCTAGAGTCACCCCTGGCCCACCCTAATGGCAATATCTCGAAAAGGCGTCCACCTATAGACCTAATGCCCACTCCCTCTTAAAATGCTCAGTAACACCTTTCATTTGATTCCCATATCGTACAAACACATTCTAGAGACACCCCTGGTCCACCTTTATGGCGATATCTCGAAACGGCGTCCACCTATGGAACTAAGGATCACTCCTTTTCAAAATACTCATTAACAGCTTTCATTTGATGCCCATATCGTACAAACATATTCTAGAGTCACCCCTGGTCCACCTTTATGACGATTTTTCGAAAAGGCGTTCACCTATAGAACTAAAGCCCATTCCCTTTTAAAATACTCATTACCACCTTTCATTTGATACCCATATCGTACAAACACATTCTAGAGTCACCCCTGGTCTACCTTAATGGCGATATCTCGAAAAGGCGTCCACCGATAGACTTAAGGCCCACTCCCTCTTAAAATGCTCAGTAACATCTTTCATTTGATACCCATATCGTACAAACAAATTCTAGAGTCAGCCCTGGTCCACCTTTATGGCGATATCCCTAAATGGCGTCCATCCATAGAACTATGGCCTACTCTCTCTTAAAATACTCTTTAATACCTTCCATTTGATACACATGAAATATAACCACATTCCAGGGTTACCCTAGGTTCATTTTCCTACATGGTGATTTTCCTTATTTTGTCTCCATAGCTCTCAACTGAGTATGTAATGTTCGGTTACACCCGAACTTAGCCTTCCTTACTTGTTGATAATAGTATTGTGACGAATTTTACCATCTCTAAGGTTATTAAATAAAGGCAAAACATTTAAGCAAGCTACATAAACACATTAGTCATCATGTACACACATACATACAAGCAGCAGAGAGATACTCACAAACGCATGTCATCATCAGCTACTACTTTGCTCACATATACACACGCATATGGTTACACACTACAAATATACGCGCGTATGGCTGGTGAGCAGGTAGAGGATTCTAAAAGAAGAAACGTCTAGACATTTGGGCAGAGAGTATAAAAGCAGCAGAGGCTGAGTAGTCCGTATTCAGTTTGATTTAACACGCTATTGGTTGCGAACTATAAGTGTTATTGTGAAGTACTTTCAAAGTAGTCTAATAGTCTAGTTTGCATTATTGAATATTGTAGTTATTTATTCGACAATTTAGCGATACGAACGTTAGGAGAAGGTTGCACATAAGTGGAATTTCTATAAATTCGTTACAGTATGTTTCTAGTCAAGTGTATAAGTAAGAGTTTTACAGGCACATAGGCATAGTAGGCCATAAAAAGCAGTAGGCTTTGAAATCAATGAGCACAATAACAACAAGCGAAAGTAAATCAATGACAAAAAAAAAAATTGTAACTACCGTCTTTGTCAGAGTTTAGTTGCGTTGGGCACCTCTAAACATACGATGAGTGAAACAAAAATTTTCAACCTTATTTCTGGTCTAGAGAGGAAACTTCCTGGAGGTCAGCCAAAAGCGATTTCGAAAAAAAATAAATTCACTCCTCCCTAATCTACAATATTATTTAACATGAATATTCTACCAGTCAACCAAAACGTGGAACGCTCCGCAGTTGAAACAGCAAAGACAATCCCAATACAAAAGGAGGAGGGCTGGTTAAAAAAGGAATCATAACAGCGTCACATGAAAGTGATTCCGTATAATTATGTATTATTTCGGTTTTCAATGCAAATTTTTTTCAATATTAAAACCGAAGCTGGAAAACCATCAAATGTTAACGGAACAGGAAGTATGCAGCAAAAAATACATTCACTGTAGTGGACTTAGCTGGTAGAGTTTCAAAAAGTTTTAATATGAAGTAAAGGAAAAGTCATCCCAATATTCCTTTTCATAAGTTATCGTTTTCAGGAGTCCATTTTTTTTTTATTTATAAAGCACGTGCCACTTTTGCCTGAGTGAGCGTTTAAGGACTCGGTAATAGCTCCATTGAGATGGCCCTAGTCCCTATTCGTATACGCTTCCTTCATTTGAAGGGTGCGGAGCCTCAGCAAATATGAGCCTAACACTTTTTTGGCCTTCGGCACGCTGCCTCCAAAGCCGGTGTCATATTTCCAAAATTTGATCTGGTTTTCAAGATATTCGTACTTGAAAGTTGCCAAAGCTCAATTAAATGAACTACCCCTCTTCCGCTATTTTTATTGAGAACGCTGCTTTATTTTCGGGCGAGCACTTTCGAGACTTTTAGGCAAATTAATACTTGTATTAAGCAAAAGGAAAATCCCCGCTTTGGAACAGCAGCTGACTTCAATGTTTAGCTTTTGTTTCTCTTATGACAGTCCACGCATGGAAGTGCTGAAAAGGGCGCCCATTCTGTTTGCAGAATTAGCTGGAAAACCATCTGATATCTACTGAAGTTGAAAAGAGAAAGACGGGCTTTGTTAGGCGACTTAACTACTAAAATGGTTCAACTACAAATTAGAAATAAAGGAAGTATATCGAGCTGTATCCACTGACTGAGTTTCCGTTTTCGACACCCTAACATCATGGCTACGGTTATATGTATATATTTTAATATTAAAACGATAAGTATCCGATAACTTTTCAATAACAAATCGATAACTTATTAATAACAAATCAATAACGCGCCGATAAACTATTATAAATTTACAAGCTTAACATTCTAACAAAAAAATCGATAGCTGTTTGATAACGAATTCGATAAAAAAATCGATAACTTTTTGATATCTCCTCTATACCTTGTCGTTAAAAATGGACAACACGCCCATCGATAACTAACCGATAGCTCAGCGATAACAAACACTTCGATAGCTAATTGATAACACGCCATCCGGCTTTAGTGCCGGCTTTGGCTTTGACTTCTAATCTTATTTTTTCTTTTTTATTCTCATGCTTTATTTATCTCCTTTCATCTCCTGACTTGGTTTGCTGTTTAAGATCTATATGACAATATTAAGCTTCAGTTATTAGTGCTGAATATAGGAATCATTCAAAAGCTTTCTCACACTGGCGTCTAACTCATCTGCAATAGGGTGGTCCTTATTTGTCGGCTTTTAAAAAATTAACGGCGCACCCCGTAAAATCATAATTTACACAAAAATACTGATGGCGTAGTTATATTAGGTTAGGTTAGGTTTTTACAGGTCACTACCGAAGGTCAAAATTTTAGAAAAATTATTGTAATAGTATAACGAAAAAACAGGATATTAAATTTTTAATGTAGGTTTTCCAAAATGTCTGCTTGTATACTTAAAGATTATCTTAGTTATTCTGGGACAAAAAAAAACGTTAAAGGGTATAATAGTAAACGAGCCGAACCCGTGCGCATCGTGCGCAACAAATATAAAAGTCTCATATCAAATATAAACAGAAATCTGTTATTCTATCAATCAAACATCTATAAACTTACATATGCGCTGCCATCTGGCGAATGGTAGCAACTGCCGGTAATGCAGTGCTAGTTCAAATCAAATATTCACAATAGTGCCATAGCACAAATAAATTTCTTTGTGTGCTCACAATCGTTTATTTTTAGCAAAACATTTTAAAAAAATATAGCTAAACAAAAGCACTACGACCAAAATTGCCCAAAGCTCGCTAATAGCTCGAATCTCCATCTTTACAACCAAAACTTTATTTATAGACTTGGATTGCAATTAAGAGCGAAAAAGGGACCTGTACATAAAAACAGCAATTAGAAATAATATATAAGATAGTACCATAAAAGGGTCAAGGGTTATACAAAACACAATCCACGGTAGCGACCTTTAAATACTCTTCAAAATAAGGAGAAAAATACTGAAATAGATTCTCAGGATAGAGAACAAGTTTATATGGTGCCTTGCCAGAAAAAAAAATTTCCACCCGTATAAGGACCACCCTAATATATACTCGTATATTACCCGGCAATTAAAAAAATATATATATGTTTAACGTAATACAGACATTAAAGTAGATTAAATAGCATTCAGATAAGCGCTGAAGCATGACAAAAACGATTTGAAGGCGAACCGCGAGCGTGAACTGCAGAGGAAAAATGTGAGGATGGCGCTGACAAACACTTTAATTGCTGACGGTAAGCGGCATTTGAACGGCATTTGTTTTGAAGCTTATCAGTAAAGTGTGATTTAAATACAAAAAAAGTACAAGAACAAGCAAAAAACAAATATCTATAAACAGCGCGCTATGTCAATAAAGTAATAAAAAAATACAACAAGGGAAAAATAAATAATAAATTTTTACCGAGTGAGCATTTAGGAAAGACAAAAAACAAAACAACCCTGCTTGCGTAAAAATGGTAACGAATTGAAAAAAATTTTTGAAACTAAATGCAAATAAATATTAATTTAGAAATTTTGAAAAAAAAAAATTTTTTTCCTAAAACTTTTTGTTGTATTTGGCAGAGTTTCTTAAGCACTTTTCTAAATTTTGGTGCAATTTTCAAATTTTTTTAGTAGTTTTTTATTACTTTGCTTTTAATGGAATGCTCTACCTCTTTCTGTTGGAATGTGTGAAAAAAGTAAAAAGCACTTATCTGTGGCGGTAAATTTATTGAGTATACACATTTTAAAGAAAAAAACCTACAAGCGGAATAGTTAAAAGCATTTTAAAACGTGCATTCCTACAGAAGCAGGAGTATGGCAAGCACGCATTAATACCCTGTAGGAAAAGTAAGTAATACAGTTCTAAAGCCTAGATATGTAGTACATTATCTGGTTAGCGGAATATCACTCAACTGTTTGTCAGCTGACTGTGTGTAAGAAAACGGTCTAACTCTTTATTTGTTTCAATTTCACTATCTTAAACAGTTTTTCAATAGCAGTGCATTCTAGAAGTTTATTCAAGAACGCTCTATTTTAGAATTTGTTTCAAACATTTCCTTATCAGAGTTGGATATATCTATAGGATTTATGACTGAATAAAATATTTTATTTTCTTTCCGTATCCTTCACAGCTTTATATGACATCATGGTGATATCAGCCTTTTTCTCCAAAAGGACATCGACCAGGTAAACAGAGACAGTTCTGAAGAGACTTAGGGTGAACTTCTCTTAGCATAGCTTTTCCAACTGGGAAGCTCTTATTTCATTTATTTATTTCTTTATTTTCAAGCAGATATCGCAAAAAAATGCAAAAAAATTTTAATGCAATATAGCATTAAAGGCAACTATTTGCTTTGGTTTTTATTTCGTTGGCACAGGCCAAAGGCTTTGAAGGGTTAGAGCAAAAATATTGGCACTTAAAGCACTTGTTGTTATCGCTGTTGCTGCATGTGAGGCGCGCAACCTGTGACGGTGACCATGATATATCACAGAGTGAGCAATGCGAGACAACATAGACGAAACATAAATGTAGTTAATTCTTGTTTTATTTTATGTGTTTTTTATTACTTTTTATTTATGTTGTATTTACTCTTTCTATTTGTCGTCTCAGTGGCTTACATGATTTTTCCATCGTTTCTAATTGATGTGAGTGCAGTGGAAATTATTGATAGCAAGACAGCTGTATGTGTGGAAGCACGTACTAGGTATGTTACGGTGGTGCGTTTCTCCAAAAAAATATATAAACAAATTTTTAACTTGTTTTTATATAAAGTAAAACTATAAAAAAAAATTGTGTTTTATTTACAACAAAGTAAACTTGAAAGCAACTCTTGTTTAAAAAAAAAAAATTATTTTTTGAATAAAAAATAAAAATAAAGAATTTTTTAATAAAAAAAATTTATCTTCGTTTTTGGAAAAAACACAGTTAAAATAGTCTTCTATTTTGGAAAAAAAGGAATGAGATCGAATCGAAAAAAAATTTGCTTACATTGAGAGAACGCTTTACAAATAATGAAAATGTTTTATTTGGGGAAAAAATATTGTTTATTTTTTTTTTTTAATAAAAATATAAAAATTAAATGATTTGTAATTATAAAAAATAAATCTGCAGCCACTTTACTTTTGGAAACAAAAAACCAAATTAATCTAAAAGATCTTTTTTTTATGACTTTTAACTTGAAAATATTTTGAATCAAGGAGTTTCACTCTTAAAAAATTTAAAAAGGGTCTGCAAGTTTCTTTAATTATACCTTTACAAATAATTGTTATATCTTTTTAGAAAAAAATAATGAAAACATAGTTCTGGTTGAAAAAACATTAAAACTTCAATGGTAACTTTATTTAAAAAAATATGTACTGTTTTCTAAAAAATTTAGTTAACAAACATTTTTTATTTAAAAATTATAAACTCAAGAAATGCGAAATTTTTGCTTGAAATGAAAAGCCTTGAAAAGAAATATTTATAAGTTTTTACTTCGAAAAAAACAAAAAAAAAAAACAAAACAAAATAATAAATAAAAATTGACACAAAAATAATTTTTGTCAAAACAATTTTTTTTAAATAATAAATAATAAAAAAACTCAAAACCAAAAAAAAAATAAATATTAACAGAAAAATACTTTTTGTCAAAAGACAAATTTTTTAAATAACAAAAAAATTAAAACCCAAACTCACATACAATTTTTATTTACAAATAGGTGAAAATAAATATATTACAATTTTTTGATTGCAAAAATTTTGGCCATAAAAATTTATGAAATAAATTAAGCATGCACAATTCGTATCATTCTATCGACCAATAAGCAAAAATTTTATTGAAAAAAGTAATCTTTAAGGCAATTAACATGGTCTTCTATTCGCCGTATGTACTATTAGGGTGGCCACAAGAAATCAATTTTAGATTTTCCGCTGGGGCACCCCCATAAAATATGCCATAGATTAGAAAATGTTGCACACAAAGTTTTAGGCCAATCCGATAATGTTAACACGTGCCTCATTGAGATCAAGGATAGAAAAACAACGATTTTTCAGAAAAAATTTTTTGTGTTTCGTCAGTAAAAGTGAAACCATTTATGCCAGGAACTTGACTCGTACACCATTCGATAAGTAATTTTATTTGTATTGATTTTGGTCCCAATAATATTTTTATAAAACTGTTATTTTTAGTAGTATTTAGCATTAATCAGATCAGGTCATAGTGGATATCCCTAATTTTAAATTCCATGCAAACGTCTATGGACATTACAATATTCAATGGTATACGAGTCAAGTTCCTGGCATAAATAGTTTCACTTTTACTGACGAAACACTAAAATTTTTTCTGAAAAATCGCTGCTTTTCCTAACTTTGACCTCAATGAGGCACGTGTTAGCATTATCGGATTGGCCTGAAACTTTGCAATAGTCATTTTCTGATCTATTGTCATATTTTAGGAGGGTGCCTCGAAAGATAGAACAAACATTAAAATTCACGATATACCTTGTAGCCACCCTAATGTACTATGCTTCAATCAAATTTTATATTGGAAACCATGAAAACAACTCAAATCTTAAAATTTTGCAACAAGGGCGTCGACCCTTGTGAATTGCCCTTTGTTAAAAAATTTAAAATTTAAATCATCTTTGTGTTAAAAAATAAACTATGAAATAATTTTTTTTATGTTTAATAAAAAACAAATGAAAAATAAACTAATATTCAATTTTTAAGGTTTTGATAATTTTAAATTTAAATAATTCCAAAAAATTTTTTTGGAAATTACTAAAATAAAAATTAATTAATATTAAATTTTTCGTTCGAATGCTGGCCCTGAAAATTTGTACCTATTAATTTTTTTTTTTTTTGATATTTTTTTTTTTTTTTGAATATTGTATAGTGTCCTCCATTTCCATTTACAGATCATTTGCTTTTAATACATTTCGACCTGTGCGTATTTCATTTGAAAGCATTCGATATCGAATGTGTAAAATAATTGGTAGTTCCGATTTTTTGCCATCGAACCCGAAGTGCCGTTACATCCCTAATAGATACATATTTATGTAGTTCATAACACTGCAGACTGCATAAAAGTCAACTTGATATACGCTTTTAGCGCCAAATTTGTGCGCTTTGTAATTCTCTCTTGGCTACTTCTTTTTTTACATAACATACTTAAATGTGACGTTGTTATGAGATTCAGTTTCACGAGTTACATATGGAATGAGGCAATATACTTGTTAGTCCATAACAACATACATACATACCAAACTACAATTTCAATTACACTTGAGTTCTAATGTATTATTTACTCAAGACTTTAATCAGAAAAGTGAAATAGTTTGTTGTTCTTGTTGTTGCTGTTATTGGTAACTTCGGAAATGCAGTCAACATTTTGAATTGCTTTATCAAGTCTGCTTCATTTCTTAAGTGGCATTAATATGTAAGGAAATTGACAGTTACAATTAACATTGAACATAATTGATGTTGCTGATAATGAATTAAATAAAAAAAAAAAAGTTAAAAAAATTAATGGAAAAAACAGCGATCATAGGAAATCAATAAAATATATCAATAAAAGAGTAATGAGAATGTCAAGTGAATAGCCCAATTGAATTATTTAATATTAATAAGCGCTTTGTAAAGAGCTAATAACTGTTTAGTTCATTTAAGAATTCAAAGATAACTCACTTATTTTGTTTTGTTAATATTCCGACAGGGTGGATAAATGATGTATATTGGAACGGTTTTCCGTAATTCCTTGTCAAATTTGGTTTTGAGACAACCCCGTTTCGGCGTTGTGCCATCATCAGTGTCGATTTTCGTTCTGATTTGTTGTTGTCGTATGTCTTGTATTTATAGTTCGTAGGTACATGGGCAGGTATTGTCAGAATTAATGCTTGTGTATATCTAGTTATGTGTATGTGCTGTGTGTTCATTCAGAACCGAGGGTGGTTTCTACTGATCGATATGTGTGACTAAAATTCGTAATTTTAGTCGTTTTACCTTCTTTGTGACTTTGTTGTTATGGTGCGTTAACTGTGTTGGGTTTTTTTGTTGTTGTGTGTTTGTCTGTTGTACTTATGTGATTACTTTGTTTCTTGTAAACAAGTTTTAAAGGCTCGAATATTGTGTCAGAAATTGTGTTTATCTGTTCGTTTATTATTCTACCGTCGAATGTTTTCTATTTGTAGATTTCCATGTTTTCGAGTACCTTGAGACGTCGGCCTTTTTCTTGTATGTGAAGAACCCTAACTGTTTTATTGATGTTTGCTGGGGAACATTCATTCTCGACCATGTGATTCGCGAAGTTAGACTCGGGTATAATGTTTGGATTTTTTTTTTCTTATTTTTTTGTTGTAATCTCTAATATGTTCTCTGAACATCGTGCTTATTTGCCGTCCTGTTTGTCCTATGTAAATATGTTGGCATCCGCAGGTAAGCTTGTATACGCCGTGGCTGCTAAACGGATCCTCTGAGTTAGTGCTAGTTCTTAGTTTTCGCCCTAGATTGTTCGATGATTTGAAAGCTGAAATGAAGATGCGACTGATTCCTGAACTGAAGCTTAGTGCTTAAGGTGGATGATTGATTTCATGGCGGAACCATAAAAGGTGGCAGCACGGTGACATATATACAAACATATAAAAATTCCATGAATTTTGTTTTTGTTAAAGGATGGACTAATCCCAAAATCGTACTGGTTCCTGGTACCTGGTTCCGCCATGATTGATTTCAAATAACAGACGGGCTACGGAGGGTAAACTTAATTATCCTGCTATGCTGACCCTTAATCTTTTTTCATTTCTACCTCTCTTTCTTTTTGTCTCGATATTACCTTATTAGTCTTAGGGTATGATTCTTTCTCTCTTTCAAACTATCTGACTCTGTCTCTCTCTCTCTATGTCTAAGCACCATAAGTGAGTGAGCGTACTACGACAACATAAATGGAAGTCAATCTAGATTCCAGAAGATAACCTTAAAAATTAAACAAAGATTGGAGAATGTCTAAGAAAAAGTAAACATCCCTAATTTGTAAGACCTTCCTGTATCTTCAATATAAAAGTAAACCTAACCTAATCTGGTCATGAAGGCCCCTGGACTGCAAGCATAGGGGGTTGCTACTTCAGCGCCATACTAATCCGTTTATTCTGTAGAAGAATTCTCAACTAATTGAGCTGGTAATCTCGAACGATCCATTTTGATACCCTGGTCATGTCGGTTGTATAATTACCTTCTCTGCGCATACCGGCACTGTGGATAAAGGACCCACTCTGACCAATTTAGTCGTAGAATCAGAAATGAAACGAAGTAAAATAAGCAAAGCCAAAAAAATGAAACAAAGATATTGGTGAGGCGAAGAGGCTAACCACATCTGGCACGAAAGACTTTTAGATGGATGTGCCACTGATAGAGTTGGAAAAAATCTACAAGACCCTGGTGTTATGACGGAGTCCGAAGAGAAGATGATTCGCGCCTCTGGCCTGGAGTTTAGTATTACTGTTTGGTAACACCAAAATCGGTGAACAAAATCCAAAGGGATTAATAGCACTAACCACAGCGCTTCTAAAGGAGATTGAAAAAAAATAAGAAAAATAAGATCAGACGCTATCGCTACCAGCCGAATTTGTATATGCTTTATACGCTGAAAAACGGCGAAGTCGCATGGGGTTATAAAATTGTCGTACCGCTTATGGTGGTGAAAATTTCCAAAGGGAGCAGCCGGCTTCTCAACATACTAGACAATCAGACTCGCCCAGTGATCTTTTTTTATAAGAGGAATAGACCAGGCAATGAAACTAATAGCAACGCTATTTGAAAGAAGCTCAAACGGACGGAACGAGACAAGCATCCAACTGAAAATTATGCAAGTGGCTATCCAGGTGTATACTAACATCCAGTCATCAGCGATCATCAAACACAGCTCGTTGGAGATTGAAGTGAGATTTGCTACAAGCACTATCTGTCGGTGACCTCTTGTTCATAGCTTCGAGCATCAGCAAATAACCCAAGGCTCATTCTCTTGGCGATGCGTACAACCCTTAGGTCTGGTATGTACGTTACAAATAAAGCCCATTTGACGTTTCATCAATGACTTTCGTCGGCTCATTTGCTAGTCGGTAGCAAAGTGGCGCCAGCGTAGACACCCAATGCTAGATCCACCTAACATATATATTCTTTATGTAAATGGACGTAATCCAACGAAGTGACAAAGTGAATAAGTCAGAGATAATCCTACTGTCGTGCTCTTCCAAAGCAATGCAAATATGATTCCCTGTAAGAGTACTTCAAACAAGCTGTCATCCAAAATGAAAGCGACCACTTTGTCCGCCTCGAGCAGCGGTTATCCTTTTGTAAATCCCATCTAAACCCAAAGAAAGAAAAAGGAAGAGGGAGATTCATCTAGTTGCAGGTATTTGTAAACGGCCTGGCCTGTCTGTCTATCTATTTGTCTGCAATATTTGTTGATGGGTATGGGGGAATACGGAATGTAAGAATTGTAATCAGTACATTTAAACTTAATGTGGGGACAATGAAGGTGGACGATGATGTTCTCAAAAAGTCCGAAATCATTTTGACTAGTGCTTAAAGAGCATTGCTGAACTGTTGGCAAGTAATTCGATTGTGCTTAGAGAGAATGGCCAAACATTCACAAATTTACAGGAACAAAGCAAATTAAGTTTGATTTACCGTAAGCTACAGATGATCTTCTACTTTTGGTATGATCCGACTTTAGTTTGTTGAAAAACGCTGAAGAAATTCTTATTAAGATTCGTTGATTTAGAAAGACTTCAAAACAAGTGAGTTCAATTTTAAGGCCACTTGAGGGTCAAAGCAGTAAAATTTTCAAGTACCTTATAAACTTTCAATCAGAACTTAATACATCAAATAAGCCTTAGTTAAAGTTCGACGAAAGGAAATACGCTATTTTTACAAAAAAACCGCCCAATCACCAATACCTGGAGCCATTACAGCGAACAAAAAACCATACAAAAAGAACAAAAACAATAAAAAAGCCAACTATGCCGACGGCACACACCAAAATAAGTAAATTGCCAAAGCTTCGATTTGATTTTCGTTTGTTCTTTTTTGTTTTTTTTTTTCTTCATTTCTTACATATTTTTACTTCACCGATTTTGCCTTCCTTTTGTATTATTTTGGCCATGCCATTGTCTGCCAAAGAGTCAGGCTATTAAAATTTTAAGCTGAAAGCCACAAAAGGTCCATTGCACAACATTTTACGATCACTTGAAACCAGATCGCGCCGACATGGCGCGCCAAAAAACCAAAGTCACACAACCAACCAACAATTCAACCAACAATATTCGATCGCAGCAATGACTTTGCCCTATGCAGTTTCCTACTTTAACTGCTCTTCCCTCTGCTCACGTCTCACCTTTCGACTCGACCAAATTTAGGGCACTGCTGCAGCTTGCGGATCACATTGTTTTGATGCTTTCGCCTATAACTTGGCTGGCGGTTTATTTTAGGCCTACTGCTGTTTGGCTGTCTGTTTGTTTGTCTGTCTGTGCTTTCGTCTGTCTATCCATACATGTTTTATTCACTTCGCTTTTTTAGCCAACCGATAGCGCTTAGTAGTTTGTAGGCATCATCATCAATGATCGTCTCAATAAGAGATGCGCAGCGCACAAGTTCAAAAAGCCTACCAAGCCGATGACTGTGACTTTAGTTGTAGAGCCGTACCCTGGGCTCTGTAGTGCTGCTGTTGACTTCACTGTGTAGCTGTCGGAAATCGCGTATTGATCTTTGCAGTTGTAAATTCGCCGAAATGGCACATATACGAAGGTGCAGGCCGCCGACATATAATAAAAGACCGCGTACTCGATCGACGAAAATGGAGACCAACCTTAAAGTTTAAAGCAAAAAAAAAAAAAAAACAAACCAAAAACAAAACAAAAACAAGTTACTTGCAGTCACTTTGCACCGAAGATCTGTAAAAACCTGCTAGAGAATCGAAAACAGAAAAATGCAGAAGCTACAAGCTAACAGCTTTTTGTGAAGAGTCACTCCAGGCCGCCAGTCTTTAATCGCAAGCGCAGTCGCCGAACAAAGATGTGGTAGACCACGACGAAAGCGCCGAAGACGGCACGCACGATATGTGTACGCATTGTTGCGTCTGTATCGTTTGCGCCTGCGCACCACTCCGGTTTTACTGCAGTGCGTTGGCCGTGGAAGAGCCGCAGCAACAATAAACCCAACTGAACAACCAAGTACCTGTTGAATTCTCGTTGTTCTTTGTTGCTTTTATTTCATATTTATGGATGCTGAAAAAAAATAAATAAAAGTGGGTAAGAAATTTTTATTTTAATCTCTTTCCACGAAAGCGCAGAACTCCCTTCATTCATTTGGCGGTAGACTTCTTTAGCTTCGCATGTAGTGATTTGTGTTTTAAAATTTAATAGCTGTTCTTTAAACTTCTCATATTGAAGGTCTTACGTCTTCACTATTTTTGTTGTTGTAACAGCTGTTTTCCATCATAAATTGACGGCTTTGAACTAAGTAACAAAGAGCCTTGCATTGGAAATTAAAGATGCCCCATGAGATTGTTTCTGTTTAGTATATTTGAGCGTGTGTGTGTGTATGCGTGCGCATGCTTTTGAATATCTACAATTTCGTCGAATGCATTGTAAATGCATAAAATAAGAGCGAAATAAGCAATTACAATAACAAAAGAAGAACATGAACTGCACATGGTACGTCCAATGCAATAAAAACTAACAAGCAATTGCGCAGTTCAGAAAAACTTGTGAAACTTGACTCGCATTGGAATGGTTACCCGAAGGTGATTGCATGAACGTAAATACTTATGTACAGGATCTTCCATAAGTATCGAAAAATTCGATTACTTCATCTTACCTTCAAGGCCGAAGCTGAACATCCTTATGAAGAAGATGATCCCCACTACAAGCAATAATGGTCGAGGACCAGCAGATATAAACATGCGCCTCAACGAATTGTCAAGGGGTAAGGCTAGACAGTAAGTTGACCTTCTCGGCGCACATGCGAGGGGCCTGCAATAGGGCTGGGTACACAATGACGAATCTGAGTAGATTGATAGTTAACACAGAAGGCCCGAAGCCAAGTACAAGGAAGTTGTTTGTATCAGCATCGGATTCTATACTTTTAAACTGCAAATGGCTTCAGCTTAGCACGTGGTCTTCACAGAAGCTGACCTGTTCGTTGCGGAAACTGTTTGCATCATTCTCGAATTCTATACTCTTATAGATGCTGAAATTTGGGTGGAGGTAATGAAGCACCTTACAACGAAGGGAGGGTAGAAGAAACACTTGGCGACCCACCCGAGTGTCAACAATAACATGACCTACCATACTGACAGCTGGGATGCGGTGTGCAGATATGTGAGGCATATACTTCCCAGCAAACTAAAATATTGGTTCCTAACCCATTAGCGTATCAATAGCCATGAGCCACACATAGCGAGTAAACCTTCGAAGGAGGAGTGGAGTTCTGCACTCAGAGAGTTTCGTATTTTTGAACTCTTGTTGTTCTGAGACATTGACTGCGAAATGTACAGCCTCATTTTGTGGAGAAATCATACCGTGTGAGATAGCTAATCTAAGGTATTTCTTTTAAAAAACTTCATAAGCCGGCTGCTAATTAAAAAGAAAAAAACGAACGAAAAACGTCACTTCTAGACCAAATTCAAACGCCACTCAACCCATTTAAATCAAATGAGGCAAAGAACCAACGAACTCCCAAAATCTATATCCGAAAAATTATCCATGTAGGAATATATCAGAACAAATCTGATGCTGTTCCATTACTTCTTGTTATCACTGTATGTGTACATGACGACAGCCATACGAGCCGGTAATCATCTCACAAATTCATCTGTTTGTTGACGGACTATATCGGCATTTCCAACTTATCTTGTGTATATGTATTTACTACAATTTCTTGTAGTCAGCGCGGCATGCTTGAGAAGGAGTACGTGGGACGGCGATGACGATTTGTCGTTTGACTGCAGAAAGAAATAACAGAAATAAGGGGGGAGGACTGAAAATCCTGGTTTTAAAACCGTTTTTTGCCTAAAGTCTCTGCAAGATCATTTACAACCTTCTTACGCTTATTTAGAACCTTCTTCAGGCTACCATCTTATTAAAGCTAACTCGTCAAATACAGCGCCGGATACAGAGAGGCATTTGATAGAAATAAAAGTCATTCAAGATGTTTATTATTGGGTTAAAGCTGGTCACTTTGCAGCGCCCGACATATTTTCATATCCAGCCTCAACGAATTATCTAGGTGTAGGGCTAGACAGTAAGTTGATCTCCTCGGAGCACATGCTAGGGGCCTGCAATAGGGCTGGGTACACAATGGCGAATCTGAGTTGATTGATGGTTAACACAGAAGGCCCGAAGCCATGTACAAGGAAGTTGTTTGTATCAGCATCGGATTCTATACTTTTAAACTGCGAATGGCTTCAGCTTAGCACGTGGTCTCCGTAGAAGCTGACCTGGTCATTGCGGAAGCTGTTTGCATCATTCTCGAATTCTGTACTCTTATAGATGCTGAAATTTGGGTGGAGGTAATGAAGCACCTTACAACGAAGGGAGGGTAGAAGAAACACTTGGCGACCTACCCGAGTGTCAGCAATAACATGACCTACCGTACTGACAGCTGGGATGCGGTGTGCAGATATGTGAGGCATATACTTCCCAGGAAACTAGAAGATTGGTTCCTAACCTATTAGCGTGTCAATAGCCATGAGCCACACATAGTAGGTACATTGCGGTCACCCGATCGAAAATCTGAAACAGATCGACTACGTTGCAACAGATGAACTGCAGTTTTAGATGGCGCACGACTCGAGGTCCCAAAATAGATAAGCACCGCATTCAAAATTCACACACACACTTGCTCTCTGAGAGCACAAATGTACCGTACCGTCTAGTTAATCGTGCCGCCGTTGAAGAAGAAAGTGGAATTGGACGATTTGGTACAGTAAGGAATACATCGTTGTAACCGAAAAAAGACCGCGTTCAGATCGAATGCAACGATAACAGTGTATTGAAAAAGAAAGCGAGGTATTCTTTTAAAAAGCAAAAATTGGACGCAGAGCGGCGTGAATGCGAAGATCATGAACTACTAGCCAAAAGCTAAAAGACATGTTAGGACTTGTCTAGACAGTGCTTACATTATGGGGGGACACCCCCTGCCCTCCTGAACGGAAGCAGTAATCTCGACTCCGATTTCGGCCTTGTTATGATTGCATACAATGAAAGCCACCACCTTGTCTGAATTTGGTATCGATGCAAAACTTATACTGGTGTATGAAATAATATTGCTTAATACCAGCTGCTTTGTAACAATTGAGCCATTCGAAACGAAACATGGTTTCAGACAAAGTGCCGCGAAAAGATCGTTTTCGTATCGGCAGCCGAGATATGGTGATCTTCCACTAAGTGGCAAATGTCTTTTGAAAACCGTCCTCAATTACAGGTGCTGTAAATTCCAACTTCTATCATCAGCTCTTAATAAAATGGATATTGAGACCGGATCATACGCAAGTGCTCTCCGTGAGGTTATCTTACTCGAGGTTAGGCATTAGTCTAAATTCAGCCGACCTAATTGATGTATTTTGCAAGAATCTTCCAATATCCCATGTCAAGTTTGATTTTAAGAGAAGCCGGTTTCTGCGTTGAGCCATCTTCAGAGCCATTTTTAGCTTTCCTATCAATGTTTTGTATGTGGAAACAATACTAGATGATACATGCAGCGATTTAAGAACCTTTTAAGGGGACGTTCCTTTTGTGGTAGTTTGTTTTAGAAGGAAACGACTTACGGCATTGTGCCATCTTCAGCGCCATTTTTAGCTTTCCTATCAATGTTTTGTATGTGGAAACAATACTTGGTCATACCTGCAGCGACTTAAGGACCCAACGTTCCTTTTGTGGCAATTTGTTTTAGAAAGAAACGGATTACGGCATTTTGCCATCTTCAGTGCCATTTTCGGTTTTGCTTAACAATTTTTTTTGTAAGGAAACAACCCTTGACCAAATCTCTAGACCAACCCGTCATCTCTTCATATATAAAACTAATATCGATATTATAATAATTGCCACATCTAAAACAGTCAAAGTCACCGCAGCACCGACGGCCATTAAAGGAACGTAATCATAGATATATGCAGCACAGCAAGAATCTCTTGCCACATACAATCATGCATATAAAACACGAAAAAAATTAAAAAGAAAAACCGCTTTGCTCCCGCCGCTCGCTTTAGTACTCGCACTGTTGAGGGACGATCTCCATGGCGCGGCGGCAGCTTGGAAATGATGCCGCCATCTCAAAAATTGCCGCTACCAGCACATGCAAGACAAAAAAACTCCAACTGCATACGTATGTACATAATTTCTTGCATACAAAAATCTAAGTTAAATTCGAGCCCCAAGTAGATAAAAGAAATATTGGGCGTATAGGCGGTGATGAAGATGGTGGAGGCAAGAAGACGGGGAATTTGTCGGCCAGTTAAATGTTAGAACGGGTTTTCAATGCAGCTGTTATTGTCTGTTTTTTTTTTCATATGACTTTATTGTTGTTATTTTGTTTGGTTCATTGGTCGACTGACTGAGTGCATCGAGGTTTGTTGTCGACTCATATCTTTTTCTTTAGTGCATACGGGTACGTCCCTTTAAGCTAAATAAAACGACGCGGCGCATTGCATGCGCGTTTGTCGGTCGCTTTGACTTTTGTTGTGAGTGCCGCGCGCATGCGCGCTGTTATTATTATTTTGCCTTCGGTATTTTACCGCACTTCGTTGGCTGAATGCCAGACAGCATCTAAGCATGCAAGCAAGAAAAATGTACGGCAAGTAGGTGGGTATGAATGCGTGTTGTTGTTGTTGCTTTCATTACCGATGTTTACTGTTGCTTTTTAGAATAGTTAGGTATTTAGTAGAAATTCTTCTGATTCCTTTCATGGAGTTTTACTTCAAGACCCGACTTAAAAGAATCCCTTGCGAAGACGGAAGTCGGGATAGATAATCCAGATGCCATCCTCAGTGTCATTTTTCGAAAGAAAAAATATCGAACATTGCACTAAAGATGGCTTAACGTCGAAAACGATAGATTTTCAAACAAACCAAATAGTTCCACTATTCTTTATTAAATAAACCATTTAGTTTGGTCAATAAATCCTCTGATGTCCTTTATGAAATGTTTTGATACCAGCCTCTTGTAGGGTAGCACAAAACCGCCTATAGTTCGATGCCAGATACTCGCTAAAGCTGAATACTAGCAAAGGAGGTGGATGCAAGTTTTTTGCAGCCCTTAAACATTTTAGGATTCCCATTATCCCAAATGAGAGCTGAATGGTCACTGTGCCGTAATTGAGGCTATGATTTCATATATTTATTTCCTTGATCAAGCTCCCGTATGAGTGCGATGGTCGTTAACTTTGTAGTAGCTTCTTGTATTTATCGAAGGGTTTTTATACCCTAAAGGGGGGATCGAGATCAATGAGAAGAGCTTGAGTATATGCACACCTCACATGCGCTTTTTAGCTGTTTAAAGAATAAGTCGGTTCCCATACCGCATTAAATTTACGCCTCCCTGGCTTAATATGTCGTCATTAGAGTCTCTTCGGAAGAAAAACACGTATGTGAAGGCCTTGAAGGACTAAAAAAACATTCGAGCAAACCTCCTAAAGGTTATTAGCTCATGCTGTAAGCACATTCGTTATTTCGTTGCATTCGACCTCACCTTAGCCATCTAGGCAGTTTTCCCGTTTACGTTGAAATGTGGCGTTCTTTGGTCTGTATGGAATTGTTGCTGGCGATAGAAGTTGCAGGAGAAATATGCTCCCAATGATCATGTAATCCGTCGGAGCGACAGTTTCGCGAATGTTAGGCAAAAGCCACCTTATTTGTCCTTACTGACTTTAAAGTTGGCACTAGAGTGACATTTAATGTGGCAGGTACTAAGCCCGCTTTTGGGGGTATGGCACTGGACTACACGTTAGTATAGCGAGCCGCTTGAGTCCGCTACTCTTATCGTGTTTAATGTCCAACACATTTTATTCCTATTTTGGAGAGCTATTTGAAACTGAGTCCCCTTCTTTATAAAGGCGGTATCCTAGCCAAGCAGTGGGCAACCTTTAGGTGGGTCTACATCAGGCCGCCTCTCAAAGCATATTTGGATATATGCATCCAGAAGTTGTTAGCTGCAAAAGTTCCGGCCTGTTTATATCTTGAGGAATGACGACCAGAAGCCTTCCACAGTTTTCAGAATTTTAATTTTCTGAATTTGAAATGAAAATTCTGAACTCAAATTATAATTTTGCGAAATTGAATTGTAATTTTCTGAGCTTGAGTAGCAAAATTGTGGATTGTTTGTAGCAAAGTCTTTAACATTGAACTGCCTTCGATATTCCACAATGCCAGGCACTCGCTTTCGCGGTCGGTTAATTCCACCATTGCACCCAAGCGCTGCATAATTCTGCACGGTATTGTGAGAGTGCTCTCTTATACTACCTGTCTCGTGCACATCCTTAGAACTAACCTTTGTGCGTCAGGCACAACGCTCTTTTACCTAGCCCACTGACTGCAAACTATCGTCGTTATCAGCATCATTGCTGACAGCGGCTTTCTCTTCTCCGGCTTGCGTAACCATCGTCTTTTTCTTCTCATCCTTCCTTAATCCTGAAGTTTTTGAGTTCCTCTTGATCGTGCGACCACCTGTGGTAACGCCATCATTACTTGTCGAAACGGCCCGGTTTCGGAAAGTTTACAAATTATTCAATAGGCACGGTTCGCGTTACACCTGGATTAGGAGGTTGGCAGCTCTTATTCACCGACATCCCGCCGCCCTCCTATGCAGCGAAACGGCGTAAATGCAGGTTCCAAAACCGCTCAGCGCCATGGTTGGGCGCAATGGAGTTCGACTAAAATTTAATTTGTAATTCTCTGAATTTGCATTGTAATTTGCTGAGCTTGAATGTTAATTTCATAAGCTTGAATTATAAATCTCTGAACTTGACCAGTAACTTTCTGATATTGTATTGGAATTTCTTGAACTTAATTTGGAAATTCTGAAACTTAAGTGTGATTTTCGGAATATGGATTTTTATATTCTAAACTTAAATTGGAGTTCTGAACTTGAAATCTATTCTCTAAACTTAAAATGGAAAAGGTGTACTATGTAGATCTGACTCCCAACACATACGTACATTACAAAACCTTATATTTTCGAATGCCATCTTCTCATTCATGCATCAATGAGTCTCCCCATTTTTTGTATGCGGCTAAAATTAACACCATTCTAAATATAGGTACACAAATATAGATAAAAACAATAACAAGAAAAACAAGCAACTGAATAAAACTAAAATTATGTAGTATTGAAGATAATTCATCTGCATCTCGGAGGGCAACAATTTACATCTCTTGATGCCCTTTACTTGCCTTGCAATAATCAACAGAAAATAATTAAGTAAAAATTATTAAGTGGAACAACATAAATCCGGCAGCAGTAGAAACACGTCTACATTATAGCAACAAAAACTGACTTATTCAATGATCTATGCGCCAATGAAATATGCCAAGAGACAAGAAGATCCAGGGGATACACCAGACAGACTACACTTGCTACGTAAGCACGTAGGCATTTATTCGTACACGTAAGCATCAATACAAAATTGAAATATCGAGCGTAAAAAAATCTAAAAAAATCTTCAAATTTTGAAGTAAAGAAAGGAATGAAGATAGCAAATGATTATTGCGCTACGAACCACTCAACAAATTCCAATAATGGCATCTTGGTCGGTTTGATGGTGTTTCGTCGTCGTCGGTTTTCTAAATTTGCCGCCACATGGTGATTTAGCTAAGAAAAAACTACACAGAGCATCGATTGATCATTTGCTTTTGAAAATAAGTTAATAGAAATAAAAAAAATAGAAATGAAGTTAGAAAAAAAAAAACTATACACAAAATGCATTCAACGAAAAATCTATTAGCGAACAACGATAAAGAGAAGAAAAACAAAGAAAAGGTCTGAGTTAAAACATGAATACAAGTAAATTTGAGGCAGCGCTTGTTTTTGTTGTTGTAAATGAAAAAAAAATCTTTTAAATTTTATATGTGTATGCACATATATATACATATATTTTTTGGATATCGTCTTCTTAACCATAAAAAAATCATGTGAACGGTTATAAGAATCGTGTGAAGGGTTATAGAAAATAACGAAGCGTTAGCGAAAAGCCTTCGAGCAGGTCGGCAGACGTTTAAATATCACAGCGAAACAAATAACGTAACGGAAATTCTTCAAGGTTGGAAAAAAATGGCAATTCTCAATTTGTTTATCAAACTATTCTCAAACGCAACAGTAAAACAACAAGAGCAGTAAAATTTATTCAGTAATTCGGCTATTTTAATTAAAATCACGAATTTATTTGATTTTACGCGTTTCGACACATGTTCGCTTCTTCATCAGTGTTATTCGTCTACCAATACATACACATTTTTTATATAACCTAATAATACATTCGTATATTTATAACTCTTTTCCGCTTCCATTTCGTTCCGGTTATGGGGGGTGAGAATGAAAACGGAGCGGTCCGTGAGAACTTCACTTAGAGTGAGAGAGAGGGAGAAAGAAGCCGAGAAAAGTCGTGTTGAAAATGCGACTTTTAGTTTGACAAAACTTCATCTTTTATTACAGGTGCATTTGAGAACTGAGGTTTGCTTGCTCTCTAATGTATATCAAATTGAGATTGAACAAGAAATTTTAATTGGCAATATTGGTTGAAATGACAGAATTTACAGCCCAGTGAGAAATTGAAAATGGAGTTGTAGAATATAGGCATTTCATTACTAAATTTACAGGCTTTAAGCGGGTTAAAAGTCTATATATCGCCGGTACGCATGCTTGTTGTAAGAGCAGCCTAAATTTAATAAGAGAGAGAGAGGAAAAAGAAATAGGGAAAGTCCCATAATGAAAATTTGCAATTTAGCTTGATGAGGCTTCAACTATTATTTTAGGTACATTTGAGAATTGAGATTTGCTCTCAAATATAACTTGAATTGGGATTTAAATGAGAGCATAAGCAGCCCAGTAAGAAATTGAGTACTACATGCATAGGCCTTAATCGAGTTAAAAGTTTTGGAATATACCTGCAGTAGGAATGCTTTATTGAAGAAGGCAAAAATCTACAGACCGGTGTGTTGAAGAAGTCAAAAAATGTTCCTCGTCAATCGGGCTAGAATCAGAGGATCCATATCCGGCAAAGGAATGCACATATCCATAAAACTCCCCAAATCTTCGGAAAGTGGTTTTACGATGTCAGCAACCACAGAAACATAGGCTTTTAAATGACACAAACAATTAATTCCAAAAAAATTGTCAAACTTTGTATAAAATTTGCAAAAAACCTGGAATGTCATGAAAGATTTTAACTGTTTGTGCAAAGTTAAAACGAAAGTCGGAATAAATATTAAATTTAGGTATGTACTATCTACCTGGCTAGGACATCCTTAACTAGAACTAATATGACGTCACACATTTCTTTACCTGGAATTTCGAGGAGAATTTACTGTTAAATATCATATCCAAATATTTGGCGCTATTTATCGCTTCTTAAGGCAGTCCTTTCAGTTTCGATTTCGCACAGATTGGCAAAGATATCTGGTCTACTTTGCTGACGAATCTGACTTTGGTACCCAAGAAGTGAGTAGGTTTGATTGTGTAATTATATTATGACCGAAACATCATCTTCGTGTGACTCCAATTAGAATGGCTATCCACCAAATTGAAGTTAAGAAGATAAAACCCCGTCAAAATTTAGGTTAATGTATCTATTCGCTGTTCAAGGGCTTTGGGTGGAAACTATCTCCAAATATAATTTTAGCTCACTTGTCGGTCATGTGACATCACCCAGCCTCTGTGACTTAAACTAACAAGTCGAATTTAATGTCCACTAAATTATATTATTTGTTAACAAACATTTACAGTTCACTGCATTCAATGTCTCCGTATGTATTTTGATATTGTTTCTCTATCATTGCTTTTCAAATTTGGTTTGTGCGCTAAATAGAGGAAGGTAGAAGTCAGTATTTCAGCTTCCAGGTTGAAATATTTCCTCAGGGTTATTGCTTCTTTGTTTGTTTTTTTATTTATCAAAAGTTCTCTGTGTGTTTGTTTCTGTGTTTTCTAGTAAGCAGAGTTCAGTCCATTGCTTATACGCGATGTACTCTATAAAATGTTGGCCTCATCTCCTAGATGGTTTACTTATCGGTTTTATGTAAGACTAATTTTTCTGGCGGGTACTGAAGCTATAGGTCTTAAATGTATACTCATTTATACCTATGTATACGTAAGATATCTTTTTGTTCCTACTTCTATCTTTTGTTTTTGTCTTCCCGTTTCATACAAAAACAAATCGTGGTCTATAAAATAAAAATAGATGAAGTGGTGGCAGTGAATCAACGAACGACAGCCTACTAATAAGGCAAAAACCGCCGCCACCATCGCTGTTGCCACTGTCAATATCGGTTCTGTCGATGTTGTGCGAGATCTCGATAAAATCTTGTACTACAAAAACAAATACAACAGATATACATACTTACAACAAAACAAGCAATGATTTTTTAGACCAAAAACAATCAATAGTATCATTAGAATAGGTTGCTATGCATATTGTAAGGCTAAAGATAAAGTACTATTCACAATGTATTAAAACAACTAAAAAAGAGGGAAGAAATTTGAATTATAAATGAAATGAACACAAAAAATAGTGGAGAAAAACATAGATCGGGTACTTGATCTTTAAGTTTTTTTTTGTCTTTGTAGGGAACAGATATGGTCAATTAGAGAGAAATAATCCACCTTTCGCATTCGTTTTAGCTCAAACAGCGCTATTTTGTGATTTTTTGAGACACTTGAACTCGAAAGCAGTAAGTGTCCCGTCGATACATAAGAAAGGGTTCTAATCGCTGTTTTGCACTAACCTACTGGACTGATAGCTACCTCGATGTTAAAGCGAAAAAGAGCTGAATGACTTCCTTCACACGAATGTACCATGTATCGAATCTGTTACCTGCACATTACTTTAAATATCATATATATTATTTCTAGTTGCTGTTTTTATGTACGGGTCCCTTTTTCGCTTTTATTTGGAATCCAAATGTATTGTGACGAATATTAGCAACATTAAGGGATACTATCATCTCTAAGCCGATACTAAGCAGTCACTTGCATGTACATAAACAAATCAATCATTATGTCTACACATATGTACATACAAGCAGCGGAGAGATACGCGCAAACACATGCATATATCTGAGATACTCACAAAAGTATGCAATCAACATTACTCACAAAACCACTCGCATATGGCTATGCGAGAGGCTATAAACTACAGATACACACGCGATGCGTATAGCTGGTAACCAAGTAGAAAATTCTAGCAGAAGACAGCAGAGAGTATAAAAGGAGCGAAAGATGAGCAGGCAGCGATCAGTTTGATTTAAGCACGCTATCAGTTGCGAAGTATTTTCAAAGTAGTCTAATAAAGACCATTTTGCATTTTGAATATTGGAGTTATTTATTCAACAGTTAAGCGATACGAACGTTAGTAGAAGGTTGCAAATAAGTGGAGTTTCCCTAAATACGTTACAGTATAAACAAAGTTTTGGTTGTAAAGATGGAGATTCGGGATTTATCAAGCTTTGGGCAATTTTGGTCGTAATGCCTTCATTTAGCTATATTTTATTAAAATAGTTTGTTGAAAATAAACGATTGTGAGCACCCAAAGAAATCTATTTGTACTGTGGCACTTTTGTGAATAGTTGCACTGTATTACCGACAGTTGCTACCATACGCTCGATAGCAGCGCAAGCTTTAAATTTTAATTGATTGATAGAACAGCTGATTTCTGTTGTTATTTGATAAGAGACTTTTTTATTGGTTGCGCAGGATGCGCATGGGTCCGGCTCGTATACATAAATTTATACTAAAAAAGTAAAAAAAAAATTTGCACTTTACCTGAAAATTGTTTATAGCCGCCAAGTATTTTATGTTTCCACCATTTGACAATATTACCCGCCATTTTGGCAGCGTAAACGTGCACGACGTGACGCCAAGGAAATGCGGAGGACGCTATATTACTATTATTGCTATTGGATGATACGATTTTTGTTCTTATTATTGCTGCTATTTTATTTAACAATTAGAGAAAATTGGTGTAAGGATGCTCGTTGCACTTTTGTTTTATTTTTATTTTGTTTGGCTGTTTCTTTGCCTTTGTTATTTAAGAATTTGTTGGCATTTTTTTGTTGCTTCACAATTTCTTGCTTATTTGTTGTTTTTTCTTATACAATAATGCTTTTTGCACTTAGCAGAAGAAGTAGCGCGTATCTTCTTCCACAATTGGTTTGCGTGATTTACGACTACACAACACAAATTTTCACGTGAATCGAATTGGATACGAATTAGATGAAGGAAGATGCGAAGGATTTGTTATTGAGTAAAGA
Source organism: Eurosta solidaginis (assembly GCF_040869045.1). Lineage (NCBI taxonomy): Eukaryota > Metazoa > Arthropoda > Insecta > Diptera > Tephritidae > Eurosta > Eurosta solidaginis. Next base: position 13,446,111 of record NC_090323.1, on the reverse strand, counting down.
AGTAGATAATAGTATTTGGCATAAAAGGAAAATTTTTATATTAGAAAAATAGTTTTTTTTTAATTTTCATAAATTTCTTTTTTCTTGTACTATTTCTATTTTGTCATAAATGTTATAATTTTGTATACCGAGCTGTACTTGTACACAAAGCGTTATAATTTTGATTGGATAACGGTTGGTTGTACAGTTATACAGGAATCGAAATAGATATAGACTTCCATATGTATATCAAAATCATCATATCCATATGAAACAAATTTGACTAAGCCATGTGCGTCCGTCCGTCTGTCCGTCCGTTACCGCGATAACTTGAGCAAATATTGAGATATCTTCACCAAATTCGGTATACGGAATTATCTGAACCCAGAATATATTGGCATTGGAAATGAGCGAAATCGGATGATAATCACGCCCACTTTTTCGATATCGAAAAGTTAGAAAAATGGAAAAAATTAGATAATTCGAAAACGAATACCGCCAAGTTAATTAAATTTAGTAGATGAATTGCTTTTATGATGAATAACATAAATTCCAGAAAATTTTGGAATATGGGCGTGACAGCACCCACATTTAGAAGAAGAAAATTTGGAAGTTTAGCAAGCCGTAAATCAAAAGCTTTTAAAGTTATTACATCAAAATTTGCTGGAAACCTTCTCCTTGCCAAATTATATAGAGTGAGTGAAGATAATCAAAATCGTTTTAAGACCACGCCCACTTCTCCTAAAGGTCTTACTTTAACAAAGTTCGCAATAACTCTATGGTATTTAACTACATTAGACTGATATTCTACTTCAGTGGTGGTATGGTTGAGCTAAGAACAAAACTTAAACAAATTTTGAAAATGGACGTGAACCGCCCCTTTTTGTGTTACTCTTTCCAAAACACTTTTAATGCTATGGGGCGCACAAAAACCTCTCAATCCGAACGAAATTTCGCATGTATATTTTTTTATAGCTACAACTGTTTGCTCTGGATACGATCGAAATCGCCTGAAAGTCACTCGCCAAAGCCTTGCGCAGCCTTTAACACTATTAACCAATAAAGCAAACAACAACAGCGTTTCAAGTGCACAGCTGGGTACGTAATGTTCGGTTTCACCCGAACTTAGACTTTCTTACTTGTTTTTAAATCGATTTGTGTTCTTTATATATCAGTAAGCTTTTTTATAACTTTTTGTAAAATGTTTTTATTTTTATTATATAATTTTTTATATGATAATTTTTGTTGTGCTATAAATGTTAGGTTAGGTTAGGTTAGGTTAGGTTAGGTTAGGTAGTAGCTGCCCCGATAAGGATAGCTCACTTCGACAACACGAAGGTCCGTTAAAGTGATTTGGTGATTCCACCTCATCATCCTCCATACAGCTGCAGCAGGATAGAGTTTCCAGTATATGGAGACGTACCGCTTGGATACCCATGGGACAGTGCCCTTTCAAAACCCCAATGACCATTGATAGGTGAGCCTTAGTGAACCCAATTATTTCAGCAGACCTCCTGCCATCCACTTTCGGCCAGAAAGATCTTGCTACCCTGCAAGACGTGGTGTCCGCCCAACGTTTGCTGAGCTGACTCGAGGCCCTGCCAGCGGGAGGAGGTTGGCCAGCGGGAGCGAGGTGGCCAGCGGGATCCCGAAATCCCTACAGCCATGTTCATCCGGTTAAGTTAGACCGATGCGGGCTAAGACAGTTAACCGGGATATCACTATGGCCGGGGACCCAGATAATCTTAATTGTAAAATAATTCGATGCAATAGCAAGCGAGATCAACCACTCCCAGACCACCCTCGATCGCACTGTAGTTGAGCTCAAGACCTTGATATCTGCTTGGCTATCAGAGTAGATGTTAAGTTCCCTAACCGTAGTAGCACTGTACAGCATTCCATCCACCGCATCCTTAATCGCAGCAACTTCCGCTTGGAATGCACTGCAGTGATCAGCCAACTTAAACTTCCGGCTTACATTTAGCTCTTGACAAAAGACCCCCACCAACCTTTCCGTCCAGCTTCGACCCATCCGTGAACAATTTAACCGGTCCCATGGCCCAGATAATTCCTCTTCTCCACTCCTCTCTCGGTGGAATGACTGGGGTGAAGGTTGTATAGGGAGCAGCTATAAATGTTATAATTGCTATTTTTTGTGTTTATTTCAATAACCTTTTTTATAAATTTTTGTCATACATTTTTATTTTTATTCGATTATTATTAATTTTTTTTTTCAAATATTTTTTATTTATTGCATATTATATAAATGTTATAATTTTTTGTTTTTTTTTTTAATTTTCAAATTAAGTTTTTGTGTTATGTATTGCAATAAGCTTTTTATGCGATAATTTTTTATTTTTTAATAAGTTTCTTTATTTCAATAATATTTATTGTTTGTTAAGGATTATAAATGTAATTTTTTATTATTTTTTTGTGTTTCAAAAAGCTGAAAAAATATTTTTTGTACATATATAATTTGTTTTTTTATTCCAATATTTCTTGGTTTGGAAAACAATAAGATACTTTTTTATGTTTTCTATTTAAGTTTTTTTGACCTTAAAATTTTTGTTGTTAGATGTTATAATTTTTAATTTATTTATTTTTATTTAGGTTTATCTCAGAAAATTTTAGTTTAAATACATACATTGGTTTTACTTAAAAAAGAGCAACGAAAAAAATGTGCCAATTGTTTGGGAATTTTTTTTTAAACCTCGGTTTTTTTAGTTTTCGCAATTTTTTTTTTTTTTTTTTTTGTCAATTCTGTTTTTTTTTTTGGGAACCAGCATCAACACTAGCAACAACATCAGCACTGAAATCCAGCGAAGAATCAATCTTGCCAATAAATGCTACTTTGGACTAGGTAGGCAATTGAAAAGTAAAGTCCTCTCTCGGCGAACGAAAATCATACTCTACAAGTCACTTATCGTACCCGTCCTGCTATATGGGGCAGAAGCATGGACCATGACAACAGCAGATGAAGCGGCTTTGGGAGTGTTCGAGAGAAAAGTTCTTCGAAAGATTTATGGACCTCTACGCGTTGGCGATGGCGAGTACCGAAGAAGATTTAATGATGAGCTTTACGAGCTTTACGCAGACATCAACATAGTCCAGCGAATTAAAACGCAGCGGCTGCGCTGGCTAGGCCATGTTATGCGAATGAAAGATGATGCTCCGGCCAAGAAAGTGTTTCTATCGGAACCCGCCTATGGAAGCAGAGGTAGAGGGCGGCCCCCACTCCGTTGGAAGGACCAGGTGGAAAACGATTTAAACTCCCTTGGTGTGACCAATTGGCGCCGGTTGGCGGAGCGAAGGAGCGACTGGCGCGCCTTGTTGGACGGCCATAACCGTTTAGACGGTTAAGCGCCAATTAAGTAAGTAAGTAAGTTTTTTTTTTTTCGAAAATAGTTTTTAGAAATTTTGAATTGTAAAGTTTTTTAAGTGTTTTATTAATTTATTTGATATTTAGAAATTTTTCCTTTTTCTATGTGATTTTTCGTTCTTATTTCTGTTTTTATAGTTTTCATGAATAAATTTTAATTAATAATTTTAATTTTTGGAATATTTGAAATTGAAAAGCTAAAAAATTTTTAAAATAATTAATAAATTTTTTTAATGATTTTCGTAGTTTGTAAATTTAAAATTATAAAATTTTTTAATTGCTAGAATTTGTTTCTGTTGGGGCTCTGTAACTATTCATTTTGTAACTATTTCATTTTTTTGTTTAATAGTTGTTGCATAATTTTTTCGCCATTTTAGTTTTTTTTTTTTCAACACTATTACTTTACTGCAAACACTAGAAATAATTCACTTTTTATTCTGCTGATCATTGTAATTTCTGGTCTGCTCAATTTTACTTCAAACACTAACAAATTATACAACTTCATTTTTACAACTCTCCACTCCCCTGAATCCTGTATTTGTGTATACATTTTCGATGCCCTTTTATTGCACATGCATATATGTATATGTGAGCATGCATCCATACATACATAAGTATGTATATTCTTATCGGCAACGCCAGGTAGCGTAGCTACTTTGATGACAGTTTGGTAGTTAAACCATACATCACGCACGAGTACCTAAAGCGGCCGCAAGTCAAAATGTTTGCACATACAGTCAAACATACATATTACTAACATGTATATATGTGTTTGTGTATACAATTTTCAGTCACAGCATGCACTTTTCGTTTATCGACGGGTTTTACTGCATAAAACGTAGGTAGTATTTTTCCATTTTGTTCTACCAAATATTTTTTACTGTGTCACTTAAATCTTTTTCTCTTTCTTGGCACTTTTGCTGATTTTAGCTGCTTTTGATTGAATTTTTACCATCAATTTTTTTTTATTTTTTATATTTTTACACTTTCTCTGTGCAATTGCTTGCTTAGATTCTTTGCAAATCAACAAAATTTTACTTTTGGTAATTTTCGGTTTATCGCGATTTATTTAAATTAGATTTTTTTTTTCAAAAACCAGAAACTTTACTAAAGCAATTTACAGTGCTTCGGGTTTCAAACTTTTTGTAATTTTCTGCAACAGATGTCGCAGTGCTGTGAATATCCATTGGCAAGAACCAGAATAGAAGTAGAAATAATGAAGACAAACAAACAACCGCTGTGCTAACTGAATGGTTATAGCAGCGGCGCCTAAACGTTGCCGATGAAGGAATTTGGCAGTTCCCGTAATGGATCTTTACAACGAGCTTTGGCAGTTGTCTAAAAAAAAAATTTTCTTTCTTCTTTCTAATTAAAAAAATTTTCAATTAAAAGAAACAAGTATCATAACAACAATAATGATAAAAAAATAATTATAGTTAGGCCTTGTGCTCGATTCAAACCCGCGATCTTACAAAGCAGTAGGCCGATATAACAACAAAAAATTGTTTTTGTAATTTTTTGCTTATTGTTGTCGTTGTTTTCCTATATTAACACGCACACGATTTTCACCACTTATTTGCTTATTTTTCATATTTTTTGTTTGCATTTTTTGTTTTCTTTCTTAATATTGCTTTTGCTTGCCTTCTATTCAATGTTGGCTACAAACTGTCGGTAACAAAAATCAAACTGTCTGACACAGCCAGGAAATTCAATGGTTATGGAAATTACATCCGGAAATTTGTTTGAGATGTTTGAGAAAAAAATGCAGCGTTTTGGAGTAACAAAGGAAAACATTCATTGTTGGTTGGCTTTTGGGTAAATACATATTTAAAATTTGTAAAATTCAGAAAAATGCTGAAAAAAGTGCAGATGGGTTTTTGCAAACTTTAACACTTTCTTATGTAAGTCATGCGCTGCTTATTAAAAAAAAAATAATAATAATAATTTTTTTTCTCAATATAAAATTTTTTTTTTCATGATAAAAAATAACAAAAAAACTTTGTCATATGTATAAAAACTCGCAATTTTATTAGTTAAAAAAAATACAAAAATTAAATATAAAATGGTTTATGTACTTTTAAAATTTTTACTCGTAAAAAGAAAAGCGCAGTTAGGTTAGGTTAGGTTAGGTTCAAGTGGCTGCCGTCCACATTGGAGCGGCACACTTAGGCCTTATAGGCCCATTGTGAAACCACACGGATTTGTTCCGACTCTCCTAATCAAACCACTTTGTTGAGTTTATGAAGCTAACTAAGCGTCGTGTATATGTAGCTATATCAGTCAGATCTACGAGAAAAATCTTGCCCATAAAACGTTGCCTTCTTCTACCGAGCGCTGGACATTCACAGAATAGATGCCTAACAGTTTCGGGCTCTTCTTTGTTGCCGCAGCTTCTAGAATAATCATTAAATGGAGGTCCAATCCTTTCCGCATGCGGTCCAATACAAACATGACTCTTGAGAAGACCTACAACTAAGGAAAGATCCCTCTTATGGAGGGTGAGAAGCTCTCGCGATCTCTTCTCATTCCATTCCGGCCATGTGAGTTTTGCCGTGTGGCATCTATCATGATGCTTCCACCTGACTCTCGCTTTCATCAGTAGAGCCTCCTTTATCTTGAGCTTGCAGTCCACAGCGTTATGTATGACCGCAAGCTCAGCCTGAAATACGCCACAGTGATCCGGAAGGCGAAGCGATCTTTGTATCTCCAATCGTTCTGAACAGACACCCCCTCCGACCCTGTTATCCAGTTTAGATCCATCTGTGTATATCTGAATGCTGTTAGTGGGCCAATCAGGGTCATTCACCCACTGTTCCCTCTCAGGGATTAATATCTTGTATCCCTTGTTAAAGTTGGTATGTGGTTTGCAGAAATCTGTCCATTCTGGTATGCAGAATCTGTCGGGAATTTCAGTATGTTTGCAGTGAGACCATGTGGTCAGTTTCCTCAGCCAAAAGCGCAGTTATTTTTGTTAATTTGTACAAATATCAATTTTAATATTTTACTTAATTTAAATTAAACTTAATACATAAATAATTTTTTATAGTATAAATCAAAAACCGTTAAACCTATCGTAACAAAATTCGGCGGAGAGATTGCCTTTACTATAAGGTATGCTTTGAAGAAAAATTAACGAAATCGGCTAAGGACCACGCTCACTTGTATATGAAAGATTTTTAAAAGAGTCGTGGACGAATAAAATAAGATAAAGCTTTGCAAAAAAGAGCTTTATATCAATGGTATTTCATTTCCCAAGTGGATTTATAACAACAAATAGGAAAAACTTAAAATGGGCGTGGCATCGCCCCTTTTGTGACCAAGCAATTTTCTATGTTTCGGTAGCCATAACTCGAAGAAAAATTAAAGGATATAAAACAAGATTAAACAAGTTTAAAAGTGTCGTAGACTAGAATAATAAGCTATATCTTATCAAAAAATAGTTTTGAATCAATTATATTTCACTTATCAAGTTTTATTGTAAGGGGCGACATTTTTCTTAAAAGGCGGTGCCACGTGTTATGTAGAAAAGTAATTTATCTGTAATGAAATGCACAATTGAAGCTCACGCTGAGTATATAATGTTCGGTTACACCCGAACTTAGACACCTTTACTTGTTTTGATTTGTATTACTTTTACGGAAATGTTTTAATTTTCTTATGTTCTGATAATAAATTTCGCTATATTTTAACATTTAGATTTTAATTTAAGGTCAACTTTTGCTGTTTTCTGGCTTGAATGCACTTTCCAATCACCTTTCTCTAAAGCCGCAAAAACTTACTTATATAAGTATTTACAAAATTTAAATTTTCTTATTAAATATCCACAATTTAGTTATTATATCACTCGAACTTAGTACGACATCCGCTACTCCTCTATCATACGAACTCACATTGCTTTTAAATTATTTCGCATACGTATTCCGTTTATTTAAAAATTCAGTTTGTTTACACCGTAATTAGAAGAGTTTTTTCGAAAAAAACACATTTGTTTTCAAACACTACCGCCGTTAATTAGAAAATTTACAACATTCGCTCTCAACATACGACCACTGACTGACTATGCTAACTAAATTGACACCATCGTATTGCCGCAAAAATACTACATACATATAAAATTGCCTCTACTCTGCCATACTTTACGCTTACGTTTACGTTATAAATGATGTATTCGTTTTTTGTTAGTATTTTACTACTAAAACAAACGTTGACTTCGTCGTTGCCGTAAACGTTGAAGTCAACGTCGACTTTGTTGTTGTAATCGTCATCATTTTCAACTTCAGTACAAGTCGTTTCTTTTGTTCTTTTTGTTTTTGCTTTTTATACCCAGCTGTACTTGTACACAGGGTATTATAACTTTGATTGGATAACGGTTGGGTTGTACAGGTATAAAGGAATCGAGATAGATATAGACTTCCATATATCAAAATTGATTGAGCCATGTCCGTCCGCCTGTCCGTTAACACGATAACTTGAGTAAATATTGAGATATCTTCACCAAATTTGGTACAAGAGCTTATATGCGCCCAGAATAGATTGATATTGAAAATGAGCCAAATCGGATGATAACCACGCCCACTTTTTTTATATATATAACATTTTTGAAAACACAAAAAACCTGATTATTTAGAAAATAATACACCTAGAATGTTGAAATTTGACGTGTGGACTGATATTGAGACTCTTGATAAAAATTAAAAAAAAAAATTTAAATAGGCGTGGCACCGCCCACTTGTGATAAAATCAATTTTACAAATATTATTAATCATAAATCAAAATCAAAAATCGTTAAACCTATCGTAACAAAATTCGGCAGAGTTGTTGCCTTTTTTATAAGGAATGCTTTGAAGAAAAATTAACGAAATCGGTTAAGGACCACGCCCACTTTTATATAAAAGGTTTTTAAAAGGGTCGTGGGCGAATAAAATATGCTATATCTTTGCAAAAAAGAGCTATATCAATGGTACTTCATTTCCCAAGTGATTTGTAACAATAAATAGGAAAAACTTTAAACTTAAAAAAATGGGCGTGGCACCGACTAAGCAATTTTCTATGTTTCTAGTTCAGAATAGAACCATATGTATATGTATTATTGCGCAGCCTTGTAACAGTATTAAGCACACAAAACAAACAACAACAGCATTTCAAGTGTACAGCTGGGTATGTAATGTTCGGTTTCACACGAACATAGACTTCCTTACTTGTTTTTTGTTATTTTTGTTGATTCCACAGTCGACGGCAATCACCATGCCATACAGCATGGTGGTAGTTTGCTCGTATTGCTCACATGCTGGCTGCCGGTTTGACTATTTGCCTGTATGACTGAGTGGCGGCACTCCAAAGCGCAAGTCGGTAAACGTAAAAACACAACACAGAACGCGTGGTAGGGCCGAGTGAAGTAAGTGTTTGAAGAGGTACACGGAACAAAAAATTATAGAAATATCTTTGAAATTTTTAAAATAAATACTAGTGTAGTTATTACACACTATGTAACCTTAACCGCAACCTTGACTATAACCAAACCTAGCTATCAACGTAAACATAACCGAAACCATACCCGTAACCATAATCATACCTGTTGCCATAACCATACCCCTAAGCATAACCATAGCCATAAACATAGTGATAGATATGATCCTTTTTGTTTAATGTGGTGATCTGATTTCATTTCGATTAACCTAAGCTACAAAGTCTAGCTTATTCAATGTGATGTAATCATAAAAATAGAATAGCTTGCAGATCACTTTTCATTAAGTCAAATCACATACAGGCGATCCCAGACGTGAAAAACAATAAAAAATACATCTCAAATAATATAGAATTGAAATAAGTTATACCAAAACTTGTTAAAGCATAAACTTACATGAAATTACATTGAGGCATATCATGTCACATTCAATTATATTGAGTTATCTGAACAGATTTTTATCATATGATACATATTTGGTACCAGATATATCATATCACTTGACATCAGACACAAGCCATCATCAGTTTTCAAAATATTTCGTGTAACGTCATATTGACTCAAAACAAGCAAAATCGAATAATATTTACACATATCAAATAGTTTTTAGCCTATAAAATCTTACCAGAACACATACAAAAAATTTATCACACCAAATTTGATCAAATCATATCACGGCATATCATATCATATCATGTCGAGATAAGAGGTGTACAAGAAAATCGTTAAATTCTTTCATATAATTTGATATTAATGATATATGTAAGTACTTCCAAAATTCATGCTATGATATCACATCATATGAGATCACTATTATAAGCAGAATACTTCAAATGAAATATAAATAATCAATTTTACAAATATTATTAATCATAAATCAAAATCAAAAATCGTTAAACCTATCGTAACAAAATTCGGCAGAGTTGTTGCCTTTTTTATAAGGAATGCTTTGAAGAAAAATTAACGAAATCGGTTAAGGACCACGCCCACTTTTATATAAAAGGTTTTTAAAAGGGTCGTGGGCGAATAAAATATGCTATATCTTTTCAAAAAAGAGCTATATCAATGGTACTTCATTTCCCAAGTGATTTGTAACAATAAATAGGAAAAACTTTAAACTTAAAAAAATGGGCGTGGCACCGACTAAGCAATTTTCTATGTTTCTAGTTCAGAATAGAACCATATGTATATGTATTATTGCGCAGCCTTGTAACAGTATTAAGCACACAAAACAAACAACAACAGCATTTCAAGTGTACAGCTGGGTATGTAATGTTCGGTTTCACACGAACATAGACTTCCTTACTTGTTTTTTGTTATTTTTGTTGATTCCACAGTCGACGGCAATCACCATGCCATACAGCATGGTGGTAGTTTGCTCGTATTGCTCACATGCTGGCTGCCGGTTTGACTATTTGCCTGTATGACTGAGTGGCGGCACTCCAAAGCGCAAGTCGGTAAACGTAAAAACACAACACAGAACGCGTGGTAGGGCCGAGTGAAGTAAGTGTTTGAAGAGGTACACGGAACAAAAAATTATAGAAATATCTTTGAAATTTTTAAAATAAATACTAGTGTAGTTATTACACACTATGTAACCTTAACCGCAATCTTGACTATAACCAAACCTAGCTATCAACGTAAACATAACCGAAACCATACCCGTAACCATAATCATACCTGTTGCCATAACCATACCCCTAAGCATAACCATAGCCATAAACATAGTGATAGATATGATCCTTTTTGTTTAATGTGGTGATCTGATTTCATTTCGATTAACCTAAGCTACAAAGTCTAGCTTATTCAATGTGATGTAATCATAAAAATAGAATAGCTTGCAGATCACTTTTCATTAAGTCAAATCACATACAGGCGATCCCAGACGTGAAAAACAATAAAAAATACATCTCAAATAATATAGAATTGAAATAAGTTATACCAAAACTTGTTAAAGCATAAACTTACATGAAATTACATTGAGGCATATCATGTCACATTCAATTATATTGAGTTATCTGAACAGATTTTTATCATATGATACATATTTGGTACCAGATATATCATATCACTTGACATCAGACACAAGCCATCATCAGTTTTCAAAATATTTCGTGTAACGTCATATTGACTCAAAACAAGCAAAATCGAATAATATTTACACATATCAAATAGTTTTTAGCCTATAAAATCTTACCAGAACACATACAAAAAATTTATCACACCAAATTTGATCAAATCATATCACGGCATATCATATCATATCATGTCGAGATAAGAGGTGTACAAGAAAATCGTTAAATTCTTTCATATAATTTGATATTAATGATATATGTAAGTACTTCCAAAATTCATGCTATGATATCACATCATATGAGATCACTATTATAAGCAGAATACTTCAAATGAAATATAAATAATCAATTTCCCCAGTTTTTTTTTTGTTTCTATTTATTAAACCAAATAATTTCTTAAAAGAGTCAATTAATATGAAAGCATCAGCGCGCATAACATAATAATGAACCATAGTCTGAAAATGATCACATGACACCCAATGAAATCGCAGCATGAACACTAACGCATCATATGATGTAAAAGTATTCAATTGAAAAAACTTGTAAATCATAAAAAATTATATAAAAGAAACGATGTTTGTGTATATCACTACTTTTATTGCACTCTATACCAACATGAGTCACAGCTCAACATCAGAATGTCCTTGAATATTGACTGCTTCTGTAAATAGTTCTTTATTTGAAGATGATTATCATTGGAAATAAAATATATATATATATTTTTTTTTTGTGAAAAGATCCATGCCAAAATATTAATGCGAAAATTATTTGAGTTGTAATTTTTCGTTTTTAGGTTGTCATACCTTGAGTAACATTGAGAGGCAGAAAATCACTACAAACATATCAAATCACAGCAAATATTAAGTCATATCGTATCCAATAAAATTTTGCTTTTATTTTATTAGAGTATGCTCAAGCCACTTTAACCATTTGTTTTTTTTTTTTTCATGTAAATATTTATGAAATATGCACTCAAATTTTGAAACATGAATTTAGAAACAAAACTTTTAATAAAATACACTTCAAGGATAGTTTCTCGCAGTGTACGTTTCGTAGTGTGCTGTAGTCATACACACTGCACGCCGTCCCCGTTGTTTTGCTCTAACGAGTTTCTAGTGTACTTACGTTTTGTTTATATCGAAAATTCGAAGATGGAATACTTTTCGAAAGACTTTACATAGCAATTCGTTTAATGAGAGAGAATATATTTTCGCGGTTTTTTTTATGTTCAATCTCTTTTGGGCTGTGCCATGCGTGCTACGAGCGAATTTTTCGACGTTCGCATTTGCTAAGAGTAAACAAGTTTGAATGGTTTGTTATTATTTTGGAAATCAATTGTTTATATGAACATTTGTAGGTATGTATTATTTTTTGTTTCGTGAGCGTATATGCATGAACATTTTGATATATGTGCCTAGATTAGTATATTTGTTTATAGCTATATTTAGGTATGTTTATATTTACATTTATATTTATGTAGGGTTGTGTTATAAGTTCTTGAATTATTATACCTTTCATGAACATGAAATAGTATATTAACTTTGGTCCGATGTTTGTAACGTTGAGAAATATAGAAGATAGACTTAACATTAAGTATACTGAATTGATCAGGGCGACGAACTGAGTTGATATAGCGATGTCCGCCTGTCCGTCCGTCTGTCTGTTTGAACGCAAACTAGTCCCTCAAATTTTGAGATATCTCAATGAAATTTGGCACAAGGATGTATTTTTGTATTATATTAGACATTTGTCGGCTCCGCTAGGATAGGACCACTATAACATATATCTCCCATACAACCGATCGTTCAGAGAAGACGATTTTGGTCATTCGTGCCGCAATTTAGAAAGTATAAACGTGAAACTCTGTGATATATATTCTAATATATCATAGAAGATATCCTGAAATAATCACTTTGATCGGATCTATATATAGTTATATCCAATACAACTGATCGGTCAGATAGACAGATTTTTGGCCATTTCTCCCTTAATTTAGAAAGTATAAACGTGAAACTCGGTGATATATATTTTAATATATCATAGAAGATTTTCTGAAAAAATCATTTCGATCGGAGCTATATATAATATATACAAACGATCGTTCAGATAAGGGGGTTTTTTGCCAATTTTATACTCAGTTGAGCAGAGCTCACAGAGTATATTAACTTTAATTGGATAACGGTTGGTTGTACAGGTATAAAGGAATCGAGATAGATAACTTGATTAAATTTTGAGGTATCTTCATGATATTTGGTATGTAGGTTCCTGAGCATTCATCTCAGATCGCTATTTAAAATGAACAATATCGGACTATAACCACGCCCACTTTTTCGATATCGAAAATTTCGAAAAACCGAAAAAGTGCGATAATTCATTACCAAAGACGAATAAAGCGATGAAACTTGGTAGGTGAGTTGAACTTATGACGCAGAATAGAAAATTAGTAAAATTTTGGACAATGGGCATGGCATCGCCCACTTTTAAAAGAAGGTAATTTAAAACTTTGGCAAGCTGTAATTTGGCAGTCGTTGAAGATATAATGATGAAATTTGGCAGGAACCTATTACCATATTTAGGCTTAATAAAAATTAGCAAAATCGGAGAACGACCACGCCCACTTTAAAAAAATTTTTTTTTTAAGTCAAATTTTAACAAAAATTTTTTAATATCTTTACAGTATAGAAGTAAATTATGTCAACATTAAACTCCACTAATGATATGGTGCAACAAAATGCAAAAATAAAAGAAAATTTCAAAGTGGGAGCGGCTCCGCCCTTTTTCATTTAATTTTTTTAGGATAATTTTTATGCCATAAGTCGAACAAAAATTTACCAATCCTTGTGAAATTTGGTAGGGGCTTAGATTCTGGGACGATAACTTATTTCTGTGAAAAAGGGCGAAATCGGTTGAAGCCACGCCCAGCTTGTATACAAAGTCGACCATCTGTCCTTCCGCTCGGCCGTTAACACGAGAACTTGAGCAAAAATCGATATATCTTTACTAGACTCAGTTCACGTACTTATCTGAACTCACTTTGTATTGGTATACAAAATGGCCGAACTCCGACTATGACCACGCCCACTTTTTCGATATCAAAAGGGATGAAACATGGTAATTGGATTGGTTTATTGACGTAAAATATAACTTTAGAAAAAAACTTTGTAAAATGGGTGTGACACCTACCATTATAAGTAGAATGAAATGAAAAAGTTCTGCCGGGCGAACTAAAAAACCCTTGAAATCTTGGCAGGAATACTGTTCGTATATATATAAATAAATTAGCGGTATCCAACAGATGATGTTCTGGGTCACCCTGGTCCACATTTTGGTCGATATCTGGAAAACGCCTTCACATATACAACTACCACCACTCCCTTTTAAAATCCTCATTAATACTTTTAATTTGATACCCATATCGTACAAACATATTCTAGAGTCACCCATGGTCCACCTTTATGGCAATATATCGAAAAGGCGTCCACCTATAGAACTAAGCCCCACGCCCTTTTAAAATACTCATTAACGCCTTTCATTTGATACCCATATTGTACAAACGCATTCTAGAGTCACCCCTTGTCCACCCATATGGCGATATCTCGAAAAGGCGTCGACCCATAGAACTAAGGCTCGCTCCCTTTTAAAATACTTATTAACCCTTTCATCTGATACCCATATTGTACAAACGCATTCTAGAGTCACCCCTAGTCCACCTTTATGGCGATATCTCTAAAAGAAGTCCACCTATAGAACTAAGGCCCACTCCCTTTTAAAATACTCATTAACACCTTTCATTTGATACCCATATCGTACAAACAAATTCTAGAGTCACCCCTGGTCCACCTTTATGACGATATCTGGAAAAGGCGTCCACCTATAGAACTAAGGCCCACGCCCTTTTAAAATACTCATTAACACCTTTCATTTGATACCCATATCGTACAAACAAATTCTAGAGTCAGCCCTGGTCCCCCTTTATGGCGATATCCCTAAATGGCGTCCACCTATAGAACAATGGCCCCCTTAAAATACTTTAATACCATCCATTTGATACACATGTCATACAAACACATTCCAGGGTTACCCTAGATTCATTTTCCTACATGGTGATTTTCCCTTACTTTGTCTCCATAGCTCTCAACCGAGTATGTAATGTTCGGTTACACCCGAACTTAGCCTTCCTTACTTGTTTTATATTTATCTTAAAAATCGTTTAGGAATGTACATCTGTTCACTATATATTTCTTATCTTATACAGCGCATTATTTGGGGATTACGAATGGGATAAGATTATTGTTCAGCCCCATTCATGAAAGGGATGAAGTGTTCGGCACAGCCGAAGACAGTCCCGACCTTACTTGTTTTTTGATTGTGTTCATTTTTGTTTTAATTACTGATATTAGAGAAAATTGACAATATTTGCACACCACGATGGCTACTAGAACATGTTTTTGTATTTCACTTCTTCATCAGCTCGCTTTTCGAGAGCTGAGTTTTGAACTCGAAGTCTCCAACATTCATACTTTATACTGGTGTAGATGCCTTTATTTATTACAAATGTGGGGAATACTTTTAACGCGTTCAACAGAACTTGAGAAAAACGAAAATTGATTATTAAATAATCTTAAAAATGACCATAGAACCAAACAAAAACTATTCCAAAATTATGAGTAATTGTCATAGAAGAAGAGCTAGGAGGGAGAATACAAAGCCGATATGCTAATGACTATGACGAAGTTGGAATGGCAATATCCCGGCTTAAGAAAAACAAGACGCCGGGTAATGACAGACTACCCGCCGAGCGGTTCAAACACTGAGGCGAAAAGTTTGTAGTTATGGTCGCATGATCGCTTGCCTCCAGATTGGAATTTAATTAAGCTCTGGCCAACCCACGAGAAGGCGATCAGGCAAAGCGGGCCGATTACCGCGGAATCAGTCTGCTCAATACCGCGTATATGGTTCCATCAAGCGGACTGTACGATAGACTGAATCCCAAATTCAACGAACTGATTGGACATTATCAGTGCAGTTACAGAACTGGTAAATCTACCAGCTAGCGAGGGAGAAGACAAGCTCGATATCCTATTCGCTGATTACGGAAAAGACATTCCGATATCCGACCATGACAATGTGAGAATGGGAATATCTCTGCAGATACTGAAACCCAAAATCAACGAACTGATTCGACCTTATCAATACGGCTTCAGACCTAGTAAATCTACTATCGACTGGATTTTCACGATGCGCCAGATCCTGGTAAAGACGCACGAAAAGATAATCAGCACTCACCATCTTTTTGTCGACACCAAAGTAGCCTTTGACAGCGCGACAAGAAGTGGATTGTATGCTGCCTATTCTGAACTGCAGAGCTGATAAGAAGCTGCTAAACGTTGAGCAACACCTCCAGATCCGTAGGGATTGCGATGGATCACTCTGAGCCATTCCAAACCAAACGAGGGTTCAGGCAAGGTGTCTCCCTTTCGAGCGTTTTCTTTAACCTAATACTAGAGAAAATAGTTCTAGCAGCGGAACTTAACGCTGATAGCATAATCTATTAATAAAGCACACAAGTACAATTACTGGCGTATGCTGATGATATTGATTTTATTGGCCTTAACAAACGCGCCGTGAGTTTTGCCTTCTCTGGGATGGATAAAGAGTCAAAAAAGTGTGTCTTGCGGTAAAAGATTCTGTCATTCTCGCTTACATAGCCAGGTCACTGTTAGTGGATATAAAATCAAGACTGTGAAGAATTTCGTCTATCTGGGAACCAGAATAAACAGCAAAAACAATGTCAGCTTAGAAATCGAACGGATATTAACTCTTGCCAACAAGTGCTACCTTGGAATGCGTAAGCAATTGAAAAGTAAAATCTTCTCTCCGCGAACAAAAATCACGCTCTACAAGTCGCTCATCATACCTGCCCTGATGTTTGGCTCGAAATCATTGGCGGTGTCGCGAGAAGATGAGATGGCTTTTAGAGTGTTCGAGAGAATAGTTCTCAGGAAGATCTATAGTGCTGTCAGTATTGCCGACACTGAGTTCACTTCAAGTCGATAGACCCGCCCCATTCATACCCGCAACCACGTATCACTCCATAAAATGTATGTACCATATAATTTTTGTTTTTGCGAACACAACTTCCAGTTCCATAAGTAGCTTATCACAGTGCCGACGAAACGTTTTTTTTATCGCAAAGAAACCAAACCTCCAAAATATAAATATAAAACGAAACAAAATTATCCAAAGACTAGCCGCTTTGCGTTCATAACACACAAACGCAATAGATAGGATATGCCCACAAGATGCAGTGCAAGAAAGATGCGGAACAGAGGTTGGAAAATATCAAAAGACCGCTTGGATGCTGACTGCTTAAATGAAAAAGGTGCACGCATACGTGCAATTATGGGTTCAGAGAAAAACAAAATTGCTTCCTCACAACATGAACAGCAAGAAAAGCTTCAAAAGCATGAAAACAGTTTGAGCTGATGCCGAAGCTGCGAAACAGCGCCAATACCGATGTGGAGATCGAGCATTCACTGAAGGAGGGCAAGCACAACGCATACAAAAATAATTGATCAGTAAAAACAATAAGCAAGTAGACGGTGAAGGTGTTTGTGGAGCAGGTGGACGCAATGATAATGGAACAGGAATCGGCACAAAGACACAACGAATTGGCAGCTGCAAAAAGGGCGAAATGGCAGCAGCAAAGCTAAAAACGACAATGCGCAGAAGCAGCAGCCGTGGAAACAGTTTTGAAGGAGGGATCGATGCTAAGTAATGTTTGGTTGCTTATTTTTTTGTATGTATATGTGTTTGTGTAGAAGACGCACCAAAAAAGGAGAGTCAGAAGCTCAGCACAGACTCGGCGGGACCAAATGGCCAGGAAGCCAAACAACAAAGCATTGGCGGCCACTTTGGGTGTGGGCAGAAATAACTAGATTTTTCTTAAAAGGGTGGGTCGACGAAATTTCGCCAGAGAAAGCAAGTAGTCGAAGAAAATTTTAGCGGTGTACGAATTTCCCGGAGTCTTCTTTAAGCTTCTCTGAGCCTTTTGACATCTTTTTGTGCTTTCTTTGTTCGCGCTTTACAGCTCCCGCGGCTCTTTAGACAGAAAAAACTAGCCAATCGAGGACCGTTTTAACTTCCACTAGTGCCCGACTGCCTCTCAGGAGCGCAGACATGATTCTTGGAAGTTCGACGAGAACCGACAATTTCTAGCCGTGGCCAATACTTCCTTATGATTCTGCCATGATATGTGGACTGTGAGCTAGCTCAACGATTAGTTACACATCGCGATAAGGTATCGAATCGCAGTTAAATCGGGGAATTTGGGAAGTGCTATCTCACACATTTGATTAAATCTCATTACCTTTAAACTTCTTCAACCATCACAGAGAACTTCCTTGAATGTCTACGCCGACGACTGCTCGATTGGGGTTCAAGGGACTGTGGAGCGCAACCCTTTCAAGGGCTTAGTGGCGCAATGTGTAGCCTCTCCAACACAAAGTGGGCCTAACCTACCCGTCATGGTACTATTTTGCAGAACATAACGAATTAATATCCGACAAAGGACCATCAACATCAATTAAACTCGTAAAACATTCAGAGGGACTCCTAATCGCTACAGCAAGAAAGAAGAAATGCTCGGTAGTGAGTTTTAAATTACAAAACCGATACATTCTAAAGTCACTAATCGACAATGCTTTGAAAAAAATACACGATTTTGACATAAAAGAAGACGATCTTTGAAGAGAAGCGGTGTGTTAATCCCAAAGTGTTAAAGGACTTAAAATATTTCCGCGGTAATTTATGCCTATCGTTGGAAGCGACTTCAACTCATAGACACAAAGTTGGAGAAGTCAAAAAAACGTTGCTTCGGCTGTCGGGCTCTAATTGAAATCCAGAAAGAGTTGCCTGTATCCATAAACCTTAGGATAGTATTTTTGCGGTCACAACAGCAACAACAATATGACTGTTAAGCATCATCTTCATGGGTAAACTATGTTGTGTTCTGCCGCAAAAAGAGGATAGAAATCAAACTTTTCTTGGATATCACCTTTGCTCATCATCCTCAGATGCTCTCGAAGAATCTCACTGGTATTCCATGGACGAATTGAATATCTATATGAAGTATAGACCTGCAACACACACTTTAGTCATAACTACCTATATCCTCTACCAGTGCATAAATTGTTGATGTCAAAAATCTTCCCATTGGCGAGGAATCGCGTTCTGTCCTGACAAACTGAGACGTTGATATTGTACTTGGTCGAATTCCGCGTGTTAATATTAGGACTATAAAAGCCTCACAGGGATTTTAAGTAGACCAAACCAGACAGTCGACAAGTCCACCGCTCCTTATTATACTTACCACAACGAATCGGGGTTTCTCAAACAGCATTTTATATAAGGATTTTATTGAGATCCTGCATCTTGTTTCAGTTATCCATTAGGAGATGAAAGTTTACTTATTTTTAGCTCTTTCTTCTACCTAAATACTAATGCTTTCCTTCTTACGACTCCCAGACTGTCAGGTTTACGTTTCCTAAACAACCGGTAATCTATATCCCATCAAGGACTGTCTTTTAGGTGCCATCCGTGTTCAAGCATTGCCTTATCGGGATCATAACAAAATTACACTTCTCCCCTATTTAGTTCATCATCCCTACTTAACCCCGAATGAACCCTGAAACTCCAAAAACCCATCTCTAAAATATGTATTTTCTAAAAGCGATCAGTCTCAAATACAAACAATGACATGAACAACAATAAAACTGAATACAACAGAATGCACCAGTATAATAATAACAGTGGATCCTGAATTACGCTGCAGGTTAAGTGTTCGTATTGAAAATAAAAAAATACATCAACAAAAACCACGCATTCGAAAGATTAACAAAAAAGTGACAACATGAAACGAAGCAACAAGCGGCAGTCGAGCGAGAATTTATAAATGCTTTGCGAAAATGTAAACAAAAAACCAACAACAGCGGGGTAGAAAATAGTTCCAGGGAACACCAAACTGTTCAGGAAGGAGAACGCAGGCGCAGTACGTTTTTATGGGCTCTAGAAGGAACAAGTAAAGGAAATTCGAGAAGACACAAATTCGCTGAATTAAGACGACCTTGTAGAGATGGTCGATTGGGACTGTACAACGCGCAGCTCTGGTAGATATCAGCGGAGTTGGTCGAATAGCTCGCATTTTGGAAATGAATTCAATGCTTAAAAAAGGCTCGGTTTATATACTATGCAACGCTGGGACGACTTCTCAACACGGCTCATAATTGTACAGACAAGCGGATTCTCGATCAAAACAGATTGTTATGCCCTGGACACTACCTACTTTTAAACCTACCTACCTGCGTACCTACATACTTTCAAGGGAGAAGTAACATGGAGAGCTCATTTGCGGCAGTGGTATGTCGCACTTGTTCAGTAATTCCTTAGAGCTGGATGTGGGAGTACTGGTGAGAGTTCGGGACAACAGTAGATTTTAGATTGGCCGACCGATGTTTTCTCTTGATTCAAGTGGGCAATTGTTAATTAGCAATTAGTTGACTCTGCAGAATTTTGGGTTCTGTTGACCATTTTAATTTTTATTTTTTTTTTTTTTTACAAGTGAGACCCAATATAGCAGAACTTGAACCACAGCTGATCGGACTACATACATTTTTATTGTTATTGTAAACGCGAAATACTCCCCAAAGGTTTGTAGAGTTTTACGGATGTGGGCAATCCTTTGCGGCATTGAACCCAGCACGCCACGGTACAAGCTACATAGTACTAATCCGACTACCTCGAAAACGGGTTTTTACTTTTTGCCTCGAGCCACAAAGTGCTAGTACCGGAGCGTACAGAATTCAATCCAACAAAGGAGTGCCCATACTCATAATACGCCCTTAGCCTTCGGAATTGTTCTATCGGCTAAAACAACAGCACTAGCGATATGCTGATGACTATTTCTATAGAGCACTTTTCAATTGGCATCTGTGCAGAGCTACTTTACTAAGGATGGCGCGGTGAAATGATCTCTTCAGCGCGTGCTAGGACTAGTAGGGTTTTACTTGGCCTCGATATCCTCAGACCTCCCGCGGACTTACCGAAGTTGAAGCATTAGGAAACAACATCCGTCGTCCAGAAATCATTCAGTCGATTCATGTTTAGTTATTCTGTATTTGCTAGTACTAGGCGATAGTGCCTCGATCTCTAAGTATTTAAATTCATCGCCCAAGAATTTTACACTTTTTTATAACCTTTTTTATGCTTCGGTGCTCGGATGAAGCTTACATCTATGGCCTCTATATGGATCCATGTAACTTGGTTACTAGTTTTTCGTTGGAAGGTTTTAAAATCCGTTGTGATTTATATCTTTAACAACCGGGCATCACCAAGCAAATAGGTGGATCGGAACCTGAAGCTGTTATATTATTTCTCAAAGAGTTGAAACGCCTCAGTTTGTAAGGGTCGCATATTGCCATCAACTCTTTTTTAGCTGCGTCTGCCTCTCGTTTTCGAAACTCATCAAAAGGAACCCGTCTTTGTGTTAGTTTTCCTTGCAGCGCCAAAAACTCGCCCGACGATTATGAATGATACCTATCCTTCGCCGGACTAAAGTTTGGCTTCATCCTGTGAAGCCCTACAGCCACGAATGATTTCATTTATGGGCTTAAGTCATCTGTAACAATAGGAATATCTTAACGCGTGTATTTTCCTAAGGTCTTGTGGTAGTGGACGTTGACATTAGTTCTTACTTACTTGAAATTCAGTCTTCTCTTTCGCCCTATTCAGTTAGCTATCAAAAACCCCATTGTCTTGTTTGGAGTTCATCTCTCTACATATATATTTTGAGAACCACTGTCCAGCTTACCCACTCGTCTGCACGTCAGGGGAATTGCAACGTCACGCTGCTGCCTCACGGCAAATAAGCAGGAATAGGGTTTTGTTGTTGTATTGCCAGTGTGCAGGAATAGGGTAGCGTGCGTTTGTAAGTTTGAGCAAAGTGGTTCCTGCGAAAGGGAGCGGCTTCTTTGGAATTGACACGATCGCTTGCTGTGGTCTACATATATACATATAAGTATATACATATATATTAGCACATTTTCACGCACATAGTGTACACTTCAAGGGTATATAAGTTAACATTCAATACTTCCATCCCAGATATTGTTTTTTTTCTTGCCTGCCAGTCATGGCTGCTGTGGCTGGGTAACTTATAATATCGCTGCTGGTATTGACATATACTCTTCATCCCGCTTCAGACATTAGACTCTGTCCTTCAATATTCCTGTTGAGGCATAATAGCACGGTAATTGAAAAGGAACACGCGATCAATGTAAAGATTCCCTTTAGTTTTATGATAGCGTTTTTATGTGTTTTCCATTTGAGTTACTAACATCCGAACTTAAATATACATATGTATGTATACATTTATGTCGTACATAGTTGGAAATCTCAAACTTAATAGTACCAAAAATTATGGCAGACTTCGACCTAAAGTATTTTATTTTTCACGATTAAGACTTCGCCCCAGGAGACCAGAGTATTATCATTATTAGAATGGCCGAGTTTCTCCCGCTTCGTTTGCACTTTGAACGGTGGTTACGAGGTGCCTTAATCACGGAGGGGTGACATAAGCTCAACGGTCATAGTGTCAATTGACCTTATTACCAGTTCAAATGGCCACAAGGCCAATTTTAGTTATTTATCATGCTTTTTGAATTGGTCATAAAGTCAAAATTTTGTTCCTCAAGTGGCCACTAGGTCAATTATTTTGTTTCGCACTTCCATACATTAAAATGTTAACAACTGTTGAATTACAAAAACCGTGCGATTTTCAATTCCAAAGTTTCACCTGCGGCGCCACTTTTCCTAATTGTGGTTTCATTCCAGTGCAAAGTCGATGTGAGGGTCAATTGATCCTATGCCCATTTGAAGTGGTCATAACCTCAATTGAATTTGCACCATAAGCACCATAGCGGGCAGAGCAACCGAGAGTCTGTGAAACACGTCCTCATTTTGAAGCCATCTCCCATTCCGAAATCGCTTTACCATTTCTCAGTATACTTTCTATGAATTTGCTGACTTGTTCTGGGCCGCTCAAGCAGTTGTCGGTTTTGCTCCCACCGCGAGCATTTGAAGAAAGCGTGTACATCATCGTCGCCTTTTCTATCGCCATACATACACTTCGGATCCTCAACCTACACTTGGCAAGTGTCCGTTGTTCGAAGCTTTAACAACTGTGATTAAAGTGGCTGTCCACCTTCCTAGTTATTCATTTTACCAACGGTCTTGCCATGCCCTTAGAATTTCTCCTCTTTTTTCGTTGGCCTTTACGCTTCGTATTACCTTCATCTTTCCAGCGCTAATAGGTGGATGATTATTGTTTCGATGATCACTTTGACGGTGATTCTGATAAGGTACGTTAAGCGTAGGCTACTCTCAGAGCTGCTGTTCACTGTTTATGGAGGTTTGCACACAATTCAGAGTCATTCAGTAGCCAGATTAAGGTAATGTCCATCAACAACATCCTTTTACTTTTTGCTGCTTCTCCGATAATTACTTTCCGCCTACTAAGCAGCTAAATGTTTTCCATGAAATATGCTGAGTTGCGAGTCTAATGATACAAGAAGGTAGTTAACTACCTTCTTTGAGGCTACATTTTGAAACCAAGTACTTATGGTATGTGCTTTCCTTGCTAGGATTATCAACTCTGTTTCCGAGTTCACGCGAGTATAGCCAATAATTTCTACGAATAGTGACTGTATTGACTAGAGCCATGTCATCTGGTAATCCGACGCATATTGTATAGGGTATTTCACTATTGAGACGATCAGGGGCAAGAGCTGATCCTCCCCATGTTCCTATCATGACCGTGAACCATCTGGGGCTTGGCATTTGAAAATGCGATATCTAATATATCTTCCGATAAAAGGTGATAGCAGTAGCGTGGGATTTTCAAACCTTCATAAAATTTTGTTGCCTCTGTCGATAATACAGTTGGCTGCTTCATGGGCTAAACAGATACAGCATGTCACATATGTGCTTAGGGGACAAGGAGGAAACGGACAACAGAGTTGTCTGTGTTTATTTAAATGGTAAAACGCTAGATAAGAAGCATAGATGCTGTCAGTCGAAAGCAACATACGACATAATGAAGAGTGAGGGATTGTAACTGCTTAGGGCTTAAGTCAGCCAGCGCGAATATGAAATCGGATTGCTTACAAATCAAGTGATCAAAATTGTTTAGTCTAAACAGCTAAGCACTGAAGAAGGAATAGCGTAAGAAAGAAATATTTTCATTATAAACAACAATCGCTGTCAAATGGTTTCGCAGAAATCGTATGAGTGAGAATTATTAGGAAACGCATTTTCCAATAGTTGAACTTCCGATTGCTGCGTATGGCAGTGAACATATTTTTGAATGTATGTGTGTGAAATTTTTGGATAATCAAGATAACATATGCTGCAGGATATTTATAGGAATCTCATAATTGAATTATTTCTGCGCGCCCTTTTCCTTTAACGCAAGCAAGACAACAATTGAATATTTGGGCATCAATTTAGATTTTATCTTTTTTTATATAGCCCTCAACAATTTTAATTGGTATATTTTTCTTAAACAGGAAATTAGTTGTATGCCACAAAGCCTAAATCAATTATAAATTGAAATTGGTTGTGGGTAATTGTTTTATTAGTGAACAAAGACCTTAAATGTTCCTTTGATGCGTTTTTTAACATCGCTTGTTATTTTGAAGTTATTGTTTAAGGCTTCTTCTCGGTGTAACATAAGTTTTGAGTAATCAAAAGAAAATTAAAAAAAAAATATATTATAAAAACAATAATTTTCGCAGCGTTTGTATTTAACGGTTAACCAGAAAAATCAATTAGGTTTATTACGGATAGGAACTAATTTTCGAGCACAAAATTTGGCTGTCTCAGTGAGATATGGCTATTCTTGATTTATTCGGTTTTTCACAGTGACGAGCTTTAATTTTCAAATGTTTACTCACTATCGCTGAGATCGTTTAATGTGACTTATGGGCAACGCTTTTATAAAACAACTGTTGCTGTGACCGAATAGGTTTTGGGTCTAGTAAATCTCTTGTCCGTTCTGTTACAATTAACAGAATGTAGTTTACATTATGTTATTATCAAGGTTTGCCAATAGCTCTTATTCGTCAAAATATTATGGCAAATATTAACATCACTATGATGGTAGTAAATAATCACAATAACAACAAAAAGCGAGCAGCGACACTTATGTACAAGGCAACGAAGAATATTCCACACACATAACCAGCAGCTCGAAGCGAAGAGATTATTTTACATACATATATGTAGTCAGCAGATAAGAGCAGAAGCTATTACTCACGCATATAGCTAAATAACCAAGTATGAGATGCAACTGTTCCAAAAGGCATGTTCATGAAAAGCCTAGACCGTAGGATAAATATGTGAACGAGGCAACAGAGAGTACAAAAGCAGCGCAAGCTGAGGAATAATAGTCGGTTTGATTTAAACACGCTACTAGTGAAGTATAATTGTGAAGTACTACTCCCAAAGGAGTCTGCATAAAGACCATTTTGCAATACTGAATATTGGAGTTATTTATTCGAAATTTCAGCGATTCGAACGTTGGCAGAAGGTGCAAAATTCCTAACAATATAAAACAGAATAATCATGGGGTCATGAGGGAACTATATGTGGGATCATTTTTAGATTCTTTTCAATGGAACGTTTGGAGATCATTTTCTCACTATTTCGAGATTTTTTGTAGTATCGTCGGGATTATTCTGCGCTGTCGTTCCAGAATTCCCGAATATATTGCGCTGTCAACCCCTTGCAAGGGTTGCGCTACACAAGCCCTTCAATCAATTTGATATTTTAGTCGACTCTTACGACATGCATACCTGCCGCCGGTATATTCTAAGACCCCTAAACCGTTGGGGTAGGGCCCAGTCTTTGATTACTAGTAGTGGTAGTGGTATGTTATGTAAATTGTTTACATCTTTATTTAACTAACCCATAACGTTACGGATATAATGCTCACGTGTAAAAATCCTCCCGTCCAAGTTCGGAAAAAGCGATAAGTTCACTTGATGCGTTCAAAATTGTGAGCTGAGGATGTGTGCAAAAGGTCACGAGCCGCACCAGCGGCCGCATATCACGTTGATCGTTGAACAGCTGAGTGAGTGACGTTACAATATGATTGTGCGGACAGAGCCAGCCAAAGCTCGCCAACAATGCACTGATGACGATTTCGCGAACATTGCAGCTGTCAAAAAAATTACGAAATCCCATTCGATAAAAATGCCAACAGCAAACAAATCAAAAATCAACGACAACAACAATAACAGAAAATAACAAACACAAAAGCTACATGCCGACTTAACACAAAAGTAATTTCTATAGTTCACAATTTTCAACAATTTTATGATCGCCTTGCGTCATATGCCCTTCCGCACGCTTGTTTGGTTGCCTGCCACTGCAGCGGCGACTCCCTATGGTCCCCGTGCGCGAATGCACGAGAACGGTCAGTGTTGAATACTACGATTGTGCAAAAGCATCGCTTAGATACTGCTGGCACTTTTGATGATGGCGAATGACTGATTTTGTTTTTTCATCATTTTTATTTTCGAACTTGATCGGCATTTGCCGTTAATTAAAAGGCTCACCAAGCCGCTCACACTGATGAGTAGTTGCGCTGTGTTGTAACAGCTGTGGATTTGATGATGATGATGCTGATGAAGATAATGCCGACGATGTGTTGATAAGTGTGTACTTGAATTTACGTACATACGTGCCGACTGGGTTGGTTGCTGTTTTGATGACGGTCTCACTGACGGTCTCACAGAATGACTAGCAGTCCGGCTTGTCTGAACTGCGACGAATGCTCGTGTGGTGATATTGTTGATGATATGTTTTAGTTGTTTGTCGGTATGAAATTAATATTTTTGATCTGGTACGTTTTCTTTGATGGAGGTTCGGAACAAATCGCTATTCGATTTGGTTGTGTTCGTCACTAATCACATATTTCATACAATACTTGTTTATTTTATCCGCAGAGCGTGAATATATATTTTTATTTTTTGTACTTTGATTTTGTTGGATCACCACAAATTACCGAGTATAAACAATTAACGTGCGGCACTATTATAGAAAAGCTTTAATCAAGCGGTTTTCTGTCAGAGAAACAATAACCGACCGTATCTTATATGGTAAATTATATAATTATCGCTGAATTTTACACAGCGTATGTTAGTTCTAAATTATATAAGTAAGTCGTGAGCTCAGGTTCCATTTATCCGAGTTCCGCCCGTACCATCACAGAACTTTCCAAGTAGAGAGTCTTAGGTGATTGATTGATGAGCAATTAAGACCCCCGAAATTGAAAATTTTTTCGAAAAGTGCACCGTGCCACACCCATTTTCTTGTGCTCCAAAAGGTGTCGAGCTTATGATCAAAACAACACTCACGTTCCACTTCAAAACTATTCCCGGGCTATTTTAGAAATATTTCGACTATTTTGGATCATTTCGACACATTTCGGTATTGTTTTAAGGATTTTAGAGACATTATTTAAGGCGCCCATTTCGTGATAATTTCGGAACTGCCTCTGTATTAGTTGTGGGTTGTTTTTGAGACTATCCCTTTTCTGTGCTATTTCGCAATGATTTCGAATAATTTTCGGTATCATATAGCGGCTGTCTTCTGAGAATTTAATGGGTTTCTATACTCAGTTGAGCAGAGCTCACAGAGTATATTAAGTTTGATTGGATAACGGTTGGTTGTACAGGTATAAAGGAATCGAGATAGATATAGACTTCCATATATCAAAATCATCAGGATCGAGAAAAAATTTGATTGAGCCATGTCCGTCCGTCCGTCCGTCCGTTAACACGATAACTTGAGTAAATGTTGAGGTATCTTGATGAAATTTGGTATGTAGGTTCCTGAGAACTCATCTCAGATCGCTATTTAAAATGGACAATATCGGACTATAACCACGCCCACTTTTTCGATATCGAAAATTTCGAAAAACCGAAAAAGTGCGATAATTCATTACCAAAGACGGATAAAGCGATGAAACTTGGTAGGTGAGTTGAACTTGTGACGCAGAATAGAAAACCAGTACAATTTTGGACAATGGGCGTGGCACCGCCCACTTTTAAAAGAAGGTAATTTAAAAGTTTTGCAAGCTGTAATTTGGCAGACGTTGAAGATATCATTATGAAATTTGGCTGGAACGTTACTCCTATTACTATATGTATGCTTAATAAAAATTTGCGAAATCGCGAAGGACCACGCCCACTTTTAAAAAAAATTTTGTTTTAAGTAAAATTTTAACAAAAAATTTAATATCTTTACAGTATATAAGTAAATTATGTCAACATTCAACTCCAGTAATAATATGGTGCAACAAAATACAAAACTAAAAGAAAATTTAAAAATGGGCGTGGCTCCGCCCTTTTTCATTTAATTTGTCTAGGATACTTTTAATGCCATAAGTCGAACAAAAATTTAACAATCCTTTTGAAATTTGGTAGGGGCATAGATTTTATGACGTTAACTGTTTTCTGTGAATGGGCGAAATCGGTTGATGCCACGCCCAGTTTTTATACACAGTCTTTCGTCTGTCCTTCCGCATGGCCGTTAACACGATAGCTTGAGCAAAAATCCACATATCTTTACTGAACTTAGTCCACGTACTTATCTGAGCTCACTTTATCTTGGTATAAAAAATTAACGAAATCCGACTATGACCACGCCCACTTTTTCGATATCGAAAATTACGAAAAATGAAAAAAATGCCATAATTCTATACCAAATACAAAAAAAGGGATGAAACATGGTAAGGTAATTGGATTGGTTTATTGACGCGAAATATAACTTTAGAAACAACTTTGTAAAATGGTTGTGACACCTACCAAAGCTCTGCAGGGCGAAATAAAAAACTCTTGAAATCTTGGCAGGTATTACATGTATCCAAAAGATGATGTTCTGGGTCACCCTGGTCCACATTTTGGTCGATATCTGGAAAACGCCTTCACATATACAACTACCACCACTCCCTTTTAAAACTCTCATTAATACCTTTAATTTGATACCCATATCGTACAAACACATTCTAGAGTCACCCCTGGTCCACCTTTATGGCGATATCTCGAAAAGGCGTCCACCTATAGAACTAAACCCCACGCCCTTTTAAAACACTCATTAACGCCTTTCGTTTGATACCCATATTGTACAAACGCATTCTAGAGTCACCCCTGGTCCACCTTTATGGCGATATCTCGAAAAGGCGACCACCTATACAACTACCACCACTCCCTTTTAAAACCCTCATTAATACCTTTAATTTGATACCCATATCGTACAAACAAATTCTAGAGTCAACCCTGATCCACCTTTATGGCGATATCCCTAAATGGCGTCCACCTATAGAACTATGGCCCACTCCCTCATAAAATACTCTTTAATGCCTTTCATTTGACACACATGTCATACAAACACATTCCAGGGTTTCCCTCGGTTCATTTTCCTACATAGTTATTTTCCCTTATGTTGTCACCATAGCTCTCAACTGAGTATGTAATGTTCGGTTACACCCGAACTTAGCCTTCCTTACTTGTTTGGAATAGTTTCGGGAAATTTTATGTATGATTTCTGCACTATTTCCGCATCATATCGGGATTGTGCTCGTATCAGATTTCGGAATATTTCGGAGTTGTTTTCGAATTCATTTTGTTTCAGAATAACTTTGCGACTACCTTCGGATCATTTAGTCACTTTTTTGCGTTGATTTCACAACCGTTTTGCGATAGTGCTCAAGATAGTTTTTTGGAAAAATTTCGGGGCCTTTTCCAAAAATTTCGAGGTTACTTTCGGTTTTTTTTTCGTATCATTTCTTGGCTTTTTCGGTATCTATTCGGCAATAATTCCGAAGCTATCCTGGATCAATCCGCCATGATATTCAAGAAAATTTTGGTACACTTCATGACAACAATAATTGTTTTAGAAATAATTTTAATTCGCGAATATTTTCGTATTATTTCAGTATTTGATTTCGGTAGATAATTCGAGATAATTTAGAACTATTTTGCAACCGTTTTGATATTCTGTTCAGTTTATAGTTTTGGAGCTATTTTGGGGTGTTCTCTGAAATATTTCAGATTTGCTTTCGGAATCATTTTTGGATCATAGCTGGGCTTTTTCGAGATCTATTCAGTAATAATGTCGGATTTGGTTTTGGAATCATTTCTGAACTACTTGTGGATCATTCCTGCATAATTTTTTGATTTCGGAACTATTTCGTGATTGTTTTCGGGGAAAGGCTTAGATCGTTTGGGAACCATTTCGAAAATGTTTGTAAGAACGATATCATCTCAAAAATCATTCTGACATAACTTTCTAGATAATTTCAGAACAACTTCCAGACTGTTTAGGAGGTAAGGTAAGGATCATTTGGGATTGATGCTACTTCGGGATTATATCTCGACTATCTTCGCGCCACTTAGGGTTCTTCTGTATTGATTTTGGGTTGATTTGTGAATGCTTCGCCGCCGTTTCGGGATTGTGTTCAGTATAACTTCGGAACTATTTCGAGACTTTTTCAGGATCTATTCCGCTATAATATCGGAACCATCTGGATTATTTTTTTTATAGGATTTCCGAAGTAATACCGCGACTTTTCCGTGGTGGTTTTCGGTTCATGCTTTATGTTATTCGTCATATTTCCATAACGAATTACTTAAAATAAGCAATTTTCAAAATTAGATATCTTTCACTAGACAAAAATGTTGTCGTATGATTAAACTGCATCTGTCGAAGTTAGGCAAACATGACATCCCCCAATAAACTCGTCATATTTTTCGAATTCATATATTTTAATCAAATTTTCTCGTTTTAACCAATTAACCATATGACAGATGATTTCGTTTGATATGCTTGTTATGTAATTTTAATTTCCGGCATATTTGTATGTATACATTAGGGTGGCCCTTATTTTCCAAAGTGTTCCGATTCTCGATCTTACTCCCTAGAAATATGCAAATAGCCTAAAAACTAGAATATACAAAGTTTTAGGTCAAACGAAAAATGGTTAGATGTGGCGCAAAGAGATTGAAATCCTGAAAAATTACGAATTTTTACAATTTCTTAAATTTGGGCAACCCTACTTCATTTGTTATGGGCGAAACGTAATTTATCGAGTTATTAGTAAGTTCTAGAGATATTTGACTTTCAAATAAATCCAAAACAACAAAAATTGGTCAAACAATAATAAGGTTATAAAACAAATTATGCTTTAAACACGGTGTCATTACTTCAAGAATGTGTATATAATGAGTATACGTAAATGAGTTTGTTTCAATTTTTTTTTGTATTATAAACTTTTTTGAAAATACATTTTTAAAACATATACAAGATATATGTGAAACTTTAGCTGACACGTACACAATATGATATTATTTCCTAGGATGTAATTAAAGATGATTTATTATGTGATTCCAATTGTTTTTTGTAATCAGTTACAACTTGTAATAAATATTGTTTTCCTTGTTCGTCATTTGTAAGTATTCTTTTATGTTCTTCCATAAGTTTTAGTCCCCGTTATGCTGTGTTGTTTACTACTTTTATATTTATAACAGTATCTTTAGCTTTTTTTAGGTTTCTGTATCTCGCCAGTATAATGGATATACCTCCAGAAATTGAGATGATATTCCAAATCGACCAAAAAAATCAATTGTATTTCATGTTACAAAATCGTGTAGTTTTTTTCTATGAATTTATTGATTTCACTGGGCCTTAAGTATAGCCTCTTTAAATTTTCTATCTCCTTGTCGCATTTGTCTATGCTTTTGATTTTTTCCACAATCTTTTTCTTCATGGTACAAGAGACGTCATCACCGAACAATGCCAATGCAATACATTCTTCGGACAGGTACCATAGGTGGTTACAAAACTTTTTTATTGCAATGTCAGATATTTTTTTATTAACATTTCTATATTTATAAATTTCTTTAATAAAAGATAAGTCTTGAAGGGGTGCCTTATGAGGATTGGTAAATGATGTATATCGATCACGAAAATCGACACTGATGATGGCACAACGCCCAAACCGGTTTGTCTCAAAACCTAATTTGACAAGGGATGACGGAAAATCGTTCCAATACACATCATTTATCCACACTGTCGGAAAATCAACAAAACATGATAAGTCAGGATTGGTACAGTTAAATCAAAGCTTTACATAAAATTGTATAATAAACGCGCATATACTTGTTATCGAATTCTCTTCATACTCCATTAGTTTAAACTGTTCACGAAATAAATAGATTTTTAAGCAGTACAATGCCTTAGACATCCACCGAACATGATGAGTGGGCCCTGTTACACGAAGCTTTATGCCATCACTTGCTCCTAGACATATAGACGTTAATTACAATAATTCCCTATAGTCATCTCTTACCATTTTCTTTTTCAACTCTTCCTTAGAGAAATTCAGAATATTATCTTTGTTATCGCTTAATAGTAATTTCAATTCCTTATTTTGTAGCAAATCTTTAAAACTATTTTTGTCGATGTTTTTCCAATTTTCTTGAAATCCCAGCAAAACTTCATAAATATGATGACGGCAAGGTAGATACAAAAGTTTTGGCTCAAGTTTTTTTTTTTCTAATAACGTGGCAGCTCCTTTTATAACGCCTGTGTTAACCGATGTCGTTTCAAAGCAACAGACCACAATATCATCCTTCAGATCCCATTCAAATAACAGTTCATACAACGTTTCAGCTATTTCCGCGCCTGTTGCAGCACATGATATTGGAGCTCCTATTAACTGTATTTGTTTGTCGAAAGCAATATATATTTTGCCCTGTAACTCTGTTATTGATATATCGATTTTGAAGATTGTGGCCATTTTAGAAAATTAAGAAAATACAGATGTTATTACGGTATGGAAAAGCAGTAAATTTTCGTATGGTGTAGAAATATGGAAGCTTGAAAAACGAAATTGTAAACATTCGTAATTTTTCAGAATTGCAAGCCCTTTGCGCCACCTCTAAATCTTTTATGATTGGACTAAAACTTTATATATATTCGCTTTGGAGGTATTCGCATATTTGTAGGGGTGAGATTAAGAATCCGAACACTTTTTTCCCCTGCATACAACGAAGGGCCACCCTAGTATACATGTGTGAGTTTTTATGCACACGGCAATGCATGCGTAAATCAGTTGCATAAACTCAGGCGTTATTATTCTCCATCCATCCTTTTGTATTGATGTCTACGCATGTGTATGTGTGGTGGAATATGTTATTTGTTTGTTCAAAACAATTTTAATAGAATTAATTATATTTTGAAATTACACAAAGACAAAAGTTTTTAACAACACGTCGACAACTCAATCAATTTTATATGACGACGCATGAAATAACAATCACTAATCATGTGAACAAAACGGTGATACCAACCTGATGGATATCCAAATGAATGGAGGTGATTTAATTAAAATATGCTTATCTAAATGATTCCCAGCATGGAAACCGTTGGTTTGGAAGCATATTTCTACACAGCCCAAATAAACAACTGGTAGAATGAAAAAAATGGTCGCTTTGAGGAAAAAATACGCTACGTTTAATCTCAAAGTGCTGTAGTAAATGTTGCCATATTTCCAGCCTCGGTGAACTCTGCCAACCTCAACTCTACCCATTGGAAGATGTAACATCGTTGAGGATGAATTTTTTGACTGTTATACCAAAAGCTACTCAATCTACCATAAAAGCTACTGGACATGATTTTAATATCATAACTTGGGCAGCGGTCGTCTGACTTTTTAGTTTATCGAAAAAGGAGTCACTATCCAAGTCAGCTGCCTCGTATGTGGACACACATGCCTTCATGTGGATCGTGATGAGATGCAGCACGGCGGCCACCCAAAAGTGATGTTTTCCCCCTCACAAGGTTATCAATCAGCCGGAAAGCCGTGCCTCTAAAGGAGTCTGAACATTCTTGGTACATTACTTTGAGTCATTAACTTGGAATCAATCGCATACAGTGTCCTACCTAGTATAAGTATTGTGCAAATGACTGAAGCTCCCAAAATTTATGGGTTCTTCCGAGTGCGACTTGGAGCCCAGTACTATCGTTAAGGAGAAATATATCGCTATGCCTGAAACTAACTTCTAGAGCTGTGTAAAGACCGGAAAGGAGCACTCGCAAGTTTTCGAAGCTGAACGAGGTTTTCGAAAAGGCGTCTAATATGCTATTCTGAAAATTCATGCGATTAGCAATACTTAATTTTCCACTTCGACAACATCTAAGTAATGGCTAGAGTAGGTTAGGATTACGGTACTAATGTTAGCGGTCTTAAAAGCCGCGCCGTAGTTTCCTAGAACTCAATAAAGAGGCAGAAGTAATGGATCCGGTAGTAAAGAAGGATGAGGCAATGTAGGTGTAGAGAAATCAAGCGATTGTCTTTACTGAGCTGTACTGAGAAGTAAAGTCGAAGAAGCTAAGGCGCTTCTCATTTACACCATCAAACGCTAAATAAAGAAGAAGTTAAAAAGAATATTTAGGCTGACTTTCAGTCCATACGGCTGGCACCTTCATTTTGGTGAGTCGTTTGCTTTGCTGATTAAAGTATGGAAACGCCTGGATTTTCCTAGAGGGTCGCTTGTATATACTTCGATATTTATGTATGCTCTTAAAATGAAAGTACAAATATCCATATAGCTACATACAAACATACGAGTTTACCTAATTTTGTCAGCTTTATTTGTTAGCTTTCGATTGCAATATGCAAATCTGTAGCAATATTTGTGTATTAACAATTGGTCTTTCCGTTTGGCGATTGAATCGAAATGCAATTAATTTGAACATAAGTTGCACATTATCCGCTGCATCCACCAATAACCCAACTTCCAGTTGTCACTCGTCACAAGCAGCCATATCACGCTTGAACTCTTAAATTGCAGCGTTTCAATCATTCAAATGGCTGCCATATAAAAGTGAGGTTATGTGTTGGTTTGCAATATTGTTTGATGTTTATGCGATTTTGTGAAGTTGTTGTTTAATAATTGAACAATTAACTAACTGTACATATTTTTGATGCATTTGCAAATGTCATCTAAAAATTTACACAGCAGCAATTGTTTTCATATTTTATATCTCGTTTTCCTTTGGATAAGTGGGTTAATGTGGTATGAAGAGCTTTTATAGGGAGTCCTTTACATCAATCCTGTTTAAAATCCTTCAAAAATCTCTCGGTAATCTCATTATTTTGCATTCTTTGAGCCGTCGACTGCAGCACATTGTCTATCCTTGCGATATTTTACTATCACTAACAATAGTATCTAAGGATCTAATCAGTGATTTGTAAAACCTGACAAATTGAACATGCCTATATGTCGACTAATATTCCATTGTTGAAGAAGGAATCTTGTTTTTTTTTTTATCTCGGACGTTGTGGCAGCGCACTGCCCTCAAGTGGCCCGATGAAACAAGGCTCATCCTGGTTTTTTTTTTTTTTTTTTGAATTCATACATACTATTTTTTTTTTTTTTTGTATCCTAATTCTTATTTATGTGTTATTTATAATTTTTTTATTCTTGAGTGAGAGTTATAATCTTCACACAAACATAGAAAAGGTTCGTGTAGTTGGAAATTGCTTCTGCATTGTTTAAGAATTATAGGTTTATAATTCCTTGTATCTCGGCATGGAACATTCAAGTTTACTTCGTTCAAAAGAAATGGCCTTGAAATCGATCCATTTAAAAGTCTAGCCATAAATAGTACACCTAGCATTTCTCTACGACTTGCAAGTGTAGAAAGATTTATTAGTTTTAATCGATTAGTGTAAGGAAGAAGATTATACGGAGAGTCCCATTGAAGATTTCTCAAGGCGAAAAGTAAAAACTGTTTTTGAATTGATTCTAGTCTATCCACATGAACTTGATAACGCGGATTCCAAATTATCGATCCATATTCTAATATCGGCCTCACCAATGATGTAAAAAGGGTTTTTGTAACGTAAGTATCACTAAACTCTTTTGCCCATCTTTTCACAAATGCTAAAACTCCTCTTGCTTTATTGACTGTGGCAGTAATAGGAGGGTTGCAACTAAGTTTGCAATTCATTGTAACTCCCAAGTCGACAAAAACATCAACGCTTTCCAGAGTTTGGCCATTAATTGTGTAGGAAGCTGGCTGTATGTTCCCACGTGAAAAACACATGGATTTACATTTTTCTATGTTGAGAGCCATAAAATTCGCATTACACCAAGTAACTAAACGATTTAAATCCGCCTGGAGTACAGAACGTTCTTCAGCCGACGCGTATGACTTAAAACGTTTTACGTCGTCGGCATATATAAAAATTTTATAATATTTTATAGTTGTGGAAACATCGTTTATAAAGATCAAAAACAGAATAGGACCGAGATGTCTGCCCTGAGGCACACCGGAGGGAACATCGATGACATTCGAACAAATGTTTTTAAAAATGACTCTTTGAGTTCTACCGCAAAGATAGGAGGAGATCCAGCGAGTTAGGCCAGCTTGAAAACCAAGCAATTCGAGTTTATAAACAAGTAATGAGTGGCGTTCTTTGTCGAATGCTTTGCTGAAATCAGTGTATATAACCTCGGTATGATGATTGTTTCTAAACCCATTAAAGACGTGAGTTGTAAATTCAAGCAAATTGGTTGTGGTTGATTTGGCTCTACAAAAGCCATGCTGAGAACTATCTATCAATGTAGAAATCGAAAATGTAAGGTGATTAGTAACGATTGCTTCGAAAAGCTTAGGAATAGCGGAGAGCTTTGCTATTCCACGATAGTTTTCAATAGACGACTTGCTTCCTTTTTTATGGAGTGGGATAAGAAAAGATTCCTTCCAAGCCGTCGGGAAAATGCCATTTTTAAAGAGAGGTTAAACAGATCAGTAAGGGGCTGGTAAATGTATTCCGCGCATTTTTTAAGACAACATGTTGGGATCAAATCGGGACCGTATTTGAAGGATTCCTTTAGGGTCTTTAGATGTAGTAGAACATCTTCAGGCAGCAAATGTGGGGCATATATTGAGTTACTAGAATGGAGCTCATACGGATAATTTGTAGGTGATGAATCAACCACAGCAGAGTAATTACATCCTCTTTATATCGAGGCCACGTTATCTCAGAAAGCTCCTTATTTTAATTGTTGAAATTAGTTTTGTAAAAATCAAAGCATCTGGTAGAGACACGTGTTTTGTTAGTGCAGCCGACTTTGTTGCTTATGATTTCGTAAGTTATCTCAAGAGAAGGATGGTAAACGTCTTCTGGCAAAACAAGAGGTTCACACCAATTTATAGAGAATTTAGATATGTCGTCAACAAATGCTAAGTGTAAGAATTTTCCATACTTATTCGGAAAGAAGTTGATCTGATTAAGGCAAAGATCAGTAATTCCATCCAAAAAGACGTTGTTATGCATCTTGGATGATACGGGGACAATATTGTGATCAACGGTATTCCAAGATATATGTGGCAGATTAAAGTCGCCTAAAACAATCATTGACTGATTGTAACAGCGAAATATGGTGCATATACACTGATAGATCAGAAGACGGTGGAATATAGCAAACGGCTAAGTAAATATTACCCCGGCCTTGAAAGAGTAGAAGATTAAGAGACTATCTACTACCTGTTATCCTCGCCGTAGAAAGCACTTACACTTTCATATTTTTAAAAGCATTGGTGCAGCTCTAAAACGGTGAAACCCATTTCTTTTTTTCCCGTTGTAACTCGAGAGGAGAGGTCAAATTTTGAGACGATATCAATACCGACCTCCGTTTCATTTACCTCAAGGATGCCTTGGATCAAAACACACTATCCTGATTCGAAGGGTGCGGCCGCTTAGGGATATAAGCTTTGCAGAAGGTGCAAGAGCTATATAAACAGTAGCGTTATAGTTTCGCTGCACTGCTGTAAATGTTGGAAGGTATTATTGTGGTGAGATCCAAATGACTTGACATATTTACTGTCTCGGAGGCATATTGAGAAATGTTTGAATAAATCAGGGACATTTTACTGTTTACAAGCAAAGAAATTTCTGCACTGAAGAACTCGGAAAAGGTAGTTAAGCTTATGGACTTATCCGGTGTCCGATATGCCTTTGAATTGATGTCAATTCCAGGAGTTAAGGTCAGGACAACAGCAAGAGCGTGCAAGCCAACCTTCAATAGACTGGAGGAAATCCGCCTTTACTTCAAAGAAGTTTCCGATCTGAAAGTGGAGAATCCAAATCAAGTCTTTGCCCGTATTTGAGGAAGGAACTTCAGCCCATTTGAAATACATTCAATTCGGGCCATTGATGAGGCGAACGTTAGTTTAAAGCATGCTCACCATGGCAAAGCCAACTCTCCCACATCTTAGTAGTACAGACTTTTGTTTGCTCCTGGTGCAGGGAAGAGGTACCAAAGCTGAGGATGGTTGTTGGGTTATGTGCTGCCCGATTGATAAGCAGGGTACGGGCGCCATTTTGTTGTTTTTTCTTCTGAAACCAATTATTGCTTACTACTATTAGATGATCGTTCGACGTACCCCTGGTAATAACCTTTACGGAACATCTTGCTATTTTCCTGGTTTTCTATTATATAAAGCTGCTAAGAGTTTCAAAACAAATGTATTGTAGAGCAAGACATTGACAAGTTTCTGCTTATGGTTTCGAATGGTATCCCCATTATCTAAGCTTGCAAATCCTGTATCCCGTGAAAATGGTGTTATTCAAAACACTTTTTTCCTTAACCTGTCTACCGGATCCTTTGTTCTCTCCATATCCTAAACCAGACATGTTTGTATGGTTGCTCTGCAAGCGTCCGAGGAAAACCAGTTGCAAACCGCTATCCTGCAGAATATGATATGTTTATTCCTTCCAACTGATATCAGATGACGAAGACGACCACTTTTGTTACCACCTTCGGTATATTTTTAACGGGCTGGGAGATACCTCTTCTCTGACGATTTTCTCTGTAAAATTTTGTTGCCGAACCCATGTTAACTTATATTTCCTTATATTTTTTGCATTGCTGGCCTCCAGTGGCTGACATGACTGGCCGAGAGCGTTGGTAATCACCCTGACTTCTATATTAATACTTAATTCATTGTCACGAAAAGCGCATGTGGCCAATATGCGCTCGTGAGGGGCAATTTCGCTCGACCTGGCCTTCATGCACGCATATTGTGCTAGAAACAATTTAAGGATGGAGACAAAAAACACGTCAATCCAGCTGGACTGTGATCGTTGCAGCTAAGCTCAATTACAACAAATCAAGAAATTGTTCGCTATGCCAAAAGGTGTTCCTTCTAAGAATACTACGTTGACAATTTAACCTAAAGTGAAACTGCGAAGCTGCCACTATGATTTGATATTGGATATCCTGTCAGCTTCCAATCGTCCAGCACGAAATAAAAATAATAATATATATATTCCCAACTAAAGGTGTAGTATCAGAATCCAGCATTAGCACACACAGCACTCTTTTGTATACAACCTCAATCTTTGCAGTTAGGATGAAATTATTTTCAATAAATCTTCTAAATTACCATGTTGCATTTATTTCAGCAACAGCCGTGTTTTGTGATAAATAACCGCCACGTGTTGCTGCAGTCTAATGTCTTCATTATGCATACACCTAAACGTGCACACACACACACACACACACACATATATATATATATATATATATTGGTATCCAATGGCTCGTTCATCAAGCGGTGATTTGCAGCCTGCAACAAATGCATCCTAAACTGGTAGCAGCAATTTAGTTTGCAATAGCGCAGCGCTCGCTTCACACATGTTGCCACGCTTTTGTAGTTTGTTGGCATGATATATTTTTTTATATTTCTATATTTTTTTTCTATTAATTTTTATAGTTTCATATTTTGTTTTATTTTACTTAATTTTAATTATTTTTTATTTGTCTTTATTTTAATTTAATTTTATTTTATTTCATATGTTTTTAATTAGCGAGTTTGCTTATATTGCTTTTCAACAATGGTTTTTTGTTATTGATATTTATAGAAAAATTGTAAAGCGAGCAACGGGACATTTGTATGGCTGAGTAGCCGTGTAAACTGTAAAAATCCAAACAAATGTTACCAAGCGCGCCTAAAATCATATCCACACTATTAGGCATAAACTACATACAGAGTGTATGTGCCCAAATGGTGAATAAAAGGAATAGAAACAAAAAGGCAATTCTTAGAGACCAATTGTAAAGCGAGCAACGGGACATTAGTATGGCTGAGTAGCTAAAGCCATCTGCCTTTGCACTGGTATAAATGTTGGAGATTCAAGTTCAATGCTCAGCTCCCGAAAATCTAGCAGATGAAGAAGTGAAATTCCGAAACATGTCCCAGTAACCATCGCCGTGTAAACTTTACAATTTTTCTTTAATTTATTTCATTTTATTTTATCTCACTTAATTTTATTTTGTTTTAATCTATTTGATTTTTGTTTATTTATTTTATTTTTTTTTAATTTTATTCTTTTTTTATTTTACTAAACTTTATTTTGTTTTATTAAATTATATTTTATATAATTCTATTTTATTCTATTTAATTTTTTTTATTTTACCGAATTATATTATATTTTATTTTATTTTATTTGTTTCTTACTTTATTTTATTTTATTTGTTTCTTACTTTATTATATTTTATTCTATTTTATTTTTCTCTTTATTTTATTTTTTTACTTTGTTGTTTTTTTTTTATTTGTTTTACTTTATTTTATTTTACTAAATTTTATTTTATTTTATTCTATTTTATTTCATTTTTATTTATTAAATTTTTCTATCTTATTTATTTTTCTATTTATTATTTTTAGTTTATATATATTATTTTTTCATTTTATTTTATTTCTATATTATCTATATTTTTGGTATTTTTTTAAATTAATTTAGTTTAATTTTTTTTATTTTATTTCATTTTATTTTCATTTTACTAAATTTCATTCTATTTTATTTTAGTTTATTTTATTCTATTTCATTTTCGTTTATTTATTTTATTTTTATTCATTTTATTTTTATTTGTTCATTTTTTCTATTTTATTTTAGTTTATCTATATTATTTTTTTATATTATTTAATTCTTTTATTTTTTTTATTTCGTTTTATTTAATTTATTTTTTTTTCGTTTTA
Organism: Eurosta solidaginis; assembly: GCF_040869045.1. Classification (NCBI taxonomy): domain Eukaryota; kingdom Metazoa; phylum Arthropoda; class Insecta; order Diptera; family Tephritidae; genus Eurosta; species Eurosta solidaginis. Next base: position 13,405,040 of record NC_090323.1, on the reverse strand, counting down.
TTTAATTTTTTTTTTTTATTTTAGTTTATTTTTTTATTTTTTTTTATTTTTCTTTATTTTATTTCATTTTATTTTATTCTATTTTATTTTCATTTATATATTTTCTTTTTTTATTTTATTTTTTTGTTGTTATTCATTTTATTTTTATTTATTCAATTTTTTTTTCTATTTTATTTTAGTTTTTATATATAATTTTTTTATATTTCACTTAATTTTAATTATTATTATTTTTTCTTTATTTTTCTTTATTTTTATTTTATTTTAGCTTATTTTATTCTATTTTATTTTTATATTGTTTCATTTTATTTTATATTATTTTATGTTATGCCACTAAGTTTTATTTTAATTTTTTATTTTTATTTCTTTTATTTAATTTAATTTTACTTAAATTTTTTTATAGTATTTTATTTTATTTTATTTTATTTTTTTATACTGTTTTGTTTTATTTTATTTTAATTTATTTCATTTTATTTTATTTCGCTTAATTTTATTTTATTTTATTTTAATTTTTGTTTATTTATTTTAGTTTTTTAATTTCATCCTTTTTTATTTTACTAAACTTTATTTTGTTTTATTAAATTATATTTTATATAATTATATTTTATTCTATATTTTTTTTATTTTACCAAATTATATTATATTATATTTTATTTTATTTTATTTTTATCTCATTTTTTTATTTTACTTTATTGTATTTTACTAAATTTTATGTTATTTTATTTTATTTTTATTTATTAAATTTTTTCTATCTTATTTATTTTTCTATTTATTATTTTTAGTTTATATATATTATTTTTTCATTTTATTTTATTTCTATATTATCTATATTTTTGTTATTTATTTAAATTTATTTCGTTTAATTTTTTTTATTTTACTTCATTTTATTTTCATTTTACTAAATTTCATTCTATTTTATTTTAGTTTATTTTATTGTACTTTATTTTATTCTATTTCATTTTCGTTTATTTATTTTATTTTTATAATATTTTCTTAACTTTATTTTTTTTATTTTTATTTATTCATTATTTTCTATTTCATTTTAGTTTATCTCTATTATTTTTTTATATTATTTAATTGTTTTATTTTTTTATTTCGTTTAATTTAATTTATTTTATTTTTTTTATTTTACTTTATTTTATTTTATTTCATTTTATTCTATTTTATTTTCATTTATATATTTTATTTCTTTACTTTATTTTTTTATTGTTATTCATTTTATTTTATTTATTCAATTTTTTTCTATTTTATTTTAGCTTTTCTATATTATTTTTTTATTTTTTTTTTTTTTTTATTTTATTTTATTTTTTTTTAATTGTACTTAATTTTATTTTATTTTATTTTTTTATTTTATATTATTTCAATTATTTTTTATTTTATTTGGTTTTATTTTATTTTACTAAATTTTATTTTATTTTATTTTATTTTAATTTTTTAATGGCACGTCACATAAGCGGCGCTTATGGGTCACTATCAACATCACCAGTGCCATTATTAGCAACACCATTGTCGCACTGTGGTCACCTTTATATAGGCACCATCATGCAACTCACTCACCGCTGGCAGCACTTAACCCACTTTGTTGTTGACTTGCTTGTCAATTCCAACTTCACCCTCTGTTTTCGCCCGCAAAATGTAAAATTTTTCTTTTTTCTCGCTTTTCCTCCATCGTTCCACTACATCACTTTTATCTTTCATCTTTGCTCCGGTTTTTTTTTTCTTTTTTATCCTTTTTACGCTGCAGCCGTATGCTTAACTTTCAACATTTCAATTTTTTTACCATTTCACCGTTTTGTGAGTACGGCGCCAGCGTGCGGTGCGATGGGCGCGATGGAAATATGCATTGAGGTAGCTTTGTGCTCGGCAGGCGATTGTGCTCTCTGCCATGTTACACCTTGAAACTTTGATTTATTGCAAATTTTGCTTGCCGCTACTGCTACTGCTAATAGTAGCGCGCTATTGTTATTGTATTTGCTGTAGTTAGCAAAGCGTGAGCGCCCAATTTGCAATGGGCCACAACTTGTGTAACATATGTTTTACATTTTTAAGGTTATGTTTCTGTGCTACTCAATTGCGCTACTCCTTGTTGTTGCTATTTCTTTTTTTTCGCTTGTTTTTGTGGGTGGTTTGAGTAATTGCTCGTGAAGAGATTTAGTAAATTGTAAATCGGTTGCATGGAGACGTAGGTCGTACTTGAATAACTGCAGCGGTTTAAATACTTATGTAGATAAATTGCAAAAAAATTTACCGGAGTGGTGGTGCGTCGGTGTGGTTCTTAACATCAACCCCTCGAAGACAGCCCTCATCGATTGCACCAGAATAAGGTTCTTAATGATATTAAGAAAATTTACCCTAGATGATGTAGCACAGGAATATGTAATCCCCGGTAAATTTGAATCTCAGAGGTCACCTTTAGCACCCAGCTGCAGTTGAAGTTTGATGTTGTTGTTGTTGTTGTTGTAGCGATAAGGTTTCTCCCCGAAAGCTTTGGGGAGTGTTATCGATGTGATGATCCTTTGCCGGATACACAACCGGTACGCTCCGGTAACACAGCACCATTAAGGTGCTAGCCCGACCATCTCGGGAACGATTTATGTGGCCACATTAAACCTTCAGGCCATCCCTCCCTCCCCACCCCCAAGTTCCATGAGGAGTTTTGGGTCGCCAGAGCCTCGTCTCTTAGTGAAACAGGATTCACCGCGGATAGGTTAGGTTGACAATTGGGTTTGGAGAAGCTATATATTGCGCTGGCAACCTGAAGGGTTGCGCTACATAGCCCATTAAATCTGGTATTTTAGTCGCCTCTTACGACAGGCATACCTACCGCGGGTTTATTCTGACTCCCTAACCCGCTGGGGTGAAGTTTGATGTCATGTCAAAGTACATAACGATGTGGAAAATTCTGACTCTCAAACAGTGAAGCTGCAGCCCGCATATCCTTTGATAAATGTTTAAAGCCTACTATTACATTTGGCTTGGACAACGGGGTATCGAGAACAACTCGATCTATAAACAAGAATCGCTAACTCCAATAACGTGTATGCATCTCGAAGACCACGTGTGCATAACTGACAACAGTGTCAGACGCGATACTCAACTGAAAACCACTACATGTAGCAATAAAACCGTCGGCCATACGAACCCTTGTGAGCTTCACAGAGAATATCCCATGCTCGCAGCTTCCAAAGGAAGACATCCTCAAACAGGTGGCCTTTGAGAAAAACTTAAGACAGGAAAGAGAGACATGATAACATGGAGCGCACTAGGACAGAGAGCATCCCCAACTCACACAAGATAGTATGGAAGACTGATGACTCGAAAACACCAGATGGAATTGAAGCTTGTGTCTTTGAACCAAGAACCAGGATATCAGTGCCTTCGTGAATGTGCACGATTTTATTTCAAGCGTAAGTATACGCTACAAGTCAGTCCGCTGAGCAAAACCTGCTACCATTGCTATACTCAGCGGCAGGCAAGTTGTATTCAAGGCGATTTCGTTATGCGAAATAAAGTCACCATTAGTTCTAGTCTAGAACTTCTAGAGTGTGTGGGAAGGTTAAATCAACTAGAAACCGGCAATATTGTATTACTGTCTTCAGTTGCGGGTCACAGAGGCGTGGAGGGTAATAAGCAAGCGGTTAGCTTGCTACAAGCTATTAGGGAGTTTATAATAAACTAAAAAATAATTAAAAAAACGAGGTGGAAGAAAAAGGAGTACTGGCAAATTACCCAAGATTTAGATAGTTTAAGTTGCCATCGGATTGTTATATAAGAAATCGCCACGAACTTGTCGTAGGCCTACTATACTTAAAATAATTTAAGAAACTCAGCAGCATTAACTGATAATATTATCTAATGAAGCGTGCCGTTTAGGCCATAACCCTTTGAACCTTGCTGCGAGGTGAGAATAATAATAGAACGATAGTCGCAGTGCAATCTTCAGCACATTTTTTTATATTTATCATAGCACCTAATCAATTACCTGCGCTTCGACAGGGCTCTTAGAGCCCCAATAGAAGTGTAAGATCGGCGCAAAGGCGCTCAAATGGTGGGAGAGAGATTTTTTCAAACTAATGGAATGGGTGGGGTCGGGGCTGATGCGAATCCAAATTTCGAAAAACTAAGTTCGTGCTACCCTCATCTGTAACAATCTAAACTAAATTTACATATATTTCTTTAATCGATTCTTATTTCCGCCCGCTAAAGCTAAAGCCAAAAGTTATGCCTCACCAACCACAAACTATAAACTTTGGAAACGCTAAGGATCGGAAATAAATATAGCTATTGATTCAAAAACTGGGAGCGTATGTATGTATATACAATAGCGCTGTCTGTACAGGCGGGCAGTTCACGACGTCTCGCCATACAACTGTGATAGGCGGCAAAAGATCAAAGGCGAGGAAACGTCACAGTATAAGCTGAAAGGTTGAACGGACATGGCTGACACACCAAAGAGTTGTTAGGTGGTTGAATATCTCACAAGCTGATGCAAGCTGGCTGATCAAAGGGAAATTCGTCAACATCTGCATGCGCATGCGCAGCGTCGTTTATTACGCCGCAAGGCTTGCATGCAAACATGAACTTTCGCACATACATATATACACACATAGTACTCGTACATAATTTTACGTGCGATACGAACTCGATGGGCGTGTGCAATTGCATACAGATGGACAGATAGCTGGCAAGTCAGCTAGCCAGCTGCGGAGATTGTCGACAGCAATGTAAGGTTGTGGCTTGATGTTGTTGCCTGCCGCTAAAGTGCTGTGGTGGAGGTGAGTGTGCGCATTGTGGCAATGTAAAATAAGCGTCTGTTTGTCGGCACTTTGGCGATTCTGTCACGTGAGTCAATGGGGCGATAAATTACTAGGTTGGTTTGCACACACAAAAAGGGTCTCAACTTACACACCGTCCGCTTGTCACTTTACGGCATTTGGAATGTTGGCTGGTGTAATTTTTATGACAGTTGCCACAAGCGGTTTACTTTTGCTATCAATTTTTTGCGAGTGCGCGATGACCGTGAAAGTGATCACAACAGTTGGGTGGTCCAGATGGAGATAAAAAATTGCAATAAAAAATAACGTACAAAACCATTTTTTCATTAGAGATGAAGACCGCAAGCTGTAAAATAAGACGTTGTTGTATTGCTTGGCAGCCAATCTCAGTTGCACGGTCAAGGTAAATCTCCATACGTTCTTATACGTAGACAATGCCCAACGTAGACCTGCGTGATACCATGGGTCACTAGAAATATAGTAGAGCTATTGTCGTTTCACTCTCGAGATATTATTCTTAAGAACTTACTGAGTGTGTGGCCTCTCTTAGCCGTGAGACTTTTGTGTTGCAGGAAGTAAGAAAACATTCCAGTTTTTCTTTTCTGGCAATCGCCAATGTGGCCCTTCAAAGCATTTCAAATCCTTCTCTTCATGTATCTTTCAGCTCAGCATACATCTTTCTACTCCTCTGGTGTCGTTGGACTACTTTCTGGGCCGGAGATTGATATATATCGTTTAAATATTTCTCAATTCCTTTGAGACCTTTGACTAACCTTTTAAATACTATGATTTAAGGGCATGTATGTGAGATGTTCGAACCCTGAGGATGTTACCGTTCTTCTAAAAAGGACTGAGACCCCTCAATATAATAAAGTCAATTGCTGGAACAAAGCAATAGGTTAGGTTAGGATAAAAGGGTGTGCATGGGAACTTTTCACACTTCCACTGCAATACATTTTTTAAACGAACCAATTGCTTTCTCTAATGAACTTAAGTAGGATAGAAAGTTCCACCTTCCCAACCCCTGTATAACTATCGAAAAACCGTGTGCCCAGAGATCTGAGTGGCATCGCTTCCAGTCCTGGATATCATCAGACATTTTTTGCAGAGAAAGCTTTTTGGTTTGCGTGATCGTCAGAGCATCGGTGCAATGGCGAAATTACACCGTAAGTACACTCACTGCAAATTCTTTTTCTCTTTTGAAGGAAGCTTGTTTCTTTCCTATCCACACATGACCTCAAGGACCTTAAGACCTCGCATTTATCTCGGTTTGTTAACGGCAAGAGCATTTCCCTTATTTCATATTCCTCGATTTACATCAGGGGATAACACAGCGGTGGCCGTATGGAGCTGTCCTCCTCGGTAATGTTTTTTCGGAACCTTTCCTAGATATCATATCTGAAAATTCATTCCCTTCAGAGAGGAGAGCACGAAATTCGCCTTTAAGGCCGCACTGTTCTAGAGCAGTTTGGCTGCGATTTCTGTGGCATATGCCTCCGTCTGGAAGACTCTGCATGCCCATCTCCAGTTTGCTTTCCCAGCTTAGTTTGGAGTCGCGAATTCTTCCAAAAAAAAATTGGCATCGAAAGAGAGTATACCGTAGTACCGTTTAGCTTCGGTAATTTGAAGGAGGAATTTTTTTTTCTTTTAAACAGAAAATGTTAATTTTTGTTGAGTATATACCCATCCCATTTTGCTCTACTCATCTTGAAATGCCACAAAGTGCCGTTTACATGAGCTCGCGAATCGTTGGCAGTAATTGACCTGTAATCGGAATCTTGTAAGTCGTTGTCGTATGTGTATACCCTCGTTCCTTCCTCTCTGAAGGTTTCTTAAATTTCATTAACTGCCAGTATCCATAGAAGAGTCCAATGGCGCCCCGAGGAGGGCCTCTTGAAACCATTTCGCATATTAAGCAAGCATATTAAGCCATGCAACTAGCTCATAATCTTCGGTTCCATTTCGTATTACTGCCCTAGAGATGGCTGTAGCCTAGTAGCGAACATACGCATAGCGCAAATTTAGTAAAACGATCACGACGTGGGACAAAGATTTCGTCATATTTGTAACGCTCCCCTCTAAACGTTTAAGGAGTATTTTTTCTGTTATAACAACCAGAACCACATTGAAAGATTTGTCTCCGTTGCTAGAGGATGCCTTTGAGCCTATCATACCTTCATTTAGTCGCACTTGTGTGTGAATATTAACACTCATAGAAACAAACATTTATTGTAGTATGTCTAAGATGTGTGACCACATAGACAAATCAATTCGCAACGGCACAATGCAGCTCTTCTCAATATCTTATGTTTGCCGCTTAGGCGCAGGCGCGGCTAATAAAACTGACAATGACTGGCAGTCCAAATGAACCAAAACATTTTATCTGAACTGGGAAGCGTAGTAAACTTATGAATGCTAAGGCTTTTCATATTCATATAGATAAATGTAGGCAGCTTCCAGTACCACTTTTTGTTGTTGTATATGGTTTTTTTTTTTGTCATACTCGTACAATATTCGTGGCGGCACTTTGACTTTGTTTAACTTTATTTGTCATGGGTCGAAGCAAATATCAAAATGTCGGTATTGTTGGTGTTTTTGTTGTCTTTAATGTTGAATTGTTGTTTTTTGGTGTTATTTTTATTGAAGCTTTCTCTTTTTTTTTATAGCAACAACTTTATTAATATGTTGTTGTTTTTATTTCTATTTTTTTGTAATGTGCAACGAGTCATGTTTCTTATAACATTGCTGTTGTTTTTGTATTTTTGTTGTTACTTTAAAACAGACGACTTCATAAATAGCGATCACTCATTTAGTTGCGCTTCTAAAGTCCATAAAGCTACAAGTCTCTTGACAATTTCTACATCAAACTTCCCTTTGTGACAGCAAACAGCAACAACAACTGTCATGCAGCAATTACATACATACCTATTCCAATAACAATGACAAAGGCGAGACAGGCATCAAACCATATTGATCGACATATCTTATATGGATCTTTGTTACTTTTTTAGTGCCGGCAGTTTAGGGTTTGAATTGTGTACAAGAGAGAAAGCTTCTTTAAGTCCACTGATTGAGATAAATCATCGAAAGTCGACCTCATTGGACAGATGATGATATATGACTTCCGATAAAAGTTTAAACAACTTAGAGCCTGACTACCAGGCTGCAGCCTCTGATAGGGAAAAGCTCACACGGATACATGAAGGTTCGGCTGTGATACCCCATGATCAAATGGTCACAAAGTCTCTCAATTTCTTAGCGAATCCCTGCTAAGCCTAGCCTCTACTGTGAACATACTGTATTGGATCTCATCACAAATACTTGCGCCTTCTTCCTGAAAAGCAGACAAGCTGTGCAGTGTGTTGAGGCCGACTACATGAATTGCTTTGGTTATCGCCCTGTTAAAACAACAGCAAGTATTAAACACAACGATTCTAACAGAGTGCTTGACCTAAACACGTGGCCTGAACGATTATGAAATCTTGCGCGAGATAATGTCCTTCCAGCGACTTTTTTGCTGACTCTAAGTTTGCGCTCCGGTCAACCCAGCGAATGTATCTTTACAAAACACGATTTACTCAGGCACAGGCAAACCGGAATGACATACTTAACCAGCAGTTCGTGCTGAGTTGTGATATCAGGTCACATCCTCACATATACATAACTTCCAAGCGTGAACCAGCCAGTTAAGTGAATAAGAAAATCAGTAATTTTTTTAACAGCTCCAACCCGTCGATGGCAGAACACTTCAACAAAGCTAAACCTTTCTTGGCAGACTACAAGTACATAGCGAAACTACGAAGTCCCTACTGCTTGCCAAATTCTCTTAAGTGATGCTTAGTTTTGACTAGTTCCAGACCATCTATAGCGAGGTCAGGTGTTCACAGCCTACACTAGAACGCTTCACTAACTAGACTTGGGCCACTTTGTACGACATTTTTATCGATGGTGGCATCGGTGAGTCGTATCGTCCGATATCTCTCCTATCGCCAGTGGCAAAGACGCTTGAAGCCATTTTGCTCCCTTATTTCCAAGCAAATTTGCAGCTAGCCCCTCATCAGCATGGCTTCAGAAAACTCCATAGCACTACCACCGCGCTAAATGCCATTAGCACCCAGATAAATTGCGGTTTAAATCAATACCCCCACCATAGAACAGTACTCGTAGCGCTAGACCCATCAAAAGCTTTTGATACGGTCAACCATGGCTCGTTACTGCAAGACCTGGAAGGGTCTACCCTTCCCCCATGTCTTAAAAGGTGGACCGCAAATTATCTGGGTGGTCGGCAGGCATCGGTGCAATTTAGAAACGAAACATCAAAACCAAGGAGAATTAAACAAGGGGTGCCACACGGTGGTGTCCTATCCCCACTTTTGTTTAATTTCTACATATCTAAGCTACCTTCACCACCGGAAGGAGTCACAATAGTTTCCTACGCCGATGGCTGCACAATAATGGCCACAGGCCCAGGCCCAAAGATCGATGCGCTGTGCAATAAAATAAACGGCTACCTCCCTGATCTCTCCAATTTTTTCGCCTCGCGAAACCTGGTATTATCACCGACTAAATCGTCCGCGACCTTATTTACAACATGGACGTCCCAAATGCCGACCATTTTGAACATCCACGTCATTTGCACTAGGCTACCGACTGTCTTACACCCCAAAATCTTGGGTGTGACGTTTGATCAGGATCTACATTTTGGTGAGCACGCAGTCGCAATTGTTCCGAGAATTCAGAGCCGTAACAAAATCCTCAAATCCCTCGCTGGCAGTACCTGGGAAAAGATAAAGAAACGCTCATGACTACATACAAAGCAATTAGCCAGCCGATTACGTGCTACGCGTCACCCATACGGTCGCCGTTACCCACTGGAAGAAACTACAGGCCTGCCAAAATACTGCTCTCAGAATCGCCACGGGCTGTCTTCTTATGTCCCCAGAACACCATCTGCATAATGAGGTGAGAATACTCCCCATCAGGGAGAGAAATGAGATGCTGACCAAACAGTTCCTGTTGAATACCCAGAAACCTGGGCATCCCAACAGACATCTGATTGATGAACCAGCACCGCCTAGGGGCTTAAGGAGTCATCTCCTTAAGCATTTTGAGGAAATACGGCACCTGAGAACCCAGCCGTATGAAGCGAAAAAACACAAGCAGGTCCTTGGTGAGCTCCATAAACAGGCGTCGGGCCTTTATGCCGGGAATTGCCCGGTGAAACCAGTACTTAAAGAAAAGTATCCAAAACTCGCGGAAGAGGAACGCATACTCCCCAGGGAAACGCGTATCACTCTTGCTCAACTTCGTTCTGGATACTGTAACAGGTTAAACTCTTAGCTATCCAGAATCAACCCCGACATACAAAATGTATGCCCCGCTTGCAATGTGTCCCCACATGACACCAACCATCTCTTTAATTGTAATGTGGAACCAACGCCTCTAACACCCCTTTCCTTATGGTCCACCCCTGTTGAAACGGCAAGTTTCCTTGAACTCCCGTTAGAGGATATTGATGACAATTTGTGATCGGTTGCGGTTATTAGGTGGGGCGAGCATTGCTACAACAACAACAACATGGTGGCATTTTCTTGGACGGTGTTGCCGGGACCAGAATAGTTGAATTTTTGCTGATAGTCAGTTATTAACAGTAGCTTATTCTTAAAAAAGTTGGATCGTAATTTTCAACTGACTTGCTTACTCTAATCCCTTAGTACAAGAGATATTTTGTACGAATAACTCTCTCATTCCTAACAGCTTCCTGTCGAATGTAATGACAAGGTAGCTACTTAATACCATCGGTCAGTACCAAAAACGCTCCCCCCATAGTATGTGCTTTGAGCTCAGAGATCATATATCAGTTTATTTTTGTAAATATAAGTATATGTTAAGATAAAGCTAGCTTGATCCATGCTGCACTTGGTTTTATCATCATGTGTTATACTTTGTTAAGCTTCTTCCAAAAAATTTACTTTGAAGTGCATGGGAATTCCGTGACCGGCCAATTGTAGAAAGCCAACCATTGCATACCCGAACAGTAAATTGTTTAAAGGAATGATGAGGAAAAAATTGGTGTGGGATGTGGTTTTTTTCGAAGGCTGAGGTAAGCTAAGCCGCTTCAGGGGCAAGTAGAGGACCGACGAACCCCTACTAAATAATAGCACTACCAATTGTTGTATTTACTACGAACACACAGACTCACACAACGTAGCGCATGTCCTTTAATACCAATGGCCTTAAACAAGTGAGCGATATGAGAGACAAGAGGGATAGGAGAGAGAAGGGTAGAGAAGGAGCGATGTTAATGGTGAAAGCGCTGGAAGAGGTTTTCAGAAAAGCGATGCTTATTCAGATAGTGACGGTAGCGGTTCTTAGCAGAGCGCTGCAGATATAGAGAGTAACGGTAGCGGTCTTATGGAAGCGGCGGTCGCTCTAATGGTGTGTGTATCTTGCCCCAAGAGGAACACTTAATATAACTCTCGAATCAGACCACGTTGGATCTCTTGCGATTTGACCTGATGGAAGTCCCAAAAACTTTGCGATGCCACCTTACTTGAACTACACTCCTGGTATTCCGTAGTGGTGTACCTGAGATACCCTTTGCATTTGACCCGGCGTTCGAGTCAGGGGCAGTTGATGGGAGGTGCTCCTCGGCTATCCTGGACGGAATGTTCGCGTTTCGGAAAAGGCAGTGAGTACCTAAGAGAATTAAACCGGAAGTGGTGATATTTGCCTTCACATATCCAGCTGCAAACAGAATAGCTCAGAGTTCAACTTTTAGGTTAGGTTAGGTTAGGTTAGGTGGTAGCTGCCCTGATAAGGATAGCTCACTTGGACCACACGAAGGTCCGTTGTGATACCACATACACCAAAAATAACGGTGACTTAGATCTAGCTACTTAGAGAATCGTTGGGTAGCAACGATAAAGCTCCGACTGATACCGATCTCAACTTTGGATAAATCCTCGGGAGATCCAAGTGAGTCGCGACCGGAGTACTTTCGCCTAGTTCCGGCAAAAGCTTGGCAATCAAGCATAATGTGATTTGGTGATTCCACCTCATCATCCTCCATACAGCTGCAGCAGGATGGAGTTTCCAGTATATTGAGACGTACCGCATGGATACCCATGGGACAGTGCCCTGTCAAAACCCCAATGACCATTGATAGGTGAGCCCTAGTGAACCCAATTATTTCAGCAGACCTCCTGCCATCCACTTTCGGCCAGAAAGATCTTGCTACCCTGCAAGACATATTGTCTGCCCAACGTTTGGTGAGTTGACTCGAGGCCCAGCTATGGAGGAGCAATCCACAGGTGGCCAGCAGGATCCCGAAATCCCTACAGCCATCTTCATCCGGTTCAGTTGTACCGATGCGGGCTAAGAGATCCGCTTGACAGTTACCCGGGATATCACTATGGCCCGGGACCCAGATAATCTTAATTGTAAAATAATTCGATGCCATCGCAAGCGAGGTTAGGCACTCCCAGACCACCCTCGATCGCACTGTAGTTGAGCTCAAGGCCTTGATAGCCGCTTGGCTATCAGAGTAGATGTTAAATTCCCTAACCGTAGTAGCACTGGATAGCATTCCATCCACCGCATCCTTAATTGCAGCAACTTCCGCTTGGAAAACACTGCAGTGATCAGCCAACTTAAACTTGCGGCTTACATTTAGCTCTTGCTCAACTGTTAAATAAAGAAAATTTTGGTCGGAACTTCATCCGCTAGGCCTATAAATTGGCCATACATATTGCGTGTGTGCGCAATCTGCCCAACGTGTTGCTCTCATCAATTTGGAGTGGCAGCCACTTGAAACACAATTCTTGTTTCTGCTCTTCCATTACCTTGGAAACTTCATTCGCTACTTTTGTAATTTACCGCCGCGTTGAAAGTTGGTATCGGCAAATCTCTTTGATTTTATTTAAATTATATTTTTTTGTCTAATACTAGGTTCAAACACACACCAAATTGGCAATTTATACTATTTGGGCAATTTATTACGCAATTTGTCATATAATAAATTGTAATAATAAATTGCCAATTTAAAAAAAATTGCGTAATAAATTGTTTCAAACTGCAAATGCAACATTGTAAAGTGTGTTTATTGAGTATATTTAAACGTCAGTTACGCATGGCTGAACTATATGGTTGGCGCATCTCATCAGCTGATTTTATGTCTTTCATTTCACTGGAGTAGGAATTGTCAAAAGAAGATGGCAAACTCAAAATGAAACCAAAACATTGAACACATTTTCTTACAACACACAAAAATTTCAAAGTTTTATGTTTTCATTCCATTTCATTCGCCTAATAATGTGCGTGTTCATTTTGACAGTCTGAACAAAGGTATGTTCTTGCTGTAGAGATGAGCCAACCAGCTATCAAATTACTATTGTGTAAGCTAAATCGAGTTGTATGAACAGCACTCAATTCAAGTCGAAATTTTCTAAATTTATTTTTCTGTTTGAACATAGTATAAGGTCTACAATTTTTGTAAGCTTTTTGCAATTCTTTTTTGATGTTTTCATTTACTTCTAAAGCTTTTATTAGCCAAGATGGTAGGTAAATATGTCAATGGGCGCAGAGGCGGATGATAATTAGCATGGAGGGATAAATACTAAGGCCTTGTTAACCAAAATTTAGATTAAGGGGAGGTGAGGAATCTCTCTCCCCTCTCTAAGAGGAGCTTTTGTGAGATAGAAGTATTTGAAAAGTGGAAGACTTTCTCAAGAAACCCTTCCACCTTAGAAAGTCTAAGTAAGATACGCGTTTTTATAGACTTAGATGATTGTAGAACTGCAGCGCCCGTCAGACAGCACCACGTTTTTTTATTAAACAGACATATATGAGGTTATAGGTTTTTAAAGAGCCTAGCAACCCCTTATTATGACGAACACTGCCTTATAACTGAATTCCCATCCGTATTAACTATGACAATTATATAACCGCTCCTTCTTAATCATAAATACCCCACGCCACTGTCCACCATATGGGAACACTCCTAAGCTTACGAACGCTCTTATTTACTTTGTGTTATGGAAGCATTTTTGCTTTGAAGTTCAAGTGCTTGATGCCATCATTTGGAAAGCAGAAAAAAGTAACCAACAGCTTCATTCCCATACATCTCCTATACACAAATAAATACACACATACAAACATTTACTTATTAACCAGTGCACCTTGTATCGCGCGACCACCATTACCCCAGAAAATTGGTCGTACGGCTTCAAGTGCGTTTGTCAAATAAAAACCAAATTTAATTGTCTCTTTTGTGCATTCCGCCGCATACGCCTCATATTTGTTTTACTTTCCTCATTTTTTTTTTTCTTTGAATAAATCTTCTTTGTACTTTGAGCGATTTTTTCGTGGAAATATATTTTTATGTAGTACAAACTTAGTTACATCGAAAAAATGGATAACTTAGTGGATATTGCGGTGGGCGTTGTTGGGCAGGTGGAAACACAAATTTTTGATCTCAATGTGGCTAAGTGACGGCAATACAAAAGGCGATAGCAGGTAAATTTGTCCCGTTCAGCTCGTATAAAGCTCATCTGACGCTTAGCGTCCGACCAACTACATAAAAAGAGGCCTCCGAGGTTCATTTTTGGGGAATTCGTACTCCACCAGTGCCATCTTAAAAACAATATTCGATGTATATAAGAATGATTTTCCTGTCATCCCTTGTCAAACTTGGAGACGTCCCCCTCGCCGAAAGAAAACACAGTTTACCAAAACCTCTGCGCCCCGATATGTACTGATCTGATCTATGATGATTTTTGAAGTGCCCTCAAAGATATCGCCCTCAAATGATACCAGAAATTGGAGTGTAAATTTTCGTAACAGTCAGGCACTTCCTTAGCATAGTGACTGCCTCATATCTGAAAGGTTTCGTTCTTGATCTTTGGATAAGATAAAACGAACAACGAAAAACCGTAACCTACATTTTTTGTTCTATGGCAATAGTCAGTCAAAAACGCACGCGGCAAATAAACTATGAGACTTGAAAGATAAGCTCGTCAGGAAGCTCATCAGATAGGGGATGGCTGTGGTCTTCCTTCTAGACAAGGCTGCTTTCAAAGATTCTGTATTCTTTCCAGATGGACTAGACTATAACCCACGTGAAACGTCCATTGGTTTCATGGGCATTTTTTCATTGAAAGCGCACCAATAGACCCCGTAAAAGGTTTCCAGGCTTACAACACTCTCTTGGTATTTTTGTATTGATTTAGTAGCCGCCAAGGTGATAAATGCCGTTAATAAACAAGTCACGCCATTTAGTGCCGTTTCCGCAATAACTAACTAACCCTAAAACTCAGTAAAGATCTGCTTCTTACTCTTCTTCCGAATTTGGCTGCCGATGGGAATACTTTGTGCACTGGATCGTCTGCATCCATTCGTATAACATTACCTAGCCAACTATGCTTCTGGGCTTTTATTCTTTGTTCTACGTTTTCGTCTGCGGAAAGACCGTACATCTCATCATCTCCTTTCAAACACACTGTTGGCATTGCAGACATGCCTTACGGAGACAATACTACAAGCGCCATTCCATCGTATATCGGCATCGACCATAACTCCTACCAATACATCAGGACCGGTACGAGAGACTTAAAACTACATTGTTTTCGTTGTTAATGCTGGTTCCCAGATAGAAAGAGGCTCTCCTCAGTCTCAAATTTAAATTCGTCAACATATAAGGACAACCTCCTTCTGAAACACATATTTTTTCTCCTTCCCTCGAGAGCGAAAGTTATGTTCCTAATTTTTCATATCTCCTCGCAGGTATCAATAGATTTTAGACGGCCGCTAAACGAGCTGGCTGTCCGTGACCCATAGCTGTGATTTAGGTTCCAGTTCACAATAGTGAACTGTGTTGTCGATGTACTGACGTGGAAACTCTGCAAAAAACCGAGTAAAACTAGTTGAGGAAATCATCCTTCTCTTGCTTTGTACCTAATTCCGGCTAGTGAATGTTTTTACCAAGAAAGCTAATGCCAGATAGGCTTGTGAGACTGCCAGAAAAATTTGAGCACATAATCGTCTCTTTTAGGTACATTTATTGGAATGTAAGCAGCTTCTAGCAATACACTCCCAACAAATGATTTCTGACGGCGCTGTAGGGACGAGGAGGAGATAAAAAGTATTGAACACTTCTTTTACAAATGCCGTTCTCTAGCCTGAACTCCACTATAACCTACCCTAGCCTAAACCTTAAGCAGACTGAATTAAAGTTTCATTCAAGCTTTAAAACTATCAAAAAATATTAAGTGTTTAATCCAGTTGGTTGTCGCCACATCTGGCACTTCATGATGCAACATCCGATGACCAACAAGCTGCACAATGCAAGCACCCAGCGTGTAACCATGCGACAGATCAATGCGGAGAGAAGAGTGCAAGCTGCACTAATTGAAGACGCAAATGAGTTTTTAATGTTGCGGCGGCGGATGGTAGATTATTTTGTCATTTTACGAGCAAAAAAAAAATCTGTTAATTTTATGCAAGCAGAGAAAGACAGACATCCAAACAGACGTTTATGTAGAATGCATTCATTTGATGGAAATCAGTTAAATATAAATATCTTTACTTCCCACAATTCAAATGCGCTGCAATATTTTATGTAAAAGGCCATGCACCGCACCACCACCGCAGAACAAATAATTTACATTTACTCGTAACTACTTGCCACAATTTATATGTAATTTGTGTGTAATTTAATGGTGAATTTTTAAATCAGCCTTTGGTAGTTTAAGCAAATTTATTTACATGACGGATATTTTGTTCGATTGGTTGGGCAAATTTTAAAACCAAAAAACCACCTAAATCAAATTTGCACCAATATATTGTAACGAATTTTGGGAAATTATCATTATTTTGCACCTTCTGCTATCGTTCGAATCGCTGAACTGTCGAATAAATAACTCAAATATTCAGTATAGCAATAACTCCTTTATTTACAACACTACTGTAGTAGTAGTACTTCACAATTACAATACTCGCGTACTTCACTAAAAGCGTCTTAAAATCAAACTTATTTATTCCTCCTCAGCTTGCGCTGCTTTTATACCCTCTGTTGCCTCGTAAGCATATTACTCCTAAAGTTTAGACTTTTCGCGAACAGCTGATTACTTATTTCTCCTTAATGTAGCTGAAATTTACGGCTTCTAGTTGTATGCGTGTATATGGCTGAGTATTAACTTCTGCTCTTAGCTGCTGCCTACATACATATATGTACGTGAGATATTCTCTTCGCTTGATGCATGTATATGTGGCTGCTTACTTTGCTGTTGTGTGTTTATTTACTGCCAGCATAGTGATATATAGAACTGCAAATATTTGCCACAATATTAAACGGATCATCTTTAAATGGATAGATTTTAATTTTTTTATTACTAAAAAAATCGAAAAAACTATAATTTTTCTGAATTCTATATTTCCCTCAAAAATATTTTATTTATTTTTTGAGCTTTTTAATTCGCTCGAGAAAAATATTTTCTGATCGAAAGTAAAAAAAAAAAAAAATAAATGTAAGGCGCGATAACCTCCGAAGAGATCTAAGGTCGAGCTTCTCCTTCAATTTGCGTCGTGCTCCTCCTGATTTTCCCTACAAATTGGCCGGACGGGATCTACATGTTTTATGCCGACTCCGAACGGCATCTGCAAGGCAGATGAGTTTTCACTGAGAGCTTTTCATGGCAGAAATACACTCGGAGCGCGTGCCAGACACTGCCGAGGGGCGACCCCGCTTAGAAAACCGGGGTTTGAACCCAGGGCATACGGTGTGGTAGGCGGAGCACGCTACCATCACACCACGGTGGCCGCCAAAGTCGAAAGTAAATATTGGAAAATATCGAGCAAAATAAAAAAATCGAACTCAGAAAAATATTATTAAAAAGCAATTTTTACAATAAAACTTATCACCGTTACGATCCTCCTTAAAAATACATGTCGGTTTTCCAACCCCTGTTTTTTCAGGACAAAGCATCGAAAGCCTCAAAGTCAGTGTGGTTCTAAAACTCCTATATTATAAGTACCATTTCCCTCCGGAACTACCGTCAAGTATTCCGTCGGGAGGTGTATTAAGAGCTAGGCTCTACGTTAAGGTCACGTTGCATAACTTACATACTCGCACGGCATTTGATTTATAAGGGCTAAACTGTGATCCGTGTCTACGCTGCTTTATGTGCCGATAGTGATGTGGGAGCAGCAACTAATAGGAACTTTTTTTGTATATAAATTTTTTAATTATAATTATAATGGTATTACCCTACCATATCCTTAGTTGTGCCGGTTGTAAAGGCCTAGTCTCCAATCCGAGCAAATACAATCATTACATATGGAAGTATTGCGTCCCCACTCGTCTTTATTTCTACGGTTGATGATATCTTCACTCCAATCTGTACCTATTTGCTATTGATTCTTTCTTGACTTCTTCTGCGGCTGTAAAGTCCGTGCTCCAATCTGCGTATTGCATCTCTTTATGTTGTCTGGTCACCGCTATATAGCCGCTTCAATATGTATTCGACAACGTCGCACCCCTCTGTTTATTTTTCATTACTTTCGTATATCTGCCCCATGAATGTCTCGGGCGTACAATCTTCTCCAAATATGTTACGCTGTTTCCATCTATAGCTTTGGCACCTTGCGCGTTCAAAAAAATACTTGGTATACACCTTCTAATGCTCCATATTTATTTTCTTCGTGTTTGAAAAGTTCGAGATACTCTTTGGTTAGGTGAAAATCCACTTTCCCATGCTTTCATGAGAGTCAGTGATTCCATACAACAATGCACCGATGTGTCCAACGGCCCTTTCTAATGTATCCCACCTCAGCTGCCAGTTTCGCATAATCGTTTCTCTCCTTCTTCGGAGCGTGTAGTTTTGCTCTTTAGAGATTATACTGTTCTAAAAGCACTCCGCACTTTTCAATAGTGGTGGGTTCATGTCATTGATACGCTTTCTGTGGGCACATAATTGATTCACATATACGATCCACTGCCTATATTTAACTGTTGGTTCTAGCAAGAGAAGTATCACCTAGGAAAATAGTATAAATGTTAAAAAATGTATTTAACTTAAGTGTCCGAAACAAGGCGGGTTGTTCCCCTCTTACCGTAGAAATTCGAACGTTTTGAACTTCGTCAGTTGGACATTCATGCTGATCGCTTTATAGCAACTGCTCCAAATTCACGCCACTCTTAGCGCGTTATCAAAAATTATAACTTCAGAGTCTACCAACATTAAAGCTATATAGTTCAATTAATGATCCTTACTTATGTAGCATCAGCTGCAATGAGTAAAATGACAAAGTCTTTTTTTCCGGTTCCTGCTTGAAAAAAGTCCTCATCCTACTGTTCTCTTAGTGTACTAGCTTCCCAGTGCGGGTCTATACGTCTTTTCATTGAACAATATGTGAATATGGAGTTGCGATAGTTAGAGATCCCTTTAAAGGGTTACTATTCTCATTTCTGCTACTTACTTTTCGAGATAGAAAATAGTCTTTAACAAACTTGGCTCAAATGGCAGAGATGCCAATCCATAGAGCGCCAAAGGGCATTTTCTGAAGCATTCGTTCTGTCAGGATAAAGAGGCGACAAAAGATGCACTTACAGTAAACGAGGGCAGGACGAGTACTTGTTGTCGTCCAAGAATGAATCAACGTATTCACGCCATGTCAAAGGCGTTAAGGTTTATAGATAAAAGTTCCAGACTGTGCCAGACATAAGCTATTTGTAAAGCAGCATAAGCAGCGCAAATAATGCCAACCTGGAAATTGACGAACAAAAATTAAGTCTCTAATCATACCTAAAATCATGTTTGGTTTGGAAAGCACCGCACGAAGATGATGGGAACCTGGTGTGGAGTATTCGCTAGAAAAATTCCCCGGAAGATCTATATAAACCATAGACCCTTAAAGTCAGGTATCGAAGGAGATTAAATAATGCACTGTATGAGCTGAACGCAAATCTACGCATAAAGATCCAGAGGCTTCGCCTTGCTAGGTCATGTTATGCGATCGGATGGAGGCACCATGGACATCCGCTTTTGGCAGGAGGGGAGAGGAGAGACTCTCACTGAGTTGGAAGAGACAGGTAAAGTTACCACAATTGACACCATAGTTCCTTTCAGTAAAGTCCAGGAAGAGATTTTTCATGTGATAACGAGTCCAGTTTTCCAACTGAAGATCTAGCAACAAATATTCTGTGTAACAAAATTTGGTACCTAGGTAATGGATGACAATCTTAAACTTTTTATCTAGGTGCCGCCACTGAGGATGCCTCGACAAGTTTGTCAGAAATATTTAAAAAATGATATGAGATATACCAATATGGCTATCAAAAGAAGGCATTGGGTCACAGACGAACTTTGGTTAGCAAAAGTTCTCAGCAGCTCCTATAATCAGCCATTGCATCAACTATCATTAAACCATGAAAGGCTACCCACCAATCTTCTAATAAGCACCATGATTTGAGACCACCCGTGCAACAATGCAAATTTCCCACATTCGCACGTCTTAGCTGGCAGCACAACTTTGATTTATGTATATAGTAATAAGATCTGATTAGCGAACAAAAAAAAAATAAATACAACTAGGAAAAAGTTGCATCCCACGATACATTCCTACAATAATACTGCCAACATTCACAAATAGTCCACCTTCAACCGCATAACGCGCATGATTTGTCCATCAGCTTAGGGAGTGAGTGACAACTGACGCTGCGTGAATAAACAGCAGCACGTCTGTCACTTTGATAATCACAAAAGTTGCCACTGTGTGCCAGCGTGATAAAACTTCCTACACACACCACTCCATAGTTACATAGTTGCATTCGGCCCATTTGCGGTGTCACAATGTCACATCAACTCATCCTGACCCCGACCACCTGAGTTGAGCGCGCTGAGCAGCTAGTCTGTGCTGTGTTGAGCGCTTGAGATAAGGAAGAAGACGGCCGAAGCTTAAAGATGCGTTACAGGAATGCAACATATGTAATATCTTTGCGGTTTCACGCTGACAATGCAACAAATGTGCAAGTGACATCATAGTATTACGTTCACACATGATAACAAATGCACAAATATTTATTTGTATGTTTGTAAATAATTTATGTTAAGTTCATATATGCAACAGTAAAAACTAACTTTGTTGCTTTCCGTCTTTTGTCTTCACATTTCACGATTTCACGGTTCCGTCAGGAGAACAATTGCGGTTGCTTCTTTTGATCTCGTATTGCTCCGTGATTGCGGTTACACTGCTGTTTACACATTTACCTACGTAGATATATTGTATTGACATTTTCTGTACAATTAGTAACGAATAAATATTAAGCATAGTTGCGGTCACATCGTGAATGGAGCTACCTGCAGCTGATGATATGATAAGTCTCATGTGACATGCATTGCAAGGTGAATAGTTCACGCTCAACTTAGCATGTGTGAGGTAATTGGTATTTGATTCAATCCCATCAGAGCTTTTAGATTTTCCCATGCTATTGTTGTTGTTATTGTAACAACACAGCAGTGCACGTTCTGATTTGCGCACGTCGAACCTTCTACATAGGTCTAAATCCAGTCGTAGGTATATTGCTCCATATTATTATTATTATTATTAATGCGACGGTCCTAATTGTTCACGCCAAAGGACGTAGAGGCCCGCACCCAAGCACACAGCTGCTACCTTCTATGTCTGCAAATACCCTCAACTGTCGTTATACAGTTTGAACGACTAGCAACTCGAACGACTTATTTAATTTCCATAATATCACTATAAGATGCTCATATACCCTACCATCCGCTACATCCCTTCCTTCTCCATTTCCGGCACAAGTACGCTAGTGAGAGAGAACCATCACCTTTTGGACCATCATATGACGAGCACCGGACGCTCAGTGGTTATCTCAGCTCAGCAACGCCTACCCTCTAATGAACGCGTTTTTTGCACGATATTGTAGAGCTAATGCATTCCATATTGGCCCAAGCATCCGGGCCTGACTGTCAGAAAAACGGACTTCCATAATTTCTTTTCTAAAGATTTCACTGCAAAGGACGATGGAAATATTTATGGAGATAACCATACTATGCGGAGCAATCTATTTAACTGCTGTATCGTCCGGAGGGACGACAAGGAAATTGACGGAAGTTCACCTTTGGTACGAGAGTGCTTGGCTCAGGAGCAAAAATCACTTAACTTTATGTGATGTAAACTCATACCATAAGATATGGCACTGTTAACACAACAACAACATAAGATATGGTTTCGCTATTTGTTCTTCGGTATTAGCAGATAAATCAGAGACCCCGAAGTGGAAATCAAGCGACTGTTAAGCCTGCATCTACTCTGCGATGCTTAAGTAATGGTCAATTGTGAACTCGCTGTCTAACCCGACCAAAAACACAAGGACATGGTATAAATTTCCTTCGGCAACAGTATTGTGTCAGACCTACTAGAATGCATGGGCTTATTCAACGAACAATTAATGTTGCACTAGCACTCAGCCAACGGGTTCAAGCGTCTAGCCAATGGTGCGTACGCAAATAGAGAGAGAGTCCATGCTATCATTATCAGTGAAATTGAGGAAGCCATCAAAAAGCCAAGCCTCAGGGGAGAGGCTGCTTCGCCATGTTCATGCTGAAAAGCGTTGTACGTCAGGCAGCTAGCCATCTAGAGATGACTGACTTTATATACTCTTGTGGTTTTCGAAATATGGAAACAGACAATATGGGTTCCCCAACTGAAAACGGGGGATCCACTTGGTCAAGGAAAGATGTGTCATCCGATATTTCACGTTTTGCAACGAACAAAAAAGTAAGCTTCTTGAATACAACACATGCGGGATTCTATAAAATGATCACTACCCTAATTACGCTTAATGCCATAAACAATAAGATAATTTGACAAGTCCATCCTGAAAGGACGATCTTCGTGGTGCTCGACCTGTCAAAAGCTTATGATACTGTCATTCAAACCTTCAGGACAGCCAAGGAAGTGGTCAACAAGTTATTGGAATGATGTTTAAAAACAATAAAAGCCCTTCTAACCAAAAAAGGCCCCTTCGGTCAAAGGCATCGAAATATCAAGCCACCACATCAATAGACCAGAACAAAATAATCTCGATTATATCACAAGAGACTAACTAACCTAAGTACGCTTATCAGTTTTAACAACCCGACAAAGCAATTTTTATGCGTTTTCCGCCCTTCATATTAATTTCTTATTATTTATACTCTGCATAGAATTCCTTCGCCTTAGTTTTAATATCGCCTTCATATCCTTTGCACTGTATCCTTTGTGTATTTTTCTGCAGCATAGATTCATAATTAACTCCAGCTCCTAAAAGTAGACAATGTAAACTGCAATACCCATGCATACCATACATATGGCTGCGTGCATCTAAGGGCAGATGCGGTTCGCTTGAAGAATATTAAGTTCACCCACTGTCGCCAACCACTTCACTAGCAAATTCATCTATCATGTAACACAAAAAGAGGGAAACTCCATTTATATCGTCTTTCTATGCATGCCTACTGCCTTGAAATGGTGAAAAGCGGCAGCTTAAAAGCGCATAATTATACCTTTATTAGCAAAAGCAGCGGTGAAAGTAGAAAGATAGTAGGACCAAATAAAGTATAATGTTGTATTTGTAGCAATGATATACGAATCCGTGGAAATGGCGCCGACATCAGCAACAGTTGTTGTCTCAATGATGAGAAGCAAAAACATGTCTGCTTCTACAATTAAAAACAAACAACATACAAAGGAGCGGAAGTACGTCGCATAATGCAATTTTGTACATAGATAAGGCACACAGGCTGCACGAGAGTTCTATTCGATGCAATTTTTAGGGCTATCCTCAAACAGTCGCGTAATCAGAAGGGTAAGGAAGAGACCATTTGCCTAGTTGGGATTTTAAGCCACAAGAACAGCGGCCAAAGATTTCTATTTGCAAATTGGTTTCAGTCTTCAGTGGTCAGTCACTCCTAGGTAACACAATGAATTGTCTCTTTAATATTTCAAACGGGCTATGCAGAAAAATTTTACCCAAAATTTCAATCAACCTGAGATGTCCAAAACTAAGCTAACGCCAAACTTTAAAACTATGCATAAAGAGCGACCGACGTAGTTATTACTACTTCAAACGGATTATGGGGCTTAGAATATACCCGCGGCAAGTATTGATTCGAGGAATTGTGTAGTGCCACTAATTCAAGGGGATGCCAGCGCAATTTATAGCTTTTTCAACCTCAACTACACGGGGTAAATCCTGTTTCCTTCGCAGCCAAGGCTCCGGCGAAGAAACTGTGGAATTTGGGGTGGGCTGGCGTAGAATATTCAATGGTCATATCTTGACATGGTCACAAATCCTTCCCAGGATGGTCGGGCTTATAAATTAATAGTGCTTGTTACTGGAGTGTGCCGGATCTATATCCGGAGAAGAACCATCAACATCGACAACACTCCCCAAAATCTTCGGGGAGTGTGTTTATCGCTAAAACAACAACGTAGTAATTACTGGGCTTATAGCCTCTAGTGATTGAAATCTACTTATTTATTGGTTAAACTGAATCTATTTCATGGAGTTTGCCTGTCTGATCTTTTTTTTGTACCACCATCTAATTATAATTTTAAGTTGGATCCACCGACGCTTGCGAAAGTACATACAAAAGGGTACCAAATATGTTCACAGTATTTCTCACTCAATTTATGAATTAAGTACTAACCCACCTTCCACTCCTACAAATCATATTTTGAAGTTTAGTCATTCATATTTTCCCAGGACATTGGTACCACCCTCTTGTTGCTAGCATACTTTGTTTAACTGACGGCATATGCGGCTTTTATTTCAAACTGAGGTAGCTTTCCGTAATTCGATATCAAACAAAAACTAGCATTAAATCATCGTTTTTGCTTTAAGTGTTTTGAAAAGTTCTCGTATCGTATCAAACTTTGCATATAAATTACTCAAGTATACACGGTTTTGGATCTAGGCAACTAAAAGTGGTTTTTAAGACAATTTATGACGCTGAATCCGATTCTTTATTCCGTTTTTATACCTTTCATGAACATGAAATGGTATATTAACTTTGGTCCGATGTTTGTAACGTTGAGAAATATAGAAGATAGACTCACCATTAAGTATACTGAATTGATCAGGGCGACGAACTGAGTTGATATAGCCATGTCCGTCTGTTTGAACGGAAACTAGTCCCTCAAATTTCGAGATATCTCAATGAAATTTGGCACAAGGATGTATTTTTGTATTATATTAGACATTTGTCGGATCCGGCAGGATCGGACCACTATAACATATATCTCCCATACAACCGATCGTTCAGATAGGAAGATTTTTGGCCATTTCTCCTTAGTTTAGAAAGTATAAACGTGAAACTCGGTGATATATATTTTAATATATCATAGAAGATTTTCTGAAAAATCACTTTAATCGGAGCTGTATATAGTATATATTCCTTAGAACCGATCGTTAAGATAGAAAGGTTTTTGGCAATTTCTCCCTTAATTTCCAATATAAAAACGTTAAACTTGGTGATATTTATTCTAATATATCATAGAAGATTTCATGAAAAAATTATTTCTATCGGAGCTATATATAATATATACCCCATACAACCGATCGTTCAGATACGAAGATTTTTAGACATTTCTCCCTTAATTTCCAATATAAACACGTTAAACTTGGTGATATTTATTATAATATATCATAGAAGATTTCCTGTAAAAATCTTTTCGATCGGAGCTATATATAATATATATCCCATACAACCGATCGTTCAGATAAGGGGGTTTTTTGCCATTTTTTATTTTATATTTATCTTAAAAATCGTTTAGGTATGTACATCTGTTCACTATATATTTCTTATTTTATACAACCGATTATTTGGAGATTACGAACGGGATAAGATTATTGTACAGCCACATTCATGAAAGGTATGAAGTCTTCGGCACAGCCGAAGACAGTCCCGTCCTTATTTGTTTAAGATTGATTCTAGTTTTTAATACAGGCAATAAATTCATTTCTAAAGTTTTTGTAAAATAATAATAATTTTATTAACTTAGTAGTAACAAATCAGAAATGAAGATTGGTGGAACTTTGCCTTTTGTATTGTTTAGTATCTGTTTCGCGTATTAGAGTCCAACAGTAGTCGCTCATCATGCCTTCATCCCAAAATCCTTGGTAACGCCTTTCAATGTTGGCTAGATCTTGGTGTAGCCGCTCTCCTTGTTCGTCGCTCGGATCACCCAAGTTTTCGGGAAAAAAATCGAGATGGGAATGCAGAAAATGCATCTTTAGAGACATTCTAGCTCCAATCTTTTGATAATTTTCCAACACATCGCCAATAATTTCCCTAAAATTAGGAGATTTGTGATTACTAAGAATGTGGTGAACGATATTTTGAAAAGATGCCCATGCGGCTGCTTCATCGGACGTTAAACATTTTGTAAATTTTGTATCAGCCATTAATTTTCTAATATCAGGTCCGACAAATATTCCTTCTTTGATTTTTGCATATGACAATTTAGGAAACAACTTGACTAAGTACTGAAAAGCCGGTCCTTTACGGTTTAATGCTTTGACGAAATTCTTTATAAGGCCTAGTTTAATGTGAAGAGGTGGCAGGAAAATGTCTTGTGGATTTACAAGTGGTTCAGCGGAGACGTTTTGCTGTCCAGGATCATATTGAGTACGACTTTGCCATTCTTTTCTCACATAATGATGTTCAGTTCCGCGGCTATCCCACAGGCATACAAAAGAACAAAATTTGGTGAATCCAGATTGCATCCCAGTTAACATACCAATTACCTGCATTTTTATTTGCTCTAATAACATATTATTTTACAGTTACAGTTGAAATGACTCATCAATCAGTGCCACTATTTAAAAGCTGCTATAGCAGCACAATGGTGATATCATATCGGAAACTAGAATAAATCTTAAAAAACTGAATGCAGATTCGAAGTCAGCATATCAAATACAGTTAAGAATCGTCCTTATCTGCTCAGATTCAAAAGTTGACCTGAATTTGCTCGGAGCTTGCATTGGAAAGTTAAGAAATTTTAAGATTTTGCGTTTATTTTAAGAACTTGAAATATCGTGTCTTTTGACTTGCGGAAAGCACTCTGAAATGACAGTTAAATAGAAATATCTGACAGTTTTTAAAAGTTAGTTTGAATTGTATGTATCCATTATAAATTCCCCATACGGTAAAAACCTGAAACAAAAGGAGTACATTGTTTTGAAGAAAAAATCTACATACGTAACTCATGTGATATATTACTTGCCCTATACTTGATCGCCTTGTCTTGTTTACAGCATAAACAAAAAACTCCTCAACGTATCTAAAAAGCATAACATACTCGTGAAAGTTTGTAGGAGTAGTGAAACATATTCATTGCTCAGAGAAAACTACATCCTTTCATCCTGTGACTGATTTTGATTACTTTCTCCACCGCATTGCGGCCAGTTTTAGGGACGTTTTCAATCGATTTATATCAAATTACCTAATGGTTAATATTAACCGGATATTAGAAACGGGCCCTTAAACTATCAAGCTTTTATTTTACAATCTTTTATTTAATATTCAAATTTATTTGTATTGGGTTTTTTTAGTAATAATATTTTTGTGATTACATACTTTCAAACCACCAGAACACAAATTTTGTGTACATAAAGACATAAGTGTCTAAACTAATTATTAGTATATCCAACAACAATAAACGCTTAAAACATTTCAAAAGTATTCATTTTAAAAATGAATTACAAATATAATTGTTTGACATTGAAAGCATGAGTATAAATAACTTTTTGAAAACTATACATGAAATAAAAATAAGCTTTATGCAAAAAAACACATAACAGGTTCCCTGTGCTATATAACAATATCCGTGAAGTGCTCCACGCTCAACGATTTTTTTCATGATACGTAATTACGTTCGAACAAATATTGAAGGTAAAAACTATTTAAAGATAATAGAAAAAAAAATACACAAGAATAACAACAAAAAATTTGACGAATTTTTAGGAAGTATTTGAAAATCACCAAAGTTTGTTTAAGTTTTTTTTTTTTTAAGTTTACAGTTTACAAAGTCTATGCAGCCACGTCCCATACGAAAAACAGAAATAACTTACCACGTTTAAGTAATTTTCATAGTATAAGCTATATCTAAGCTTGCTCATATATGATACACGAGCGTATCGGACACGGTACAAAATTGCTAACATGAATCATATATGATACATGGGACAGGGAACCGTATAAGCTTTACGTATAATCATTTTGAAAACGAGCATTTGTATATTTTTTCCCTAAACCTAGACAGAAAAAAACAAAACTTTGCAAAACACACAATGCAATGGCATTTTCGGGTTGAATGATATCGTTTTCAGCATGAAATGCTTAACCAAATCTGCATTCAACATAATTTAAGAGAAGAATTTATTGCATACTTTAAGGAGCACATTTGCTTTGCTTTAGTTTAAACATGTCTAGTATAAAGATTTTGTATGAAAGAACATCTAGTGATATTTTATGGCGCTGCTTATAAAGCTAAGAAAAATTCAAAGTAAAACAGTGTCCAGTGTTACGATTCGTATCGGAATTCATTCTTCACTCAATTTATAAATATGAAACTGCCAACTATTTGTACAAATTATGATAAATTATAAATCCAACTAGTACACGAAGTATACAGCTTCTCCATCCCAATTGTCAACCTCACCTAATCGTGACGAATCCTGTTTCATTGACAGCCGAGGCTCTGGCGACCCCAACTCTAGTTCACATATGTCGTTATTCGGACTCACGATTTCAAAGCTATTTTGATTTAATGTTTGGTTGAAAACTTGATTCCGATATGAATCGTAACACACGATATGGGCCCAGAGTCATTCTTCGTATGAATTTAACTCAAGTAGAAATCTCGAACCTCAAATCAAACCCTTTCACTTAAATTGGTATCATTTCATGCCCAGATAACAACCATAAACTGCTAACAGTGTAATATTATGCTTAAGTACCAGTTTAAAAAAAGGAAAACAAAAAAGCAAAAACAAAGCAATATTTAAATCGCTCTTAATCAACCTACGTCTAATTTCTATGTAAATGTGTATGTATGTGTATTTTAACACTTTAAAATCTTTTACGTGTTTAAATCCTATCCCTTAATAATTTTGTTGCAATGAGGATTTCATTGCTGCTTATCGTATACATTTCTCACGTTTCTGGACACCATCGCCATTACTGCCAACAGCATTCACACCACGTAAACGCGGTGAATCTGTTACAGATGATCCAGTTGATATAGTCGATAATGTTGATGTTGTAGATGAGGCTGATGGTGAAGATGGTGGTTTCCACACACCTTGCATAGCACTACCACGTCTATGCCAATCCAATACAGGTGAATCATTAACAGCTGCCACACCACTTGTAGAATTTTTATGACCACCACCATTATCAACGCCGGCGACTTTTAGCGTAGCACGATAATGTATACCACTAGCGATTTGTGTTTGCTGCAAGCTTGTTTGATTAATATACGAACGACGTAATATACAACAGGTAACTAAAAATGGCACCGCTATTATCACAAATAATCCCAATAATATTATAGCTATAACATCTAGCAATTCTGCGCGTATAAAATTATATTCATTTGCGTGAGACTTAAGAAAATCACCACCACCAACACTATTCAATATGAGATCAATATAGTGTATGCTTCTCGATATGGGTGTGCCATAGTTAGAGTTCAGTAAACGGCGCATTTCTAAAATTTCTTTGGCATAGCTTTCGTTTGTAGCCAATTGCTCTATGTTCAGCCAGAGTTCGTCGTATGTGAAAAGATCAAAAGAGTTAATTAAACCAATGCCTTGACGCTGTAAACGTCTAGCATTCACTTCTTGTTCAGGATAAATTGGTATGGCAAGTATAGGCGTAAGGCCATTTATCGCTTCAATTATGCTCATTAGACCGCATGTGCTTATGAATACTTTAACATTAGGATGAGCTGTGAGAAAATAAATTAGTGAATTATTATTAGGAAATACAAAAGGAACACAAATTGAATTAAAAGTACTGACCTAGAATGGCTTCTTGGGGCCACCACTCATCCAGCATTACATTTTCAGGTAGTGTTGTATTAAACTCTAACTCCTCCCATTTTATTAGAAAATTATAATCCCCCATATCCGTGATAACATCCAATAAGGTATCAAGTTTTTCTCGTGCTAAATCAGCGGTACGGGAATCTGCGCCGAGACTGATGTAAACCACACCTCTTGGTGCTGCATCTATAAAGTAAGCAAGATGCTGTAAAAGGCAAACAGAAATACATCATTAATAGGTCGCGTTCTAACATTCATATAAATTAGAGTACGAAAACTGTAATATAAAATTCCTATAATATAATTTTCGGGGCGGCGTCAACTGTTTCGGAAGTGTTTATGCCATTACAAGAATCACGAAATCAAGTAGAGTGGCTTAAAGGAAACCGGAAACGGAATTAATCATTTCATTATGATTCAAGGGGTTGTGGAGCGTAACCTTTTCAAGGGGTTGCCATCACAATTTATAGCTTCGCCAAACCAGATTGAGAGCGGCATGGCCCAGATAATTTTCAATGTAGGCATATCAAATCGGAGCTGTATATATCCGGCAAAGAACCATCAACATCAATAGCACTTCCCAAAATCTTGAGCGAGCATCTTCATCGCTACAACAACAGATTTCATTATTTTGGTTATAGAGTCGATTTTTTTAGCGGAACGATTTTTTCCTCTGGTCTGAGGGGCGTGCTTTAACGCGGGTATAAGTCCTTTTACCAGGTGGGACAGGTCGCTACAACCTTGCGACTTTTCATTGAGCTTTAATCTGTAAGTCCCTTCTTACCGGTTTTTAAGAACTTGAAACTCTATTTAAATGATTTTTCGGTTAAGAACTTGAAAACTAGATTACTCGAAAGTTTTGTTTCTAATAATCTACATACCCCTGGCAGTTCCATTTGCTTGTTTGGTTCACACAAATGCGCACCAGCAATCTCTAACACGTTTGGCAAGTAAGCGCGCGGATATTGTATTATAGGATGAGAATTAATTAAAACAAGACTAAGATTTTTAGTTAAATCACGATGATGTGGTATTGTAGTATTGGCAAGTTGGCATAGCGCTTGAAAATGTTTTGTGTAAACAGCTTCCTGTGAAATCATGAAGAAAAAGCTGGTGGAATGAAGAAACAATTTATTAGGAAAACTTAATAGTTGAATGTAAAACAATGCATTTACTTGTAGGTCAATTTTTCAAACAGACGCATTAGCGTATTAACACAGCGCTGCCATAAATTCATGCGTTCTGAATAGGGCAAGAAAATGCTAGGATCTAAAGCTGAATTTTGTGGATTGCCTAACATTTGATCTAACCATGTATTTGCGCCGGTGGGACTGATCACAACTGTGGGTATTTCATAGAAGTTCGCTAAGCTATAATATTACCGAAAATACAGTTAAATTATAATATTCTCATACATGTCACTAATAACACTTACCCCAACAGTGAATCGCTGAGAAAAAGATCAACCATAAGTAAATCAAATTTTTCACCACTACGCAAAAGCTTGCGCACCTTTGAATTACCCAGCAGTAGATCAACATTTGTGGCACCAGCATACATTAGACGCGTAAAATGTTCCATTATTGAATGTTGTCGCGCCTGCTCCACATCCAATGGCAAACCCATCTCTTGCCAATTCTCGCGTAAGCCCTCAATGTTTATCTCACGTATTTTTTGCTGTACTGGATACTCGCGCGCATGTGGACTTATTATCGTAACTGAATAGTTGGCATTTGTTTCTAATAATTGCTGCAATAGCCGCCGCCCAAACAAGTAATGCGATTTCCAAACGCTTGGTAGCACCGCCAGCACATTTACGCCACATACCAAATGCAGCAAAGCACTTAGTATGTATAAAATTGGAACTGCATTTATAAATTTTGCCATTAATTAAATTATTTTAACTTGTTGTTGTGGTACAACGTGCTGCAAGGAATCCGACCGCTGTAAATGTTTGACCTTAGTACCTTCGCTATTGTGTGCACTGCGTGTGCGTATGGTGGTGCAACAAAGCGATTGATTTTGATATTTTATACTCAATTTATTGATATATCCAGCTTAGTGAGGTCTCACATACATAGACCCTTGCTGAAGCTTTGCTTTGCAGTGTAGGTATTGCTATTCCGGTTTTGTACTTCAAGTCCTGCCTGTTATATTATGCTTTAAACCAAAAATACTCTCGTTTTCAGATTGTGTTGTTGCTGTTGACTTGTAGATGGAATATGTAATCTCGTTATTCTTTACAAATCCAAATCCGTGCTGCTTTATTTCGTGTGGAGTTTTCTTTCGGATATACTACATTTTCTTTTTGCACCTTACGCCTATGCTGCCTCTCCGCTTCTTACAAAAATGCCAGCCTTTGCACGTTATTTGTAATTTATGCAAAAATATTTCCTAATATGATATGAACGGCACTGAGTATTGTGAAAATGCGATGAAAGCAAATGTGTATACAAGAATAATTTACAAACAAAAATTAACAAACGCCGTATGATAAACAAAACCAAAAGAACGTTTTTCGAAATGTCAAAAGCAGCTGCTTTACAGGGCGACTGAGACGTACAATTTTTTTTAATTTTACTCTCCTTGTCCATCGTGTAAGCCATGATTAAAATATCTGCCAACACAAATCCATGTCCTTTCTATAATTTTTTACTTTTACCAGATTCTTTTTTAAACTCCATTATGCTGCTCATCTCAGATTAAGCGGCCAAAGTGGCAGGGTCAGACTGTACTCAACTTTAAATGTAGTTTAATCTCGCACAGAAAACCGTGCCTTAAGCGCCAATTAATGGCGACTTATAACCATAAAACATAACCAGATAAATCTGCTGATCGAACCTACCTTACGGAAATCAATGTAATCGATTAATGGGGCCATACAATAACTCTAACGCCACAACTATACCATAGCCAACCAATCGTTTTTTGGTTTTTGGCCACATCCATAACCTAAAACTATTTGAGTTGGTGAATTTAATAACTTTTTGTAGATTTTATTCAATATTTTGGATACGTTATGACCAGCGGTGGGCACCACCACATTTACACGGTTACAAAATTGAGAATGTGTTAGTAAACACGAACGCGTAGCGAGCACGAAAGCAAAATCAATTATTTATTTAGTTTGATTTCAATTCTTGAACGGTGAACACGCGTCACACGCACTCTTTGGTACTCTGTTTTAAGCGCGCGTGCGACACTTCCTCACCGTACGACCATCGAAATCAAACTAAAAGAGCTGTCGTTGATTTTGACGAAGTTGCCATTGTGCTCTCGCATATCGTATACATATATGGCCGCTTAGCAGGTGCTAAGCTCACGCCCACTCCGGGTTATGACTAAAGCTGGAGTCATTGGTGCCGTATGTCGTATCGCTGTATCCGTATCCCTAACGTAATCAGCTGTTTATCGTTACGACGGTAAACCAAAACCCAATGGGTTGGCTACGATACGGTTACGACTTTAGCGGCACCAATAATCGATTGCCTTGATTCTCATAAGGTTGGTCGAATCAGCTGTTAAAAGGTTACCGATACGGTTACCGATAAAGCACCAATGTCTCCAGCTTAAGAGACTTATTTTTTGTGGAATACGTTTGTAATTTTTTGTGTTTTCTTCATTTTTGTCAAACTTTCATGATTTTTAGGTTAAGGCGCCATTAATCGATCACATTGGAGATCGTTATGGATATGGGTATGGTTACGACTATGGCATTAGGGTTAAGGAAGTTTAATTAGCCCTTTAAGCTCGCAATTGCTAATAAAGGGTATCAGTAGGTGCAGTTAAGGGGGAATATTTTAAATACCCTGCAAAAATTTTTGGATGACGTGTTCCATTTTCTATGTTGGAGTACTCTAACAATACTCCTTTGCAATGCGTTTGCGGACCACCATCAGCCGATCATTGCTCGTTTTTTAACGACCGTGATCACAACACGATGACGATCGAACAGAGTTGCCAAAAGTATAAAATACTGCATACAAATAACTGATAATAAAATTTTACTTTGGCAACTCTGATAAAATGTAACAGCGCACTGGTTTTATGTATACATACTATAGTATAGAGAAATATTAGTTTCTTTATTCACGCAAATGCTAAATAACGTAAGAATATTCGTAGTATAAAATATAAAAGTTGTATTGCCCCTCTTTATTTACTTTCATTTTAAATTAAATTCACTCCGATAATTCTTTCCGACAACACAATTCCTCGTTAGTACTTTGGCATATGATCCTCTGTGGGTGCTCCATGGAGTACTACTCCATGGAATGTACTCTCACGTATGTACTCTATGGAATACTCACAAACAAAGCGAGAGTGGGATTACCTACTCCTCTCCCAGGACATCGCAATGTTAATTGGAGCACATTTTTTGTATGAATACAGATTAGATTTGGAACAGTCCTATACTCCCAAAGGAGTATTCCTTACATTATTTATAGAGTGCTCGCGTTTTTTGAAGGGTAGTGTACCACGATTTCCAATTTTTTTTTTTTTGGAGGGGTAAAGGTGGTCTTAAAAATCTCAATATATAATCCGGGACTCTAGGAAACTTGTAGGTTTAGAAAAAGGGCTTTTAAGCTCCGAAATTTGGTGATTTTGGAACGTAAGCTTCACACCACAAATTCGAGTCGAACTTGTCGATTTTGGTAACCATTGGACGCGTATCTTTGCCAGGATTCAGAATCTGAAAACGGAAGTAATATTTTTTTAAACGATTAAAAGTTGTTCGTGAAAACCTATACGATAATATTGTCGCTTTTTTCGTTTTTGCAATTAAACACATGAATACATATGAAAGTGGTGAATAGCGTTGCCAGTTCTTCAACAATAGAATTTACTTGTGTTTTTCTTTGGTTAGAACATTAATAGGTGGTGGCAGGTCGAAATAAGTGCAAACAAATATACAATCTCTATGTATTTCGAAATTTTTATACTCAGCGTGTTTTGCACACAGATTATATTAACTTTGATTGGATAACGGTTGGTTGTAGAGGTATAAAGGAATCGAGATAGATTTAGACTTCCATATATCAAAATCATCAGTATGGAAAAAAATTTGATTGAGCCATATCCATCCGTCCGTCTGTCGGTTAACACGATAACTTGAGTAAATATTGAGATATCTTCTCCAAATGTGGAACCCTAGTTTATCTGGACCCAGAATAGATTGGTATTGAAAATGAGCGAAATCGGATGATAACCACGCCCACTTTTTATATATATAACATTTTGGAAAACACAAAAAACATGATAATTTAGTAAATAATACACCTAGAACGTTGAAATTTGACGTGTGATATTGAGACTTGATAAAAATTTGAAAAAAAAAAATTAAATGAGCGTGGCACCTCCCACTTGTGATAAAGTCAATTTTACAAATATTATTAATCATAAATCAAAAATCGTTAATATGGACGAGTGGCCTTTACCGATCCACGCCCACTTTAATATAAAAGATTTTTAAAAGGGTTGTAGACGAAAATAATAAGCTATATCTTAGCAAAAAATAGTTTTGAATCAATGATATTTCACTTATCAAGTTTTATTGTAAGAGGAAATGGGAAGCACTTTTTTAACGGGCGGTGCCACGTGTTATGTAGAAAAGTAATTTATCTGATATGAAATGTACAATTAAAGTTCACGCTGAGTATATAATGTTCCGTTACACCCGAACTTAGACATCTTTACATGTTTTTATAACCTAAGAATTTCCTAGATCCGTCGAATTAATTTTTGTGAGTTTTAGCGCCCCCTATAACCCTAAAAATCAACAAAAGTTTGAAAATCGTGGTACATTATTTAAAATCCAACCCCGGGTTTGGCCCAAAACAGAAATATGTAGCAGAAATTAAGAATTTTTGAATCTATCAAGCGACATTCACAAAAAAAACAGAAAATTTAGCACGCACTGCTCCAAAACCGGGGTTGAGATACGTAATATTTCTGCCAAAAACGCATTTGTTGCATAAACGGTCCTTTGCCGCGTTTAAAAAAAATATCTTAAGTAGGTACAAGGCCGTATGAATTAGCGATATGCCTGTTCAATGTCTTGCTTTTCTGTATGACCTAGAAGAACCTAGACGAGTGAGCAGCATTACAATCAGATTTAGCTTTTCCATACATTTGACTATTGCGGGTTTAATCTCAAATGAAGATGAAGCCCTAAGTGCGTCCTCACTGTCGCTTCGTATTCTTTCATTTGCCGTCTTTCAGTGAGTTTTACAGCTCCGGCTCACGCTCCATTCTCACGGGAATGCTCTGGATCATTGAGAGACTTGAGAAGCAGATGTCGTGAAATTTTCGCACACGTGAAATGTTATAGGCAGATGTCGCCGCTGTTTTTCATTTAACTCATACGGCGAAAGGCTAAGCAGCGACATCTAATTTTGAAAAAGTAGGTATATTAAAGGCCGCGTTGCAAACTTAAAAAGAGTAATTTAGAAATTATCTGGCTCACAAATTGAACCAGACTTCTATCTGGATTTATCTGGCTCAAATCGTTGTTGTTGCATTTACATGCAAAATTATTTATCTGGCTCAGGATTTTGCCACCGGATGATAGCTATTGTTTTCGTTTTCTGATCACCATCACTGGTGGCAGCGCCGTTTACTACTTTTCGAACACAGCTGTGTGCGAAACATGTAAACAAAAGATGATTTGTGTGATTTTTTTCAAAAATGACAGCGTGTGCTTCATTCGTAATTTTTTAGCTGCTTTTGGTTGACTTATCTGCACAATTGAATTAAATTTTTCTGCAATTAATTAATTGTGCGCGATTTTACCGAATAAGATATCAAGTACGACATTTGTGTAAGCATATTTCCATTAAAAGTGCAACAACAACAATGCTTGCAATTGGCATGAACGTTGGTATTCTAAATTTAATTGGATCGTAGCCAAATAATTCGCGTAAAGTCCAATAAGGCAAAAATATTCAAATGCAAATACCAATCAAGAACGTTTTGAGTGAATAGCAGCTGCGCTCTGTTTTTCTGTTATTTGTGTATGCACTTGCATATTTGTGACATTCTTGTTGTTGTTGGTGTTGTTTTTTGTTTATTTTTTCCGTTATGTATCTTATTAACAAAGCATTTCAATCAGTGCCATCATAAGCTGCGGTAAACGGAAAATATCCAGGTTATATAATACCGCAAAGCTTTTTCGTTCAGCCATTCAATATTGAAATCAGCGTAGAAATAGCAAAGAATGTCACTATCCACGGGTAAGTAAAATACCAGTATGTTTTATTTTTAATTCGCTCACTACCTCTTTTATTATTAGGACGCATCAATGTGGATGCACCACTTTTCGATCTAAGCACTTTTTCCGGTCGTTTTCGTTATTTTGCATGGATGACCGATCCACGTACTGTAATCGTGTCTAATGAACGTTTATTACAAGCAAAAACGCTGGTGAAAAAATATCGCAATGGACAAGAACCCAAAAATACTACACAAGAAGAAGTCAAATATGCAATGAAATTGTATTCGTCTGCCTTCCATCCAGACTCAGGAGAGCTGCAAAATGTAGCGGGGCGCATGAGTTTTCAAGTGAGTTTTTACGCTGCAATTTTTTATTTAGCTTAGTAAAACTACCAATTTCCTACTCGTTAACTGCTATTAATCAATTAGCTTTATTGACTAGCACAATAACGTACTTTTTGAAATTGTTCAAACAACAAAAACATGACACTAATAAAAGCGCGTTAGTCTCGTGCCAAACGTATGCATCAACAAATCACTGTCATACATATGCTTGCTAGTTTTTGTTTGAATGCCCAATTAATTAAAAATTATTTTTATTTGATCCGATATTTATATACATGTTATGTACATATGTGTGTACCCTTGGTTATGAGTCGCTTGACTTGCTGTCGTCTATATTTAAAATGTATCGCCATTCTGTTTGTTGTCGTCATACCATTGCGATCGAGCGTTCAGTTTGCTTGGGTTTTGACGTGCCTACTTTTTAATTGCCAAAATCTCGTCTATCTACGATTAGTCATTTGCAAATATTCATCTACATATATACAATGTTACAGTTGAATATTTTTGTATGTAAAAAAAAACATGTAAGGCGCGATAACCTTCGAAGAGATCTAAGGCCGAGCTTCTCTTCCAATTTGCGTCGTTCCCCATTTTTTTTTTCTACAAATTGGCGGGAACCTACTTGTTTAAGTCCCGACTCCGAACGGCATCTGCAAGGCAGGTGAGTTTTCAGTGAGGGCTTTTCATGGCAGAAATACACTCGGAGTGCTTGCCAAACACTGCCCCGCTTAGAAAAAATTTCTTCTAATTGAAAAAACTTGTTTCTAGAGTTTTTGATGTTGCACGCTACCATCACACCACGGCGGCTGCCTTGTAGGTAGGTTGAACTGGCCGGTCCATGAGGACCTCACATAGACTGAGTCCGTAATGTTACCAGAAGTTTGTTTTAACAACCAAACTGAAAAACCCTATCAAAAACCAGGACCTATGTTATAAAATAACTCCGTCCTCTTGGCAGATACTAGAAACTTCCTAGGAATTAAGCCACTTGCTGCGTCTAGATCTGACAGCTGTATCACTCCTAATAGCTGGAATCTGAGCCTGGCAAGTGCAGGGCACGCGCACAGAACGTGCTCGATCGTTTCCTCCTCCAACCCGCACTTCCTACATCTGCTATCACTGACCAAGCCTAATTTAAAGGCATGTGACGCCAGTAGGCAGTGTCCAGTCAGAATACCCGTCATGAGTCTACAGTCCTCTCTTTTTAATGATAGAAGCAACTGTGTTAGTCTAAGGTTATAAGACCTACACATAATCTTCGACACTTTACAGCCCCGCACTTAAACCCACGCCTTTCCCGCTTGGTCGATCATGTGCGCCTCTCGCCTTCGCTTTCGCTTAATCTCGCCCAATCTAATTGGACATCTACGTAGCAAGCTTCAACGGATGCGCCCTTTTTAGCTAGTTCGTCCGCTTTTTCATTCCCATCTCTAGAGATTGCTTACACTCTAACACGCATTTATATGCTGTGCTATGCGAGATTATTGCCTTAATTGCTGCTTGACTGTCAATATAAAAGTTAACACGGTTGCAGCTTAAGCTACTCTCTTCCAGAGTTTCTACTGCTTTGGTTACGGCTAATATTTCCGATTGGACATCTCTACAGTAATCCGGCAGCCTGTAGGATCTGCTTATTTCCAGATCAGCGCAGTATACCGCAGACCCTACTCCTTCCACTACTTTGGAACCATCGGTGTACACATGTATCGCCTCGTCTGCCATTTGCGCACCCTTGCGCCAACCGTCCACCTCTATTGTGGCCTTAAAATCTCCCTCGAAGCACAGATAGGGAATCATGTAGTCTGTTCGTCTTGTGATTGATCACGTTATACTACTATGGCCATATGGTCGGCGCTCAAGCTGCCCCGAAGCACCGAGCCTGGTTGCGGTCATTAATGCTTTGTTCTTTGCTACCAGGTCTACAGGTGGGATGTGCAGAATGGCATACAGTGCAGCCGTCGGGGTTGTTTTCAAGGCATCGATAGTCTGCATACCCCTCTAATTTTTTGAGGTATGATGTTTTTTGGGTGGCTTTCCACCAAACAAGAACTCCATAGTATAGAATAGGGCTTACAATCGCTGTAAGAACCCAATGAGAAAGAGACGGTGATAGGCCCCACGTACACCCCAGAATTCTTTTACATGCATAGAGTGCCGTGAGGCCTTCTTGACCCTCTCCTCCACGTTGATCTTCCATGACAGCTTACTGTCTAGGATGATTCCTAGATATTTTGTGCAAGGTTTCTCCTGTAAGGTCAGCCCTCCTAACTTAGCCCTGGTCCAATTTGGGACCTTGTACCTCTTTGTAAAAAAGACCATATCCGTCTTCTCCGCATTGACTTTCAACCCGACATTAGATGCCCAGGTATGAATATCCCGAAGCGCCCGACCCATCAAAGAACTAATCGTTGGAAGGCACTTTCCACTTATGACACCTGCAACGTCATCTGGCTTATTATCACCCTATGCAATGCGGTGTCTACCGACTTGCCTTTGGTGTACGCATGCTGTGTTGTGGAGAGCAGCTTTTCATTCACGTTGGACTTTATGTACACATCTATCAGCCTCTCAAAGGTTTTGAGCTGAAATGATGTTAAGCTGATGGGTCTATATTCTTTGGGATACACGTGACCGATCTTCCCCGCCTTTGGTAGAAAAGCTACACGAGCAGTTCTCCAAGAGTGCGGTACATGATTCAGTCTTATGCACCCAGCGAATATTATTTTAAGCCATTCCACGACCGCCCTACTTGAGACTTGTAGCATGGCCGGGAATATTCCTTCTGGGCCCGGCGATTTAAACTTAGAAAACGTCTTCACTGCCCACTCGATCTTGGTATCGGTCACCAAGCCCGGCACTACTAGCTCCGTGATCGAAGTGTGAGTGATGTCTGCTGGCTCTTCTAAACCGTCTCCCGATGGCAAATGTGTATCGAGAAGCACCTCAAGGGATTCCTCACTATTACGTGACCATTCCCCGTTCTCTTTCTATATTAGTCCCTGGACTATGTTTCCCTTTGCTAGGACTTTTTTCAACCGTCCTGTTTCGCTGGAGCACTCTATGTCCGTATAGAAACTTTTCCATGAGTTTCTCTTCGCCCTGGTAATTTCACGCTTGTAGATCCTCAGTAGATCCCTGTACTCGTCCCGACAGGCCGCCTTGTAGGTCTAATTAAATTGTCTACAGAAACAAAAGGCAATAATTTTATTATAATGCGAGCAATTTGTAAGCAGTAATGGTAGTGAGATAGAAGTTCTTCGTAAGATGGATGGTTGTTTCCTTGATGCCAACGAAATATATCCAATTTCCTTTCGGAATGAGGACAGGGGTCGGGCCTATCAAATGGTGCTAGCTTTCGGAACATTCCTGATCTATAACCGGAAAAAAAGTTGCCCACACTGATAAAGCTCTCCAAAATATTCGAAGAGTATATTTATCGTTTAACGTCCACATATATCGAAGCAAATTTTGAAGCTCAACATACTTTTATCGATAGCGGATTTGGAGAGCCGTCGTCCTTGGGTTACACTATATTGTCATCGACACTACCTAGTGAACATCTCTCTCTCTCTCTCCTGGATTCAAGGTTGTGGATATTTTAGCCTAAGAGCCGCGTGTGTGTGTGTGTTCGAAATCAAAACACTAATTTACTGTGTATTTATTTAGGTGGGGGAAGTGGGACCTCCATCCGACTCTGGATTGACTTGAGCATACCTCAGCCTTTGACCAAACCCACCTCATAAATGGCGGGTTAGGGGGGGTCAGAATATACCCGCGGTAGGTATGCCTGTCGTAAGAGGCGACTAAAATACCAGATTCAAGGGGCTGTGTAGCGCAACCCTGCAGGTTGCCTGCGCAACATATAGCTTCTCCAAACCCAATTGTCAACCTCACCTATCCGCGGCGAATCCTGTTTCACTAACAGACGAAGCTCTGGCGACCCTAAGCTCCTTATGGAACTTGGGGTTGGGTAGGGAGGGGATGGCCTGAAGGTTTAATGTGGCCACATAAATCGTTCCCGAGATGGTCGGGCCAGCACCTTAATGGTGCTGTGGTACCGGAGCGTACCGGATCTGTATCCGGAAAAGGACCATCACATCGATAACACTCCCCAAAGCCTTCGGGGAGCAACCTTATCGCTACAACAACAACAACAACAACAGCAGAAGAAATGGCAATCCGCACTACTGAGTGACGAAGACTATTAGGCCAAAAACCAGTTTGAGGGCTGATGATTCGGTGTTGCAATCCAATGGCTTCAAACAACTTTTTTCCTTGGTTGCATCACCTTTTAATTGCGTGCGATATTGCTGCAGAAGGCACTGACGTGAAACTCAATGGCTGATGGACCGATATTACTTTCACCTCCTCATACCAATTCTCAGATTTCCTTCACATTGGATCGCACTTAAGACATCCCTTCACTTTAAAATTAAGTAATCTTCAGTTAGTGGTTTGCTATTACAAAAACAGTAATTGTTTGCGGCCCTATTGCCGAGAAGGGTTACCAGATACCTTTCTGGAGAGTCAGCCTCATGGTTCTGCAATGCCTTTTGGTGTCTTTGAGCTTTCATTGTATCATACAAGTGTGGTGTCGGTGGAATCTCTCCACTCCAAAAACGTTCTATATGGGACCCTTAGCTTTATTTTAAATCCATCTACAGTTTTAATAGCATAATGCGAAATGAGGGTTTTGACGGAGCCCTCCCAATGCAAATAAATTATTATTTTCGTTGCAACGTCTGTAGCGGAACCTCCACGCACAGTCGTGGTATCTCCTTAAAATAATTTTTAATTTAGATTATACATTTTTTCTCCACCGATCCCCTGGTATATCTAGGTTCCCGGAGGAATGCTGATAACCGGAGGAATGTTGGCCTTTTATCGGACAGTGCCAGCCGTTGTACTCTGGCAATTCATTAATCAATCCTTCAACGCTGTAGTTAATTATACTAACCGTAATGCAAATTCGCCAACTACAATTACACAATTGGGCGTGGCATATGTATCGGCTACTACATCGGCGCTAGTAGTGGCCATAGGTTGTAGGCGATATTGGGGTAAGCGTGCTGGTCCGCTATTTCAGGTACGATTACTATTTTTCTGGCCTTCTCAACATATTACATATTGTACATTTATATTAAAATTTTTCATCAAAGCGCTTTGTGCCCTTCGCTGCCGTTGCTGCGGCTAATTGTGTTAACATTCCATTAATGCGTCAAAATGAAATACTCAATGGCATTGAGGTAAAGGATGAAAATGGAAATAT
The DNA here is from genome assembly GCF_040869045.1 of Eurosta solidaginis. Classification (NCBI taxonomy): domain Eukaryota; kingdom Metazoa; phylum Arthropoda; class Insecta; order Diptera; family Tephritidae; genus Eurosta; species Eurosta solidaginis. The sequence goes on along the minus strand of NC_090323.1, from coordinate 13,362,328 downwards.
AGTGGGACGTAGTCGTTTAGCTGCCATAAAAGGCATTGCACAAGTTACATTCTCACGTATTACCATGGCAGCACCGGGTATGCTAATATTACCCTTCATTATGGAACGTTTGGAGACAATACCAGCTTATCGACGTATGCGCTGGATTGATTTGCCTTTCCAAACGGCTATGGTTGGATGCTTGTAAGAGTTATATTATAATTTACATTTCGCTGATTTGCTGCAACGTCGTCATAACACAAAAAACATGACTTTTGAGTTAATAACATATAAACGTACCCAATATCATGATCTATGTTGTATAAAAAAATCTTCGCGATCAGTAAAAAATTTAGCACGTGTTATAAAAATGAAAATATGCCTTTATATGCGCAAATTATGGCAGTTAAAATATTTGAATAGCTCTCCTTGAATATTATGTTTTTTGAGTTATGACGACGTTGCAGCAAATGAGCGATTTGTTTAGTTTATTAAATGATCTAACCAACTTTTTATTTTTAGTCTACTGGTCATGGTGCCGACAGCTTGCGCTTTATTCCCACAAAATTGGTATGTGAAAGAAATGCGATAGCATAGGTCGAGGGATTTTCGTGGCCATCCTTAGAAAAAACGTGGAAAAAGTAAAATCATTCAATGAGCTTTAATGCTTTTTTGCTAAGGATGGCAGTAAATGAATAAATGAGCTTTTATGCCTTTTTGCTAAGGATGACACACAGAAACCAGATAACATTTTACTCGAGGCTTTGAAAGGCCAGAATGCACTACTACACCAACAACAACAACAAAGGCCAGAATTTGAGTCGGGTCCAATAAGTGTTTAAGAAACTGAGAATTTCTATTTGAAACTTTCGACATGACAGTGCATTTTCGGAAGTGGTATAATTTCAACTACAACCAACGCCAAACAAATTTTAATATTTGCACAGTAGTGCGGAACCATAGCAAAAGAAAGGAACTATCATTTTGAATAATATGAAAAGAAATTTGGTCTGTTGTGCCCTCATTCTCTTCACAGCACTTTGGCCAAACTGAGCTGCCTGAGGAAATCAGGAATGGTGCTCGGCTTTAGAGAGTGTATGAGCCTACTTTGTAATTTTACCCCATTTCAGGAATTCTTAGTTTTTTTCTCGAGCACAAAGTGTTCTGCAGTCTGATCCTAGCTGTCACTAACCCGACAGAGGCTATAAAACCTTATACCCATGTTGACCCGTAAAAAGATTACTCTATAAATATTGCCATATGAGCTAAGTCTAGATTAAATATACACACTAAAATACTTGACAATGTTAATGGAAAAATTGATGTTGGCAAACAGTGGGACTGCATCGAGTTATTTACAAGCCTTTGAAGCGATTTATCAAAGGCTTCGTAAAGTATATGAAAAATACGAAACTTTCCCTTTGGTAGCATACGTAAATAGATCATTTCATATTTCACTAAACTTTCATATACAATTACTCTTACTTTTGAAAAGTTGCGGGATGAAACAAATTTGATTGAGCTTGAGTAAAACCTGCGAAAAAGTGTTATCTGGTATAAGTTGCTGGAATAAATTACTTTAACTTAATTTAATTATCTTGTACTATTTGCAGTTCCTTGAAGACATCCACCATCAAAATGTTAGAGTCTGAAAAATATGCCGATATGGAAGCTAGAACCAAAGGCCAACTGCCAGAGCGTGTATACTTCAATAAGGGCTTGTAAATGCCTTAAGATTTAGAAAACCATGGACAATACTGAAAACAAAGATGTTTTCTTGACAATATCTCATGCGACATTTATTAAAAAAAATGTTTGAGACAACATAAAATAACGCAACTTACTGCTGCTATATACTACAAAAGTCACAAATAAAAAAACAACCAAAAGTCTATTACCATATTTTTCAAAATAAGAATTTAAGTAAAAGTAACTCAGCATTTTTTAGATGTGATTTAGGTTTAATTTCTTTTTTCTGTTCCTTGATTATAAGTCTGTTTATTATATTGTATGACTCTTGTTCCTTATTACTTGATAGTTTTCTGTTTATTAGTCTGTTTATTATATTGTATGACTCTTGTTCTTTATTACTTGATAGTTTTTGGTCAAAATTTATTTCCTGCTAGATTTTTTAGTTTTTTTTTTAAATTTTTAGCAAAAAAAAAGCGTTAGTGCCATCGATGCGTATGTGCGGTATTACAAAAATAAAAAATTTTTGAACAACGTTTATTCAGATTTGCCAATTCAATAAATTAATCTATAAGTATTCATTTTGCTTGTATGTATGCTATGTATCGATTCTTAACGGCCAAAATTGTTTATGCTAAATTGTAATTTTTAAACTATGGGCCAAAACTGTTAAAGCGAAAAAATTTATGAATTGTTACTTTCGTTAGTCAAAAAAAAAATTAGCTTACAAGTTATAACGTAATGGTGCATAACTAGTCCACATTTGAAATTAAAGCAGCAGGTCGTAAGCTCTTGATCGATACGGGTCCTAAAAATTACTCAGCATTATTTTGTATGCAATTTATTTACTAGATTAAGCGTAAAATGTATGCTATTGTATTGTTTTGAATAAAATATTGAAAGTTAATGCAAAAAATTAACAGTCTATGTGTATTTTTTATGTTACATAGGCTCTACTAATGAAATGTAAATATACAAAGGGTAGGACGTGTTAGACGATGGCTGATCCACGGCTTGGCGTCTTTCACCTGTCACTACTAATTCCGGTTATCTGTTTCTTACTGAAAATGCGATATATAATAGAAAGATTCAGAAAGCGTAACGTTTAACGTGGTAACGAGCAAGTGGACGAGCTTGCCAGGTTGGCAGCGGCCGAAAAGCCAATAGGACCCGAGCCCATCGTGCCAATAGTGTCACATACAATAAGGGAAGAGTTTAGACAAAAAGAGGCGTGCCTCAGAGAACAACACTGGCGCGAAAGTCCAGGACTTCGGAAGGCAAAGGCACTAATAGGAGGGTACAACTCAAAGCGATATAAAGCTATGATTAACCTCCCAAAAAGTAGCCTTAGAATTTTAACAGGCATATTGCAGGTCACTGTAGGCTAAAGAGCAATATGCATAAATTGGGAATATCGTCTAGTAGCCTCTGTCGATTCTGTGATCGCGAAGATGAGACTGCAGAACAAATCCTGATGGAATGCGATGCAGTCGCGAGACGAAGACTTACGATCCTAGGATCATCGAAATTAGAAAGTAGTCACATACACTTCTTGGATGAGGTGTTGTAAAGAGAATGAGGGCACAATAGACCAATAAGTCGCAATGTTTAACCTCACAACATCTATGTATCTATCTATCTATGTACGTTTAACACTGTGCAGCATATACGATTTTCAGTCCAATAACAACTGTGTTTGACCTAGTTTACATATAAGAAGATAATCTCCATTTTCGTACTTAACTCGCAATCGGTAATAAAATAACTAGATTTCTCATATAAAATTTTCCCTTTGGATCATCGGTAATTATAATTTTTAAAATTTTTTTCATAGACATAGAACCACCTCTTTGTTGTCATCTCCAAGTGGAAGCATGAAATAGAAGACTTGAAAATTTTACAGCCAATAATCTAGCTCCTAGCGATGGGATATATGTGAGCGCGTAGATAAACTATTGCGGATTTATTGTATATTAGATGTTATACATCTTCTTAACGTTCTTCTCTGAAATTAATTACTTAACTGGGAATACATTAGTTTTAAGATTCCAAGGAACGCGTTGAAGTTTGTGGAAGCCTGCCTGAGTTGTAGCGCCGAGTTCTTGTTCCAGAGTTGCTGCCGAAGTACTACCCAACAACTTCCAGCTTAACATGGATTCATGCGTGAACATGTTCATAAAACTACCTAAACATAAAAATTTCTCAATAAATCCTCGCTTGAGATAATATATTCTAACGAATTTTGGGAAATTCCGCTTATTTTAAACCTTCGAATCGTCGAACTTTCGAATAAACAACTCCAATATTCAGTATTGCAAAATCGTCTTTGTTTACACTAATTTGGGAGGAGTACTTCGCAATTATACTTCAAAACTAATAGCGTGCTTAATCAAATTGATGCTGCTTTTATACACTCTGTTGCCTCGTTCGCATATTTTTCCTAAGGTCTAGACTTTTCACGAACATGGAACAGCTGTATCGCATACTTGGTTATTTAGCTATATGCGTGTGTATGTGAACAACTTCTGCTCTTCGCTGATGACTACATACATATGTGTAGTAACTACCCAAATCGAACCCTGCCGCAATATATGGCAACATCATAGAACAGCTGAGTTTTAGCAACTACAGCCAACGTCTAGTAATACTTTGAATTTCATGCATATATAATTTGGGACTTTCCCTTTAAAGATAAGACATTGTTCTTTTTAGTTTTAGTTTTATTTGAGTTAATAAATATAGAATAATAAACATAAGATTCTATAAGTGGTGACCCCGACAACAGAATAGTACAACCAAGCATTGCTGAGGCATTTTCCACATCATGGCCAAAGAGAATGAAGAAAAATTTCACGAAGCAATAGCTCCATTTCAAGTGGCACGGTTGGCAGTAAAACCGCCACCGTTTTGGAAACCCGATCCGCGTTTATGGTTTGCGCAGGTGGAGGCTCAATTTGCACGAGCGGGAATTACCACAGACCAGAGACGTCAATTTGAAAGCGCTTTATTTAGGGAGTTGACAAAACTTTTAGGAGTCAAACATATACATACCACCAGCTACCATCCACAAGCAAACGGTATGGTGGAAAGATGGCACCGAGTTGTAAAGGCAGCCCTTAGATGTCATGCAGCGGATGCAAACTGGGTGGAAGTCCTGCCTCTCGTCCTTCTGGGGTTAAGAACAGCTGTTAAGGAAGACTTGGGAGTATCTGTGGCAAAGATGATTTATGGCCAACCTATTCGGCTTCCTAGTGACATAATGGACTCGGAGGAGGATGGTCCCGTGGACCAACATAATTTTTTACGAGAACTACGACAGCATTTCGAGACCGTTCGACCAATAAAAACGTCGCAGCATGGTAAACCTGCGGTATTTGTTCCCAAGGATCTGCGCTTTTGTAGTCATGTTTTTCTACGCGACGATACAATTAAAAAGCCGTTGAAAGCACCTTACGGGTCATATCTGGTTGTTAGCAGATACCCGAACAAATACACGATAATGATTGGTTCGAGGCCGGTAAACGTATCCATCGATAGACTTAAACCAGCTTATTTCCCAAGAGATGAATTAGCAGTAATAACACAAGCACAAGTATTGATGCCAGCACATCGGCGGATTTTCTGGAAAGGGGGTGGTGTAGTGACTACCCAAATCGAAACCTGCCGCAGTATGTGGCAACATGATAGAACAGCTGAGTTTTAGCAACTACACCCAACGTCTAGTAATACTTTGAATTTCAACGCATATATAATTTGGGACTTTCCCTTTTAAGATAAGACATTGTTCTTTTAGTTTTAGTTTTATTTGAGTTAATAAATATAGAATAATAAACATAAGATTCTATATATGTATGTGTATGTGGGACAAGCTCTTTGCTTTAAGCTGCTGGTTATGTTTGTAGAATATTCTTCGTCGCCTTCTATGTAAGTGTGTAAATGGATTACTTTGATGTGTTCGTGTACAGTGTACATTGTACACAAGTGTAGCTGCTTGCTTTATTGTTTTTGTGCATTTATTTACTAACAGCATAGTGATGCTAACATTCGCCAAAATATGTAGTTATTCTACCAATAGGGGCGGAAGTCGGCTAAAATTATCCTTTCGATTTAAAAAAATACAATTCTTATATCAACCGCATATTGAGTTAATTTATTTGACTTTTAAAATACATCACTATTACAAATATATTAATATTTATTTTTTTTAAATTTTTTTTTTTTACAAAATACGTTGGCGATGGATAATTTCAATATTAAATTATTATTATTAGGTACTCTTTTTCTTAAATTTTTTCTTCATGAATTTTTAAATAATTAACAAAAAAAAATAATCAAATATTCCTCCGACATGATTTTAAATTTAGTTTAGTGTAAATGTATTAGTGTAGCCAAATTTTTGCTAAACTATTTTGTTAAGCCAATAAATTTGCTTATTATATAAATTAGTTTTTTCTTGCAATTATTTTCTTTAAGCCAAATTTACAACCATTGGTTGGGTATAATTTTAGAAATTTTATTTATAATATTTAAGTACATATATGTATGTATGATAATCTTTTTTTTTATAAGTTTTTTTAAATGTTTTTATTTTTAAGTTTTCATGATGCCGCACTGGTGATTACAAAGCCTTATAATAAAATTGTGATATATAAACGTATTAATAAATATCTTTCTATGATGTATATTAAAATTTTAGAAAACTCTTTTATATTTACTTATGATTTGAAATTTTATTTTGCATATGCATTTTTTTTTATAAATTTTAGTTTTTAATTTTTTTACTTGATTTTATTTTTTTTACTAATGTCTTGTTTTTTAGTTTTTTACTAAAATTATTTTTCTTTTCCTATGCACAGCCTTTATTATCGTTCTACCTACATTTTTAACATTCACCTGAAGTATTTGTACGCATCACCATTTTGTTTTTTGTTTTCAAACCATGCCATTTGCGAATTTTCGTAAATCATAATTTTTCTCAATTTTCCAGTAAAAGATTATAGTAACACAAATTTTGGCGCCAAAACTTCGAGAAGTGGTATGTCAAGCTGTTTCTCCAATTTGAGGTGTGCTAGTTTAGAATTATTTTACAAATTGTTGAAAAAATAAAAGAATCTGTAAATAAATAGTATTTGTTTTGAAAGTCAAATAGAAAAAAATAAAAATAACAAATACCTACCAAAGAAATAACTTAAAAACTGGCATCCACAAAAGTAAACGTTAGAGAGGGAAATGAGAATTGGCCTTCATTCAATGACACTATTGACATAGCGAGCTATGCTGCCCGCTAAATAGACCACTCACCTAACCTAAAATATCTTGGTACCACGTAAAGTTGGGCCAATGGCGGAAAAACTCTTCTACTCAGCCTAGCTTAAAGAAAGATGGAAGCTGCATCAGGCCTGCAAAATAAGCATTACTATAAAAAAACCTAGAGAAAACATGAGGGACGTACAAAGAAGCATGGTTTCTCATGGACTTCCTACAGCGTGGCAGTTTTGGAGGTCTTGATGGAGACACTTATTCTAGGCGACGCGGATGCAACGAACGCCACTTAGGTAGAGAGTCGCGTTTGTTCTCCTGAAACCAGCGTCACAAATATCGTAGATCGGAATATATGATAGACCTGGTTAAACGCTCAGAAGAGGAGTCGTCAACGCAACTTAAGACGCGTTTTCGGTGTGTAGAATGCTGACAATCTACGACATGTTGGAAGCATTTAGTGCAAAAGGAAATGGTCGAGTACCGGATCAGCATCCGGCAAAGGACCATCAACATCGACAACATTTCCCAAAACCTTCGGGGAGTGTCCTTATCGCTTCAACAACAACAACAGCAGGGCTGGGTATGAATATCATAATAACGGCTCTCAAGAAAAGCCAAAAATTCACTTATCAAAAGTGAGTCACATACATAAATCTAGCACCATTAACCACGTTTCACGTTCTGGGCCATCCTGCCCCCCACCCCTTGTGCCATGAAGAACATAAGGTCGCCAGATACTGCTAATTATGTGTTTGATACATTCATATTTACAATGTTTTTCGCAAAGATAGAAATTCAAACCTTACTGGTTGTGCACGAGGTGGTGGAGTTTTCATTGCGGTACATTCCAAACTTCATGCTTCTGAAATCATACTGGAAAATAATAGTGCGCTACTTGCCCAGCTATGCGTATGCATTCGAGGCTCATCAGACCCTGTTTTTGTTTGTGCTTCATATATACCGCCCAATAGTAGCCACGACTTATACACTGCACATGCGATTTTTCGGATTTGAACAATCTTTTGCTGGAAATAAATTGGGATAATTTGTTTTACAGTCTTGATACCACTAATAGGTTTGAGGAATTTAAGTCTACTGTTCTGCAAATTTGTAGAAATGTTATACCCTTAACTTCCAAAAAGAAATACAAAGTGCCCTGGCATAATAGAGCCTTGATGAAACTTCGGAATTTGAAAAATAAATTTTTCCGTAAATTTAAAAGAACTCAAAATCGAACTTTTTTCCACTTGTATAAAGAGTATGATAAGAAATTCGCATGTCTGGATAAGTTTTTACACAGAAATTATATTTTAAATTTTGAAGAAAACTTTAAATCGAACCCGAAATCATTTTTGAACTTTGTCAACTCGAAGAAATCAGTTTCGAATATTCCGTCCTCTCTTTTTCTTGCTGAAAAAGCTGTCTATACTCCGGAAGGCGCTGCAAATCTTTTTGCTAAATACTTTATGCACAATTTCACTTCTGATTCTGACAACGATGATAATATTACTTTTAATATTCAGGCTTCTATTGACTTCGGTAATCTAGTACTGTCTAAGGAAGATGTTCTTAATGGGATTATTCGGCTTAAGACGTCGATGAGTACCGATGTCGATGGTTTGTCTGCAATTTTGTTTAAACAAAGTGATTCCCTAGTGTATCCACTGTTGTTAATTTTTAGTAATTCGTTATCTACAGGTACTTTTATTGATGCGTGGAAATTAGCGTTCATTACACCTATTTTCAAGAGCGGCAATAAAAATGATATTACTAATTATAGGCCCATTTCAAAATTTTCCACCATGGCAAAGCTCTTTGAATGTATCATCCAAGATAACTTACGTTTCTGTGTTAAGAATTTTGTGTGTCCAGAGCAGCATGGATTTTTTCCAGGACGCTCAACTGTGTCTAATTTGACAATTTGCTCTGATGACTGCCTCGCAGCTTTTCAGGCAGGATATCAGGTTGACGCTGTGTATACTGACTTTTCCAAGGCATTCGATCGGGTCTCCCATGTTATTTTGATTAAAAAGTTAGTCTGTTTAGGCTTTCACTCAGTAATTTTGAGTTGGATTGAATCCTACTTATATAATCGTCGTTGCATGGTTGTAGTTGATGATGTTAGGTCTCATCCATTCGTTGTTTTCTCCGCTGTTCCACAAGGTAGTATCCTGGGTCCACTGTTTTTTGCCTTGTTTATTAATGATATTTGCTCTTGCTTCTCTAAAGTAAGATTCTTGCTGTATGCAGATGACCTTAAGATATACTTGCCTATTCATAGCCTTCATTATGCGGTATTGTTGCAAGAAGCTTTGGATAAACTAAGTAACTGGTGTAATAATAATCGGTTATCACTTAACCTAAAAAAGTGCTTTCAAATAACTTTTTCGAAGCGTGTCAATATGATTGATACCGTGTATCAAATATCCAACTCGCCCCTGTTGCGGGTTAGTGAAATTAAGGACTTGGGAGTAATATTTGACTCGAAGTTTTCGTTTTCAAGTCACATTAATGTGTGCATTTCTAAGTCGTATGCCATGCTAGCTTTTGTTAGGCGTCATAGTTCGGATTTCAGTGACCCGTATACTCTAAAGCTTTTATATTCCGCGTTTGTGCGTTCCAAACTTGAGTACGCTTGTTTCATTTGGTTTCCGTATTATTCCTGCCATGTTGCAAGAATTGAACGAATGCAAAAAGTATTCGTACACTTTGCATTACGCAGTCTGCGCTTCTCAGATCCTATCACGACTTATAAAGCTCGTTGCTTATTGATTAACTTAAAATCATTGCAGGACAGGAGGACAACGTGGGGTTGTTGATTGCCCTGTGCTCCTTGAGAGGATTTTCATTAATATTCCGGCTAGAGCTCTTCGTGCTTCTGAGTTTTTTCATATTGGTTTCTTAGGACTCTTTATGCGCGGGAAGCCCCGATTACTAGAGCCTTAATTGAGTTCGGCGGCCACCGTGGCGTGATGGTAGCGTGCTCCGCCTACCACACCGTATGCCCTGGGCTCATACCCCGGGCAAAGCAACATCAAAATTTTAGAAATAAGTTTTTGTAATTAGAAGAAAATTTTTCTAAGCGGGGTCGCCCCTCGGCAGTGTTTGGCAAGCGCTCCGTGTATTTCTGCCATGAAAAGCTCTCAGTGAAAACTCATCTGCCTTGCAGATGTCGTTCGGAGTCGGCATAAAACATGTAGGTCCCGTCCGGCCAATTTGTAGGGAAAAGCAAGAGGAGAACGACACAAATTGGAAGAGAAGCTTGGCCTTAGATCTCTTCGGAGGTTATCGCGCCTTACATGTATTTTTTTTTTTAATTGAGTTCAATAGAATTTATAAATTTTGTGAGATAGATTTTTCTTGTTCGATAGATGGCTTTCTGAGTATTTTAAATACTTTTTATAAGTCAGGTAATTTATATTAACATTGTTAACAACTTTACACTTTTATAATTAGCCTAAAACATTCTTTTTTAATTGGCTTAAATAAATAAATATTTGTAACAGGTTTCGACTCGGTTTGGAGAGTTTGACAACTGGGTTGGGAAGCTATGAAGCTTTGTATTGCGCTAACAACCCCATAAATCCTCTTAACAATCCCTTGAATCCCTTAAAACCGCCTTAAATCATACTAAGTACCCCATTTTCTTTTTCCTTTTATACATTCGCTTTCCGTTCATGATAACACACGGAATGAAGTCTGCTTTTAGGCGCTTTCTTAGAACTGGTTCTTACTTTTCCAGCAACACAATTCAGGTTTACGAGTTATTTTAAATGAAAAAAAATACAGAAAATATAAGGATACCTTATATATACGTAAATTCGAGAACATCCAACTAAAATAGAATGAAAGAAATATATCAAAGAAAATTAAACAAATTCCTGTAACATTGTTTTGGCAAATAGTTTGCACGTTTCTTTCAAAAAGAACTTTTATTACTTAAAACTATTTTTATATAAAGTTTGTTTTACTTAAGCGAAATATTTTTTATTTAATAATTAGAAACAAATTAGTGCACTTCAATGCTTTATTTTAACTAAAATATATGATTGACCTCAATATTTGTTTCTGTCATGACTTCAAGACAAAATAATAATAAATTATAAGTAAGAAAAATTATAAAGTTGAATTCAATTGAAAAAAAAATAAAAAAAAAAAAAATAAATGTAAGGCGCGATAACCTCCGAAGAGATCTAAGGCCGAGCTTCTCTTCCAATTTGCGTCGTGCTCCTCTTGATTTTCCCTACAAATTGGCCGGACTGGACCTACATGTTTTATGCCGACTCCGAACGGCATCTGCAAGGCAGACGAGTTTTCACTGAGAGCTTTTCATGGCAGAAATACACCCGGAGCGCTTGCCAAACACTGCCGAGGGGCGACCCCGCTTAGAAAAATTTTCTTCTAATTGAAAAACCTTATTTCTAAAATTTTGATGTTGCTTTGCCCGGGGTGCGAACTCAGGGCATACGGTGTGATAGGCGGAGCACGCTACCATCACACCACGGTGGCCGTTGAAAAATAAATACTAAGTAAAAAAATAATAAAAAAATTTAAGCAAATAAACTGGTAATGAATTCTAAATAAGAAAAATTATAAGATTGAAAAAAATATAATATTTACAAAAAAAAAAATCAAAACTACAAAAATGCATTAATAGAAAATAAAATTTTTTATCATTATTATTGTTATGATAAATTTTTTCTTAATTGAAAAAATTTTTAAATTAGATTAGAAGAAAGAAAAAATTTTAGACAACTGCCAAAGCTCGTTGTATAGATCCATTTCGGGAACTGCTAAATTCCTTCATCGGCAACGTTTAGGCGCCGCTGCTATAACCATTCAGCCACCACAGCGGTTTTTTGTTTGTCTTCATTAATCCTACTTCTATTCTGGTTCGTGCCAATTGATATTCACACCACTGCGACATCTGTTGCAGAATAGCTGTGAAAATTGGACTTGTTTGTTGGCAATGCTGCCATAGTGTCATATTTTATTGACACTTTTTTTCCCCGTGCTCTGGGATGTATTAACAATTTTTGTTGTTATATTGGCCTACTGATTTTTAAGATCGCGGGTTCGAATCGAGCTCAAGGCCTAACAATAATTTTTTATCATTATTATTGTTATGATAAATTTTTTCTTAATTGAAAAAATTTTTAAATTAGATTAGAAGAAAGAAAAAATTTTAGACAACTGCCAAAGCTCGTTGTATAGATCCATTTCGGGAACTGCTAAATTCCTTCATCGGCAACGTTTAGGCGCCGCTGCTATAACCATTCAGCCACCACAGCGGTTTTTTGTTTGTCTTCATTAATCCTACTTCTATTCTGGTTCGTGCCAATTGATATTCACACCACTGCGACATCTGTTGCAGAATAGCTGTGAAAATTGGACTTGTTTGTTGGCAATGCTGCCATAGTGTCATATTTTATTGACACTTTTTTTCCCCGTGCTCTGGGATGTATTAACAATTTTTGTTGTTATATTGGCCTACTGATTTTTAAGATCGCGGGTTCGAATCGAGCTCAAGGCCTAACAATAATTTTTTATCATTATTATTGTTATGATAAATTTTTTCTTAATTGAAAAAATTTTTAAATTAGATTAGAAGAAAGAAAAAATTTTAGACAACTGCCAAAGCTCGTTGTATAGATCCATTTCGGGAACTGCTAAATTCCTTCATCGGCAACGTTTAGGCGCCGCTGCTATAACCATTCAGCCACCACAGCGGTTTTTTGTTTGTCTTCATTAATCCTACTTCTATTCTGGTTCGTGCCAATTGATATTCACACCACTGCGACATCTGTTGCAGAATAGCTGTGAAAATTGGACTTGTTTGTTGGCAATGCTGCCATAGTGTCATATTTTATTGACACTTTTTTTCCCCGTGCTCTGGGATGTATTAACAATTTTTGTTGTTATATTGGCCTACTGATTTTTAAGATCGCGGGTTCGAATCGAGCTCAAGGCCTAACAATAATTTTTTATCATTATTATTGTTATGATAAATTTTTTCTTAATTGAAAAAATTTTTAAATTAGATTAGAAGAAAGAAAAAATTTTAGACAACTGCCAAAGCTCGTTGTATAGATCCATTTCGGGAACTGCTAAATTCCTTCATCGGCAACGTTTAGGCGCCGCTGCTATAACCATTCAGCCACCACAGCGGTTTTTTGTTTGTCTTCATTAATCCTACTTCTATTCTGGTTCGTGCCAATTGATATTCACACCACTGCGACATCTGTTGCAGAATAGCTGTGAAAATTGGACTTGTTTGTTGGCAATGCTGCCATAGTGTCAGAGCACGGGGAAAAAAAGTGTCAATAAAATATGACACTATGGCAGCATTGCCAACAAACAAGTCCAATTTTCACAGCTATTCTGCAACAGATGTCGCAGTGGTGTGAATATCAATTGGCACGAACCAGAATAGAAGTAGGATTAATGAAGACAAACAAAAAACCGCTGTGGTGGCTGAATGGTTATAGCAGCGGCGCCTAAACGTTGCCGATGAAGGAATTTAGCAGTTCCCGAAATGGATCTATACAACGAGCTTTGGCAGTTGTCTAAAATTTTTTCTTTCTTCTAATCTAATTTAAAAATTTTTTCAATTAAGAAAAAATTTATCATAACAATAATAATGATAAAAAATTATTGTTAGGCCTTGAGCTCGATTCGAACCCGCGATCTTAAAAATCAGTAGGCCAATATAACAACAAAAATTGTTAATACATCCCAGAGCACGGGGAAAAAAAGTGTCAATAAAATATGACACTATGGCAGCATTGCCAACAAACAAGTCCAATTTTCACAGCTATTCTGCAACAGATGTCGCAGTGGTGTGAATATCAATTGGCACGAACCAGAATAGAAGTAGGATTAATGAAGACAAACAAAAAACCGCTGTGGTGGCTGAATGGTTATAGCAGCGGCGCCTAAACGTTGCCGATGAAGGAATTTAGCAGTTCCCGAAATGGATCTATACAACGAGCTTTGGCAGTTGTCTAAAATTTTTTCTTTCTTCTAATCTAATTTAAAAATTTTTTCAATTAAGAAAAAATTTATCATAACAATAATAATGATAAAAAATTATTGTTAGGCCTTGAGCTCGATTCGAACCCGCGATCTTAAAAATCAGTAGGCCAATATAACAACAAAAATTGTTAATACATCCCAGAGCACGGGGAAAAAAAGTGTCAATAAAATATGACACTATGGCAGCATTGCCAACAAACAAGTCCAATTTTCACAGCTATTCTGCAACAGATGTCGCAGTGGTGTGAATATCAATTGGCACGAACCAGAATAGAAGTAGGATTAATGAAGACAAACAAAAAACCGCTGTGGTGGCTGAATGGTTATAGCAGCGGCGCCTAAACGTTGCCGATGAAGGAATTTAGCAGTTCCCGAAATGGATCTATACAACGAGCTTTGGCAGTTGTCTAAAATTTTTTCTTTCTTCTAATCTAATTTAAAAATTTTTTCAATTAAGAAAAAATTTATCATAACAATAATAATGATAAAAAATTATTGTTAGGCCTTGAGCTCGATTCGAACCCGCGATCTTAAAAATCAGTAGGCCAATATAACAACAAAAATTGTTAATACATCCCAGAGCACGGGGAAAAAAAGTGTCAATAAAATATGACACTATGGCAGCATTGCCAACAAACAAGTCCAATTTTCACAGCTATTCTGCAACAGATGTCGCAGTGGTGTGAATATCAATTGGCACGAACCAGAATAGAAGTAGGATTAATGAAGACAAACAAAAAACCGCTGTGGTGGCTGAATGGTTATAGCAGCGGCGCCTAAACGTTGCCGATGAAGGAATTTAGCAGTTCCCGAAATGGATCTATACAACGAGCTTTGGCAGTTGTCTAAAATTTTTTCTTTCTTCTAATCTAATTTAAAAATTTTTTCAATTAAGAAAAAATTTATCATAACAATAATAATGATAAAAAATTATTGTTAGGCCTTGAGCTCGATTCGAACCCGCGATCTTAAAAATCAGTAGGCCAATATAACAACAAAAATTGTTAATACATCCCAGAGCACGGGGAAAAAAAGTGTCAATAAAATATGACACTATGGCAGCATTGCCAACAAACAAGTCCAATTTTCACAGCTATTCTGCAACAGATGTCGCAGTGGTGTGAATATCAATTGGCACGAACCAGAATAGAAGTAGGATTAATGAAGACAAACAAAAAACCGCTGTGGTGGCTGAATGGTTATAGCAGCGGCGCCTAAACGTTGCCGATGAAGGAATTTAGCAGTTCCCGAAATGGATCTATACAACGAGCTTTGGCAGTTGTCTAAAATTTTTTCTTTCTTCTAATCTAATTTAAAAATTTTTTCAATCAAGAAAAAATTTATCATAACAATAATAATGATAAAAAATTATTGTTAGGCCTTGAGCTCGATTCGAACCCGCGATCTTAAAAATCAGTAGGCCAATATAACAACAAAAATTTAGAAAATAAAATTCATCTATTTTTAAATATCATTTTAATTTGTTAATGTTTATGTGCTGTAAGTGCATGTTTTTATGCTATGATTTAAAGCACTGCTCTACGCTCGAATATGCATTCACAAGTGTTTGTTTTAGTTAGCTACAACTAACTATAATTGCTTAAACTAACAAATTAGTTTTAAGTTCTGGCTTCTTTTTGTTTTCTTTCTTAATATATTATAAAACTTATACATACGAAAATCATGTACAATACAAACATACATACATTTTACTGCCTTAGTTTAGATTTGTGGGATTTTTTACAGTTCGTTCGTTATATGTTTTAAAAAAATGATTATTTTTTTGTTTATCTGACTTGCTTTTAGTTGAAATTTTGTTCTTTTTCAAAACTTGTACGTTTTCTATTAAAATACTTTTAGTTTTTAATTTTTTACAACAATATTTTAACGCATTATTTCGTATTAAGTTTTAAATACAGACACATATGCATGTGTAATTTTTATAAAAAGTCTATATATATATAGGGGTCATTCCATGTCAAAATTATCCACGTGTGCAATCCTCTCTTTTCGAATAGAAATAGTTGTGTATTTGTGTTGGAAAGTTTTTGTCTACATTTAAGGAAGTTCATTTTAAAAAATATATATTTTCAAGATTTTCAAATAATTTTTCTGTCAAGTATTTTTCAAAACCCTCAAACGAAAACGGGAGTTTTCGGTAAAAAGATTGAAGTTACTGTAAATAAAAATAAAACTACTTAATAAAAAAATTGCATGTGGTTTTTCTTAAAAGAAAATTTTTTTATAGCTTTCAACGTAGTTGAAGAAATTTTGATTACAAATAATTTTTGTAAAACTTAAATTTTTTAAATTCAGCAACAAAATTATTTCGATTATTGCATACAAAAAATCAGTTCATGGGCTGTTCCACAAAAAAATGTCATTAACCAAAAATTTGATCTTGAAATCGTTCATTGCAAATAAAAATTCATAATAGAAGAATTATCTCTGTCTAGACTATATAGAAACCGTAGCAAGTGTGGATTCTATTCTCAAAACCCATGTATATTTGAAGAGAAAATTAATAAATATGATAGTAATGTTGAAATTGAATTTTTAATTTAAAAAAGCTTATTGCTTCAAGTGCGCGTCAATTTTGTAAATATTTTTAATGCATAAAATATTAATTTTTCAGTTAATTTTCCGCGCTAAATGGATGATGAAATCTAAAAGATATTTCTTGTGTAAGTGTTCTCTGAGTGTTGTATTTTTGATTTAGAAAACGTGGAATATTTTCTACGTTTACTACGCTTCCTAGACAGAGAGAATCGTTTGAATGTTTCAAGTTTGAAAAGGATTTTATTGAAGCAAAATTTTGTTAGTTTTTAAGATGATGAAGAAATTTTCTCTAAGATTTTTTTTTTGTAAAACCTAAATTTTATAATTGTAGAAATAACTTTTGTTTAAAAGATTTTAAATTAATGTTTCGTAGAGAAAATATATGAGCATTCCTTGACATTTAAATTTTGATTGGAAAAAATTCAGTAAAGATTATTATTTGTTAAAACATGGATTTTCGAATAAATTTGTTCGATTTGAATTATGCAAGATTTTATAATTTTTTCTAGAACTAAAAAAAATATTATGTGAACAGCGTCTATAATTCAATACAATTTTACCAACTGAAATAAAAATAAACATTTGTGAAACCATTTTTGG
The DNA here is from genome assembly GCF_040869045.1 of Eurosta solidaginis. Lineage (NCBI taxonomy): Eukaryota > Metazoa > Arthropoda > Insecta > Diptera > Tephritidae > Eurosta > Eurosta solidaginis. Next base: position 13,345,204 of record NC_090323.1, on the reverse strand, counting down.
AACAAAATAAAATAAATAAAAAAAAAAAAAAAAAAAATTCTGTGGCTAAAATATAAGAACCATTTTTCAGAACCCAAGATTTATCTAAAAGATATTTTTTTACATTTCACGATCATTTTGTGTTTATTTCAAATTATTCATTAACTTTTAAAAAAGAGGAGGTTTATTTCAAATTTAAAAAAAAATTGTTGTAAAATAAGTGTGTTTTAATCATTAAGATATAGAAAAATATTTAAGCATCCAATAACTTTATAATTTGATTTGTTTGTCAAATATATTTTTAGTTTTGGTTTTTTTGTAATATTCACATTATACATTTATAGTTTATTGCCGGGAAAATTTCAGAGAAATGTTTTGGTTTGGCAATACTTTATTAATATGAGAACTGGGTGGAAATTTTTAGTAAGGCAAAAAAGATTTTGGTAAGAATTTTCTCCACTTAAAACCCTTAAAAATCGATTTCAATTACTCAACGGTTTGACATGGAACGACTCATATTCATATACACCTAAACTGTACACAATTTTTACTTAAGCTACATTTATTTTTATTTTTTCATTTACTGAATAAAGTTAATAAAATAATCCATGTTTATTATTTATTTAATATTCATGCGAATTATAAAAAGGAAGCAAATAATTTTTTTATATTTAACTTTTAAATACATAAATATTTTTTTTTTTTAATTTTTAGACTATTAAAAAAAAAAAATAGCAAACAACAAATTTTTTTAAAATGACTTGTTGTCTTACTTAAACCTAAATTTAATTTAATTTGCTGTTTTTGTAATATGTTTCAGCATTTGCGCTAGCTTTGTAGTTGTTGTTCAACAAGAACTTTGCCACTTATACCACCACCACCACACCCACCATACCTGTAGGAAAAAAGTTTCGTGTGCCTGCGCGCGACCCGAAACCGCCAAACATCGAGTCCCCATACAAAGCTGCTTCCATTTTCATCTTTCTATTATCTCGCTTCTTTTTTATCGCTCCTCAGCAGCATTCGGCAACACTTCGACCACCGACACCGCCTCCGCTGTTGTTGTTGTCGATGTTGACGACGAGGTAGTCGAAGCTGGTGACACATTATCGGCATTATGTGCCACTGGTGGCTCCACAATGCTTGGCGGTAATACAAAACTTTTTCCCACAAGTTGATCTCATTTCAATCCCGTATCACTTGACGGCGTCCATCGATCGAATTCAATACCCGAATCGGGTGATACACCTGTGGCTGCTTTCGCTAGCTGCGCCATATAACCGCCAGTCTGCATACATTTACAATCTGTTGCAATACAATTACATGTAAATTTTGAACCCATATCACCACCACAACGTCCAGCCATTAAGCCACCAGTGCTGGCGGTGCAAGAGGGTGCTATGCTGCCTCCACCTCCGCCGCCACCGCCACCACTTTGATCCATGGCAGTGCATTCATTATCGCCAGTATTACTCCTCCCACTATTGCCACTGCCCGTACCGGCCGGACGTAATTTACGCTCGAATGAATGCAATTGCTCCATAAAATGGAAATTTGGTGCTACATCCGGTTTACGATCACGCACCAATGTGAATGCGTCATTTAAACTGAGTGTACGAGTTTGCATTAGATAGGCGAGCGTTACTGTAACAGAGCGGGATACACCAGCTAGGCAGTGTACCAGAACGGCTGCATTTTTGGAACGTGCTTCTTCTGTGTAAAAGAGAGAGAGCGAAGAAAAGAGAGTATAAATTGAGGTTCAGAAAGAAAAGGTTTGACCGTGTGCACTTACCAATAAATCGTATAGCATCTGGAAAATGTATGGCTAGATCTTGGGAATAGTGATCCGTAATGGGAATTTGTAAATACTCTATGTCGCCTGAGGACTCGAAGACATTTGGAAGATCCGGTGTTACGTTTAGAACATACTGAAAAGAAAGAAAGTAAGACAATGTAAATGAGTGAAATTAAGCTCACGGATTTTTTTTCAGTTTGCAAAACAAGATAATACAACGACGCAGAGTACATTTTTTAATAACATGATTTGAGCGGCGAGAGCCGGACGAGGTATTGTGGGAGCCTTAGCATGTGTCGTCCAAAGCCTATCAATTACGGATATAAGGTGAACTGTGGATAGTCCAATGATCCTGGAATCCTCTTTTGGTCAAAAGAACTTTGTTACACTTAAAGAGGCATTGTCAGATCAGCGTGCTGCCCAAAGAAAATCCGATTGCCCTCTTATCTAAGGCATTCAGACTGCATGGGCTCAGACCAGCCTAGATGTCAGGCCTTAGCACCAGACTCGGATTCACTTCATGTTTTGCCGTTTTGTTAACCATAGAATTTTCAATCTTTGAAGGGCCTATTAATTGAACACGTTCGGATGGAATTACCAGAGCTATCTGGACTTGCTGAAGATATTGATTTTATTGGCCTGAACAAACGCGCTGTGAGTTATGCCTTTCTTAAATTGGAAAAAGAAGCAAAAAAGTGGGTCTTGCGATAAATGAGGACAAGGCGAAATACTTGCAGCCATCCAAGAAAGAATAAGCGCATTCGCGCCTCGTCACTTTTGACGGATGTAAATTCGGGACTGTGAAGGATTTCGTCTATGTGGGAACCAGCATTAACAGCAAAAACAATGTCAGCTTAGAAATCAAAGGGAGAGTAACTCTTGCCAACAAGTGCTACTTAGGACTGTGTAGGCAATTGAAAAGTAAAGTAAAGTTCTCTCGACGAACAAAAATCACGCTCTACAAATCGCTCATAATACCTGTCCTGATGTATGGCTCCGAATCATGGACGGTATCGACAGAAGATGTGTTCCCCAAGCGGGTTAGGGGGTCAGACTATACCCGCTGTAGGTATGTCTGTCGTAAGAGGCGACTAAGATACCAGATTCAAGGGGTTGTGTAGCGCAACCCTTTCAGGTTGCTAGCGCAATATATAGCTTCTCCAAACCTAATTGTCAACCTTACCTATCCGTGGCGAATCCTATTTCATTAACAGCCGAGGCTCTGGCGACCCCGAACCCCTCATGGATCTAGGGGAGGGCGGGTTAGGCCAAGAAGGTCGCATGTGGTCAAACAAATCGTTCCCGAGATGGTCGGGCTTGGTACTTGGCAAAGGACTATCAACATCGATAACACTCCCCAAGGCCTTCGGGGGTGTTCCTATCGCTACAACAACAACAACAAGAATAAAAGATGAGCCAGATCTTGGAGTGCTCGAGAGAAGTGGTTGTCCCGAAGATTTATGGTCCTGTCCTTAATACCTACAACGAGCATGGAGGGAGGGGACTACAACTGAACGATCGGGGAGCAACCTTATCGCTACAACAACAACAACAACAACATGCCGTTTAACAATCTTTGTATGAAACACATTTTTGTGATCAGATAGCTAAGCTAGCTGCAAGTTCGTGATATAAACCGGCTTAACTATCTAGTTCAGTTCAATCAGTCACGGAAGCTGTCGCTGAGATTAATTGCGATCTTTAAGTTGCTCTTCCAGGTACACAGGTACCAACAATCTAACAATTAAATTCAATCTTACCTTTATATTGTACTTTTGTAATGCACGTGAATCACAACTATGCGACTCATTGCCAAGGAATAGGCCAGGAATGATCTCCACAGGTTGCTCATTTATATTGTGATGTGTTGTACTCTCACAATCGGAAGATTCAGCAGAACTACTGCAGGCCGAATCTGAATGTGGCGTTGATATTCGCAAAGATCTGACAAATATATGAAAATGGAACTGACGTTAGAGAAAAATTCATAAAAAAGCGAATTACGAAGCATACCTAAGTCCCATTAACTGATCGGCCTGTGTACTGTGAGTAGATTCCATTTCTTTGTTTTGTGCGCTATCATCTTCACACCACTCAGGAAATGCTTGACGGAAACTTGAGAAACCATCTGTAATGAAGCGAAATAAAGGAAAATCAAATTTAAAACTTTATGGAAATAATTATGATTAACACAATAATGTGGAACGAGTGATTATGTTCAAATACACGTAGACTATTATTAGCAACTTCAATTTAATTATATAATAAGCGACTGTAAATACTAATCGCTTGAGTTTCAAATTAGTAATTCTGTTGAGTTATTTAATTAATTAATTGGATAAATACATAGTTGACGTCATTTCAACCCACTGACCTTTTGAGTTTTAATATTTGCATTTCCGCCAACGAAATTTTTAACACCCACAGGCAAAAACAATTACAAAGCTACAAATAGTGGTCGTTACGTATGATTGTATGAACCAGCATAGTTATGATTGTACTTGTAAATTATTAGCCAACCCACATGGTAGATTTTAAAATCTTCCAGTAGAGGATTTCAACTGACCACCAGGCGGAGCTGAGACTAGAACCGAAAACTAATTAAATAAACACTAGCCCTGACAGAATTTGTGTGACCACTTCCACGGTTGAAAGCTGAAACCAGAGCTAGTGGAAATGTAATTATATGGAAAAAAGTGCCGCCTCACTTAACCCAAGACTCTGACCCTGTCATCCACGCCAAAGTCGAAGGTAACATACGCCTAATAGCAACCATTACAACGAGATGAGCTGCAGGCGATAAATAACCAGAAAGCCAAACCATCACACAGGCAAATTTGTAAATGAGTCGCAGAAAAATAGGATACTGTAGGTTCTAAACCGCTATTAGCATGATACTGTATGACGAATCTTTATGACTCCCATTAGCCTTATTTATTATTTTGATACGAGAAGTTGGTGCAAGTCGCTGAGTAACATCCCAAGCATAATAAGATATACTATTTATAAAGCCGGTTTCGGCATACGACTATTCCGAAAACTGTCGCTGGCACACCTCTAGGTCATTTATCTCTCAGCTTTATATTAATAACGATATCCACCAGAGGAAAATAATGTCACGTTTTCCTCAAATGTGTAGTGTGTTGTATACTTATTATGGATTCTCTAGATATTTTCGGGGCAGATTCCGCTTGGAGGGCTAGCGTTATGACTGTCAAAAGTTTACCCACTCAAGAAAACCCTTTACAAAGTATTTTTGTTGTTACTTGCCGCTTCACTTTAACCCAGTACACTCGATATAATAGATCGTATACCACACCGCCAACATGGCGCCCGAGCAGGTACATGCTCCAGAGATCAAAGCTGTATATGTATTAGACTGGGTCGATTTATTAACCGATACAACGTCATCGATTTTTCGGGTCGATTTATATGGACGAAAGTTAACCGATATCGCGTTTTTTTTTCATGACCTACTAAAAAAAATTTCATTTGATTGTAAAATTTGTAAAAAAAAATTTTTTTTTTTTTTTAAAAACTTTTATCGACAACGTTTTTAACGGACATTTTTGGGTCGGACAGGGTATACATATGAACATTTTTTAGTAGGTCATAAAAAAAACCTTAAAAATCTAAGTCGAAAAAAAGTAAAAAAAACTAAATTTCGCAGGCTCGAAAATTATTTTTTTGGGTATGCGTGTGGAACTTTTTTTCCTGAGCCCAAATCCTATCGAAAAATCGATGGCGCGATATCGGTTAACTTTCGTCCATACAAATCGACCCACCCTAATATGTATATCACAAAATTATTGGACCAATTCTACAAATTGTGTCACTCTGCTTACAGAGCTCCTTAAATAATATAAAAACTTATAGAAGGGCGGTTCAATGCATAGAACGTCATGGCGCCCGTTAGGTACATGCGCCCTAGATTCAAAATGAAAAACAAAAGAAAAAAATTATAATACAAAGCGCGTTTCAGAAAAAACTCGCACGGCTCACTGCAACTAAGAGCCTGCGCCATTCAGCACTTTTGGTTTTTTCCCATTTTTCCTGACATCATTTGCATTTGTGTGTTAAATCTTGCACGGCAGTTCAACAAACGTCACTTAATCAGAATTCTGTGCATACATATGTACATATGTGCAAATGGTATACAATAAAATAATATTGTATTAATATACAGCTGTAGCTACATGTTTATTTGCAACTTTACATTGTTTTGTATAGCTTTTCAATTGTTTAGATACGCTTGTGTGCGTTTTACTTGAATGAAATCACGTCAAATTTTGTGAGCATGCATTTAAATATAAACTTAAGAAAAAATACAATAGAAAATAGTTTGAGAAAAAAAAAAACATTTTGTAATGCGATGCCAAATTGGCGCAAATGAAATTATGAACAATTGTGAGATTTATAGACAAAGATACATCCCTGTTAATAAACACAGTATGTTGAAGTTGAAATGGGAATGAAAATTATGACAAACCCTTATCAAAATTTCAATATAAAAAAAAAGGTTTCAAGTTCAGCATACAACTGATAATAAACCGAGTATTTTTGAAGTGATCAGGGTCTGATCTATTGTAATAAATCGTATTTATTGTGCGAACCCGGAGAGTGTTCCTGTGAAATTTCTTTCCGGTAGGTGGACCAGGGACCCATCTATTCGATCAAATTCTATTCACGATTCGATTTGCCTGAAATTTGGTATATAGTTAGGTGGCTTTTGATAGCCACTGATAACTGATGTTCCGATTCAATCCTTACCGGAAGGCGCTATGGAAGTGGACGTAACTTAAAAGTAATAACATTCGATTAATTCGCGAATTAATGTAAGAAAATGGATATTTATTACCTCGAAACTTACTGTTTTGATCAAAAATTTTGCTTTTTACAAAAACAGGTTTTGCATTTCTTAAAAAGTTTTAAGTTTTGTAAACAAATTTAAAGACTTCAGAACAGGAAATAAGAAATTGCAAATATTTAATAAAAAAATTATAATTTTAAAAATTTCTAATATTTTTTAGTCCAAAGTGTGAGGACTCCAAAAATTATAAATACAAAAATTTATAAAATTTTTTTGTACAAAATTTATGAAATTTTGATATCTTTTTCTAAAAAACTTGCCAATCTTATGTTTTTTTTTAAGTTTTTAACCTAAGACAGACATTGCCTTGGAATTTTTAAAATCCTAAAAAGTTTTGATGACAATATTAAATAATATCATTTTTTCTTCTTTCTTTATAAAAAACTTTACGAAAGTTATGGGAATTTTATTTTCGAAATTTTTAACTTGGCTATATTTTTTTAAATTTCATTAAATAAAATATTAAAAAAAAATACTAAAATTCGATGGTGTTCGTTGGAGTACAAAAATACCTAAACATTTTTTTTCATGAAATAATCTTAATACATATAAAAATGCATATATTTTTTAATTACACATTGTTTATTTTTATGTTACATGCTTTGATATTTTTGCGGGTTACAAAAGAGTTTTTATGCATAAAGGCAGTATGTATGTATGTAAGTATGTTTGTTTTGCCATAAGAAATTAAAAAATGAATTTTTTTTTCGAAAACTTTATATAATTTTTTTTATTATAGATACTACCTACTTAAATTGTTTTTTGTGTAATTTAAGATTTATAAAAAACTCCAATTTAGAGCTTAATAAAAAAGCTCTACAATATTTTCAACAAAAAAATTCTCAAAAATTTTAAAAACAAAATAGAAAAGTTACAAAAAAAAACGGAAATGGTTACTATAACATGTTTCTTCGAAAAAAAAAATTATATTAAAATAATAAATAATCAAATAGTAAATATTTGGTGAAATTTAATGACAGCTTTATTAAAAAATATTACAATTTTTTTCTAATTTATAAAAATAAAAAAAAATTTACGTTAACTTTCAAAAATCAAACAAAAAAATGCAAAATTTACCACTCAATTATTATTCCGTGGTTCTTATATTTTTTTAAAAAAAAAAGTGTGAATATTTTTTTAGTAAACAAAATGTAACTAGGTGCAGGAAAGCTCCTTTTGTTTGCCAAAAAGATTGGATCTATTATAAAAAAAAAATTATGTTTAACCTTGTGAAGACATCGATTTATTTAAAGTACTTTAAAAGTGAACGCTCCTCCGGCAAAATAAGTTTGTTTTGTCCAGAATAAAGAATAATGAGAAAAGCCAACCAATTGAGAGAAACAAAAACTGGGGAAAATTTTTTTTTAAATTTTTTGTAGTGAATTTTTTGCTCGAATAGGTACAGCCAAATATCTTAGATTTTCAAAGACACTTTACTATTTTAATACTACTTTTTAAATTTTCATTAGAATGAGTTTTGAAAAATAGTAAGAAAAACAATAAAAAAAATAGTATTCAAAAGTTGGCAAACAAATTTAACAATTAAATTTGTTTTAGTATGAGTTAATCGGGGATTGCCCGCTTTAAATGTATGAAAACATTTATTTGAAGCAATTTTTAATTTTATAATTTATTTAATAATTTGGGAAAAATTTAAACAACTGATGTCACGTTGTTTAAATTCTTCCCAAATTATTAAATACATTTTTTTTTATTATAAGAAAAAACAATATTTTGGGAAGAATGTAACATTTTTTGTGTTTAAATTGGGTTTGTTTAGAAAAAAATTCAACCAACACAATTTTTTCTAAAATTTTTGACTAAACAAACAATTACGGAAAAATAATTTTTTTTTTTTAAATTGGAGTCGTTAAAAAAATGAAAAAGTTCAATACATACAAATTTTATAAAATTTAAGTTATATATAAAAAAAAAAATTGGAAAAAGTTTTAATTTTTCTGGTTGAAATTTGTTTTTTTTTTTTTTAAATTAAATTTGCAAAAAAAAGCTTTATAAAATAAATTGTTAAAACTTTTTCTAAAATATTTCGCTAAAAAAATAATAAAATAAATTTAGAAAAGGTTTTTTGTGTTAGTAATTTAAAGAAAAAAGAAATAAGAAAATAATTTGAAATGACAGATATTAAATAAGACTGTCCCATTTCCGCCACACTTCACTGTAGAGCCATACAAATGTATATAAATATGTATACAAAAACAAGTAATAAGTATTATTTTCTAATAATAAAGCGTGTAAATAGCGAATTTTCTTTCAACCATATAAATACGTTCATTCATTCATGCAAAGTATGTGCATACGCAAGTGCCTGAGAGCATGCATGAGTGCGGCTGTAAGTAAATACACATATGTGTGTGTAAGTATAACAAAAATAATTTACAAACAATTGTTAATTTGGTCATTTTGCACATTACTTAAAAATAATTTAAGACATAAAACAAAAATTGGCGAACGCTGTGGCGTCCGTTAGGCAAGCACTCATTGCGCCATTTAATAGGCGGGCGGGTCAGTTGGCTACTTAGCTCCTTAAGCAATAGCTTTAACAACTTATGGCACTTAATTGTATGGTCACTCACTCACACAAATCGGTGATCAGGTTATAGCATTAAAGTCAAAGTTTTTTTTGCGAAATTTATTTCATTCATTCGTTTGTTGTCGGAAAATGCGTCATAAGCGCGATTTGTTTACTGAAAACTTTTCATCTTTAATGTTAATCTAAAATTACGTGTACTTGAAACATACAAGTGTAATTCACGTCACTGCATACGTAAATTGGGGTGCGACTTATTTCGCATCTTTGTGCTAAAAGCAAGTGAATTAATTTTTTATTGCCGCTAACAATTTAGTGCACTGTGCCAAGTATGACTGAAGCTCCCTTACAAGGTTTTATCAAATGTTTAATTTTTTTGTGGGATACACTTTAATGTGCATACCATGTAACAGACAGCAGCGATTAGAAAAATAGCAGAAATTTTTATCAAATTTCGTCATTTAACTGAAACTATGCAAACCAATTTCAAAAACGTTTTCGAAAATTCGATAAAATTTTACAAAATTATTGAAAGTTTCATTTGGAGTTCTCTGAATTTTTTTTGAGTATGCAGATTGTAGCGCAACCAATTTTAGTGTAAGAAAGGTCAAGTAATACTTACTTAATTGGCGCTTAACCGTCTAAACGGTCATGGCGGTCCAACAAGGCGCGCCAGTCGCTCCTTCGTTCCGCCAACCGGCGCCAATTGGTCACACCAAGGGAGTTTAAATCGTTTTCCACGTGTTCCTTCCAACGGAGTGGGGGCCGCCCTCTACCTCTGCTTCCATAGGCGGGAGCATCATCTTTCATTCGCATAACATGGTCTAGCCAGCGCAGCCGCTGCGTTTTAATTCGCTGGACTATGTGCATGTCCGCGTATAGCTCGTACAGCTCATCATTAAATCGTCTGCGGAACTCGCCATCGCCAACGCGTCCATAAATCTTTCGAAGAACTTTTCTCTCGAACACTGACAAAGCCGCTTCATCTGCTGTTGTCATGGTCCATGCTTCTGCAGGACGGGTACGATAAGTGACTTGTAGAGTATGATTTTCGTTAGCCGAGAGAGGACTTTACTTTTCAATTGCCTACCTAGTCCAAAGTAGCATTTATTGGCAAGATTGATTCATCGCTGGATTTCAGTTCAATTTTTTTGCTAGTGTTGATGCTGGCTCCCAAATAAACGAAGTCTTTTACTATTTCGGAATTATGGCTGCCAACAATAGGGTGGTTACCAAGGCGCGTATGCGCTGACTCTTTGCTCGATGATAGCAGGTACTTTGTTTTGTCCTCATTCACCATCAAACCCATCTTTACCGCTTCTTTTTCCAGTTTGGAGTAAGCAGAACTAACAGCGCGGGTGTTTTGGCCGATGATATCAATGTCATCAGCATATGCCAGTAATTGCACGCTTTTATAGAGTATTGTTCCAGTGCGGTTAAGTTCTGCAGCTAGTATAATTTTCTCCAGCATCAAATTAAAGAAATCGCACAATAGGGGGGCAGCCTGTCTGAAAACTCGTTTAGTTTCGAACGGCTCGGAGAGGTATTTCCCAATTCTGACTGAGCTGATGGTGTTGCTCAACGCAATGACCAGCCTTGTTGTTTTTCGATCTGGTTATTGCTATTCCAACTTCGTCGTAATCGGGCGGGGGGACATACATATATTCCATCATCATCGATTGCGGGATCGGGTTCGTCATCTCTGCGCGGTGAATCGCTGCCTCCATTTAGGAGAGCAGAGGAGTGTTCCCTCCATAATCTAAGCACTAAAGGACAAGTAATAGGTCTCTTGAAATTCATATTCATGATTGATGAAAATCAAAATCGAAAACGGAATTGAGATTAACTTTGCTTAGTTTCAGTTACAAAATTCATAGAAGTTTTTTCCTAAAATATCGAAAAAAAAAGAAATCAACTCACGAAATTTAAAAAAAATTGCCACTTCCATTTTTCTGTTTACTGCTGTATCTAAATAAATCGTGAAAGGTATTAACTTGAATGTCATCATCACCAGCCATGTTTATAGCTGCATATTTAGCTTTTACATCCGCTGAAGCCGGAAATGTGCCACCCGCACAAATTTCTATTATAGTACAACTGTGAGCTGGAAATACTGATTTCCATTTGTTTATCTATTCCAGGAAATGTAATGTGGGAAAGCAATTTTTAAACAAATTTGGTGCTTCAATATAGCTAAGCAATGCGTGGGCGGCTTAATTAATTTAATACGTATACAATAAATAGCTTTATATATTAGGGTAGACCAAAAATGAAAATATTTTTTCCTGTTGGTATATATTGTTCAGGACATAAAACAAAAATAGCCTGTAAAATTGTCAGCTGTTTTTTTTTAATGCTTAGAGGTGCCTCAATGCGATTTTTGCTTTTTTTGAATGCAATTATAGAGGTGCACACCAAAACGAAATATTGATATTATCTCCGGCGAGCGCTTGAAGTCTACAGCGGGCCAGAAATCTCTTGACACACGGTAATGGGTGGTGTAAGCCCAGTGTTTGCTAAGCTGCGCCTCTGTCCAGAAGCAAATATTCAACGGAGTCTCAGTGTCTACAGACATAGACGTTCAGTTCGCCGGTGCCTGCCTGGGCCAAGAGATCAGTGTGACAGTTGCCACGTTTATCCTTATGCCATGGCCACCCAGATAATTTTTATCAAAAATGAGTAGATGTTAAATTCCGTAACAGTGATAGTGGCGGATAGCAACTTATCTACGGCATTCTTCATATTGGCGACCTTTACCTAGAACACTGATGTGATCGGACAGCCTGAATTTCCAGCTAAAACCGAGATTATGACAGAGTACGCCACTCCCAACCCTTCCGTGAATCCTGGATCTATCCGTGAACAGATTCACCGGACTTCCTTCCCATAGTTATTCCCCCACTTCATTCCTCCCGTAGTGAATGTGGCAACAGGAAAGGAAGCCGAAGCAGGGTATTTTGTCCTACCAGGGATGTAAGATGCCAGAATTCTGGAGCACGCGTAATTCATAAGCCAAAATCCCGCGTTACGCCGATGACATATAAGCCGATCACGACACTCAGATAACCCTGTAAAACGCCACTTTGTGTATTCCGAATTTTTTTTTATTTGACGCCAGGCCATCGGCAGAAGCTATCGCATAGACGTGAAGCTTTAGCATAGACATGAAAATAACAAATAGAATTGATCACCTGAAATTTGATCACCTGATAATCGTGGTCTCATCCTGTATCAAATCATTAAAACTTAGTCAATTATACTTCTCGGGAATAGAGTAAGTCTACTTTAAAATTCTGAAAATTTTCGTTTGTATACCTACTTTGGGCGTGAAAGTCATCCAACCATGCAGTCTCACGTTCGCATGGATACTATTGAGAAAAAAATAAAACCGTTTAAAAACATGCGGTTCGATAGTATTCGATTCAAAATTTCAAACACTTATTTTTGCTTTTCACACGCTTTTATCACTTTCTTTGTATAATTCATTGATGAGTTCATACAACGACCTTCAGAGTACGTTGCCGCTGAAGCGCGAACGAAGATGACAAAAATAAATAAAAAAAATTGCTTACATACATACCTACATAGAAAACGTAAAAGTTTAATTAAGCAAACCAATAAGAAAGTGAAGTAATAGCATAAAGTCAAATGACGTACACACAAACAAAGTTTATTTGACTTAAAAAAGATTAAAAAGTTAGCAAATACATTGCTTAACGCCATCCAAAAAAAAAAAATGTAGAAGATAAATAAGTTTCAAGTTGAAATAAAAATAAAATAAAAAAATTTTAAGCACTTCCTTTATATAAATGGACAAAAATCAGCGAAAAATGTCTCCACCTATATATTTTTACTTCTCATAAATATTTTAGCAATTTCTATGTCAAAATTTAAAAATCAAAGTTTAGCAAGAATATGTCTTTATATAAGGAGATTTTTTTTTGCTGATTTTTGACCATTTATATAAAGGAAGTGCTTAAAATTTTTTTATTTTATTTCTATTTTCTCCTTTTCTTACATTTTCGCGGTGTCTTAACCTATCTGTTAAGTTTTACGCCCTTAGCTCGATGAGAACTTACATAAAAATTAATCCAAAAATTCCCTCCGTTCCGTTGGATTTTTCTAAATATCTCAGTCCGTGCGCCCCCTAGCGAAACTTATTGTATTGTGTCATCGGCTGTCATCGACCTCTGAATTAAGCTCTAAATTTTTAGCCTCTAGCTCATCGAGAAGTTACCTAAAACACGGTTGCAAATTTCCAAATTATTATCAAATTTTTTTGATTCGTGCGCCACCTAACGGAATTTTTTCTCCTTTTGTTCCTTTGACACGGTGTCTAACCTAACCTATCTGTGAGGTTTCATGTTTGTAGCTCAATGAGAAGTTACTTTAAAATCGATCTCAAAACACCAAATTTCCAAATTCTTATCTAAATATTTCGATCCGTGCGCCACCTAACGGAATTTTTTCTCATTTTCTTACATTTTCTCGGTGTCTTAACCTATCTGTTAATATTAAGCTTGTAGCTCATTGAGAACTTACATAAAAGTCAATCCCAAAATTCCCTCCGTTTCGTACGATTTTTCTAAATATCTCGCGCCACCTAGCGAATCTTTTTGCATCGTGTCATCAGCTGTCATTGACCTTTGACTTAAGTTTGAAATTTCAAGTCTCTAGCTCATGGAGAAGTTACTTAAAAGCTGGTTTGAAAATTTTCAAATTCTTATCTAATTATTTCGATCCGTGCGCCACCTAACGGATTTTTTCCCTTTTGTTGCATTATTATTCTAACCTATGTGTAAAGTTTCACGTTTTTAGCTCAATGAGAAGTTAATATAAAATCGATTGCAAGATTTGTATGAAAAGCGGACAAACATTCAACCGACCTAATATAAAGGAAGTAAAAATAAATTATAAAAAAATATGAATAAAAAAAAAAATATGACATAAAATATGTAGAAAAGGGGGGAAAATTACGTAAATAAGAACGAGCGTCGCTGTGTCGCTCGCGTTGGCAAATTTGCTTTTGGTTCGTAGGAGACAAACAGTCACCAAACCGGATTTTAAGTTCAACGCCAACAAAATAAAAAGACAACAATAGCAAGAGAATAAGAATGAGAAAAAAAAAAATAACTTAAAATATTTGTGCCATAAACGACAAACACGAACACCCACGGAAGCTACAACAACAAAAAGGTCAAAATACATTTTTTTTTTAAAGCGAAACAGCAAAACTGTATAAAGCATAGATAAACAAAAAAAATCATTGGCCTACACAAAATAATTGTGTGCTGAATATCAAAAAAAAAAAGCTCACTCTTTAGACAACGGTTGGCTTGACAATAGTCTATTTATTTGTACATACAGTCTCACATACAAAAGTATAATTTATGTGAGTGCACGTAGACTTAGTTATTCATTCAAAAAATATTTAGTATTGACCGAGAGTGAGGCAGAAGTGAAACTTCTTTTTCGCTTTTTTAGTAAAAAGTAGAAATTTAACGTCTAATAACTTTGATTGTTAAAATTTATCGGAAATTTGTTTAAGACCTTTGTGCAGAGCGTTCCATTAAAATGAAGATTTCCCCAGCGGGTTAGCGGGCTTTAGAAGATTCAATGTGCTTGTTATCGGACCTATATCCGGCACAGGGCCATCAAAATCGATAACACTCCCCAAAGCCATCGGGGAGTGTCCTTCTCGCTAGAACAACAACAACAACATTCCACCTAATTTCTTATTTAAAATGTTTCGTCCAGATACAGAAAACTGTACTGAATTTTCCAAACGAATGGAGACAGCGTAAACACTTTAAGACTCAATTACCCTAGAATAATAAATAAAATGTATGGCGCGATAACCACCGAAGAGATTTTAGGCCGAGCTTCTCTTCCAATTTGCGTCGCGCTCCTTTTAATTTTTCTTACAAGTTGGCGGTACGGGATCTACTTGTTTAATGCTGACTCCGAACGATATCTGCAAGGCAGGTGAGTTTTCACTGAGAGCTTTTCATGGTAGCGTACTTTGCACACAGAGTATAATAACTTTGGATAACGGTTGGTTGTACAGGTATAAAGGAATCGAGATAGATATATGCCGTCTTTCAGTGAGTTTTACAGCTCCGGCTCACGCTCAATTCTCACGGGAATGCTCTGGATCATTGAGAGACTTGAGAAGCAGATGTCGTGAAATTTTCGCACACGTGAAATGTGATAGGCAGATGTCGCCGCTGTTTTTCATTTAACTCATACGGCGAAAGGCTAAGCAGCGACATCTATTTTTGAAAAAGTAGGTATATTAAAGGCCGCGTTGCCAACCTAAAAAGAAGTGATTAACAAATTATCTGGCTCACAAATTGAACCAGATTTCTATCTGGATTTATCTGGCTCAAATCGTTGTTGTTGCATTTACATGCAAAATTATTTATCTGACTCAGGATTTTGCCACCGGATGATAGCTATAGACTTCCATATATCAAAATCATCAGTATCGAAAAAAAATTTGATTGAGCCATGTCCGTCCATCTGTCCGTTAACACAATAACTTGAGTAAATATTGCGATATCTTCACCAAATTTGGTACACGAGCTTATCTGGACCCAGAATAGATTGGTATTGAAATTTATTATTGATTATATTGAGCGAAATCGGATGCTAACCATGCCCACTTTTTATATATATAACATTTTGGAAAACACAAAAAACCTGATTATTTAGTAAATAATACACCTAGAATTTTGAAATTTGACGCGTGGACTGATATTGAGACTCTTGATAAAAATTTGAAAAAATGTTTTAAAATGGGCGTGGCACAGCCCACTTGTGATAAAATCAATTTTACAAATATTATTAATCATAAATCAAAAATCGTTAAACCTATCGTAACAAAATTCGGCAGAGAGGTTGCCTTTACTATAAGCAAGGTTTTGAAGAAAAATTAACGAAATCGGTTAAGGACCACGCCCACTTTTATATAAAAGAGTTTAAAAAGGGTTGTGGACGAATAAAATAAGCTATATCTTTGCAAAAAAGAGATTTATATCAATGGTATTTCATTTCCCAAGTGGATTTATAACAATAAAGAGGAAAAACTTCAAATTTAAAAAAATGGGAAATGAGGAGACATTTTTTTTAAACGGGTGGTGCCACGTGTTATGTAGAAAAGTAACTTATCGGAAATGAAATGTAAAATTGAAGCTCACGCTGAGTATATATATAATGTTGGGTTACACCCGAACTTAGACACCTTTACTTTTTTATACCTTTCATGAACATGAAATGGTATATTAACTTTGGTCCGATGTTTGTAACGTTGAGAAATAGAGAAGATAGACTCACCATTAAGTATACCGAATTGATCAGGGCGACGAACTGAGTTGATATAGCCATGTCCGTTTGTCGGATCCGGTAAGATCGGACCACTATAACATATATCTCCCATACAACCGACGGTTCAGATAAGACGATTTTGGTCTTTGCTGCCGTAATGTAGAAAGTATAAACGTGAAACTCCGTGAAATATATTCTAATATATCATAGAAGATATCCTGAAAAAATCACTTTGATCGGAGCTATATAGTCATATCCCATACAACCGATCGTTCAGATAGAAAGATTTTTAAAAATTTCTTCCTTAATTTCCAATATAAAAACGTTAACCTTGGTGATATTTGTTCTAATATATCATAGAAGA
Organism: Eurosta solidaginis; assembly: GCF_040869045.1. Taxonomy (NCBI): domain Eukaryota; kingdom Metazoa; phylum Arthropoda; class Insecta; order Diptera; family Tephritidae; genus Eurosta; species Eurosta solidaginis. Next base: position 13,328,322 of record NC_090323.1, on the reverse strand, counting down.
TTTCCTGTAAAAATCATTTGGATCGGAGCTATATATAATATATATCCCATACAACCGATCGTACAGATAGAACGATTTATAGCCATTTCTCCTTTAATTTCCAATACAAACACGTTAAACTTGGTGATATTTATTGTAATATATCATAGAAGATTTCCTGAAAAAATCACTTTGATCGCAGCTATATGTATATAGTATATACCTATCCCATACAACCGATCGTTCAGATAGAAAGTTTTTTGGCCATTTCTCCCTTAGTTTCCAATATAAAAACATGAAACTTGGTGATATATATTCTAATATATCATAGAAGATTTCCTGTAAAAATTATTTCGCTCGGAGCTATGTATAATATAAATCCCATACAACCGATCGTTCAGATAAGGGGTGTTTTGGCATTTTTTTATATTTATCTAAAAATCGTTTATGTATGTACATCTGTTCACTATATATTTCTTATCTTATACAGCGCATTATTTGGAGATTACGAATGGGATAAGATTATTGTTCAGCCCCATTCATGAAAGGTAAGAAGTCTTCGGCACAGCCGAAGACAGTCCCGCCCTTACTTGTTTTAATTTTTAGTATGTGGGTAGTAAATAGTTTCGGAATTTTCTTCGGGATCATATTGTTTTTTATATTCATATAGGGGCTGTTTTCAGATCATACCGGGGCCTATCTTCTGAAAATTGCAAGATTGTTTTTGAGATCGATTCGCGACCATATAGAAATTTTCTCCGGATAATATCTTAACTACCTTTGAAACTCTTTTTCGAATATCTATGAATTTGTTTGCGTTATCTCCTTTATGCAATCACTTTGAATAAAGTCCTACTTACTTGCATCGCTTGTCATTCCTTTCTTAATATTTTACCGCCAATTACCGTAGAACCTCTTTGCTTAATATCTCAAATAATATTTTTGCAAGATGTACGCTACAATGAAGCTCAACAAGAAACCGCTTGCTTAGCTCTAGTATATCTGCAATTGACCAAACTTACACGAAACAAGAAACGCTAAAGTTTAAGGGTATTCACTTCAAAATATTCAATGTATTTGTGACTCTGTTTGTGACAACGTGTGGGGGTCTGTCGCCTGCTTTATCAACGTTATCTCACACGCTTTTCGCTTGTTGTGCTACTAAGCTGCATTGAAATGAAGTGTAGCACAAAGTCAACAACTAGCCACACCTACCCGCTGATGTGACCTCGCCTACAAATATAGTACGTCAAGCAAATTGAGCGTTTGAATAGTTGAGTTGCGAATTATTATATCATTTAGACATCTGTGAGTGCGAGCAAGTTCAATTTGTATTTTTTCGCATCAATAATTGATTGTAGTATATTTTATATATACAAAAGATCTAAATACATATTTATGTGTATGCATGTATTATATATACGCAAGTACATTTATTTTGTAATCACGCTACGCCACCACCTTACAATTTTTCAATTAAAATTTTCTTTTACTTTTAATCGTTGTAAGTACCTACTGATATTCCTTGTAAGTATGTATGTATGAGTAATCTGCATACTTAAGTAAGTGCAACAATTGAGAAGAAGTGTTATGGAAATTCATGCTTTGTTTTCCATCGCGGTGTTTTTACATACATAAATAAAAAAAAAATAAATGTAAGGCGCGATAACCTCCGAAGAGATCTAAGGCCAAGCTTCTCTTCCAATTTGCGTCGTGCTCCTCTTGATTTTCCCTACAAATTGGCCGGACGGGACCTACATGTTTTATGCCGACTCCGAACGGCATCTACAAGGCAGATGAGTTTTCACTGAGAGCTTTTCATGGCAGAAATACACCCGGAGCGCTTGCCAAACACTACCGAGGGGCGACCCCGCTTAGAAAAAATGTCTTCTAATTGTAAAACCTTATTTCTAAAATTTTGATGTTGCTTTGCCCGGGGTGTGAACCCAGGGCATACGGTATGGTAGGCGGAGCACGCTACCATCACACCACGGTTGCCGTCATACTTAACTCTCATTCTCTTATACATAGCTCATTTTATATATTATTTTTCTGTGTGTGAAAAAGTTAATTAATTTATGTACAAAAGACAATACATTATATGTTGATAATGTCAATAATTACATATAGACAGCGGAAGTACTCACGATTTCGGAGTTGATTGTGTTTATAGTATGGAAATATATGTATGTATATGTAAACATATTGTAACGTATTTACTGCAAATCCTCTTATTTGCCCTTTTGCTAAGTTCGTATCACTAAACTGTTGAATAAATAACTCCAATATTGAATAATGGAAAAATGTACTTCACAATACTTATATACTTTGCAACTAGCTGGATTAATAACCAAATTGACTGATGAAACTGATCTATTGCCCGACAGATAGCGTGCTTAACTGAAAATTGCCCATAGCGCCTCTACCGCTGATACTTTTATACTCTGTGACTTCCTCGTGGCATCTTCTAGGCGCTTCCAGAATTTTACTTAGTTAGTTATTATAGTTTCTCAGCTACAACTACAGATGTATAATTTTTATAGCTTCTCTCATACCCCATGCGCTTCTATGTGTGAGCGACACTTCCACAATCACAATTGCATACCTTTAGGAGCATTTCAGATAAGATATCTGCATGTGCTTGTGCGTTGCTCTCAGCTGCGTGTACCTACATATGTGTAGACCTAATGATTGATTCGTTTATGTAGATACATAATGATTGATCCATGGATGTGCATGCAAGGCGCTGCTTAGCATCGGCTTAGAGATGGTAGCACCCCTTAGTTTTGATAATATTCGTAACAATATGTATGCGATTGTATTTATGTTATCTACACATGTGTAAGCCCTTACAAAATTGGATTGGGAAATTTTTTTGTCTGAACAAGAAAAAGTTGGTATAATTTATTATTTGCAATGAGCTAAGTATTTCAGCCGATTCTTTAATCTGTAAGAGAAATAGGTTTCAGCCAGGTCTTGTAGAGTAATCTCATAACTAAAGTCCGACCAAACGTTCTTCTTCGGGACCGTCTTCGGTTTGCCGGTTAATCGGGAGTAATTTCAGTCCAGTTGGAGTACTAAAACCATAGGTCAATCTAGCATAATAAAAACTATAGTTTTCTTCATCGAAGCACAGACCGCTGTAAGGATAGTAAATATATGGCAAACATTCCCAGCAGGGATGATTGGTTGGTGTCGTAACGGCGCTTTGCTGCTGACGTTAGCATTTCCATATACATCGAAGGTTCTACGTATAACGTTAAAGTAGGATCTGGTCTGGTCTTTCAGAATAACTGGTCATTTCAAGGCTTTCCAAGCAGAAGTGTCAGCTATCATGGAAGTCGTGTTTTGGATATAAAACACACTATCGGCAAGGAAATGTTTATTTTAAGAGACAGACAAGCGTCTATCAGTTCAATGGGCTCTGATTATTTCAATTATGAGCATTAAACTGTCACCAATCTCTTCAGAAGATAGGCCAACAAAGCTGTGTATACCTCACATAGGTACGACACATGGACATTGAAGGGAAACATATTGCAGACGAGCTTGCAAAGCAGAGCACGACAAAGCCGATTCTTTATGACAAAAAACACTCAGGTATTCCTTTTTCCGCACAGAAGCTGGTGCTAAAAGTGTAGATCTGCCGTCAAGCCAACGAAAGGTGACCGCAAACCCCAGGGAAATCAAAGTAAATCTGGCCAAAACGAGATCTTAAGATCATTGTAGTAGGGATGAAATTTGCACATTTATAGGAGTACCAACTGGGCACTGCCTGATTATTAATGGGCATCAGAAAGGCTTGGAGTGCCCCAACAACGACGCCCTTTCTGGATAATCTACGCCAGTTCGTAGAGTATGAAATCAAGAACTTGGTAGCCTTTATCAGATCCTCGAAATGGGTTCGAAGAAGAGTAGTTAGTACTTATACAACGGGTCTCCTGACACTGGCCTATGTGCGCGTTCCGCGGCAGCCAGTTCAACCAAACCTAGCTAAAGCCTATTTAGATATTACATACATATACAAGAAAGGAAACTTAGAATTTTTTTAGTCAACCTTAAAAAAGCATTTATGGATAGTCGTTTTCTTCTCTAAAAAAGAAGTTATTCAAAGTTAAGGAAAGTCATCGGCTTCGGCTTCGGTAATCGGCCGATTAGCTGACATTTGTTTCGACTCCGGCTTGAAACCCGATCTTTGGTCGGAATCTAGGGCTCTTGAATCACACTTAGAATAATTTACATTGAATTTACCTTAATCGCTATGCTGCCACCAATATTAATCCATATGGCTAAACTTGTATCTTTTCCACATAAAAAGAAAATTTTTCTTCTAAATTAAAATATGTAATTTTGAACGATCCTAAGAATTGAATGCATAAAATATCTGTATCGAAAGGTAGAAGTGGCATTACCAGCCGTGTGCCTACTCGGGCGCCATGAAGCTTTAAATTCCGAAATAAGAAATACATTGTTTGATTAATGTAAAGCTCTCATTCAGCTTAAATTAAGAGTTTTTAAATAAAGCTTAGAAATGGGAATATAACCTCTAAGCTTTAGATACACCCTATTGTCTAAGTAGTCAACTTCGCAGATAAACTCGTATGCGTGTAAAAGTTTTAATAGCACAACGGAAGAATTCAAGCACATTTTTTTTTATCTTTTTGATACTCAACATTTTAAAGTAGCTTTCAGCGTTCACCCACATTCAAGTGAATGTTTTCAGTAAAAAGTTGTTAAGCTTCCTTTACTTGCATCATCGTACTCTCGACACGTTTCGAACAATATGTTAGATGCACTGTATATATGTATGTATGTATCTCTATGTGTGTACCTATATATCTGTTTGGCATCTGCTTTTCATCGTCTCATTGATTTACACACAATTTTTCACTTAGACGTGCGTATGTATTGTAGATATTCAAGTATTGGATCATTCAAACATTCGTAAATTTTTTCAAAGCTTCCCATTCATTCAGTCTTTTCAATTTACACAATAGTATTTTTTGTCGAGTAAATATATGTATGTAAACTGTATTGAATTTTTAACGCTTCATCCATTCAGAAATTTGAAAACTTATTAACATGTACATACAGCAGCGAACAGAAAAATACAAGTGGCAGTTTCTTCTTCTTCTTTTATTTTCGATATTCTAAGAAAAAACTACTATGAGTCTTGTAACTCAAACGAGGCAAATCAATTTTAAATCGGTTTCCGAAAAAATTAAAAAATCGGAAAAAATTTTACGAAATTTTTGAACTTTTTTATTTAGAGTTTTTTGTTTCTTTCCTGAGTATGTAGTTTTGTAGCCAAACCAATAGGTCTCTTGAACTTCGTCTTAATTTTTGAGAATTTTTCTCCGAACGATGTTAAAAATTTTCCTCCACATAAAGTGTGAAATCCTTTTTTATATGGAAGAAAATCTGAAACACTATTCAAACTGAACCAAAGAAGATAGATATAATAAGAGCCGTTACTCGTTATTACTCGATGTAAACTGTGAGGTAGTCGCTACTTTTTTTGGACGAGATGTTTATAAATGTCTTCTATACATATTCATGGGGTACTTGTGTTTATTTTTCCGACTGTATTTAATTAATTATTTAATTCACTTTCCAAAAATCACGTTTGCATAAAGTGACAACACCGCATGGATAAATGAGAGGCAATTCAAAAATGTCCTTCATAAAAAAAAGGAGCGACTGCCTCACAGTTTACTTCGAGTAAATGCCTAAAAAATAACGAGTGACGGCTCTTATCCTCCTATCTATCCTCTTTGACTGAACTCCAAATAAAAAGTTCAAGATTGACGAAATTTGATAAAAATTGCCACTGCTATTTTTCTGTTTGCTGCTGAATGTGTGTATCCAAGACTGGCTCTAATGTACAGGTTTTCGTTCGTAAGAAGAATTACAATTGACGAAACTTGAAACAAATTTCCACTGCTATTTTTTTGTTCGCGGCTGTATCTCTGGCTGTGTTGGAGAAATTTGTGTACGCCATTCCACCTATTATTACACATGGCGCCCGAGCAAAGTCGGAAGTTGTAGTGAAAGATGTAGTCGGGTTGTTTCTTTATCGATGATTCCACAATTTCGGAAGATTTTTCTAAACGGACTCTCAAAGAGAATGATATTAATTTTATATTTTGAAATGAAAAATTTTAAACTCGGATCTCCTAGTGAGTTTCTGTAAGGCTTTTAAAATTATCTCACATTGATTTCTATAGCATTCACATTATAATTTTGCATTCTTTTGGATACAAGTGTTTTAAATTTTCATTCAATTTAAGGTTACTCTTATGTTAATATTGGCTATTTTGTTTAGATAAACCAACAAAATGAATAAACTTGCAAATTTTTGCAACAACGGACAAACGGAAATGGCAGTTGTACAAAAAGCGAACGGCACTCCAGCCGCTAGGGTGGCATAAGGTGAAGGGTCAGAAGGTCAATTGATGTTATGTACTCTTCAAATGGATGTAAAATCAATTGGTTTTATGACTACTTCAAATATAAAAAAGTCAATGGCTTTCTGGCTATTAAGGAAATTTGAACTTTTGCCCATTTTGGGAAAATAAATTTTGATCTAAACATTTAGTTGAATTGCGTTTTTCTTTACTAAGCAGGACTTCATTAGGTTCATTTTTTATCAGATTTTCCACTAGTATCGGACCAAAATATAGAAAAGGGAGCGCCGTGTCCGTAGATATGCAATAAATATTTTTTCTCTTTTCAATTGACTAAACGAAAATGTAGCAAAAACAATAAAACGTAACTGTAATTCAAAGTTGTTAATATTTTAATACCTGAAGGTATGCAACAAAATATTTGATCTTATGCCACTTGAGAAAAAATAGTTGACTTTATGACGATATAGATAAAGCGGTATGGTCATAATTTCAATATCTTTGATATTGTAACCATTTGAAATTTGACGTTGTGACTATTTCATACACTGAAAGAAAAAGACTGGTAAAATCAACCGAAATACGGGTCAATTCAACAGAAATTTCTGTAAATTTTTATCCATCGCAACAAGATGTTGAATCAACTGCACACAAATCATTGATTCGTAATTGACCGTTTTAGTAGCCAAATGAACAAAAAAAAGTTGTTGCGACAGCTTTGTACGAAAGTACCTATGTTGCGGTATTTGCAAGGCAGACGAATTTTCACTGAGATCTTTTCATGGAAATACACTCGGAGTGCTTGCCGAACAGTGCCGAGGGGCGACCCGCCTTAGGAAAATTTTCTTCTAATTGAAAAACCTTATTTCTAATATTTTTATCTTGCTTTACCCGGGGTGTGAACCCAGGGTCTTCGGTGTGGTAGGCGGAGTACGCTACCATCACACCACCGCGGCCGCCATATAGATACGTAAGTATGTGCATACATATAGTACACAGCATACATAAGTACAAAGTAGAGAGCGCAGTGAGAGTAAAATTCTCTTTGAAATTTGCTCATGTATTTACTGTTGATCGCTGTTAAAATGACCAGTGAGATCAGTTGTGTTAACAAAAAAATCGATTAGATTGATTACGAATCTGTCAATTTTACAGAGTTTTGTTAACTTAAGAGCGACAATTTCTCTTCTGTTGGAATGACTAAGCTAACTTGTTCGCTAGCCAAAGAACTCGGTCGAATTAACCATAATTCGCTCAATTTCACCGAATCTCCGTTAAGTCAAGAACAACAGAACCGATTTGTTGATTTTACTAGCACCATTTCTTTCAGTGTATGGTCATCACTTCAATTCACTTTGTGGCCATAGGCCAATTGACGTTACGTCCTTTATGTCACTCCTCCAGTCAAAACAACACTCTTGCTTCCGAAGGCCTTAACAGGTTCTGCAAAAGTTTCGTTTTAAACTGCTCCGGAAAACTATGAACAAATAATGACAGGAGATACTGGAAATGGCAGTGGGGTGTTGGTATGACTAATAAAAGACTAAAAAGTCTTTTTTATAACTCTGCTAGTCAAGTATTTTTAAGTCGAGCTTAATAAGATCAAAGCATCGTTATTTTATCACCATCTTTACATGGTGTCTTTTTATAACAATTGGCCTTTTCAAAAAGAATATAAGCAGAAAACAACTATGTTATAAATAGCAACGTCCCTCGCAGTAGTGCGGTCCTATCAGCTACGACACTTACGCCACCAATGCGTTAAGCTTCAATTAATTATTTATAAATATGTACAACCATCTCTGCTTTCTCCCTTCAGTATCATTTGCTATTTCAGTTTATCGTTAAAAAGGAAATTACGCACTTCCGCCACTATTATTGTCTGCTGGTACTCGTAATCGTTATACTTGGAAGTAGTCAGTGGGTGTTGGAAATAGAAAGTGGGAAGAGATACATATGTATGATATGTATGCGTGATTGATATGCACTTCCGTAGAGGACTTGGTATTTTGAGGGTTACAAAGACGTTATTAGCAAATTTAACGAGACATTTGTCCCGCCCGAATTTCTCAAAATTTTAGGAATTATACCATGTTGGGCTACTGAAGGTCGGGATTATGAAGTGCATCTGCCAATGATGATGGACGGTACTGCGCCTACTTGAAAAATAAATACCGCGTTTGAATCAATTTTAACCAGGAAATTTCAATCTTGAAGGTCATTTTTGAAGCGTCTATTCTATATAATAAGAAACGTTGTTTTATTACTTTTTGATCAATTTGACGTATGGCCTAAAACTTTTTATTTTGGCTCTATAACATTACAGTCTAACGCTAGGCTGACAGAGGAAATATGCTCCTCGTACTTAACTACTGCTCATAAAAATACAACAATCTCTACTTTTTTTAGGTCAACGATTGGGTTACACGTCCAATTTCGCTTCTGTTTTAGTTCTGTGTCCGATATAGGGCCCTTCTGAGATCTTGGCTTTAATTTTAGTTTAGGTCTTGTTTGTATTAGTGTCGTTCTCTGTGATAGCGTTTGTTTTCGTTGCTAGTTTCGGTCTCTGTACCGGTATTGTTTTCAGTTGCAGTTTTGATTTTGCATTTTCGATTGCAGTTTTACTTATACTCTCTGTTCTTGCTCCAATTTATGTCAAAGATTTGGTTTAGTTTTGGTTTGGGGCTGTTTCGTTTTCAGTTCCACTCTTTGTTCGGTTCTGAATTTTTCAGTTCAACTCTCGTTTCGCTTCGGGTTGCAGTGTCAGTTTTGATTTCTGGGTTTTGCTTTGGTCCAGTTTTGGTTCAATTTTCGTTTCTGGCTCCAGTTTTAGTTTCTGTTTGATTTACGGTTTGCTGGCGCTTCGTGTTTTAATTTTAACTTTTTGTTTATTTCGGCTCATGTCTTCGTTTCTGCTGCGATTTCACTAAAATTTCAGTTCCGCTTTTCATTTCTTCCTTTGGTTCCGTGCCGGTTCCATGCCTAGTACTGTTCATGGTTAACGTTTCTGTTTCAGTACTTGTTTCGTTGTGATTAAAGTTCCAGTTTCGTTTTGTTCCTGTTTTGATTTCAGTCCTACTTTCTTTTACTGTTTGTGTTCAGTTTTTGTGACCGTTCTTGTTAGTTTCGCTCTTTATACCTGCTTTATTTACACTTTCAGTTCTGGTTACAGTTTCGCTCTCTCTTAATATACATATCTGTTCTGATTCTGGTTTTATTTTCATTTCCATTTTGTTTCGTTCTTTTTGTTTCTTTCTGTTTATGCTCCATCGCCTTACATTATAATGAGAATTATCAATAGCTAAGGTGTTTCCTTGTGCTCTAAAGCTGACGTGTTGCATAATCTACTCACATTTCTTGAGATAACAGTTTACAATTGCTATTCTTCGGACGCCTGTAACTTAAAGAAACAAATATGCACCGCATATGATATGAGGATAAGACAGTAAATAGCAGTAGCCTAGAAGCAGACAAGTTATGTATAATAATAAAAAAAATGGATGTAGCTTCTACTCGGCCTTGAACCCAGGACATACGGTGTAAAAGGCGGATCACTCTACCACCACACAAATGCGGCTTGTTTCTTACATATGCCAATACCAAATACAACGACAAACAGCATTGATTCCAAAATTAGTTTTTTTATCACTCCGAGAAGTGCCAACACTGCACTTTCTTTTAGGTAAAAGTACAAATTGGGTTTCAGTTCCTCTAAAAAATACATCCGAAATTGGGAAGTGAACTCATCCACCTAACTAGGCGGACGATTTTGAAGTCGGCGGGACTCACTTTTGCAAAATAGTAATTTTTTGTGTACGTCAAACACCCAAGTTGTATAATTCATTAGCTTTATATAAAAAAAAATAATCTTTAACAGAAAAATTTCAAAACAACTTTAATTGATGGTTAAAGAGAATCTACGTCACACGTGGCTTAACTTTTAAGTCCATTTTGTTGCTGAATTTAAAGAAATTCAATTCTAAACTTTCTGAGCCTAATTTCAAATCTTTTTTTTATAATCATACATTTCGATACCAAAAGAATATTCATCACATCATCTCGTGTGTGCCTATTTGTTTATTTTCAACTAACATTTTCGACAAAGTTATGCTTCCGCTGAGAGCTAAAAGCTTGCAGCAGCTAAACAAGGGAAAAGCATCTGTGGAAATGGTGAAACATCAATCACTAGTGTGTCATAAACATTTGAAAACTACGCACATACAATAAATAGCGTAGACATTGTACTGTAGTCATATACATATATACACATATTAGACTGGGTCGATTTATTAACCGATATCGCGCTATCGATTTTTCGATAGGATTTGGGCTCAGGAAAAAAAGTTCCCCTACGCATACCCAAAAAAATAATTTTCGAGCCTGCGAAATTTAATTTTTTGACTTTTTTCGACTTTGATTTTAAGGTTTTTTTGATGACCTACTAAAAAAATTTTCATGTATACCCTGTCCGACTCAAAAATACCCGCTAAAAACGTTGGCGATACCAAAAATATTTTTATTTTTTTTTTTCAAAAAAACTGCTATCGACAATGTTTTTAGCGGACATTTTTGGGTCGGACAGGGTGTACATATGAAAATTTTTTTACCTACCCTAATCCATGGGACCATAGGTCTGAATTGAATTTCGAGCCTCCCTAATTTTGTTAGAAAATTGTATATCCCAATCCGAATAGCGGCTCTCACAAATAAAATAAATGTCAAATTCGGATTCGAATTGGGATATAAAATTTTCTAACAAAATTAGGGAGGCTCGAAATTAATTTCAGACCTATGGTCCCATGGACCATATTACTCAGTATGACCCATAGATTCAGAAACTGGATGTGCACCTGAAGTTTTTTTTCCCCTTTTTCCCAATACAATTTCACCCGCCCTAATATATATATATATCAAATTATGTATGTGTATATGTATGTATGTAGGTATAGATCGGGTTGCGTCCTAAACGGATCGACCGATCACAACCAAATTTGCACAACCCACTTGAAACCTGCCAGGGATGATCAGAGGCTACAAATAATTTCGATATATAAAAGGGGCCATACAAATGGAATTTTTGATACTGCATAAATCTGAAGGTATTCATGCTAGAAAATTGAAATTCAGTAAGGAGTTATATGAGGTCAATCCCTAACACCATCAACAAAATCTGGGATGAGGGAGATCCCACGTTAACGTTCGTATCGCTAAACTGTTGAATAAATAACTCCAATATTGGATAATGGAAAAATGGCCTTTATTAAAGTACTTCACAATAACACTTATACTTGGCAACTAGCTTGCTTAATAACCAAACTCATCTATTGCCCAATAGATAGCGTGCTTAACTGAAACTGCTTCTAGCGCCTCTACCGCTGGTGCTTTTATACTCTGTGATTCCTCGTGGCATCTTCTAGGCTTATTATAACTACAGATGCACGTATATAGCTTCTCATATGCGTGTATTTGTCAGCGACACTTCCACAATTACAATTGCATACTTTTGGGAGCATCTCAGATAAGATATCTGCATGTGTTTTTCTCTGCTGCGTGTACGTACATATGTGTAGACATAATGATTTATTCGTTTACGTACATACAGGTGTACAAGCTTGCTTCATTGTTGTGGCTTTATTTACTTAGTATCAGATTAATGATGGGAGTATCACTTAGTGTCACTAATATTCGTCACAATACCTTATATCTCTGGATGTCGTAATGGTAGGATAATACAAATTGGTAAGGAGCTATATGACGTTATGTCCTAACACCTCCAGTAAAATGTGGAATTGGGGAAAACCAGGCGTGGCACCTTCCCTACAAATGGGATTTTTGAGAACTATGGCTGCCGTAGAAACTTAGGTTATTTTAACATCTAAAGTTTAACTACAGACTTGAGTTTGGCTGTTATTCCGTTTGGACGTTTAGTAATCTGCCGCCGTTAAAATTTTTTGTTAATTTCAGACTGTCTTCATCTTCTACCTTTATCTTTATATATAAAAATCACGTGTCACACTGTTTGTCCGCGATGGACTCCTAAACTATTGAACCGATTTTGAATTTGTTTTCCTCACCATGTGTAGTTTGATCTAACTTGAAATATAGGATAGGCTATATCTCAGTTTATAGTCGCAATATTATTTTATTGCAAATTATTTTATATGTTTATACGTAATAATAAAATGTTACGTATACGCAGTGGCACTCATATTTACAGGTGGTGCAGATATACTTCCGTGTAATTGGTTGGTGTTTAATTAAACAACGTGCTTATCAATAAAAAATATTATAGCGAATGATACCAAGTATAGGACATAACTAGGGTCTCAAGATATACGCCAAAACGTGGACCCGGATACTCCTAGAATGTGTGAGTAACATGGATATGAAATGAAAGCTGTTGCTGAGAGCCCTAAAGTAAATTTCATGGTGATATTCGATTTAGTCGCATCAACCTGTCCAAACTGATAAATATGCATGCGAAGCCGAAATAGAGACATGAATTAATAATACCCACATACCTATTTACATACGTCCTATTCGATTTGCCTGAAATTTGGTATATAAATTTGCCTATATTAGTATTTACGATCCTTTTTTCCGGGAAGTAGACCAGAGACGGACTGGGACTGGGATTATGACTAGGACTGGGACTGAGACTGGGAGTGGGACTGAGACTGGAATAAAATACATACCACCCTCTGGGACAGGCAATAAGGGATGAAGAAGAATGAGAAGAACGTGAGAGAAAAGAAAAGAGAGAGGGAGACTGTGAAAGAAATAGAGTGAGACGAATATGGAGATAGATGAAGCGAAAAGCGGAGGGAGGAGTGAATAAAAGGATCAGGAAAAATTGAACCGGGTCTGCTAGTATCTATATGAAATTCAAATAAACGATAATACTTATCAATCCATTGACACAGTCGTGGAAGAATCGCAAGCTGTGCATTGTCCGGTTGAGTTTCTTAACTCCTTGGAGCCACCACGAATTCCTCCTCATCGATTGATCCTTAAAAAAGGGTCCATAATATTATGCTTCGTAATTTGGATCCTCCGCGCTTATGTAATCCGACAAGGCAAAACTTCCAATTTCATTGAAGCAATGATTTGATCGGGACATTTGGAAAACAAAAAATTTTTCAATTAATACCGACAGATATGCCTTTAAATTTCAAACGCCTCAAATTTCCTATTAGGTTGGTTTTCGCAATGTCTATCAATAAAGCTCAAGGACAGTCATTAGCTGTAGTAGGAGTCAATCTTACCAACTCATGTTTCACCCATGACCAATTATAGTTAGCCTACTCCAGAGTTGGCACATCAAAAAATCTTTTTCATTTATACTCCAAATAATTTACAAAAAACATTGCTTATCGTATGGTTTCAGCAGTACCTAAATTCGCAAATAGACATCCTTAAAATAACTTTAAAATTTGTGTTATTTATTTTGCATATTTTTATAGAAACGTGGGGTGGAACCCACGGGAATAAGCTAGTAAATAATAATTAACAATAACCGGAGTAAAATCCGAAAGCACTAAAAATAGCAAAACACAAAAAACAAGTTTGCCAAATGCTATTTTCAATGCTCACAACAATTCTTACGAATGCCAATCGAATGAAAAGCAAATTATTTATAAACAAATTAATGCTCATGCAAATATAATTATAGCATTCGCACATTTCTAAAAGCAAAACAATAATAATAAATAAAACATAATTAAATAAACTAACGATAAAACCAAATGATATTTCATTATGACATTTTTATGGCTAATTTAAGCGTTAGAGCTAAAAGATATCACATAAATTCACAGTTTATCGGACTTTGTTTTCGTTATAGTTTTGCTAAACCACATGGGCTATTAATATTTTATTCGAAGCTATTTTGATGAGCTAGTCTCTTATGTTTAGACAGACGACAATTTGATGTGAGAAAATAAGTAATTAATTAAACTTGTAATTGACTAAGAATGCAATAACTGTAAGTTTTCTTATTTGGAAATTTGGTCTTTTGTATGTTATTTAGGTTCTAGGTTTAAGAAATTTCTTAAAATAGACAAAGAGGCAAATCGATTAATGCTGTGGGAATAGCAACGAATATGAAAGCAGTGAAAACAGGATAAATAGAGCAAATGGTGAGTTTGGTTCTCACTTGAGTCAGTTGATCTCAGGGTAGGTATAGATGAATCCTATACCTAGCGATTCAACCGTGAAAAAATGCGAAATTATTTCACGATACACATATTTCCATTAGGATGTCCGAAATATGTGTTGCCTTTTGACGGTTATGTCTAGAGCAGTCAGTCCAATACTTTACGAGGGAGAAGTCGAAGAAAGAGGAATATGACGAATAGCTAGAGGGATTATTGAAGAGTTATTTGCAAAATGAGTAAGAGCTGACAAAAAAAAATAAAGTGAGTAAAAGCTTTGCGGCCGGTAATTACAAAACAAAATTGAAATTTTCCCTCCTACGCATTTCGTTGCTAACACATCATCTTCAGGGAGTTTAGTTTTTTTTTTGTTTTAAAGAAAGTAACTCGTTTACAACAATAAATATAACAATCAACAATTTAACAATATTTGAAAAATATGTTTTTTAAGATTTAAAAAATCCTTTTATAAAAATCTGTAAAAATATTTTTCTTCTCATCTTGTAATAAGCTGAAGTCCTTTATTCCTCTTGCTAACCTTAAGAAGTTAGGCTAGAGCTAACTGAATGTAGAGACTAGACAAGTATTTATGGAAGGAATAACTTTTTACAAATTACCAAAGTCAGCTTACACCTTACGAATTCACAGGACTGATCAGTGACTGAATACCGTCATTTAATTAATACCGAACTTTTAACGATGCGATTTTTCGAGATTTTAACCAACGATTTTTTGCTTACGATAACGATTGTGCTAACTCAGTTTTAACATGGCTAACGATATGACTATTATTACCTGTTTGAACCGAACAATAATGGCATTCCAGCTGATACGGTCGACAATCTTAAAATTCTATTCTATAATATAGTAAAGTTATCGATACGCGACTGTACTTCGATCGCGAAAATCGTTAGCATCACCATTCAATTTTGGCCATTTTGTAACAAGTCCCTGTTCGACAAACTAAGAGAGCTTGTCTTCCTTCAGCTATCTCTCCCAAGTCAGTGAAAGTCCCCCGCTTTCTCTGCTTCCAAATACCAGAGCGACTAGGAATACGTCTTGGACTGGAACATCTTCATTCATTCAATTTATTCTTTTCTACTAAACTGTTAGTGAATCCCAACGTTGGACGCCATTTTTAGCTCAGAAGTAAATAATCAAAGACAAAAAAATGAGGTTTGTACGAAAAGGATAGTTTATTACGAATTAATGTCGAGAAGGTATTGCTTAAGGTGGACTATATGAATACATCAATCAGTGAAAAAAAAAAATGCTTCTAACCTAATAATTTAAGGTTTTTGGGTATAAACGAGATTTTGTAATGCCATAATCTGGAATTAAATTTTGTTTCCTATAAAATGAAAACATTTGAGCTACATGCTCTGGAAACGCCGACAATAAGTGGTAGGAGGGAAGAATTCTGGAAAATATATTTTCAAATTAATGTGTAGTTAAAGCCGCATTATCATTTATGCATGGAAATATCAATGGAACACTCAAAGTCATTTATTATATTGATGACTACATCATTACGTATATACATACGTGCTTATCAAACAAATTATTAGAGCTTGTATGTCATTTTCTGGGTGTGTACAGAAGCTTTTACTCGATTAAACAAAAAATTTCATTCAAAAAGCTAAAGCAAATTTGCGGTTGCCCGAGAATAAGACAACGGAAGAGTGATAACGCTTTAAAGTTATAAATATCTTTATATGTGTGTACGTACAACTACATATACACGTATTAGGGGTGTTATGGAAATGGGCTTAGCTGAATCGTAGTGAGGTTTTATAAATTTATTTTGACGAAATCGGAACTGAAATGAAAAACTGAAGTTTAGGCATAAACAAATAAATAAATATATGTTAGCGTTTGATTTTTCATGCGAAAAAAAACACTTCATTTGTCGAAAACTTAAAGAACTAAAGGAGACAATTTCGCACAATAGCAACAGGAATAGGAGCTAGGTTCCGCCGACTCGAAATGGAAGCTTCATAGCGTACCCAAAGCATACAGTGCGGCGCAGCATACTCACAACAAAAAAATAAGTAGTATTTCAAATTGAGACGAGGCTACCGTTGTAGTATGACAAAAGTATGTAAGCTTAATAAAACAATGCACAATGCATGTGAATGAATAAAAAAAAAGAAAAAAAATCAGCGTAAAGAACAATGAACAAACCGCACGACGTCTGGCCCGTATCGCATACAACGTTGCTTGTCAAACAAAAAAAATTAATGTTCACATAAATCTTTGTAAGTACAGTGGACCCTCGGTTAATGAACGCCCCGCATAACGAATACATTTTTTTGGGAAAAAAGTTTCGCTTTACGAACGAAGTCTCGCATAACAACCTAAACAGGGGAAACCCCGAATTCACATTATTGGGCTGTCTGCGTTTAGCTTTTGCTTCATAGTTCAGAATTTTGTTTTATTTTAGTGCAGAATTGTTCGTAAAATTAACAAGACGTGTTGAAACATACAAATTTTTTATTTTTAATTTTGCTTTTATAAAAATTGCAAAATAACTAACATAAAATGCCCTCAAAAAAAAATTCGGAAAAGGAGAAAAATACAAGGACCAAAATAACTATTGAAATGAAACTCAAGATCATTCAAAAACATAAAGGAGGTTTGGGTGTGGCTGATTTAGGACGTGCGTTCAACTTGTCGAAATCAACGATTTCTACTATCCTCAAGAATCAGGACAAGCTTGAGGTGCTAAACGCTTCAAAGGGAGTATCAAGAGTTTCTTCGCAACGACCACAAATTCTCGATGATGTTGAAAGATTGCTTTTGATATGGATTAACGAAAAGCAAATGCAAGCTGACACAATTTCGCAGAATATAATTTGTGAGAAGGCTAAAACGATATTCACTACTCTGATTGAAAAGTCGCCAGGAACATCAACAGCAAGAAGGGAAGACTTCAAAGCAAGTAAGGGGTGGTTCGAGAATTTCAAAAAACGTACTGGTATTCATAGCGTTATAAGGCATGGTGAAGCAGCAAGCTCAGACGCTAAGGCTGCCGAGAGTTATGTAGGCGAATTCAAGAAGCTTGTGGATACTGAGGGTTACTTGCCCCAGCAGGTGTTTAATTGCGACGAAACGGGTCTTTTTTGGAAAAAGATGCCCAAGCGAACTTACATAACAGTAGAGGAGAAAGCAATGCCCGGCCATAAGCCAATGAAAGACCGCCTTACTCTGCTTTTTTGTTCCAATGCAAGTGGCGACTTGAAAATAAAACCGCTACTTGTCTATCATTCAGAGAATCCACGTGCCTTCAAAAAGCATAATGTTGACAAGAGTAAGCTAAATGTCATGTGGAAGTCGAACAGTAAAGCTTGGGTGACACGTGTTCTTTTTACTGAGTGGATCAATAATGTGTTTGGCCCCTCTGTGCTGAAATATTTGATTGAGATGGATTTGCCTCTTCGTGTCCTGCTTATTATGGATAACGCTCCTTCACATCCACCAAGTTTACAAGATGAACTCATTGAAGAGTTTAAATTCATCAAAATTCACTTTTTGCCACCTAATACAACCCCATTGCTTCAGCCCATGGATCAGCAAGTGATTTCTAACTTCAAGAAGCTTTACACAAAAGAACTTTTCCAGCATTGCTTTGACGTGACTGAAAAAACAAATCTTACTCTAAAAGAGTTTTGGAAAGATCACTTCCACATTGTTGCCTGTCTCAAAATTATTGATAAGGCATGGAAAGGCGTTACTAAGAGAACACTCGAATCTTCCTGGAAAAATCTTTGGCCCGACCGCTTTGCCGAATGCACATTTGAAGGACTCGACGCAGTATCTACGGATCCAATAACCAACGAAATAATATTTTTGGCTGACCGTATTGGGCTAGAGGTGGATGGAAATGACATCGCTGAACTTGTGGCAGACCACAGTGAAGATCTGACTACCGACGAGCTTATAGAATTGCAATGTGATTTACAACAAGATGTTAAGAAGCAAACTTTATCAGACGAGGAGATAACCGAAGAACAGCAACCGTCTAGTGCAATCAGAGAAATGCTCAAAGCATGGGAGTTTGTGGCATCATACGTTAAAAAGCATCACCCCAGTCAGACAGCGGCAGTACGTGCAACAGAATTATTCAACGATAATGCTGTGTCCCATTTTGAACAAATTTTGAAGGGACGTCAGAAACAAACGACTCTAGACAGTTTTTTGCTTAATGTAGATTAATAATGCTAGGTACTAGGTTTCTTTCAATAAAAATTCAAATTGAAACATATAAGACTGTATTTTTTTTCGACCTGGAACGCATTATTTTAGTTTACATTGATTCTTATAGGAATAATGGTTTTGCTTAACGAACGTTTTGCATAACGAGCAAGATGCTAGAACCAATTGTGTACGTTAACCGAGGGTCCACTGTATGTCGTTTATACTTTAAGTACATACATGTGTGTATGTATGTTAATATGAAAGCGCACACCTTTGGATTAATCTGTTGATGGATACACACAAAGCCTTTACAGTCATTCAGTGAAAAATTCATATGAAAGCGCCTACAATAACAACAATAACAGCGGAACTGCGGAACGAATTCACATAAAAAACAAGTAAGGAAGGTTAAGTTCGGGTGTAACCGAACATTACATACTCAGTTGAGAGCTATGGTGACAACATAAGGGAAAATAACCCTGTAGGAAAATGAACCGAGGGAAACCCTGGAATGTGTATCAAATGAAAGGCGTTAAAGAGTATTTTATGAGGGAGTGGGCCATAGTTCTATAGGTGGATGCCGTTTAGGGATATAGCCATAAAGGTGGATCAGGGTTGACTCTAGAATGCGTTTGTACGATATGGGTTTCAAATGAAAGGTGTTAATGAGTATTTTAAAAGGGAGTAATCCTTAGTTCCATAGGTGGACGCCATTTCGAGATATCGCCACAAAGGTGGACCAGGGGTGACCCTAGAATTTGTTTGTACAATATGGGTATCAAAAAAAAGGTGTTAATGAGTATTTTAAAAGGGAGTAATCCTTAGTTCCATAGGTGGACGCCGTTTCGAGATATCGCCATAAGGTGGACCAGGGGTGACCCTAGAATTTGTTTGTACAATATGGGCATCAAACGAAAGGTGTTAATGAGTATTTTAAAAGGGAGTGGGCTTTAGTTCTATAGGTGGACGCCGTTTCGAAATATCGCCCTAAAGGTGGACCAGGGGTGACTCTAGAATATGTTTGTACGATATGGGTATCAAATTAAAGGTATTAATAAGGGTTTTAAAAGGGAGTGGTGGTTGTTGTATAGGTGGTCGCCTTTTCGAGATATCGCCATAAAGGTGGACCAGGGGTGACTATAGAACGCGTTTGCACGATATGGGTATCAAATGAAAGGTGCTAATGAGTATTTTAAAAGGGAGTAATCCTTAGTTCCATAGGTGGACGCGGTTTCGATATATCGCCATAAAGGTGGACCAGGGGTAACCCTAGAATTTGTTTGTACAATATGGGTATCAAAAGAAAGGTGTTTATGAGTATTTTAAAAGGGAGTAATCCTTAGTTCCATATGTGGACGCCGTTTCGAGATATCGCCATAAAGGTGGAGCAGGGGTGACCCTAGAATTTGTTTGTACAATATGGGTATCAAAAGAAAGGTGTTAATGAGTATTTTAAAAGGGAGTGGGCCTTCGTTTATAGGTGTTCGCCTTTTCGAGATATCGCCATAAAGGTGGCCCAGGGGTGACTCTAGAATGAGTTTCTACGATATGGGTATCAAATTAAAGGTATTAATGAGAGTTTTAAAAGGGAGTGGTGTGAAGGCGTTTTCCAGATATCGACCAAAATGTGGACCAGGGTGACCCAGAACATCATCTGTTAGATACAGCTAATTTATTTATATATGTAATACCTGCCAAGATTTTAAGGGTTTTTTATTTCGCCCTGTAGAACTTTTTCATTTTCTTCTACTTAATATGGTAGGTGTCACAACCATTTTATAAAGTTTTTTCTAAAGTTATATTTCGCGTCAATAAAACAATCCAATTACCTTACCATGTTTCATGCTTTTTTTCGTATTTGGTATAGAATTATGGCATTTTTTCATTTTTCGTAATTTTCGATATCGAAAAAGTGGGCGTGGTCATAGTCGGATTTCGTTCATTTTTCATACCAAGATAAAGTGAGTTCAAGTAAGCACGTGAACTAAGTTCATTAAAGATATGTCGATTTTTGCCCAAGTTATCGTGTTAACGGCCATGCGGAAGGACAGACGGACGCCTGTGTATAAAAACTGGGCGTGGCATCAACCGATTTCGCCCATTTTCACAGAAAACAGTTAATGTCATAAAATCTATGCCCCTACCAAATTTCAAAAGGATTGGTTAATTTTTGTTCGACTTATGGCGTTAAAAGTATCCTAGGCAAATTAAATGAAAAAGGGCGGAGCCACGCCCATTTTGAAATTTTCTTTTATTTTTGTATTTTGTTGCACCATATCATTACTGGAGTTGAATGTTGACATAATTTACTTATATACTGTAAAGATATTAAATTTTTTGTTAAAATTTTACTTTAAAAAAAATTTTTTTTTTTAAAGTGGGCGTGGTCCTTCTCCGATTTTGCTAATTTTTATTAGGCGTACATATAGTAATAGAAGTAACGTTCCTGCCAAATTTCATCAAGATATCTTCAACGACTGCCAAATTACAGCTTGCAAAACTTTTAAATTACCTTCTTTTAAAAGTGGGCGGTGCCACACCCATTGTCCAAAATTTTACAAATTTTCCATTCTGCGTCATAAGTTCAACTCATCTACCAAGTTTCGTCGCTTTAGCTGTCTTTTGTAATGAGTTATCGCACTTTTTCGGTTTTTCAAAATTTTCGATATCGAAAAAGTGGGCGTGGTTATAGTCCGATATCGTTCATTTTAAATAGCGATCTGAGATGTGTACTCAGGAACCTGCATACCAAATTTCATCAAGATACCTCAAAATTTACTCAAGTTATCGTGTTAACGGACGGACGGACGGACGGACGGACGGACGGACATGGCTCAATCAAATTTTTTTTCGATCCTGATTATTTTGATATATAGAAGTCTATATCTATCTCGATTCCTTTATATATGTACAACCAACCGTTATCCAATCAAACTTAATATACTCTGTGAGCTCTGCTCAACTGAGTATAAAAATGAAATTACACAGTTGTATTAATAAATACTTTTTATGGATATACCTACGTATCTATACGTTTATGTGTGTATGAGTATGACTGAATGTGCTGGAAAGTACAAATGTTTAGCGTGTATCATTAAGGTTGATTTGATTTGAAATGTGTTTCGATCTAACCTAAGCTAATATAAGATAGTGTGATTTAATTGTATATAATCGAATGTAAACTAATCTAATTTCGATTAACATACCTGCATAGGTTTAAGAAACGTTGATGAGCCTTTTAGCTCTTGGCATGCCTCTTCCGCTTGCTTTTCATCACCCTCTCTCTTTCGCTCCCTATATCCCCCTCTTTCTCTTTCTCCTTTTCCTTTTATTTTTCCTGTATCATTTGTCTTTCCATTTGGTTTGCCTTCTCTCTTTCCTTCCAATTGTTCTTCTCTTTCTCCTTATCCCTCTCCTTCTCTCTCTTTTTTCCCTTTTCTTCTCTTCCCCTATCAACCTTATCCATATCATTATCATTATCCTTATCCCTCTCCCACTCCTTCTTCCCCTTCCTTTTCCTCTCTCTCTCTCTTCTTTCTGTCTCTCTATTCCTCTCTTTTTCCTTTTCCTGCTCCATTTGTCTTTCCATTTCGTTTTCCTTCTCTCTCTTCTTCCCTTTTTCTTCTCTTCCCCTTATCCTCAACCTTAGCCGTATTCTCGACAATCATGGTCCTTTGCTGATATTGATTGCGATATTTAACACCGTTAAGGCACAAGCCCAATGATTTCAGGAATTATTTGATATAACCACCAGATCTATGGCATTTTAATCGCTTCTTGCAACAGGCAAGTCTACTACAGGAATATTCAGATTAATCCGTTTCTCTCCCTCTCCCTCATCCCTTCCTCACATAAGTTTCAAACCATAAATATTATTCCAATAGATCGGTTGCTGGTCATACTTGACTTCAAAGGTAGATTGATAAAAAGAAAAATTCAGACTCACTATCTTTATGATATGCCCAATGGTGGGGCCATCAAAGTACCTCCCTGTCTGCTGATCAAAGAACGTAAAACCGAAATAAGCTTCAAATGTGGACTGAGAACATCTCCTGCAGCTTCTCAACAGAACTGGAGTGTACATTGATTGAAACAAATTAGTCTTTGGGGTTAAGCTAAACGGGGGTTGATGGGAAGTTCATCTTGGCTGCGTGCAATAAAATTCGACTGGTGAGTGGAATATCAACTTATATCGGCTGCCGTTTCGAATGCGCCCGATTTCAAAACTGGTTTGAGGAACGTCCTATCTGAAAATTTTATTCGCAATGTCCTATCTGAGTTTTTTTTTTTCAAAAACGCCTCATCTGAGCATAAACTTAAATAGCGCGTTTATGAACATAGGATGATATTCTACTCAGCCGTGAAATTGTAATAGAAAGCTTTAGCTCCGAGAGGAAATATTTGTTCGCTTCCAGGTGTTTCAACTTTAATTCATGCCATGCCTACTACAGAATGAGCTTCTAAAATGACACCCCTAGCAAGACTCGTTTAGAATCTAAAAGGATAGAACACCGATGTGAGTTAAGAGTAATTTTTCCTCACTCCATTGTCGGTATTATCACGTCTATATAACGCAGGTTCTTTCCCGAGCAGAACCACACTTCGTCCAACAACCTATAACCACTTCAATTGAAATACCCTATTTGCTATGTATATTTCAGAATTTAAAAAAGTTTAAATCTACAATTCAATGAAAGAGTAGAACAATGTGGCTTGTTTTTGCTTTCCAATCGCTAGTGAATGACGCGTACGCTATAACACTGCTGCTCTGACTCATAAGTATAAAGAACACACATTTCCAATTGACAGTCTAACAGTCGAGCATGCCAAAGGTAATTCCGTGAACAACCCCACCCTCCGACCGAACAGCTAAAAAACACAGACAATGATCGCCTATAAAACACAAAATATGTTCCTCATTAGCGATTCAACAGAATAGAGAGTGAAATATAAACAAAGTTTTCTGATAAAAAAAAAATCTAAAAAAATTGGAATTATGTAAACAAATAATTTTTATTTCGAAATTAAACAAATGTACATTGTACACGCATATTCTGCGGGTTGTATCTTTTCTTAAAGCATTTTCTTTAAAGAAAAGCTGTTCGTACTCAGTCTTCCGCATTATACTTTTGTGTTTATTTATACTGCTCAGAAAAAAAGAAAATAGATGAGGTAAAAGGTGAAAAAAGCAGCTAAAATAATCATAAAAAGCACAGAGCCTTATTACAACAACAACTGCAGTATGCGCTTAAAAAACAAACAATGGAAAAAGAGTGAAAATTTCGAAAAACATACGCACATATGTTTTCCATGAATCTTTTGCCGCAAGCGCTTGAACAATAAAAAAAGAAAACTCTAAAAACAACAAAAAAAAAAAGTTATTCGCTAAAATCTCTCTTCCACATTTTTGTTTATACTATTTCGTAATTTTAAACAAATCAAAGCAGCTATAAAATTTTACTGCATAATCGAGGAAAAATGTATAAATTACTTACATCACCCTTGCCGGAAAAGATATTCTCATGCCTCGTTTATAAAATTGAGTTTAATTTGTTTTTATTGTTGCTGTTGCAAAGTGTGGATTCCATAGTGTAACGAAATGTGAAAACTGCTGAAATCTATTTTCAAATTGTAAAAGTAGTAAGCGAGGAATAATACTGAACCGTTTTCAGAAAGTGCTCGAAACAAAGTTCTCTTTTGTCTTTTTGTCTTTTCAAAAACAGCCAAATTATTCTTTGTTAATCCTTGGCATCCAATGATCAAAATCCCTTTGACGTTGCTAAGGTCTAGCGCAGCTCTATAAATATCCCCAGTGTCTCTTTGGGTTCTAGCATTGTTTTTACATTTTTCAAAGTTCTCAGTTGTTTCATATTTTGGTGAAACAAATAGCATACTTTAGGGGCTAAAACTCGCTTAGCCGACAAAATTGTGTGTAAACGAATTCAGTGCTCAAAAGGACATTGGAAATGAATGTAAAATAACAAACTTATAAAAAGAAACTATTAATTCAGTAGACTCCCTGAAGATGGTACTAATAGTACCGAAACGCGTAAGATGTAAAAGAAAGCAAAACCCAATTTTGACTTTAACTACTTTTAAAGAATGATCCTGAAGCTCCTTAAAACAACTATTTCGACTGTTTTTATAGAGACCGAAAGAACCGAACCCCCTTTCGGTTCCATAAGCTACAAGTTTAGCTGAGGACTTTTGCAAGTTTTTGAATTTGTATACAAACAATACCCGCATGGTTTAGATGACAGAGATTTTAGGCCGAGCTACTCTTCCAACATTGTAAGGATAGGCCCTTATAAGTAGTTACATACATGCCGCTTTTCTAAACGGGTTGCTCTTGATATAATTTAGCATTAGCATTAGCGATAATGGTAGTTAGCCCCGTTGTGATACTAAAATAAATAAATAAATGTAAGGCGCGATAACCTCCGAAGAGATCTAAGGCCGAGCTTCTCTTCCAATTTGCGTCGTGCTCCTCTCGATTTTCCCTACAAATTGGCCGGACGGGACCTACATGATTTTATGCCGACTCCGAACGGCATCTGCAAGGCAGATGAGTTTTCACTGAGAGCTTTTCATGGCAGAAATACACCCGGAACGCTTGCCAAACACTGCCGAGGGGCGACCCCGCTTAGAAAATTTTCTTCTAATTGAAAAGTCTTATTTCTAAAATTTTTGATGTTGCTTTGCCCGGGGTTTGAACCCAGGGCATCCGGTGCGGTAGGCGGAGCACGCTACCATCACACCACGGTGGCCGCCGCCGTTGTGATACTACATAACATTAAAATAACATAAGCTATATTTTCCAATAAGACCATCTCGCCATCTTTGCAAGTCGTCATATTTTATATGACGCAGCAGGGATATATATCCGGACGTGTTACATGGATTGCCAATGGACAGTGGCGCGTCAGAACTACAATCAACCTTGATAGATGAGCTTTGGTGTATATAATAATTTCGGCAGACTGCCCCGTCATCTACGTCCGAATATCGTTAGCTGCCCCATCAACCAAATAACTGTCTTTGCTCTAGGCTCAGAGGCAGCGAATCTCAGAATTCTATACAGCTCTACGTCGAGTTTGGTTGTATCGATGCGCGTTAGGAGATCAACGTGACTGTTGCTTCCAGCGCTTTCTTAACAACTTCCGCCTTGAAATACGCTGCAAAGACACATCGACCCAGAAAATCCTCAAAAACATTCCCTTCCAACTTCATAAGCAAGTGGTATAGGTCCTAGAAAGCTTTTAGTATTTTCCAAGAGGAAGAAGTTATTTTTTATAACATAGGCCCCGGTTTTTCTAGCATTTTTCGCTAAACAAACTTCTGGTAACATTATGTACTCATTCACTCTATCTGAGATTCTCACTGAACGACCAGCTTAACCTTCCCTAGCCTAGGCCTATATGATTTGATGTTTGCACTAAAATCACGAAGCCTAACCAACGATCGATACGCAGCCGCTCTGCACGTCATATCAGCTGACTGCACGTTTGGTTGACATTTACTGCCAAATTGGGTGTGGTTCGAAGAGTGCAACTCATACCAACGCTTCGTAACGCTCGCCGTGTC
The DNA here is from genome assembly GCF_040869045.1 of Eurosta solidaginis. Lineage (NCBI taxonomy): Eukaryota > Metazoa > Arthropoda > Insecta > Diptera > Tephritidae > Eurosta > Eurosta solidaginis. The sequence continues at coordinate 13,302,002 of NC_090323.1, read as the reverse complement.
TAGTGCATTCCATTCGACCAGCGCGTTTTAATCAATTATGCATACTTATGATATCCTCAAAGTTCGAATTTGTGAAATTCGTGTCGATATTTTGAGTGACTGCCTTAGCCGAATATGAACCAAGCTCAGTTGTTATTATTATTATTAACGACACCTCAGTTGGTTTTAATGGGTTCTGATATAGATATAACGTTTCCAACTTAATTTAAAATGAGGCCATTGTTACACTTTTGTTTATCGATTGTTTTCTGAGTTGCAAACCACTGTGTAGTATGAAGCCGGCAGTGCACTATTGGACTGCATATTACCCAATACAACTCGCAGAAGTTGGATGCTGATACCTGTGTGGGCACAGCAAATACAATCGCAAGCAATAATGATGCTGAAATGGTTTTTCTTCCTTTATCGATTTTAATGGTGAAACTTGTAGGTATGGAAAAATTGCATAACAAAATGTTGCAAAGGTATCCAAATACTACATATTAGAACTTCGTAAATAAATATTTATGCAGATGTTGTGGCATAAACCATTTCTTATATAACTAGCTGTATAAAAGAACGTGCTATGTGACCGACAAGGATCAAAAGAAGGATTGAAACATAAAGAAAATAAAAATTAAATGAAAAGAAAAGTCTTATTACTCATTACAAGGCGAATTCAGTACCAGACGTTGTTATCCTAACAGCTGATTGCTTCTTCTTGATCATTTTCCATACAACGCCTTGTACAACAATATATCGGTTAATCGAAATCAATGACAATTTTCTTTTGAATGGACATTCTTCTGCACGGCGAATTGGTTGAATTCACTTTGCCATCGCCTTGTACGGATTCGCCTTGACTCATTCATATAGTTTGAGACGTTTTGTGAAAGTTGTCAATAGTTTTAGATTTTGCTTATTTTTTTTAATTTATTTATGGCAAAAATGAACAATACTATGAACTCATTCAGCCTATGTGAGGTCAACCTAACCTTCAACCAAACCCTAATTGCGATCAAGCCCATTGTGGTACATTTTTAGGTATTTTAAAAAATAAACTCACCAAATCTAATTAAATCAATACAGCAAAGGATGAATATTTACCTGCAAGAGAAAAGAAAACATATTATTAGTAAAATTAAAACATGTATGGCCATAGTTAGATGTGCTTAGATGGGAGTTTATCTATAGAAAAACCAAAAGTATATATTTTCGATTACAAGTCGATATTTCTTCGATAACATATCTATAACTTTTCTTTAGCAAAGTTGTTAATTTTTCGATAACAAAGCTACAAGTATGAGATTACAGAAGAGTTTAAATGAAACAGAATGAAATAACTTTTCGATAGTAAACCGATAACAGGGTCAATAATTATGCGATAAGAAGACGATAACTCTTCGATAGAAATTGTTATTGATAACATGCCGAATACAAGCCGATAAAAAACTAATAATATGCCGATAACAAGCCTGTAAGAAAAAAGTTCTGATCATTATTCGTATTCAAAGATAAATTTTTCCGAGCAATTTTAAAATTATTCCAAATAATCCTAAAATGATCGCGAAATAACCGCTAATATAATCCCGACAGCACATCGAAATGGCTCCAGAATGATCCCAAGATGATTACATTATGATTTCAAAATAGTCCCAAAACATTTTCGAAATAATCCCGAAATGATCCGAACACATTCCCAAAATTGTAACTAAAACAATCACAGAGAAATTCTCAATTATCTTGAAATTATCTCAAAATAATCTCGGGATGGTTCCAACATTATTATAAAAAAAATTTTCGAAACTATGCTGAAATGATCCCCAAACAGTCTAGAAATGATCTCAAATAGTCCCTGCATGAACTTAAAAATGTATAATCAGGACGAAGTATGATTGATGGGGTTTAAATTATGAGGAAAAACAAAAAAGTCTGGCAACTCATAACCTACAGTATTTTTGCATGAGTAAATACTGACATAACGGCAGCTCTCCCAAAAACCTACAGCCCAACTTGACGTTTAAGAAAGGCGGCTCAGCCTAGCTTCCCTCCTGGCTCCTTGGACCGTTGCCACTCGACGATCTATGCGGACATTATTTTTAACACATTGAGCACCAGGACGTGTATTGTATAAATTAGTATGAAAATATATATTTATGGTCCAAAGCATACATACGAGTTTTAGCTGCAGACTACTCTAAGGTGCCTAGCTCAACCTAACCCATTCTGGCCATTTCGGGTAGAGAGTCTGTGAATGAATTTGTCATCGATAGCCAAGGTGTTCTAAAAAACTTACTAAACAGAGATAGAGATAGAAAAAGCATCGAGACAAACTTGAAAGGAAAGATCAAACGACGCTACGCACAAAGGCAGGAGATGCTGCAGTACGACGTTGAGATGAAAGAAACTATAAAGCATCCTATCTCAGCTGACAGTTCGAACACGCCCTTATTTTTGAAGCTTTTTTTTAAAACGCCCAGTCTCAGAATTCCATCGAGAACACCTTACATCAAAATTTTTTCGCAAAAGCCCCACCTTGCGCTGAGCAAGGCCCTATGCTGAAAAAATTTCTGATAAAGGGCTATTTTAAAGCTTTTCTGAGATTGGGCGTTTTTCGACGGCAGTCGATATAGGCTGATATTCCACTCGGCCACTTTACTTTCAAAACCAAACAAACTCGATTTTTTAAATAAAGAAAAAATTACTATTTTATCCACTTTAACAGTAAACTGAGATAAACGTTCACAACAAACAAATGCAACACAAAAGAGTGACACCATCAATGTCACCGTCGGCATCAACGAGACTCTGATAGGAAAAGCGCCAAAGTAGAGCTCACAGCAGCTAATTTATGCTCCAAAGTTGGAAAAACTTACCATAGAATATTTACTTTCGAGTTTTTTATTATATAGAAAATAACGTAGGAATTGAAAGAAGCTTTGTAATGAGAAGCCAAAATGAAAAACTTATTCACTCCGCACTAGCAGCAACAACAACATACTTAGAATAAGAAATAAAACACATGACTAAATTAAATGCACAAAAAAAAAAAAGAATTCTTGCTACCCGCCCTCTTCACCTTGACAACATTTAGGCGCGCAACGAAAAATCAGGCAAGTATCCCTTTAACTTTTTACCTGTGCGTTGAATTGCAAATAATTTTATGCAAACTTTCTACACCCCCACACTCTATCAAGTGCCATGGAATTAAAAAACAATGGGCGTTTGAATATTTTCACTCATTTAATATATTAATTCATATAAATATTTTAAAGGTAAACAAGCAAAATATTTATAGAGTGGGTAAATTTGCAAAAACAAAAGTTAGGGAACGAAATTTTGGGAATCTGAGCGAAGTTGAAAGTTTTTCAAATCGATAAATTTTTTTTAAAGCTGGAACCGTATAGCTCCTCCAAACGCCAATCGGAGTCAAAGCATTGGAAAAAGTGTCTGCTTTTATATCAAAAACCAAAACTACAAAGGTATTGTAACGAATTTTGGGGGATTCCGATTATTTTGCACCTTCTGCTAACGTTCGAATCGCTGAACTGTCGAATAAATAACTACAATATTCAGTATTGCAAAATGGTCTTTATTTGGACTTCACAATTATACTTCACAACTAATAGCGTGTTTAAATCAAACTGATTGATTATCGCTTGCACCGCTTGCTTTTATACTCTCAGTTAGCCTCGTTCAATTATTTCTCCTAAGGTCTAGAGGTTTCACAAACATGCCTTCTAGAACAGTTGTATCTCATGCTTGGTTATTTAGCTATATACATGTATATATCCATATCTGTAGTTTATGTTTTTCTTTTAGCCATATGCCTATGTATGTGTGAGTAACAACTTCTGCTCTTAGTCGCCGGCGACGTATATGTATGTGAAATAATCTCTCTGCGTCGAGCTGCTTGGTATGTGGATAGAATATTCTTCGTTGCCTTGTACATAAGTGTGGCTGCTTGCTTCAATTTGTACATGTACATAAGTGTGGCCGCTTGCTTTATTGTTGTGCATTTATTTAGTAGCAGCATAATTAGTGATGTTAATATTCGCCACAGTATGAAAGCATTCAAATAAAACACACTGGATCGATTTTTTTAAACCGCTTTAAACCGTGTCATTATTGCATAAAACCGAAATCAACAAATGTAATGTAACGATTATTTTTTCAAAACTGTATTGGAGCCAAGGTCATTTCAATCGCAGGAACCGGAAACAACGGTTTCGTGTAAACCAAAACCAGCGGGATTACCTGCGCCGCAAGCATTTACTTCTTCTTAATAAACCAGTATAAGATAACTATGTAAGGTTCACTTAGAAGTAGTTACAGCTTACTCTAAGAAGAGGGAGAGAGAGAGAAGTATTCTTCCAGCAGACTTTTGATTAGTTAGCAATGTGTTCTGCTCAGGTAACGACTTCGACTACCTTTAGACCCATGATGTATTGTCTGCTCTACAGTAGACCCTCACACTATGAGTCCTTAGGTGAAAACAAATGGCGAGGATTACAGAAGTGGAAGCAATAAATTTATAAGTTATAGTCCGTGTCTCGAAGCTAATCATAGATAATAAATATGCGTTACTAAGTTTAAAAGGTGAACCAGGAGTTCGTACAGTCTCTGCGTATTATTTTAGCAAGCATTTTGAAACTTTGAAATTACCCTTTTAGGGGCCCCTATAAAGCTTACTTTTTGTAGATAAACAATTATGTCAAAAATATACTATTTTCTGACGGATGCGCTCATACAGAGCCTGCTCAGGTTGTTTTAGAGCTCACCATACAAGGAGTACTAACGCGTACCTTGCGATCTTCGCTGTTTTACTCATGTATGTTTCTGTATATGTATGTACCTACATATATTTCTTTAACAGTACAAACAAGTTACGTAACATAGATATAAACTTTCGTGAAATGTGCTGACAGTTAGCTAACATCAAGCGATGTCAACAGGAAATTACAATTTAAACTTGACCTCTTTCAATTGAGTTTCTCTCGCACACGATATTTTGCACACGCACACAGAACAGAGCACCCAGGCATAGAAATTTATTAGACTGTAGCAGGAAACATGTTTTCTTTTTGATTTTAGATGAAAGTTTAGTTTGAATGTTAAAAATACGCTATAAAATCATGCGCAGAGATAAGCTCATGAAAGCGCATGAATGCTCACGCAGGCATTTCATAAGCTCTTAGATGCGACTTTTTCGTTTTTTCGTTGCCCCACGTACTCTTGTATGTATGCAGTCTATAGAATCTGAAATCCAAATATATAATTCTGAAAACCGGAGAGTGTTCCTGTAATTTTTTTTTTTTTGTTTCCTGGAAGTGGCGGGTAGCGGATAAGTGTTTGATATAATTTGATGTGAGGAAGAGATAGCTAAGTAAAGGGTAAAGATTTTGAGGCGGTTTAGTAGATCCAAGTGGCGAAATATCGCAAAAAGAACTCAGCGGTAGAAGAGCTAAATGAGAATGAAATAGACAGTTAAAACAGCGACATTTTTTTTTTGCGAAAAGGGTCTAATGTACAATCGAATTCCCTTGAGTATAACTAAAAAATTACCAAAATTACAATATTATTATTATTCCTACGCTAAATTCATATAAATTGGATAATATATGCAGGGATTCCATGAAAAAAAATCTTTAAAAAATTTACTATTTTCGCACATCTCTAAGAACTCGATGAAATCAGAGAAAAAAAAAATTTTTTCATGGTCAAGAACAGTTCGTGATTACAAACAACTACAATATGCTATATATTACACTAGGTGTGCCAATATACATAAAAATTTATGGCAGTAAGGTGGGTTGGGGTTGGTGTGAGTTGTTAGTAGTTTGTTGAAAAGTTGCGAGCATGCGCCATACACACCACCCATTCTTTATATTGCAATTCATCAACTTGATAGCCTTTTGTAACAATTTAACAAACATTTTCCGGTACCCTCTCTCGCACGATTTTCTCGTGCCGCTGTGAAACACATGAATTATTTTATGTATAACAGCCAAAGAGTATGCAATTCATTCACGAATGCTTCAAGCGCCAGATTTTTCTTTTTTCTTTCTCTTCGGACTCATTTCACTTCTTTGCAGCAAAACTATAAGCAGTTTCAATAAAGTTTTGCGAAACTCGTCTGCTCACTTCGTTTGCAAGAAAGTGCGAGCGAATTCTGTTTGGAATAAATGAATGAGCGGATAGATTCGGATAAGCCAGCAGCAGCGTATATACATTTAGCCGGTGCCTTTTTCGATCGGTATGTATCCTATAACTTTCTACTGTCGCGCCCACTTTTGTCGGCGAGCTCGCCAATGTTACTTCGTTTGTATTTTCTTCTTTGTTGCATACTTTTTGCTGCCAAATATGCGAGGTTCAATGTCATACAAAGTTGGCGTGTGTTAGAGCGCATTGTTGCAATTTTGTAATTTATGTTGCAGTTTGTTTTGGTTGGAACTTTATTATCCTCTTTTTTTCGCTTTTTTTTATGGACAATTCATTTTTCGTTTACTTACTTCATAAGTGGCTTGAAAAAGTTCAGCCTGAATGTAAATCAATGCCTTTTTATCTGGGAGAAGATATTATTGAAATAAACCTTTAGTAGAAGATTTCTTGAAATAAATGTCGAAATTGCGAAAAAACCCCTAAGATAGAAAATTCTGCAACAACATTTATAGGTACCACAAGGTCTACAAAAAATGTATTAAGAAAAGAAAAAGTTATAATTAATGAATTATGAATATCAAACTAAGCCGCACCCTAATGCACATGCTCATGTCAAAGTTAATTCTTGGTTTTATAATTTAAAGTGACATACGCCAAATGAATGAAATTCTGCCATTAATTTATCTTTCCTTTTGCATTTCTTTTTCTACACGAAAAGTTTTCGACACGTCAACCTTATTGATAAATTGCTATGATTAAGTTTTTGGCCCCATGTTGATCGTAAGAAAATGTAAAATCCACGTCCTAGCAGATGGTGCTTAAATGTCGCACCAGCTGAGTCAAAAGAATTTTTAAAAATTCTTTATATATTTGTATGCACCCTGTAGGGATAAAAAGATAAAAATCCATTTTTCCTATTTGGAAACATTTATATTTGCTCTATATCTGCAATTATTTGAAGAAGGTTTCTAAAATGCAGTATCTGTAGAGATTGCATATATGAGTGGGTTGCAGTGAGAGTGAGAGTTGGAGTTAGGGTTGGAATGGGAGTTCAGTCGGAGTGGTAGTGGAAGTGCGGGTGAGAGTGGGACTGGGAGTGCGAGCGGGGTGGTACTAGGAATGGTAATGACAGTTGGTGTGAAAATGAGAGTAAGCGTGCGTACTAACTCTTATCATATTGTAAGAGTAAACTTTGATAAAAGTTCTTGCCGATAAGATCCATGATTTTTTAAATTTTTAAATCACGCAACCTTTGTTTATTTATAGGAACACCACAAAATTTGTTTATATTATATTTTTTAGTTTGATAAGAAATTAATAAAAAAATTAAGACTTAGATAAGCACGCAGATATGTGATATGGAAAAGATTTTTTGTACTAAACTTAATATTATTTAACAACAACAAACTTTTTGCACAACAAAGAGATAATACATAGAATGTAGTATGATGTATATAACAATTTTGTATGCACATACATTTATTAGTTGGTACAATAAGATTAATCAATGCATCGATTTATGATGCAATTAGTAATACAAGTAATACACTGTTAATCCATATTTGGTATTTAAAAACAAATAAATGCATTTATTTTAACAAGTTGCATAAATGAATCGAATTATTTGTTGTTTATGAAAAGAACAATGTTTGTCATTGTTACTGACTTTGTGTAGATTAATCCATAGTACCTGGGCGATCGAGCTTTGCTCGGCAACGTTTCGTTGTGCTGGCAGCGTTTCTTTTTTTAATTTCTAATAGGTGACAACCTTAAATGGCAACCCTACTCAAAAATGTCCCTATTGTAATGCGAAGTGAAACACCTTTCGTTTGATACCCATATCGGCATATCTGATGCAATTATTTTAATTGCGAATAGGTGGCAACCCTAAATGGTAACCCTACTCAAAAATGTCCCTATTGTAATTTGGAGTGAAATACCGTTCGTTTGATACCCATATCGGAATATCTCATGCAATTTGTTTTTATTTCGAATAGGTGGCAACCCTAAACGGCAACCCTACTAAAAAATGTCCCTATTGTAATGGGGAGTGAAATATCTTTCGTTTGATACCCATATCGGCATATCTCATGGAATTTATTTTTTTTTCGAATAGGTGGCAACCTTAAATGACAACCCTACTCAAAAATGTCCCTATTGTAATACGGAGTGAAATACCTTTCGTTTGCTACCCATATCGGCATATCTCATGCAATTTTTTTTAATTTCGAATAGATGGCAACTCTAAATGGCAACCCTACTCAAAAGTGTCCCTATTGTAATGCGGAGTGAAATACCTTTCGTTTGATACCCATATCGGCATATCTCATGCAATTTTTTTTTTCATTTAGAATAGGTGGCAACCCTAAACGGCAACCCTACTAAAAAAGTCCCTATAGATTTACTAGCAAAAAGTTAACGACTTTTTAACGAGAAGTTATTAATATATTATCATAAAATGGTCGATTTGATATCGAAAAGTCATCACTTTTTTATCGGAGTGCTATCAATTTGTTAATGGTGACTAATCGCTTTGTTATGAAACAGATACCGATAACGCTTCAATAAAAATCGATTACACATCTGTTGTAAGTTGATAACATGCCGATAACAAACAATAACAAGTCGATAACACAGTGATAACAAACCCTTAGCTCGACGATAGTAATTTACAGTTAATCAGAATCCGATAGTAATACCATAATTTGTCGGTAAGAAACCGACGAAGCTCATCTCAAGCAGTAAGAAATTATTTGTTTCTGGTAAAGTTACCTCTGTTTTGGTTTAAATTTTAACCCCTGGCGAGCTCTGGTTAGCTTAAAAGTATTCGTTTTTAGACGTTTATCTGTATGTTTACACATCGAACTTCATGAGTGTTGGTATTCACGCTTTTCTTATTTTTGTCTTCTTTGGTCCTTTTGTAGTGGTTTCTTTTTTTTCTGTGTTAACTTTCATCCCATTAATATAATTGAAGTCAAGAGTTACATAAGTCATGAAACGGTATATTAAATTGGTTGGATTTTTGAAAGAAGAAGAGATAGACACACCCATATGTATAACGAGCTGAATCGATTTATACTCTCTTTCTATCTGTTTGTTTGAATGCCAACGCGTCCCTCAATTTTTGAGATATCTCGATGAAATTTGATATGCGGGTGTACACAGAATATCGAATTTAGGTAGAAACACGGCTGTTGCTTTTTGAAGTAGTTGATTTTTCTGGTATGACGATTTGCGTTGTATGAGCAAGTTAGTACTCAAAAATTCAAACGGAGGCCACCGTGGTGTGGTGGTGCTTACCATACCGAAGGTCCTTCAAGGCCCAGGAAAAGCAACACCAAAATCAAAAGAAAAGTGGTTTCAATTGCTCCTAGGCAGGGGCCTGGTAAATACTTCGAGTGTATTTCTGCCATGAAAAGCCTCTGCATGCAGATGTCGTTCAAAGTCGGCATAAAAAGTGTAGGTTACGTCCCTGCTATTCGGAGGAAAACTAATAAGGATGACAACGCAAATTGTAAGAGAGTCTCGGCCGAAATCTCCTCGGAGGTGACTCTATCGCACCTTGCCTTTGTCACAAACGAAGACAATCTTGTGCTGCATGCCCTCTATCCTCCCTTTGCTCCTACGAAACGCTTTATGTCATAGGCTTTAAAATTGTATCAATCGATATAGTGGATTCCCATAACCAACTGGCTTTTTCCCAACTACGAAATCTTTAACTTCAACGATTTTGTCCACAGTGTCTCTTCTTCCTTAGCTCTTTCTCTAAACTTTCATTGAAATTTTTCCGATTTCAAATAGCAGTCCAGAAAACATAATATGTGAGCATTTCATCATTCGCCAAAGAAATAAACATTTATACATTAACATATACAGCATTTATTCCAAGAATTTCAATCGTCATTTCACCAACACACCAACAAAACGCATTCACTCGTTTATCAACGCCGCCAACATGTTGAAGCTTGTTTAGCGCCATGGGCGATTGGCATAAGTCGCAGACCACAAAAAAAAGCAGGAAATTTGCAACAATTGACGGCGTTGTTGGCGATTTCCGGTGTCGAGTACGCCACTGTGGTCACGTCACCCATACAAACATTCATATGCAGCATTCCATTGAGGGTCTCGCGCCGACTCGCGCTACTTAGCGCTTTCATTGATAGGGCCGTGCGCACCGTGTGGTATCTCTTGGTGCCTTTTTTTTTTGCAGTTACGCTAGTCATATGCTAAATATGTACGTATGTAGTGGAGCAGTCACCGAAAGCGCGCGCGAATAAAACGCTGTCTTTGTTTTATGAAATTTAACATTGCGTCTGTCCTCCGTAAAGTCCTAAATTATTTTTAAGACAAAATCGTCCGAAGTAGGAAAGCATGTAAGAGGGTATGTGCAAAATTGTTGATAAGCGCGAAGCCTAATGCATTTTTCGCTCATAAAAATCAAGTTGCAATAAAATGCCATATTTTGCCCGCCTACCAACCGAATGCGACCAAGCTGGTTTATGCGGTATGCAACAGAAAGAGCAAATGCATTGATTAGCTGGCACATTTCGCGTTTCCTGTGTCAGGGCGTGAAGCTCCTGGAAGTTCCTACATCCATACATATTTGTAAGTATGTTTCGCTTTCGTCTTTAATGTTTATAATATATTTTCATTAGTCGTTGTTATTGCTTACCGAGGTCGTGTTGTCTTGCACTCCTTGTTAAATAACTCTTTTCGGCTTTGCTTTTTAATTTTCCATTACTCTTGTCGTTGTCGGGCTCTTTATGTTATTAGTGTTATTGTTGTTGTTTTTGCTTCTTGGAATTAGCAATAAAATACAAAATGCCAAACCGCATACATACATAAATTTGCAACAACAAAAAATAGAAACGGCAACATTTGTATGAAGTCGTCTTTTGTTACACTATTAGGAGGGGACAAAGTTTGTACGAAAAATTTTTTTTAAGAGCTTTCCACAAGCCTACACTCGTCGAAAAGTGCAACTGGAGCTCAACCACGACCAATCGCAAAGAAGAATTGTGCATAGAAAAACCAGATATACTCTGGTGTTGCCATCTATCTAGACCGTCTTTTGGCATACACAACGAATGTAAGTCTTTCATTTAAAGAGTCCTGCTGTAGCACATTTTGAGTTTGTTTTCAACTGCTTTTTTTGACTGCAGGGCTCTTACAGTCTGCCATCATAGACTTAATCTATGTTTTCTTGATTAAATAGAAAGAAGAACCTGCTTTTTATTAAAGCAGATAGGTAAAGGTTTCGGCACGAGTTCACGATGGGCATGCATCAAGCAGCAACTGCTTGATCTTGGCTTTAAAAGTTTATTATTCTTGGGTCAGCTTGTCTTTAAGTAATCACAGCTTGAAAAGTATTTTCAATTGCATATGTTATGTTTATAAATTTATAAATTGTTTAAAGGTTCTTGCTCCTTTCAGGTCCTTGTTTTTAGGGCAAGTGTAGACGTACGGCAGAAATAGAGGACAAATTGAAATGACAAAGGAAAAAAAGTAAATGTAAAGAAGACGAAACAGAAGACGACAGGCTAAGGTGTTTTAACCATTTCTTATCGGCGAGCAATTTGTTACCGACGAGATGTGAACGACTTTTCGATTTGTTATAAAAGTGTTATTAACCCGCTAACAATTTTATCGATGAGTTATCGAATATTTATTGCCGAGTTCTGGATTTGTTATGGAATTATTATCAAAATGTCGTCGATTATTTATCGAAAAGTCATCAATATTTTTTCGAAGAGTTATCAATTTGTTATCGAAACATTAACAATTTATTATCGGCGTGTTATCGATTTTTTTATCGAAAAGCAATCGGTTGTATTTATCGGTTATTAACCCGCTAACAATTTTATGGATGAGTTATCGAATATTTATTGCCGAGTTCTGGGTTTGTTATGGAATTATTATCAAAATGTGGTCGTTTATTTATCGAAAAGTCATCAATATTTTTTCGCAGCGTTATCAATTCGTTATCGAAACATTAACAATTTATTATCGGCGTGTTATCGATTTCTTTATCGAAAAGCAATCAGTTGTATTTATCTGTTATCGAAATTCATCAATATGTTTTCAAACATTTATCGATTTACTATCAAAAAGTTATCGACTATTTATCGGAATATTGTCGGGTTGTTAAAGAAGAGTTATTGACTTTTTATTAGAAAACTATCGATTTGTAATAGAACTTGGACCAACACGAATATGGCACGAACGTAGACCTCTGGGGTAAAAATATTGCATTATAAAGGGATAAGAGAAACCCTTGTGTGAAAAGAGAGACAGAAAAAATATTTCGGCTGGTTAACTGGTTACTTGAGGCATATATACTAGATCTATAATACAAATGTGGTGAGACAGTTATAGACTTGTAATATAACTTTTCGTTCGTCGGCGCTGATATTTAGCTGATAATTTGAAATATGTGTATGATCTGAATGGGGCCATATTCAAGTCACGAAAATTCTAGGTTCTGTGGTTGACTTGTTACATAGAATAGTTTTTATGACCTGGTTGGGCATGTGTTGGTAAGAGTATCGATTATCGAGCTATTATCAAATTATATTCATGATCCGATTTCGAAAATATTCGAGGACTTTGTTGGCAAACGGAAGGAAAATAATAATAAATGTTTTTTTTATTTTCTTTTTCTTTTTTTGAAAATAAACAAAAGTTCGACCGACCCACCCTATTGAAAACATCGAAAACATACATAAGCAGTAGGGCACAGTAACTTTGTTGTATGCGCAGATGCATGTTTAAAAGCATTCATTTATGCAGTAAGTGCAAATTAAAGTTGAGTCCACACTTTCCATCTTTGATACTTTGCAAATTAAGTTTGTTCTTCTATTTCTACTTCCTTACTACTTTTCATCTCATCGCACGTCGTCATTGTTTATACCCATGTTGTAGTGCTAAGCATATTATAATTCTTTACTTTTATAGTAGGTTGCTTTTTCATTTGTGGGCTGCTACTGTGGTGCGTGCTCTGTCTACCAAACCGAAGATCATAGGTTCAATTCACGGGCAATTTTTTTTCTTTGTTCGGATATTTTAGCGTAAGATAGATGAAGGACACAATCCGCTAGGTGGCGCATCGATCGAGATCTTGTAACATGGTCCAGGACCCGTTGCGAATTTGGTATACCCAGCGATCGAATTTTAAATAACTTACAGAACAAGAAATTTGGCATTTGAATCCTGGTTCATGGTGGTGGCTGGTACGGAGATGTAAAGTGTTGAGCAATTCCTTTGCAGTTTCCCGGCTCAGAGCAAAACATGCATGGTATGTCTGGAAAACACGAGATACTCTTTGGTTGATTTATATAAAGGAAGTGTTTATACAAGTTTTTGCTCAACTTTTTATTTTGCATTGCTCTTTCTTTTACTACTTTTTTATACTCAGCTGAGTAGAGCTCACAGAGTATATTAACTCTGTTCGCATAACGGCAATCCGTAACGGCATAAACTAATCGAGATAGATATAGACTTCTATATATCAAAATGATCTGGGCGAAAAAATAAATTCATTTAGCCATGTCCGTCCGTCCGTTCGTCCGTAATTTGAGGTATCTTGAAGAAATTTGGTATGTATGTTCCTGGGCACTCATCATCTCAGATCCCTATTTAAAATGAACGAAATCGGACTATAACCACGCCCACTTTTTCGATATCGAAAATTTCGAAAAATTCAAAAAGTGCGATAATTCATTACTAAAGACGGATAGAGCGATGAAACTTGGTAGGTGGGTTGACCTTATGACGTAGAATAGAAAACTAGTAAAGTTTTGGACAATGGGCGTGGCACCGCCCACTTTTGAAAGAAGGTAATTTGAAAGTTTTGCAAGCCGTAATTTGGCAGTCGTTGAAGATGAACATGATGAAATTTGGCAGGAACGTTACTACTATTACTATATATGTGCTAAATAAAAATTTGCAAAAAAAAATTTCTTTAAGTAAAATTTTAACAAAAAATTATCTTTACAGTATATGTATATGTAAATTATGTCAACATTCAACTCTAGTAATGATATGTTGCAACAAAATACAAAAATAAAAGAAAATTTCAAAATGGGCGTGGCTCCGCCCTTTTTCATTTAATTTGTCTAGAATACGTTTAATGCCATAAGTCGAGCAAAAATTAACCAATCCTTGTGAAATTTGGTAGGAGCATAGATTCTATAACGATAGTTGTTTCCTGTGAAAATGGCCGAAATCGGTTGAAGCCACGCCCAGTTTTTATACACAGTCGACCGTTTGTCCTTCCTCTCGGCCCTTAACACGATAACTTGAGCAAAAATCGATATATCTTTACTAAACTTAGTTCACGTACTTAATCTGAACTCACTTTGTCTTGGCATTAAAAATGGCCGAAATCCGACTATGATCACGTCCACTTTTTCGATATCGAAAATTACGAAAAATGAACAAAATGCCATAATTCTATACCAAATATGAAAAAAGGGATGGAACATTGTAATTCGATTGGTTTATTGAAGCAAAATATAACTTTAGAAAAAACTTTGTAAAATGGGTGTGACACCTCCCATATTAAGTAGAATAAAATGAAAAAGTTCTGCAGGGCGAAATCAAAAGCCTTTGGAATCTCGACAGGAATACTGTACGTCGTATTACATATATAAATAAATTAGCGGTAGCCGACAGATGATGTTCTGGGTCACCCTGGTCCACATTTTGGTCGATATCTCGAAAATGCCTTCACATGTACAACTAAGGGTCACTCCCTTTTAAAACCCTCATTAATACCTTTAATTTGATACCCATATCGTACAAACACATTCTAGAGTCACCTCTGGTCCACCTTTATGGCGATATCTCGAAAAGGCGTCCACCTATAGAACTAGGGCCCACTCCCATTTAAAATACTCATTAACACCTTTCGTTTGATACCCATATCGTATAAACAAATTCTAGAGTCACCCCTGGTCCACATTCATGGCGATATCTCGAAAAGGCGTCGACCTATAGAACTAAGGCCCACTACCTTTTAAAATACTCATTAACGCCTTTCATTTGATACCAATGTCATACAAACACATTCCAGGGTTACCCTAGGTTCATTTTCCTACATGGTGATTTTCCCTTATTTTGTCTCCAAAGCTCTCAGCTGAGTATGTAATGTTCGGTTACACCCGAACTTAGCCTTCCTTCCCTGTTTTTACTACTTTTACTATTACCTACTTCATTGTTGCTGGCATTATATGATATTCTATGCGTTATGAGCCGCTCTCGCCGCAGTCCTGCCCGCCCGCTTCATCAACACCAACACGAGTCATGAATTTAAAGATTCCCTGCAGCTTTTGTAATATTGCTTATGCCAACTGCTTTGGGTTTTTGCTTTTGCTTAGCTTTTCGTTTTTATGTTTTCTTGCAATTTACTGAACTTACCTTCACAATGAAATACAACAACTTTATTGGCAGTTAAAAGTTTTTTTTATTGTTTTTTTATTCGCTCATTCGGTACGCAATACTTTGCCTGTCGTAACCTTGTCTTGTAATATATTCTACCTTGGCTTATCATCCAATGTAACAAACTTTATAAACCTTTCGTCATCTTGGTCTTGCTCATCGAATTCTTCTTTTTCTGTTTGTTAGTTAGATGCTTTCGTGTTGTTATTGGGTACTATGCTTTTAAGACGCCTTTGTTTTTATGTAATTTCTTTGCTAATATTCTTTACTTTTTTATTACTTAAGTTCTTGTTTTTGCGTAAGTTGTTGTTGCTATTGTGACTTATTCACTTTCAGTTTAGCCGTTTTCTTTAGTGCTGGTCGCTCGAAAAACTTATATAATTTATTGTTTGCGCCCGGCAAGATGCTTATGTGATTAATTCTTTTTATTTAAGTCCAATTAAGTAAGACTTAAGCATGTTATAATTACAAGCAGAACGAATTTACAAGAAGGCGCGATACAAAAACTAATCACACTGGGTGATCGCATTAAGAAACTTGTTGGTGAACTATTTTGACGAGTTGATAAGATAGAGGCGCATGATGAGTACTATTAGAGGGTACACATGACAACTACGAAAGAAGCGCTGAAGACTTTTGCAGCTTTTTAACCCTTGAACTGAAGGACACCTATTAAACTCAGTACAAAGTAACTTTAAAGATTGTTTATAAGAAATCAATAGAAGTAGCCAAAACAATACACACTTTAATTCGGAAGGAAGACTGATAAAGCGCGCTAAATTGAAGATTGAGAGGGTGTGCGTATATATTTCGTATATTCAACTCGCAACACTTTGCTCCAATATGAGTGCGCTGAGTGCCCCACATTCGTTCAGACAAATACTTTCCAATCAGTCTTCAAATGCTTTGCCATATGAACTTAAGTAGGAGGGAAATATACTCCTTCCTTACCTTGAGTCACCTTGTATGCAGTCCTGAGTATCACCGGGGAGAGTGAAGAACCGACTTCTTATCCTCCCTATCCCGAAAAGCTTCTGCAGAGCGAGTTTTTTGGTACTAGCTATAGACGAAACCTCAATGCTTAGGAAAGCTTTTTTTTCTAACCAAACTCACAACAAAGGACCTTGATATCCACAATCATCTTGGTTCGTTCAGAGCAAGTTGTCACAACGTTATATTCCTCCATATTCCTGATTTGATAGCTCAGTGAAGGTCCGCCTCATTTTTAGCCAATTCGTAACCTTTCCTGACCATCTCAACTGCTAATTCATTCCTCTTAATTTTGTCTTGCCGGAGATCCAGCAAAGAGAGACTTTAAAATGCCCTATGGATGCCACCGAGGCTTGACACCTCATTTCTATACTTTAATCAGAGCCAGTTTTTTTTAAAGATTAAATGAAGTTGTGTGCCTCGGGATCATACTTTAAAAAGAGCTGACATGACATATTTAGTAATACAGCGGCAGCAATGTTATTAGGATGCGATTTGGTCGAAATCTGAATAGCTTTGACGACTGAAATCCCAGCAAGCAGAGCATATTACAATGCACCATCGTACAACGCAAATCGCTATCCACTTCTATAACCTCGCGGGAGGTATAGAATGGTGAACTGATCTGGAATAAAGTTTCCGTGCCCTCGTGATGCAGCCAATATCTCAATGAAACTATAACATTCTATTGGGGCTTATCTCTCAGTGTACATTTAAGTGTTTAAAGAGTACACCTCACTGAAAATCCAAGCAACAGAGCACAATATTGTGGACAAGGCCCACTGTATTAGATGCATGGTGAAGTGATAGAGTCATTCAGTGTTAAGCGAATCCGCGAACGACTTATCTATATCGTATTGTCAAAGTCCAGTTCTTACATAAGAGTCATTCAGTCACAATCGAATACGCGAAGGACTTATCCCAATCGTGTTGTCAAACCCTAATTCTTACATAACAAATGTGGTTCCGAAATAAGCAAGATGCTTCTATGTAGCCCTCGAGCTTCTTATATATCTTGGTTTATGTAATCGGTATAAGAGAGTAATTTCACCTGATTATTCAAAGACTATTAACTCTTAATTCCAGTACTTCGTAGTTAATTTTCTGGCTCAATAAAGCTATGCGATGCGTGAGAGGAGCATGAGGCCATTCCGAATTTTCCAGTATCTACCTCTTTCTCTATTTCCATCTCTCTCTCTATGTCTATTTCTATCTCTACCTCCATCCCTAACTCTACCGTATCTCTTCCTTTTTTTCCTCTACATCACTGTCTTCTACCCTTTGTTTTGCTATATGACTTTGACAAAATAAGAAACCATGACGCCTCGTGTGACCAAAAGGGCTTTCAACCCGTTGCCAATAAATAATTGAATGTTAG
Organism: Eurosta solidaginis; assembly: GCF_040869045.1. Lineage (NCBI taxonomy): Eukaryota > Metazoa > Arthropoda > Insecta > Diptera > Tephritidae > Eurosta > Eurosta solidaginis. Next base: position 13,284,055 of record NC_090323.1, on the reverse strand, counting down.
CTTTATATTCGGTAAAGTTGAAATCTAAATTTGTATCTTCTGCATTTGGCATTGAAACAAGTAATTGTTTAAGAACTAAATTTGGATGAAATAGAAATCACTTAGGCATAATGAAAGCCAGTTGCAGTAGAAAAGTATTCAATGAAATGTTCAATGGTCATCATACCGGATGGAGGTTTTTGAAGCTACCAAACCAAACACAACACATAACGCTTAGTGGAGCAACCAAAAATGGCAGCTAAGCAGTGGGGATCAACTTATTTGAGATTGGTTTACTCAAGCAAGTTTTAACATAAAAGGTGCGTTATGCCGATAAGGAATACCTAATGAAACATTTGCAACAATAATATAACGCAAAACAATAACAATAAAAAAAAACAGAGGAATGAAGCTAATGAAAGCAGTCATAGATATACCACTTACGAACTAAATATTTTAAGTAATTTTTGAATCAGAGATTTTGCAATGTTTGTATAGCAGTCCCGTCATTGCGGGTTTTGTACGAGGAACCAATCATATATATTATTTCTAATAGCTATTTTTATGTACGGGCCCCTTTTTCGTTCTTATGTGGAATCCAAATCTGTAAATAAAGTTTTGGTTGTAAAGAGATTCGGGCTATTAGCGAGGTTTGGATAATTTTGGTAGTAGTGCTTTTGTTTAGCTTATTTTATTAAAATAATTTGTTAAAAATAAACGATTGTGAGCACACAAAGAAATCTATTTGTACAATGGCACTATTGTGAATATTTGCACTGCATTACCGACAGTTGCTATTGTACGTTAGATGGCAGCGCAAGCTGTCAGCTGTCAGGTTTAATTGTTTGACGGCAGTTGATATTATACGCTAGATGACAGCGCAAGCTGTAAGTTAATAGTACAGCTGATTTCTGTTGATATTTGATAAGAGACTTTTATATTGGTTGCGCAAGATGCACACGGGTCAGGCTCGTTTTCATTTAATTGATGTATCGGTTTGGCGCATAACCTTAACTCACAACAACATCCGGGAATTAGTGTCCTAGAAGCCGATAACAGTTTTTTAGAAATTTTAGAGGTCGGATTGAGTTTCAGTACGGAAAAGCCTAGAAATCCCCTTAAGAAAACGAAGTGTCATATGACCATTAGAAATTCGAGAGATTACTACTCACTAGCCACGGTAGTATCATATCGTATATGATTCAAGGCCAAAAAGGAATGCCCATATCCGCAACACCCTCCAAGTTATAGGGGTGTATTAAAATAACAACAACGTTACGGCTATGATATCGCGGCTCTGACGACCGCCAATGACATTAATCATATTTGGAGAATACTGAGTGCATGTCTTAGCGATCTTGCTTATGGTTCACAGCAAGAAATCAGCTTCTTCCAATCTGGACCATTTAGACCAATTGGAAATTAGTATCAAGTTAAGTGATACACAGTGTCTGTCCCAATAATGATGGGCCTAGAAGGTTACGCTATCAACACACGCCTCTGACTGCAGAGAACGAGGAGCCTTGCTGTTTTCAACCGACTAAGCAGAAGATATTATTATTGCAGAGAAGGGATGACTACTGTATTTTGCAACGAGGCGGTTAAAATAGTCGATTAAGCGAAAATTTATTTTGGTGATGAGGCAGCCAGAAACTCAGTTTAAAAATGACAGTAGGTGTATCTTCTGGGCTGGAGGCTCATGCAAAAAGATTTATATTAGCTCATATAAACTCTCACTCACATATAAAGCAGTTTAATGAAAAAATCGAGCCTATGATATGCAAGAAGCAGCGGAATTCGTCGTAGTACTCCCAGTTACATCCGCACAGGCGCGACTCCCGGAGTTAATCCAGTCTTAAATTTTGACTATTCAAGAGTTATGCAAGCTATATCGCAAAACATAAATATAGCGAAACAAGACTCACGCCAGGGATCTAAAATATTTTTCATTTTTTTTTTAAAGACATTTCAAATTGTCAACTGATAAACCCGATTACGCGGGATTTACCTCACTATTATGCCTTAGTTTTGTGTTAGGTGTTGCCTTAAAAAATCGTTTGAGCTAAAGGCCGCGAATAGTCGGCACGCATTGCCAAGTTGTTTATGGCATGAGGAAGAGTAGAAAGACAAACAACGGGCACGCGGGAGCATAAAAGAAAAACGAAGAAAGAGTTAAATGAAGCAGCGCCGATAATGAAAAAAAAAAACAACAGCAACAAACAAACAACTAAACCTACAGCAAAGTTTTTAAGCGAAATGAGTATGTAGAGAGGAACCGGAATGAAAAAGAAGCCAAGAAGTCACATTGAAATTCCAATGGCCTTTGACGGAGCATGTTGGGTTCAATTTCTGTAAATGGGAGGACGTTTGAAGACGACACAACAACAAAACATTTATGGCCTCAACATTTGAGACACCGACAACATTGACGATGTACAAAGACGCGCACATACTATTTGAAATTTTAAGTTCAAGCAAAAGTAGAAGGAAAAAAAGAAGTTGAAAGAAAGCAATAAAGCTTTAATAACAAAAGTAAGACAGCTCACGACCAGAAAAGCAAACTGACTCACGTTCAAATCGACCAACCGAACGACCGATCCACCGACCAACCCACCAAGCAAACGACTGCGCGTTACTCTAAAATCATAAACTGTTGATGCGTAAACGTCAATTTGATATCTGTAAACTATGTAACAGCAAAGCCCACCAACGAAAACAACAACAACACAAACTTAAAAAAAAGCTTCACAAAAGAAAAAGAAGAGCTCACGTAGTTACATGTAATACAAGAAAACACTTATTTAGCTGCCAGCAATACAATACGCATAGCTCCAAGATGTTGAAATGCACCAAACGCACGTACTGCAGTGTAACCATCGGCGGCTCGTCGTAAGTTGCGCGCCACATTCATTGCTTTGCGCGTCTGTTGGATGTACGCATAGATACCCGTACATACATACACGGTTTACAGGAAGGGCTACTGTAACGGTCGGTTGTTGACTTTAATAGACTGTGCGTGTGTGTGTTAAAAACTCCAAAAGGCAAGTAGCCACTTGATCAGCACTATGGAATGTGAGAATGGGGCGCGGTAGTGCATGGCTCGGTAAAGAAAAAAAAATTGCTGCATTGGACGTTGAATAAAGTTTTAGTACTTGGTGAAATGTTAAAGCTATCCAGTTATTTGAGTTGGGTTATAAGGCCTGACTTATTTCGAATGAAGTTAGAAATAGAAATGCTAAAACTAAAACGATGAATGACTCAATATAAGTTGAGCTCCGCAATAGGAGGAAGATGATAGAATATTTTGTGAATTATGGAGATCTCAGACCAAAATGTAGTTACCGCTAGCGGCATTAGAGTTGGTTATTACCGTACCTTTTATAGAGCACGTGTAGATAATAGCTTATTCGCAAACCCGCCTCTGGCAGCAAATCGTAGGAAAGCACATATGATGGTTATACGGAAAAGATAGATCTTGGTCGGGCAAATAAACCCGACTCGTTCTGGTGCATAAAACAGGTTGTCGCGATACGTGGATTGGGGAATACCAGCAGACCGTGCAGCTTCATCCACTGGCAATTAAGGTGTAATCTTCGGCAGCACTATGTTGAGATCCGGCATCTCATAGGCGACGGTTCTGTCCACAAACTTATGCAGCGCCACTAATATATTTCAAGAGAGAGTTAGGAAACTCCTTCATCAACTTACACCCAGTGAATAATTTAATCAAGAATAGGCTAGCCACTTAACTAAATGCAGAAAATTAAACTGCACAGTTCTGACCCCCTCTCTTCAAATAAAGTTATTGTACTTCCAGTCCCAAAAATAATCGAATGAATTCTTTTCAAAAACGAGCAGTGGAACCCACTCAGAAAATTTACTGCTCTTCACAATTACAAGGATACCGAACTGCTGAATTATCAGCGATTAAAGCGCGGCATTTGGTAAACGAAATGTCTCTATCGACGACCTAGATAGGAAAACGCAATTACTGATTCGACTCTAACTTCGATGAGACAGTAACTGTAAGGTCCGAATTGTTAGATGGGCCGTGCATCAATGAGAGGAGGATGGAGTTGGTAAATGCGGGGTCGTCTCTCTGCATCTACTATTGGGGTATTAAAAATCTTGATTGAGATATCCACAAAAAATAGTGTTCAAGCTTCTTTCACAAGTGCATCGCTCTGACCCAGCCACGTATGGAATATCTCAACAAATACTTTATCGTTGGGTTAACGGAGCAGCGCTCTGCGAAAATAGAGGACATTTGGCGCTACATCAAAAGTATGAAAAGGTTTTTCGCTTATTTAAAGGAGGGTGGCCTTCTTTTTCCTATTAGTGGCACAACAATAAGCATGGCGGCCTTCGTAAGTCTTACTGATACGCTGAGGTGTAGCCATCATAGGCCTCCCTTACCTTTACCTATGATTCTTGAAATGCCTCGCGCTCATTAGAAGCAAGCGGTAGCCAGCCCAATCGATCTTGCGGTCACTTGGTTGGGAAGGAGCATTTTAAACTAAATATGTGATGGATATAGTGGTAGAATCACGCCTTGAAACTCGCGATAATATGAGCAATTAGGAAAGTGCCCACAAAAAATATGTCTTCATAAGCGGAAAGACTTCATATGTAACCTAGAACTCGATTAAAATAACTAACTCGATTGGGGATCGAACTTAATGCCATTTAACAGTATTCCGTGTCCTATTTTAATACAATGGGTTCAAAGTAAGATTGTTTTTAGTTGACGTCATGTGTGGACCCTCCCCTTACAGTACGTACGTGCATTGTGTATGGCAGGTTTAAGTTTCTCTAACATAAAATTCAGCTTATTATAATATCTAGATCGAACTTATACCTGAGTTACAAATTTTTGAGTTTGGTGATGATCCTCCTCTCTGAACGTTGACTATTGAACTACAATTACGATATTCAGAAGATGCAAGTCCACATAAAACATCCAATGACCAAATACCTGATTTATATATACAGATGTGAACTTTAACGGACACCCTATCGAGCTGTCGTTTATGCCCCGGTGTTCTGCTCCATGTAGTTGTCTGCTTGAGATCGTTGCGACGGTGATATTTGGGCATCATCTAAAACATTCGGACTAAGTAAGTTCATGGATGTCTGTTGCAGGGAGCCTCCTGACAACCTAGTAAGGAAAGTGTGCGCAATTGTTGTCCACAAGTACCTCGAGTAGACCTTGAAATGTCTTATTAAGTTGCAGCCAAGTATAAGTTCTAAACTTCGATGAACCACCGAATACCCATCAACGAAGGAGAGTAGGGTGGAGGAGAATAAAATGATAGGGAGGAAGTTCTTTAAGATTTTAACGAGACAGCATGCCCTTTCGCGGTTTAGATGTTAATCTCCTCTCCAAAAAGATATTTTAATTAAGAGGAAATTTTACATAAAAAATACACCTCATAAATAACAACACAGGAACAAGATCTATCTTTAGCTCCCAAGTAAAGGAGCCCTTGAGATCGATGTCTGAATTTCATATGCCATGAACAATAACACTTTCATTAAATATCTCTATTAATATAGAAAAATGCAAGCAGACATTTCTGCCATCAAGAAGTCAGACAAAAATTGAGTTCATCAAGCGCTCATTGAGCCAGCAGTCACAATTTAATTTATCATTTACAACGGAAATCATTTATTTACTCACCAAGTGCCATATGGTGTGGTATGCCCATAAAAATATAGCTGTGTGGGTAATTGCAAGGCACATGCGTGTATACAAGCATACATACATACATGTATGCTACATATATATATATATATATTTCAATAAATTTATTTGCATAATCGTATATTAAATGCACTTAAAAATAACGCCAATTGTGAGTGGGCACTTTTGACATGCGTAATTGAAGGCAACGAAACGCAGCATATCACAACATCGTCAAGCTATGCATATGCAATTTTTTTTATACCCAGCGCATCTTCAAGCCTAAGACTGAATTACATGAGTATGGAATCGATAACTGAGTGACATATAGCCATATATCGGCGCATAGTTCTCAAAACTTGATTGACGAAGGTGATATTTGAGATCCTTAGCCAAATTCTAAGGTAGAGTGTTTTTCAATATATTGTGACGAATATTAGCATCACTAAGCTCTTAGTAAATAATCACGCAACAACAAAAACACGAACCAGCCACTCTTATCTACGTGTACACATTAAAGCTAGCAACACTTATGTAGAAGACGAAGAGCTATCTCACACACACAGATGTAGTTATCAGCCGAAGTAGTTACTCAAATATACACACGCATATGGCTATAAACTACAAATATACATGTACTTATATAGCTGGTAAGTAATCAAGCATGAGCTATAACTGTTCGGGAAATTACTGTACTTTAGGAGAAATGGGTTAACAAGGAAACCGAGAGTATAAAAGCAGCGTAAGCTGAGTAATAACGAATCAGTTTTGATTTAAACACGCTATTGGCTGTGAAGTATAATTGTGAAGTACTACTCCCAAAGTATTCTAAATAAATACCAGTTTGCAATACTGAATACTGGAGGGATTTATTCAACAGTTTAGCGGTTCGAACGTTAGCAGAAGGTTTCAAATATGCGGAATTTCCCAAAATTCGTTACAATATTTTGAGAGAGCGTTAAGATAACATTGTCAAAGAGGATGTTCTTAAAGCATATTCTCATATGGGATGTTTTCAAAAGCTTGCTAGAGTTCCTTCGAAACGGCAAGCGATTGGAAAAATTTAGGAAGTGTTTAAATTTTGGCTGGAATCGCCCGTTGATAGCATAGGATGGAACATGAAAACTCGAGATATGCTGCCGCCAGTTTACCAGAACATTTTGTATCCCAGTTATATTTTCATATTCATATTCATATTCATATTCAATGAATTGATTTTAAAGCATGATTACGATCGAAATCTGTCTGAAGATCTTAACAAGAAACGTTTAAGGAATTGATCAGGCATGCTTAACCAACGAACCGATATCATTTCGTTACGATAATTAACGTTAGTAAACGAAACAAAGTCATTTCGTTTCGTTTATTAACGTTAAGAACGTCAAATTAACGAAATGATTTTGTTTCGTTTTCTGCCATATCAAAACGAAATCAAATCGTTTATGTTGATAATTAATTCCAAACTATGCTGGCAAAGCTGATTGATGGCGCAGTCATTAAAGGTGAAAGCATTAGCCAAGCTGATTGCAACTTTTCTCATGAATTTTGAAAGTACGAACATTTCTCAGAGAATTTTTGACATTACCATCAACGAATTAAACAAACAAATTACATGGAGTTTGTGTGTATGTCCGCTCGCTGTTACCACCTTACGGCTTCACTATGGCTATAGCATTGCCAGCACAATTCAAACATAAAGTATCAAGTTTTTGTTAACGTTTTTAACGTTAACGAAAGCTTTTTGTTTAGGTTAAAAACGAGATACAATTTATCTTGATAATTTCTTTATCGATAATATTTCGAAGTGTTTCAACGGAAACGGTGGACATTTTTTGATAAACGATTAGCTTAACGTTAAGGTGCATCCCTGGAATTGATGAACATTATAAGTCAAAAATTGGCATTTAAACTCTCCAGTAGCTTCCCAAACCGGAATACACATCTCACTCAAATGGCATAAAAATGCATACTTTCATAGCGCTCTCGCTTGGTATTTGCCCCATTGTAGGTAGGGTAGCTTGAACCGCCCGGGCAATAAAAACCTCACATATACTGTGTCTATAATATTACAAGAATTTCTTTGACGAACAAACGAAAAAAACCCACTTAGGTACCAGTACTTATATTATAGAATAAGTAGGTAAAGCCTTGACCGCGCAAGCGCAGGACAGGAACACAACATGTGCTCAACCGTTTCCTTTTGCGGCTCGCACTTCCTACATCTGCTGTTACTGACGAAGCCTAACTTATAACTTTGTGACGCCAGAAGGCAGTGCCCATAGTGTGCCTTAAGTCTTTTCTCTTTAGAGATATGACCAGCAAACTTAGTGAGTCGTACGATTGGTACATGATCTTAGAAAATTTGCAGACCGCGCTTTCGCCCGGACTTTTGCTGCTTGATGCATCACATGCAACTCCTTTTGAATTCTGCCAAACGGATTGGGACGTCTACAGTCCATCCATCGGGCGCTGCACCCTCCTTCGTCAGCTCATCGTCCTCTTCGTTATCTGCTATCCCTTTACAGCCTGGAACCCAATATATATGTATGGTAGAAATCTCTCCAATGTATCTTTGCATTCCAGGATACTTCCTGCAGTACTGTGTGAGATTATTGCCTAGATGGCCTCCACGACTCCACCTTAAGCACGCACCCTCACGAATCTCTGCCACTTTCTTCCCGGCTACAATTTCCACCTGAAAGATACTGTCATGATCTGACAGACTGTAAAATCTACATTACTGAGAAAGTTGAGTCAGTACTTTTATTGCATTGAAACAAGCAGTGGGTGTAAAAAAATTTACCCAGCCTTAACTTAGACACTTCTATGCAATTTTTTTATTTTTTATTTTTTGTCAACTACATAAATATTTTGTAACCAGCCGGGCTTAAGGTTCAATTTCATATCTACAAATAAAACAATGTGTACTTTTGTACACATACAAACCCAGCAAGAAAATTTATGTTACTTAATGTATGAGTGCCTTGATGTAATTTTCGTACAAAGGATATTTTTTACAATAACTTTGTTTTTAGACTTGACTTAAATTGCGCTCAAATTTACGCTGAAAACTTAAACCAAAGTTAAGCACTGCAAATTTTTCCTGCAGGGTGCTTGCATAGAATTTTTGCAATTGCAATTTTTAAAAAATTTTTTTTTTGATATTTTACAGTTGTATGCGATGCTTAATTGTTGTTGATTGTTGAGAATCGCATGGCACGAATACAAAGTGGAATTTAATGAAAATATCTTTAGATACAAGCGTATTCTTATAAATATACATATTGTTTATATGTATCTAGTTTTCGAAGTGTGTTTAAATTACAGCAGAAGTATTATTAACATCTGCCAATATTAAGAACCAAATTGTATTCTGGGGCAAGGCTGTGGGCACAAAAATGATTGGGTGTGGCGGCTTAAAAAACGTGTGGCGTTGAATAGCAATGTGTTAAATATGGTACGGTTGCTCATGCGCATGCGTATTTGTGTTGTATATTATCTTATGTTATGGTATGTGAAGTTATGGTATGTTCTGTTATGTCAAGTTAATTTATGTTGGTATTAACAATGCATCTTTTCTTTCAATATTTTATTTAACAGTCTTCAATATATTTATCATGACATATACATATATGTATATTGTGACGAATATTATCATCACTAAATACTACCATCACTAAGCCGATACAAAGCAGCCACTCGTATGTACGTAAACAAGGCAATCATCGCCTACACGCATACATACAAGGCAACGGAGAGATACTCATAAACACATGTAATCATCAGTCGAAGTAGTACACACATATATACACGCATATGGCTATGCGAGAGACTATAACCTAAAAATATACATGTACATATATGGCTGGTAACCAAGCATGAAGTTCGCGAAGTTACTAGACCTTAGGAGAAATGAGTGAACGAGGCAACAGAGAGTATAAAAGCAGCGAAAGCTGAGTAGTCAGTATACAGTTTTGATTTAAGCACGCTATTGGTTGTGAAGTACAAATGTTATTGTGAAGTACTTTCAAAGTAGTCTAATAAAGATCATTTTGCATTATTGAATATTGGAGTTATTTATTCAACAGTTTAGCTATTCGAACGTTTGCAGAAGGTGTCAAATAAGCGGAGTTTCACTAATTTCGTTACAATATATTTCTTCTATACAAACATTGGGCAATTTGCTCAAAAGAGGTTTTCGATCATTCAAGATTTATCTGCGTCTAAGTTATTAACACGCTTCGATAGTACTAACTTATTTGTACTAGTTTAATTTACATAAGATACGCATTAAGTTAAAATTAAAGGAAAACTGATTTCTACTCCTACACCATACAATGGCATAGATCGACATTGAAAGAGAACAATATTAATGCTAGCGTGGCTGTAAAATAGCCCGGGCATCTTTTAAGCGCATCTCTTAGCCCGCATCGGTACAACTGAACTGGCTGAAGATGGGTTTAGGGATTTCGGAAGTCCGCTAGCCACCTGTGGTTTGCACCTGCATAGATAGGCCTCGAGTCAGCTCAGCAAGCGTTGAGCGGACATCGACTCCTGCAGGGTAGCAAGAAAGAGAGCAGTGTACTCTGGCGCTAAACAAAAAAGTTGTGTGGTACCTGTGCAGGTTTCGAGGAGATGTTTAAAATAATGTTTGATGTTGTTGGGAGCCAACGAGAGCCAAAGTGAATGAAAGTCGATCGATTGTCTCGCTGGCAACAATGCAATTCAACATTTGAAGTATATTGTGATTATTTTCTGTTATTCTAGCGTGGCCAATTTGGTTGTTGTTGCGAACCGGTTATAATGATGTTACTAAGAGCCATAAAGAGCCAAATCCATTGATCTATTGAGCACCTTTGGTTTAAACAAGCATACAACACACAGGACCTACTTTAAAGTGCGAGTTTAAGTTAATTTGAGTTTTAACCAGCCACCAATTCAAGACTGTGATTATTTTCTGTTATTCTGCCGAGCTCGATTTAGTTGTTGTTCGGAGCCATATGGAGCCAACAGAGTTTAAGTTAACTAGAGTTTAAACCAGTTTTATTCTGCTTCTGAATCCGATCGAGCGAATCGAATTAGTCTAGCGGGTTCGGTCTTAACCCCAAACATTGCTTATCGCCACAGATTGCTTTCTTTCTTTGTTGAGGTAAGAGCCGAACAAAAACTTTTATTGTAATAAGGCAAATATCGATATCCCTCAATTGATAATTATTGAAAGTCATTTCGTTTAAGTAATATTTATATAAAAAAATAAAAATTCAAGCACATCAAAAATTAAAGAGCTTACTTGTTAAAGTCTTGCATGAGTGTTGATAATTAATCGGGTCAAAATGTTTGCTACACTAAATTGCTAACAAAAATAGGCAACAAATTGAGTTGCACGCAATAATTAAAGTGTCAATTAAATAATTTGTAAGCGGAAATGCCAAGAAAATGCTTCACATAAATTTAGTATGGAAGATACTTGTAGTAAGGAGAATGTGGAATATCAATACTTTCAAGTTCCGTAACTGAAAATTTCATCACTTTAGTTTGCTTGAATTTTGTAAAATACTTAATTTCCTTTCAAATTTTTATTATCTCATATGACATTCATCCACAAATTGTAAAAACAAGCAATAAAAGCTAACAACTCAAATTTTGACAAATTTTTGTAGTGAGGTCAAGCGTTGTAGTGTTCGATGTATTACATAATCCATTTAGATGTAAATGTTTAAACTTGCCGATGGACTTAAATGTGGCCTGTAGGAATTGAATAATACTGTTCAAAAATTATATTTTGTATAACTTATTTACGAATTATTTGTTGAGTATTTACAAAGATACGTGCATACGTCTTGCCTCGTTGCACGTTAATAACCAACTAAACCACCATCATTACCAACACAACCACAGTTTCAATTTGGTGACAATTGCTTTAAAGCGTTTTCGAGAGCGCAGGCATTTTCGTTTTTTTGCCATCGAATGAGTGTCAGTAATATTTTTTTTTAAGTCGAGGCCATTTTTATACCAAACTGTTTCGCTGCAGTCTGCCAAATTGCCAAGCTTTTACAATGAAATTCCAAGAAAAAAGTTTGAGCATTGCTTAGCTTGTTGACTATGTGATAGTTCTGATCATGCAAAGTGATACGGTTTAACTCGAAAATAACCGTCAATTTGAAAGAGGGTCCTGTCCCAAGTGTAGACTACTGCAGTAGATTTTCTCAGGGACAAAAAGGAGCGGCTTTCTTAGAATTCGTTAACAAATCAAGATCCTCAATGAAAAGCGCCAGTATTATAAAGTGATTATTAATTAATTCAAATGAAGTAGGTAAAGTGAAGTAAATTTCCATGAAGCGGAAGTCTGCTGATTATACACTGGCAACACCGTCCGCTTCTGGCACTGGCACAATATCTATACAATAGAGAGGTTGCTAGTGTTATTGAAGCACAGCTTCACCCCATCAAATAGGCGCGATCGCTCACAAATTGTCGTAAATTTCCTCTAACGTGAGTCTAAGGAGACTTGCAGTTTCAACAAGATTGGACTGTATAGAAATGGGTGAGATGACTCTTTAAGTCCCTGGGAGGCGGAGCCTATTCCATCAGATGTCTGATGGGAAGTCCATCTTTTCGAGTACTCAACAGAAACTGTTTGATCAGCATATCGTTTCTCACCTTTAAGGGGAGTATTCTCGCCTCGTTGTGTAATGTTATTCTGGTGACATAAAATGACATCCCATGGCAGTTGTAAGCGCGGTGACCATATCGGAGACTCGTAACATCAAGTGGCTGGCGAATTGCTTTAAACCGTAGCTATGAGCTCTTCTTTGTCTTTTCCAAGTGTTGCTAGCGAAGGACGCGAGAGTTTTGTACGGCTCTGAACTTGTGGTGCAATTGCTGCAGCATTCTTGCCAAAATGCAGATCCTGATCGAACGCCATACCCAGATTTTTTGGATGTTCGACAGTCGGTAAGCGTAATGCCATCGACGTGTATGTCCAATATTGCCGGCCATTTGCCACGTTCACGTCGTAAATAAGGTCGACAAAGATTTGATCGGTGGTAGCGCCAAATTTTGCAAGGTGAAAAAATTGGAAAGACGAAGGAGATAGTTGTGAATTTTACAGCAAAGCCTATCAATGGAAGGCTCGGGACCTATTAACATTATCGTGCAGTCATCGGCGTAGTACACAGTGGTAACTCCTTCTGGTCGGAAAGGAAGCTTCGATATGTAAAAACTAAACAAAACTGGGTATAGGACACCAACCTGCGACATCTTTTGCTTGTGAATCTCCCACTTTAGCTAGTTCCTCAGGCTTTAGTAGCGGTACCACCCTACCAAATTCCCATTCTTCAGGGATGATGAACTTGGACAGAGTAAAGTTGAAGACAAGCACCAGGTATTTAAATCATTCATATCCAAGTATTTTAAGCATCGCCATGGCCGGGTTAAGAGTGTTAAGCTACGCAGAACATAATATATGATCAGGCCCTTGCACCAGCTTCTTTCACAGCACTTCCCCTCAGCTTCTTTCTAAATCAATCGTGCAACTTTTATTTCCTACAGGTGTGTTAGGGTTTGTATAGCTTGTTAAGTGTTTCATCAGCGCTCCAGTGCATTGTATTTTGCAACATGAAATTGAACACTTTATTGAATTTTGTTCATATGCCTGTGTAGCCACACAAGTCTATGTAAATATGTATGCTAGTTTAAATTTGCTGTTGACACTTTTGTTCCCCTAACCATATGAAATATTCAGAATATGTTCTATAGAAAGTTGTATGAACTCATTGTCAAGTGGAAGTGACATCTCTTTCACACACACACAGACACACACACACATACATGCATATGAATAAATGCGGTTGACAGACGTGCTATTTTCAATGAATAGTTCATTGTTTGTATTTTTAGAAGCAACTTTTTGACCTTTGACATTTAAGGAATATAAGTAAAGTAATTTTCATAAAATATTTAGATGGCATCTATCAACGTAGATGAGAATTATATTTTTTTGTAAACTATGCTTTAATAGAATTATCCTAAAATATTTAGCCTTTATTGGTAGTTTGAGTTGAAGTGACAATATGGAATTCGAGAAAATTTTTTTCGGCAAGCGTTACCAAGAGTAAAAGTTACGCCACCTAGATTGGAAAGAGTTCGTAGGTCCTCTCTGCTTAGGTTAATGAATGTGGCGGATACTCACGTTGCTGGGAATATAACCGATTTGGCCTGCCTTTGCCTTGGGCATTCACTGTTGTCTGAACTACATTGATTCCCATTTACTTGTGCTTTCCTTAGTGTGTGCCTTTGTCAGTCCACAGAAGAGCGTTAGCACATAGAATGCTGCTAAAATACCCTGCTTGTCTAGGTTGTCTGCGAATTCATTATCTTCATAGCTCTGATTCCTGGAAGCCCATCCAAACAAACCCTTGTTTTCGGCTGCCAGATCATTAAGGAATCCAATGCATTCATCTACTAGCTTAGAAGTAATTGTGTGGATTATCTGTTTCCCAAAGTGTTCCGTCCACGATGGATATAACAAAATTCCATGAGATTCTAAACGTAGTAGCAATACATGATTTCCTATGCGTTTTCTTATTACTTTCATATATCCTGTCATCTTTCCGCACTTTATCTCAGACATTTTTAAGTCTTAATGCAGCGGGTGTTTTTACTCCTTGTAGTTCTGCACGTCTGACACTGGGCATACGAACTCTAATACCCCTTGTGGCAAGGACAACCCCGTATATAGACATTATATGCCCTTTTGATATTGGCATGCCTTTGGAGGTGGCATACTGCTACAAGTAGCAAACTAAAGACCTGAGAAATATCACACCCTAGCGCTTAGAGTAAGGATGCCCAGCCACATACTACAGACTTTACGGCACACTTTTTCTCAACGTGCCAGACACTACAGACTTATGGGTACACTTTTTTCCAACAGCGTGGGGGATTGTAAGCTAAATGCTTTGAGAAATATCCACCGAAAGAGCTAGATAATTGGCATGGTAATACGGCTATGGAAAAGTGCTTGAATTAGGTATCATGTCACCACTAGAACAACAAGGCTCTTTATTTTAGAAAAGAGAAGGGAGGTATTCCCTCTAAGGCACTAAGTGCATCAACAGGGAACGTTCTCAACGCACCCTTTATGCCAATAAAAACTAGTCGATGCAGTTTGCTTAGTTTTGTTTTTGCTCTTCTTTGCGTGGTCTTTCGCCACCAAACCCACACAACAGTTAAAAATTTCCAGTATATTATTTTGAAAGATAGACCCCTATATTTGTTCATAGAGTCGAGTGCAGGAGAAGAAAGCTCTTGTTGCTTTGTTTAAGTTAGCATCTAGATGAGCATTCCACGTGAGGGTTCTGTACAGTATAACCCCTAGGTGTTTTGCTTCAATTGAAAATCGGATTTTGGTATTAAAACTTGTACTTAGTAGTTACGCATAGGCAGTCGATAAAATTCAAGGAATTGATAAGTGCAATACAAAGCTTTATGGCTTCAGAGCTTCCGCAACAAAATTGTCAACTTCACATGCGCGAGGGGAGTCCTGTTACAAATATTAATGCATCATACACATATCAGCATGCAAGGCTCTGGAGATCCCAAGTTCTTCAAGGAACTAAGGGGCGCGGCGGGATGGCCTAGAAGGCTTACTGTGGTCATATTGATTATTTCCGAGGTGGTCGGGATAGTACCTTAATGATACTTGTTACCGGAACGTACCGGATCTTTATTCGGCAAAGGACCGTCAACATCGATAACACTGCCCAAAACCTCCAGGGACTGTCTTTATCGTTAATAGAAAACCACAACAACATCAAATTTAATATAGGAAAAAATAAACTTACATAAATACTATACTTTGAAATATTCCAATTTAGTCCCAGTGTACCTGAATCCTGATAAGAGGGCAATATAATAATAAAATATACTATAGTGTTCACACATACATTGACACATTATTGTAGTTAACAATATATGTATATGTAATAGATAGAGTTTGATTGATGAAATTGCAAGCGACAAATAATGGGGTGATCTGTGTGGAGGGCGTAAGATAAGAATTTAACAAGTACCTCGATTCATTCAGTAATAAGCTTTCCAAAGTGCCTTTAACTATGTAGTAATAAAACAAACAAAAAACAAAAAAAAAACACTAGAATAAAAAAAAATATTACACAACGCTAATGAACTGCAATTAAATAAAGAAAGAATAAACGATAATATCAGCAAAGTTGACAATAAAGATAACTAAATATTATGGCGTGCATCTATAAATGTGAAAATGAAACAATAAAAAAATTAATATGATTAAATAAATATAAATGCATAGACTTAACAAACGTAGATACGAGTTTGTATGGTGTGAAAAAGGCAAGGCGTGCCAACTATGCCCCTTATTTGATTATGAGAATAAACAGAAAACCCATACATATACGATACTGTCAAAGTTGCTATAGTACAAAGGTATTTCATATAAAAATATACGTGAGTATATGATATAAATAAACTAAATGAATTGTATAAAGTATAGCTATAATTAAATTCATTCATTTAATATGACAGTTAAAACTAAAAGCGAATAATTAAATGCTTTGCCTCAATGAGTTTAAAATGGCAACCTATTAAATATTTTTATATGAGTGTTGTTTTGATAATGTGTTTAATTTTTAAATGAACTTTTTTTCACACAACTTATTTATTACTATGCTGATACTTTTATTCACAAAGATTTTGATACTCAAAGTTATGAAGTGACTTTAGGCTCTTAAACGATTTGCAGCAATGAACATTTAAGATATGAGCTGAGCCTGTTCAACAAATGGGAGTGTAGCTGAAAAAGCTTGTAAAGAGCATCACGTATAGCGTTCGTTCATATTGGAGCTACGAGTCTGTTTTCGAAACTCTTCAGGAAAACCCAATAAAGTATCCTACACATACAAGCAAAAGGCCATAGTCTGAACGTACTCGAAAACATGGAAATCTACAAACAGAAAACATTTGGTGGTAGAATAATAAACGAACATATATACACAATTTCTGACACAATATTTGAGCGTTTAAAACGTGTTTACAAGAAACAAAGTAATCACACAGGTACAACAAACACACAAAAACAAATAAACACAAAACAATAAATGCACGAAAGCAACAAACTCACAAAGAAGGCCAAACGACTAGAATTACTGACTTTTACCTGCCTCAGTCAGCCACACAAATCGATCAGTAAAAAACCACCCTGGGTTCTGAAAATGAACACACAGATCATACACAAGTATGAATTTTGACAATATCTACGAACTATAAATACAAGACAAACAACAACAACAAAACAAACGCCGAAACCGGTGTGTCTCGAAACCAAATTTGACGAGGGGTGACGGAAAATTGTTCCAATATATGTACATCATTTATCCTGCTACAGATTAATAGATATGAAACATTTATTGTCTCTCAATTCGGTCCCAACTTGTAAAAACGCTTAGGGAGAGTTTTGACCGCGATATCAATTCAGTCAAAAATATTTAAAAAAAACAGCTACAAACTTTCAAGCGCCCGCTGTATTTTTCATAATTATTTTGCACACTCCAAGACACATATGCAGAAGGTTGTTCTGCGCAGTAATACCGTATCGTGTAGGCGGTGTTGGATCGACCAAGCGTGTCCTGCGCAGTAATATTATGGACCCCCATTCTTTTGACAAAAAGCAAAATTTCTTATTTCTGATTTCGGATTACACATACCAAGGTCAAAGCGCATCTTTCGATACACCTGACGACATTTTTGGACTTGGTTTCGCAATCAACACCCCATGTAGAGTTTTACCTTTTAGTTAAGTAAATTTGCAAGTTGTGTCACTCAATGAAAAATCGGCTTAAATATTCTAACAAGATGTCCAAGTATACTGACTTTAATAAATATTGCTAAGCTGGTCCAATACCAGTTACACCAGACTAGAATATTCGCGCAGAACATCTATCTGATCGGGCGGTCTCCCGAAGAAACGCATTTCCACGGGTAGCTTTTTAACGGGGAAAATATCTAGTTTCCACCCTCGATATCTTAATTCTTACATAATAATAAGTCCTTGGATACCCCATTCAAATACTTTTGATAGAAATCATGAAATAAACCCAAACGGTGTTTTAAAAATGGCGAAATATGATTTTGACCAATGTCAGTGACCAATGTTATGAAAAATATACTTTTTACGTGTGCTCTCAGAGATAAAGAAGTCTCGTGTCTATTAATTAGAGCATTGAGCTGCGATACTAGTTGCGAGTGAAACAAATGAGAGCATATAATACCATGTACCACTCTTCGCTTGACTCGCCGCATGTTTCAAAGCTCTATTCTAGTATCACAGCTCAAATATAACGCAACATGTTTATTTATTTGTTGCAATATTGATATGTTTTTCAACATGTTTTGGTTCTATCAAGCTTTATTGTAATTGAGATCTTATTCTGTGGCTGATATTTGAAACTATATGTATGAAATTATGACACTTAGTCTCATCTAATTTGAAGAGATCTACTTATTAAGAGGACAACAAATATTCCAGTGAGATGTGGAATATTCAGCGAGAGCTTAAGATTCGTTAATAGCGATTTTCGGAAGTTCAGTCCAAATGTTTTTGGTTTGGCTTGGTCTTCAGCTGATTTCAGAACAGCTCACACATTAGAAAAGTTAAGCTTAATTAAAAATCATTGCCACACTATATCATGCTTTGATATTCTTATGGTTCAAGTTGAAGTTTGAAGTCACTATCAAAGTCATTAGCTTGGAGCACGGCTCTAAGTGCTTTAGTCAGGTACAGATGCATATTTCACTGTGAGATTTTATATTTATACAAGCATCTTGTAACGGTTAAAGCTACTAATTTAAAAGTAATTTTATTCCACTTCTGAGTTATGCCAAAACCAATATTTATTAAATTGTGTTTTAAAGATCCTGCTTTCAGTCACCGAAGCCACTCGTATTAAAAAGTTGAAAAGTTCACGCGTTTAGCTTCCTAGTTTTATATGAATCAAGGAAGGGAAACATGAGTTTCATTTGGTAATGATATCAAGATTGTTAGCCTATGCGACCTTAAATAAATGACTATATATCATAATATTTAAATTAAGTGTTTATTAAATTTATATACATAAATTTTCTTCATTCGTAAATTTAAGGGCTCCTAGTAGGTACCACAATAATTACACTATCTAATGCTATTATAGTATTAATATAACATTTTGTGACACATTTCAGGTCATAACAATTTTTCAATGCCGAAACACACACATACTCATTGTATTAACAATAATAAATACTATTACAGAGTTTAGTAATTCCCTCTTCATAATCATTTGGTTAACTTGCCACAATTTTTTTTACTTGAATACATATTTTTATCACTCCCTTCCATCACCGAGTTTTCTCTAATATTTTGCTTTTTTTGTTCATTTCTGTAAGTGCTCGTGATTGAATATTGGTTTTGGACGAATATTTTTCCTTTGATTTTCACTGCTCACCAAAGTTCAAACAAAACTTTTGTATATGATATTTAACTCAGCTGCACTCAAGAAGGTGAATGTAAAAATGACGGCGATAAGGTGCTTACCAACTGTGTCATTAACCTCAGGTATTCAGCAGCTGTATGTATGGCATGTTTGTACGTAAACCAGGCGGCAGACCAAAACATATTACTGAATTCCTCTTTCACCTCTTTAGTATCACATAATTCCAATTTTTGTACACATTTTATTTGAGTGTTTTGATATATCGACACTTTAAAAAGTTACACGCGACTGCTTAATGCACGTGGTGTTTGCTTCTTTTAATTCATTGTTATTTTGAACTTCTAATTTATGAGTTATTGAGGTAAAGTTAAGATTATTTTCTCTTTTATTAATTTTACTGCACAGCTTAGAATAGTGACTTCATAAATCATACTTGAATACAAATGGGTCGATATGTAGTTTTAATTAATATTTTGAGTAATGATGGCATGCAAATTAGGCCAAGGAAAGTAGTAAAGAATTTTTGTCGAGTGACTAATGTATTGATTAAGACAAAAACATTTGCTGAGGCACTTTAACTTTTGTACAAATTCGTATGTATCGTATGCGAGATGAGGATTTTAAATATTTATTGTTTATTACTTTTCACTAGGGTCTTAAAAAAAAATGGCACACGCCGTTATGTTCGGTATAGTTGTGAAGATTAATGATGAAGGTACATCATTACCTTTGTCAGTTTGTGATGAGCCTCAAGCTCCACATTCCTTAAGCGCCAAATACACGACACGGACATTTCCGCGAACATTCCCGTTATGTCATGTTTCTGCGACCTTTTCTGTCGTGTATGGTGGTGTTTGCCAGTTCGCGCAAATGTTCGCCAAAAATCAAAATATTTTAATTTTTGGCGAACATTTGCGTGAACTGTTCGTGCGTGTATGGCGAAATAGCTCATAATCGTAGTAATTTCTGAACGGAACAGACGTGCGCGGAAAAGTAAAATGGACAATAAAAAATTTCTGAGCGAATTTATTGAAATGTATAAATCTTTGCAATCATTGTGGCAAGTAAAAAGCAAAGATTATTGTAATAGAATTAAAAAGAATAATGATTATGCGACTTTAATCGAAAAATTAAAAGAAGTAGATCCTGATGCCACAAAGGATACAGTTATAAAAAAAATAAGTAGTTTGCGGGCGCAATACCGGCGTGAATCAAAAAAAAAGAGAGATAGTTTGAAGTCTGGTGCTGGTGCTGAGGATGAATATGTTCCTACACTTTGGTGCTATGATTTGCTATGCTTTTTGAAAGATCAAGAAGAACCTTTAGTAGGCGTTACCACAATGCAGGATGAAAATACAAACAAAGGAAATTCATATTTAAAATTGGTTTTCTAAATTTCAAATGAAGTTTACCTTGCAATACGACCACACGACAGCCATCCTGTTTCAAACGTCGATACAAAATATTTATTGTGGCATCCGCAGCATTATTACTACCACGCGAACCGGCGCACATCATATCCATGCCACCACCGCCAACCGCTTCACCACTACCGCCGCCGCCGCCGCCACCACCAGTTACTGTTGCATCCGTTTGTTGTTCCGTTTGCATGCCGGCGTCATTATATAAGACAAATAGACTCATTTTATAACCATTTTGTATGCGTTCTTTTAAATCGTTGGATTTGATAGTTGATAACAAATCAATTTTACCGATAGCTAAACGGCGTAACATAATGCTTGGTATAAAGAAATTTACCGCTGAACGGATGCGCGATTCGCTAAATTCATGAGAGCTGCGGCAATCAAGTAGAATTAGTTTTTGTCCGAGTAACGTTGTAATCGGGTGGCTGGTGCTGTGACTGCTGTGATGTGAGGATGAAGATATGGCGCGTAATTCGGCTTGCAGCCAGTCCTTTGTAATGCAATCATATTCTGTTTCCGGCATTTTGTTTTTTGTTTTTTTATTATTGGATATTGAGTGTAGAACTTTACTTGAGTTGGTGTTGTTAATTTATTTAGACTTTAATCAATTTAATAGTTTGTGGTTTTTTGGTTTTCTTTTCATTTGGATCTACATTTAGATATTTAATTAGATCTTTATTTTTTCCACTTAGCACATAAGTGAGTTTTTTTTTTTTTTTAATTTTTTGTATCTAAATGAATTTTTGTTTTACACTTCTTATCTGTTCTTGTTTTTGTGTATTGATTTTTGTTTTGTTGTTTATCATAAAAGCTTTATTTTTTCTTGTTTATGTAAAGTTGTTCTTTTAGTTAATCTGTGGATGCAAAACAAAGCCGGGTTAATTATTTTATTTATAACCTAAAAAAGACTGCACTGCTTTGTATACCTTTCATGAACATGAAATGGTATACTAACTTTGGTCCGATGTTTGTAATGTTGAGAAATATAGAAGATAGACTCACCATTAAGTATACCGAATTGATCATGGCGACGAACTGAGTTGATATAGCCATGTCCGTCTGTCCGTCCGTTTGTCTGTTTGAACGCAAACTAGTCCCTCAAATTTTGAGATATCTCAATGAAATTTGGCACAAGGATGTATTTTTGTATTATATTAGACATTTTTCGGATCCGATAGGATCGGACCACTATAACATATATCTCCCATACAACCGATCGTTCAGATAAGACGATTTTGGTCATTCCTGCCGCAATTTAGAAAGTATAAACGTGTAACTTGGTGATATATATTCTAATATATCTTAGAAGATATTCTGAAAAAATCATTTCGATCGGAGCTATATATGGTATATATCCCATACAACCGATCGTTCAGATAGAAAGATTTTTGGCAATTTCTCCCTTAATTTAGAAAGTATAAACGTGAAACTTGGTGATATATATTTTAATATATCATGGAACATTTTCTGAAAAAATCACTTTGATCAGAGCTATATATAGTATATCTCTCATACAACCGATCGTTCAGATAGAAAGATTTTTGGCAATTTCTCCTTTAATTTCCAATATCAAAACGTGAAACTTGGTGATATGTATTCCAATATATCATAGACGATTTCCTGTAAAAATCATTTCGATCGGAGCTATATATAATATATATCCCATACCGATCGTTCAGATAAGGGGATTTTTTGCCATTTTTTATTTTATATTTATCTTAAAAATCGTTTAGGTATGTAGATCTTTTCACTATATATTTCTTATCTTATACATCCGATTATTTGGAGATTACAAACGGGATAAGATTATTATTCAGCCCCATTCATGAAAGGTATGAAGTCTTCGGCACAGCCGAAGACAGTCCCGTCCTTACTTGTTTTAAATTTATGTTTTATTCCAAACATTTTTTTAATTATATTTTTATTTATTTTATTTATATTTTTTCATTTATGAGCATTTTATTCCTTATAAAAAAATAAAGTTCTTAAGTTTGTATGAAAGAAATTGTTCAACTCAGCTGACAAACAAAAATTGATAAAAATCAGGAATTTTTTAGGGGATGAAGGTTAACACTTTATGATACCTAAATTCAATGATCTGCAAAAATGCGTAAGGAGAGAAATGCGGAAATTTTAAAATTTTACTTAAGATTAGTGCTTGGAATTCTAATGTTTGCGAATTTTTCTTAAGATCTTGAACTAAATTTTAAATAGATTTCATTATGTTGCTTAAGCCAAAGTGAGTCTTAACTCTTCTCTTTTTAGTAATATGTGCAACTTTGTGAGTCTAACGTTGTACGATTTTCACATGATCTCACAAATTTTGCAGCCCCGCGCTTAAGTCCACGATTTTTCTGCTTGATGGATCATATGCAGCTCCTGTCTTCTTTTGATTTATCCCAAATGGATTGAAACGTCTACCGTCAATTTATTTATTTATTTTAATTTAACAGAAACTTCGTAAAATTTTTAAAAAGGGTTGTGGCATTGCATTGCATTATTTAGAAGAAAAAAATTTAAAAGTTTTCAAGCCGTTAATCAAAAGCCCTTGAAGATATCAAACTTGGCATAGAAGTTAGCCTAATTATAATACATTTATATCAGGGATGCACCTTAATGTTAAGCTAATCGTTTATCAAAAAATTTCCACCGTTTCCGTTGAAACACTTCGAAATATTATCGATAAAGAAATTATCAAGATAAATTGTATCTCGTTTTTAACCGAAACGAAAAGCTTTCGTTAACGGTAAAAACGTTAACAAAAACGTGATACTTAAAGTTTGAATTGTGCTGGCAATGCTATAGCCATGGTGAAGCCAGTAAGGTGCTAACAGCGAGCGGACATACACACGAACTCCATGTAATTTGTTTGTGTAATTCGTTGGTGGTAATGTCAAAATACTCTGAGAAATGTTCGTACTGTCAAAATTCATGAGAAAAGTTGCAATCAGCTTGGCTAATGCCTTCACCTTTAATGACTCCGCCATCAATCAGCTTCGCCAGCATAGTTTGAAATTAATAATCAACATAAACGATTTGATTTCGTTTTGATATGGCAGAAAACGAAGCAAAATCACTTCGTTAATTTGACGTTCTTAACGTTAATAAACGAAACGAAATGACTTTGTTTCGTTTATTAACGTTAATTATCGTAACGAAATGATATCGGTTCGTTGGTTAAGCATGCCTGATTTATATTGTGAAAACGAGCAAAATCGGTTGGCGACCACGCCGATTTAAAAAAAAAACTATATCGAAATTTCTAAAAATGAAAAAAATGTCACAATTCATTACCAAAGAGCGATAGCGTGACGAAACTTGATATATGTTGGTTGATATTATGACGAAGAATAGAAATTTGATAAAATGTTGGAAAGTGCAAGTTTTGCAAGTCGATTTTTATGCGGGAATATGCCTGTATATATTATTTTATACATACATAGTTTTAAATCATATTTGGTCATTTATTTTTCTTAAAAGCTTTTATTTATATTCTACTTTACAAAGTACATATTTTGAATGAAATATATTTTTATACTCAGTTGAGCAGAGCTCACAGAGTATATTAACTTTGATTGGATAACGGTTGGTTGTACAGGTATAAAGGAATCGAGATAGATATAGACTTCCATATATCAAAATCATCAGGATCGAAGCAAAATTTGATTGAGCCATGTCCGTTCGTCCGTCCCTCCGTTAACACGATAAGTTGAGTAAATTTTGAGGTATCTTGATGAAATTTGGTATGTAGGTTCCTGGACACTCATCTCAGATCGCTATTTAAAATGAACGATATCTGGTAACGAATTAAAGCACTTTTTCGATTTTTCGAAATTTTCGATATCGAAAAAGTGGGCGTGGTTATTGACGGATAAAGCGATGAAACTTGGTAGGTGAGTTAAACTTATGACGCAGAATAGAAAATTAGTAAAATTTTGGACAATGGGCGTGGCAACGCCCACTTTTAAAAGAAGGTAATTTAGAAGTTTTGCAAGCTGTAATTTGGCAGTTGTTGAAGATATCATAATGAAATTTGGCAGGAACGTTACTCCTATTACTATATGTATCCTTAATAAAAATTAGCAAAATCGGAGAACGACCACGCCCACTTTTAAAAAATAATTTTTTTTAAAGTCAAATTTTAAAAGAAAAGTTAATATCTTTACAGTATATAAGTAAATTATGTCAACATTCAACTCCAGTAATGATATGGTGCAACAAAATACAAAAATAAAAGAAATTTTCAAAATGGGCGTGGCTCCGCCCTTTTTCATTTAACTTGTCTAGGATACGCTTAATGCCATAAGTCGCCAAAAATTTAACAATCCTTGTGAAATTTGGTAGAGGCTTAGATTCTAGGACGATAACTGTTTTCTGTGAAAAAGGGCGAAATCGGTTGAAGCTACGCCCAGTTTTTATACACAGTCGGACGTCTGTCCTTCCGCTCGGCCGTTAACACGATAACTTGAGCAAAAATCGATATATCTTTACTAAACTCAGTTCACGTACTTATCAGAACTCACGTTGTATTGGTATAAGAAATGGCCGAAATCCGACTATGACCACGCCCACTTTTCCGACATCGAAAATTACGAAAAATAAAAAAAATTCCATAGTTCTATACCAAATACGAAAAAAGGGATGCAACATGGTAATTGGATTGGTTTATTGACGCAAAATATAACTTTAGAAAAAACATTGTAAAATGGGTGTGCCACCTACCATATTAAGTAGAAGAAAATGAAAAAGTTCTGCATGGCGAAATCAAAAGCCGGCAGGAATACTGTTCGTGGTATTACATATATAAATAAATTAGCGGTACCCGGCAGATGATGGTGTGGGTCACCCTGGTCCACATTTTGGTCGATATTTCGAAAACGCCTTCACATATACAACTACCACCACTCCCTTTTAAAACCCTCATTAATACCTTTAATTTGATACCTATATCGTACAAACACATGATAGTCACCCCTGGTCCACTTTTGTGGCGATATCTCGAAAACACGTCCACCTATACTACTAAGGCCCACTCCCTTTTAAAATACTCATTAACACCTTTCATTTGATACCCATATCGTACAAACAAATTCTAGAGTCACCCCTGGTCCACCTTTATGGCGATATCCCTAAATGGCGTCCACCTATAGAAATATGGCCCACTCCCTCTTAAAATACTCTTTAATACCTTCCATTTGATACACATGTCATACAAACACATTCCAGGGTTACCCAAGGTTCATTTTCCTACATGGTGATTTTCCTTATTTTGTCTCCATAGCTCTCAAGTGAGTATGTAATGTTCGGTTACACCCGAACTTAGCCATCCTTACTTGTTTAAAATGATTTTTACTTTATTGATTTTACTATGTATATTTTTTAATTCTCTATTTACCTTACTTTCTAATATTAGGCGTTGTATTATGTTATTTATGATTTTTTTTTTTTTTACTTTTTTTTAATATTTTTTACTTTAAGTTATTAATTAATAGGTATAATTTTTTATTTTTTTTGTTGTAATTATAATTTTTTTTATTATTGTTTGGTAACTAAAGAAGCTCGACCTAAAATCTCTTCGGAGGTTATCGCGCCTTACCTTGTTTTTTATTATTTACAAAAATTTGAGTACGTTACATAAAGTCGCGCACCACTGCCAAATTGACGCATCGCGTGTTGGCATACATTTTTTAGGGTCATACTGCACTTTGAATGCCAAGAAATTAACTTGCAGTTGTCAAATTGCACTTTTATTGAGTTTTTTTATTTTGTATTTTGCTAGCTAATATGTGGTTTTTGTTGTTCTCATTGCTTGTTGCACATTTAGTACAATTTTTTGTTATTGCTTAGCTTATGTATGTATATGCGAATACGGTACAACATGTATTTTGGTCACCTTCACTATCTTACCGAAATTCATCAACGATTTGTCATTTTCTAATTTCTAAACAAAAAATATGTTTTGCAAACTTTTGTGTATTCTTGTTGGAAAATTGCACTGTTAAATATGTTTGTATGCACATACATATAAATGTATGTTTGTATGTAACTCTAGTTATTGCATGAACGCACTGTCTCTTTGTCAACAAAACCTATTCTGCCAATAAATGCAGAGAAATTGTCATCACAATCGCCATCATCATCATCAGTGGACAACGCATTCAATTACTCATGCAGCTCATGTAATAAGTAATGACTTTTTGCTTTTGTTGTTGTTAGTGTAAGAGTGTATATGCAATAATGTCCAACGAACTGCTGCTGGTTCACTAATCAACGTAACGTTGCATTTGTACGCCAGTGCTTCTCAAACTGTGCAGTGTTTTCTTGATTTTTTTCTACAATAAGATGAAGCGATATGAGCATGGGAGTGTGTGTGTGTGTTTTGTTGAGATTTTTTTTCTTCTTCGTCTTATGCTTCTTGAACTTCAAAAACTTGTTTATCTTCAGTTTTTCCACAGTTTTTTTAAACTTTATTCATTATTAAATTTATTAAAGAAAATTAACAAATCTCATTTTTCTTCTTTCATCTCATTTAAAAGGTTTTGCTTTGAAAATTTGCTACTTTTTTATTATGATTTTTTTCATACTCTGTTTCTTCTGCTTATACTTCACTTATGTATGCATCAAGTATTTTTTTTTTTTTGCTGCTTTACACTTGTGACTTGTTTTTGCTGTAGTTTTTCTTTATTTTTTTTACTTTTTCAATTTAATATTTTTCACACACAAATTTTACACATTTTTTTCTAGCGCTTACCACATTTTAAATAAATTAGCAATTTGGTTGTTGTTTCTCATAAGTATGTACTAATAACTTTAGCAGCTCATTGTATAAATGAAAAAATAATTATACACACACAAAAATCAAAGTAGAAAAGCGACTACACAGCGCGCCTTATGGACACTACAAAAAAGTCTGAGAGTTAATAGAAAACACGACCAGCTACAATGGCTGAAACGTTCCGAATGTGAATAACGACATCGCCAACCAGCATTCAAAATGCTAAAGTAGACTCCACGCTGCAAAATCACAGTGGAATAATATGAAATACACGAACAAAGAATACATATAAATAAACAAACAAAATAAAAAGCAAATTGTTTAACTCTCCCCTTTTTTATGCTGTTTCTTCTACTCAATTCATGGATATGTACATATGTGTGTGTTTAGGAGAGATTTCGCTCAAATACCGTTTACGAATAAAAGCAGTTACCACAACAATGTTTTACAGGTCACAAAATTTACCAAAAATGTGCCAACATAAATCTTCAAATTCCATTAAAGAATATCGGTAAATTTTTGTCTCTATCTTATGCTATTTTCACACAGACGGCTTATTGAATAATAAAGGCAGTTTTCTACATTAAGGCGCTTATTGAGCTCAATCTTCCCTACAAAATTCGAATCTATAATTATTTCATTACTAGCTAATCGAATGCCTAATGAAGTCAAAAGCACAATGGAACTCTGTTGGCCGTGTTCCGCTTCTTAGTTTTTGGGGTGTTCAGTGCTTAAAAATGTCATTTGTCAAAGTAAATGTCATAGTCTGCATGGCGGAACGATACAAGGTGGCCGCATCGAACAGCTGATTATAACCTTTTTTATTTGATTTGATACATCAACTACCGGCGCAGTACAATTTTGACATTTGTCCACCGAATTTACAAGTACATGGAATTTTTTTTGTTTGTAGGTATGTCACCATGCTGTATCGTTCCGCTATGATTGTCTGTCATATAGCATTGTCATTTTATTCGCTTGACATTTCATTCTTCATACTAATCGAGCAGTTATTTCTGTGTGAAAGCAAAAAATTTATGATTTCATTAGAAGGTGAAATGAGATCATTAAGTTTCTGTGTGAAAACAGTATTACATAACAACTCAAAGCACAGCAGTTTCACATACGTTAAGATTTCCCAATAATACTAGTCTTGTTTCGATACCAAATCCTACTCGATACCTGTACTCATATAAAAGATCCGGCAAAAGTAATCGATACCAAAATAGGTATAAAGGGAAAGTACTCAATGCTTAATTGTATCGTAGTCATTAAAAAGTTCAATAAAACTTATGAAAACTAATTCGTTACTTATTAAAGCAACCCACTCAAGCTCATAACTTTTGAATTGTTACCTCTGGATTCTTAATATTTAAATCGCGTTTTTGAATACCAAACCAGAAGGAGAAGGCCAAATTTTAAGGCCACGCATAATTACCTTGAACACATTTCTTATTTTTATTTACAAAAGACTGAAGACCAAAGTCGATGAACTGTTCGGACCTTATCAGTGCGGTTTCAGACCAGGTAAATCCACTGTGGCCCAGATCTTTACGATGCACCGATTTCAGAAGAAGTGTAGGAAATTATTCCTACCAGCACCCGTAGATATGGGATTGACTTTTTACGTAACTAAGGACGAAAATCCCCTAGGCGATTGAGTGTCAAATAATAATAAAAAGTTCCAAATGCTGGTCTTTTTCCGAAAGTCAATTTATGTGCAGAGTGCAATATTATTTTTGAGACATTTCTTATATGGTAGTTCAAAATTGTCAAATATAGTAATGTAGGCCGCGTCGCAGCACTCATAGGCAAACTCAAAGTCGAATTCTTCTGCTTTACATGTGGCAAAATTTGAAGATTGCGAACTTTTGTGTATCTGATAGCGCTGGTGTCGTTCGATCTGTCGTTCTCCATAAAAAAGTGAAATTTACTTATCATGCATAAGATTGTGTTGCACGTATTGTAAAATCCCTTAATATTCTTATTTATATTTTTTTTTTTATTTTATTTTATAGTTTGCAGAACTTTTCAAGTCAAGAATATTTTTTATAATTTCCATCAAAAGTGATTAGAAAGACCAAGTTAAATATAATATTTCGTTTAAATTACAAAATATTGTTGCTTGCAACTCGGCCAACCTGACAAATACTGTTTTCACACAGACGGCTTATTGAATAATAAGGGCAGTTTTCTACATTAAGACGCTTATTGAGCTCAATCTTCCCTACAAAATTCGAATATATAATTATTTCATTAGTAGCTAATCGAATGCCTAATGAAGTCAAAAGCACAATGCAACTCTGTTGGCAGCGTTCCACTTCTTAGTTTTTGGTGTGTTCAGTGCTTAAAAATGTCATTTGTCAAAGTAAATGTCATTAGCTGCATTGCGGTACGATACAAGGTGGCCGCATCGAACAGCTGATTATAACCTTTTTATTTGATTTGATACATCAACTACCGGCGCAGTACGATTTTGACATTTGTACATCGAATTTACAAGTACATGGAATTTTTTTTATGTTTGTAGTTATGTCACCATGCTGCCACCTTGTATCGTTCCGCCATGATTGTCTGTCATATAGCATTGTCATTTTATTCGCTTGAAATTTCATCCTTCATACTAATCGAGCAGTTACTTTCATTAGTACTGCTTTTAGATGGTTTCAGGCGTCATAGAAATTTTCTGTCAGCTATTTTATTTCGTTTTTGGGAAAATCTCCGATCCTGTTTCTGTTTTCTAGTTTACCAAAATTTCACCTTTCACAACCCTGCTGTTAATTTTTAAGTAATTCCTAACCTATCAAACTTTCTCTAAAACAAAATGCTGATTATGATGAAAATCGCAAAAACGATCATAGAGCCGGGCAATCCAAAAGAATAGCAATAGCCTCACCAATCTTAAGCGAAATTGGTAATTTTTGTTTCATTCTGAATAAGTTGGCAACTTTGCTCGTAATACACTTGTGCATTTGTGTAAAATATATAATTTAAGTGTGCGTGTCACAACAAGAGCGGAGAGTATCGAATGAGCGCCAATGTGAGCACGAAAGCGAGCCGAATAGCATGGATAAAACCTTAATTTCCGGTTATTTTCGTTGTGTGGGTGTTTTTGAGTGCTTACAAGTGGGTGAAGCAGCGTGAGAATGCAAGTGTATTTCCCCTGCTAGAAAATAACGACTAATACCACAAAGCCAATATACCTAAGTGAGAGAATATTACTTGTATTTATATTCTTACTTAAAAGTATTAAATTGATAATATAAGTTGCTAATTTGCTTATACACAACAAAGCTTCTCAATTGTAATGTTTCTTCTTGCTTTGTTCCTGGATGGTGATTTCTAGAAATGCCCTTTTGTTGAGCATCTCCATTCAGAGTTACCATAAACATATTTTTTCTCTTCGATGTTCGTGAAAAATTGGCTCTTTTTCTTAACTTTTATTTACTCAAAAAAAAATATAGTGGCACAATTTTTGTTGTTATATCGGCCTACTGATTTGTAATATCGCGGGTTCGATCGAGCTCAAGGCCTAACAATAACAAGTAAGGAAGGTTAAGTTCGGGTGTAACCGAACATTACATACTCAGTTGAGAGCTATGGTGACAACATAATGGAAACTAACCATGTAGGAAAATGAACCGAGGGAAACCCTGGAATGTGTTTGTATGACATGTGTATCAAATGAAAGGCATTAAAGAGTATTTTATGAGGGAGTGGGCCATAGTGGTGGATCATAAAGGTGGATCAGGGTTGACTCTAGAATGCGTTTGTACGATATGGGTATCAAATGAAAGGCATTAATGAGTATTTTTTTTAAAGGGCGTGGACCTAAGTTCTATAGATGGACGCCTTTTCGAGATATCGCCGTAAAGATGGACCAGGGGTGACTCTAGAATGCGTTTGTACGATATGGGTATCAAATGAAAGGTGTTAATGAGCATTTTAAAAGGGAGTGGGCCTTCGTTTTATAGGTGTTCGCCTTTTCGAGATATCGCCATAAAGGTGGACCAGGGGTGACTTTAGAATTTGTTTGTATGATATGGGTATCAAATGAAAGGTGTTAATGATTATTTTAAAAGGGCGTGGGGCTTAGTTCTATAGGTGGACCCCTTTTCGAGATATCGCCATAAAGGTGAACCAGGGGTGACTCTAGAATTCGTTTGTGCAATATGGGTATCAAACGAAAGGAGTTAATGAGTATTTTAAGAGGGAGTGGGCCTTAATTCTATAGGTGGACGCATTTTCGAGGTATCGCAATAAAGGTGGACCAGGTGTGACTCTAGACTTTGTTTGTACGATATGGGTATCAAATGAAATGTGTTAATGAGTATTTTTAAAAGGGAGTGGGCCTTCGTTTTATAGGTGTTCGCCTTTTCGAGATATCACCATAAAGGTGGACCAGGGGTGACTTTAGAATTTGTTTGTATGATATGGGTATCAAATGAAAGGTGCTAATGATTATTTTAAAAGGGCGTGGGGCTTAGTTCTATAGGTGGACCCCTTTTCGAGATATCGCCATAAAGGTGGACCAGGGGTGACTCTAGAATTCGTTTGTGCAATATGGGTATCAAACGAAAGGAGTTAATGAGTATTTTAAGAGGGAGTGGGCCTTAGTTCTATAGGTGGACCCCTTTTCGAGATATCGCCATAAAGGTGGACCAGGGGTGACTTTAGAATTTGTTTGTATGATATGGGTATCAAATGAAAGGTGTTAATGATTATTTTAAAAGGGCGTGGGGCTTAGTTCTATAGGTGGACCCTTTTCGAGTTATCGCCATAAAGGTGGACCAGGGGTGACTCTAGAATTCGTTTGTGCAATATGGGTATCAAACGAAAGGAGTTAATGAGTATTTTAAGAGGGAGTGGGCCTTAATTCTATAGGTGGACGCATTTTCGAGGTATCGCAATAAAGGTGGACCAGGGGTGACTCTAGACTTTGTTTGTACGATATGGGTATCAAATGAAAGGTGTTAATGAGTATTTTTAAAAGGGAGTGGGCCTTCGTTTTATAGGTGTTCGCCTTTTCGAGATATCACCATAAAGGTGGACCAGGGGTGACTTTAGAATTTGTTTGTATGATATGGGTATCAAATGAAAGGTGCTAATGATTATTTTAAAAGGGCGTGGGGCTTAGGACCAGGGGTGACTCTAGACTTTGTTTGTACGATATGGATATCAAATGAAAGGTGTTAATGAGTATTTTTAAAAGGGAGTGGGCCTTCGTTCTATAGGTGTTCGCCTTTTCGAAATATCGCCATAAAGGTGGACCAGGGGTGACTCTAGAATGAGTTTGTACGATATGGGTATCAAATTAAAGGTATTAATGAGAGTTTTAAAAGGGAGTGGTGTGAAGGCGTTTTCCAGATATCGACCAAAATGTGGACCAGGGTGACCCAGAACATCATCTGTTGGATACCGCTAATTTATTTATATATGTAATACCTGCCAAGATTTTAAGGGTTTTTTATTTCGCCCTGCAGAACTTTTTCATTTTCTTCTACTTAATATGGTAGGTGTCACAACCATTTTATAAAGTTTTTTCTAAAGTTATATTTCGCGTCAATAAAGCAATCCAATTACCTTACCATATTTCATCCCTTTTTTCGTATTTGGTATAGAATTATGGCATTTTTTTCATTTTTCGTAATTTTCGATATCGAAAAAGTGGGCGTGGTCATAGTCGGATTTCGTTCATTTTTCATGCCAAGATAAAGTGTGTTCAGATAAGTACGTGAACTGAGTTTAGTAAAGATATATCGATTTTTGCTCAAGTTATCGTGTTAACGGCCATGCGGAAGGACAGACGGATGACTGTGTATAAAAACTGGGCGTGACATCAACCGATTTCGCCCATTTTCACACAAAACAGTTAACGCCATAAAATCTATGCCCCTACCAAATTTCAAAAGGATTGGTTAATTTTTGTTCGACTTATGGCGTTAAAAGTATCCTAGACAAATTAAATGAAAAAGGGCGGAGCCACGCCCATTTTAAAATTTTCTTTTATTTTTGAATTTTGTTGCACTATATAATTACTGGAGTTGAATCTTGACATAATTTACTTATATACTGTAAAGATATTAAATTTTTTGTTAAAATTTTACTTTAAAAAAATTTTTTTTTTAAAAGTGGGCGTAGTCCTTCTCCGATTTTGCTAATTTTTATTAAGCGTACATATAGTAATAAGAGTAACGTTCTTGCCAAATTTCATCATGATATCTTCAACGACTGCCAAATTACAGCTTGCAAAAGTTTTAAATTACCTTCTTTTAAAAGTGGGCGGTGCCACGCCCATTGTCCAAGGTTTTACTAATTTTATATTTTGCGTCATAAGTTCAACTCATCTACCAAGTTTCGTCGCTTTATCGGTCTTTTGTAATGAATTATCGCACTTTTTCGATTTTTCGAAATTTTCGATATCGAAAAAGTGGGCGTGGTTATAGTCCGATATCGTTCATTTTAAATAGCGATCTGAGATGAGTACTCAGGAACCCACATACCAAATTTCATCAAGATACCTCAAAATTTACTCAAGTTATCGTGTTAACGGACGGACGGACGGACGGACGGACGGACGGACGGACGGACGGACATGGCTCAATCAAATTTTTTTTCGATCCTGATTATTTTGATATATGGAAGTCTATATCTATCTCGATTCCTTTATATATGTACAACCAACCGTTATCCAACAAACTTAATATACTCTGTGAGCTCTGCTCAACTGAGTATAATTATTTTATCATTATTATTGTTATGATAAATTTTTTCTTAATTAAAAAAAAATTATTAAATTAGAATAGAAGAAAGAAAAAATTTAGACAACTGCCAAAGCTCGTTGTATAGATCCATTTCGGGAACTGCTAAATTCCTTCATCGGCAACGTTTAGGCGCCGCTGCTATACCCATTCAGCCATCACGGCGGTTTTTTGTTTATCTTTATTATTGTTAGGCGTTGAGCTCGATTCGAACCCGCGATATTACAAATCAGTAGGTCGATATAACAACAAAAATTGTTAATACATCCCAGAGCACGGGGAAAGTGTGAATAAAATATATGACACTATGGCAGCATTGCCATCAAAACAAGTCCAAGTTTCACATTCATTCTGCAACAGATGTCGCAGTGTTGTGAATATCAATTGGCAAGAACCAGAATAGAAGTAGGATTAATGAAGACTAACAAAAAACCGCTGTGATGGCTGAATGGGTATAGCAGCGGCGCCTAAACGTTGCCGATGAAGGAATTTAGCAGTTCCCGAAACGGATCTAAACAACGAGCTTTGTCAGTTGTCTAAATTTTTTCTTTCTTCTATTCTAATTTAATAATTTTTTCAATTAAGAAAAAAATTATCATAACAATAATAATGATAAAATAATTATTGTTAGGCCTTGAGCTCGATTCGAACCCGTCGCTCGCGGAAATTTTCTAAAAAAAAAAACAACATAATATTAAAAAAGTTAGAAAATCAAATTGATGGATCATCCGGACTCCAGTGTAAACTTGGCACGCAATGCTTCCTGTCCTATATGCTTTAAATCATATGTTTTGGAGGAATGTCAAAGTCCTGCGATTAAAATGCGAATGGAAAAGAATCTAAGATTCCCCGAGGGGTATCGATCCCACAACGGGCGCTTTCTCAGGTAGTGGATAGAGGAATGCTTTCCACAAGATGTGAGGTACCAAGAAAATTAAGTACTCAAGCCGAACCAAAACGAGCATATCCAGTAGGCAAATGCGACTGTGTGGCTCAAGAAGCAACACAATCTAAAAGTTCCGGTGGCAGGGCGACATAAATAACTCCTGAAGCAATCACAGGATCAAGACTATTGAGATCCTGCTAACTAGAAATGGAACACGATTTGGAAAAGTATGCTACGGGCTGCCGATTACGGCAAGCTGCCACCTCAGTACACATGGATGATACCTTGTCGAAACGTCTGGTAGGTTAACATAGTCATCATCTCCATCTCGTTTTAACGGTCTTCAAGTACGTGCAAAGTACGTCGCCATTAAAGTGATGGTGCGAGATCAGTTGAGACAACTTCTGTGACTAACATTGCATTCAAACTTTGTACAGCGTTTACTACGTTTTCGTGCATGGACAATCACGGGAATTTACGATGGCAACTACACAGCGGAGATATCGGATTTAAGTGGAGACCCAGTATAGAAAAAATGCATCGAACAAGAAAGAATGAGGCGATGAAGCAGTATCAAAATGCTAAGATCACCTGCTTTGAGAACCCACGCGAAAGCGGCTCTGCCAGTAAAGATTACCCAAGGCTTCGGATCCGTAAAAGATGAATGAAATGCATAAAATAGCTAGCGACACAACAACCGCAGCTACCAGCGCGACACCGCCTGGCGTGACCCCCAGTATCGCTGCATCGCACGCTGCGGAAATAACAGCCGCGAACCCTATTATAGGCAGATTGCCACATACGAGCCTTAAAGCGAAGAATCGGAACAGAACAGAGTAAACAAAATGGCCGACCGGTAGATTTGAGATTTAGCAAGCTTGTCCCTAGGGATGGGACACATGTAAATATGTAGATTTACTTTCTACTTTGTTTTTAAAACTATTGAAATTAAAAGAAGTTTCATAAATTTGTGAAATTGTTCAACGCTTTATGAGTTATTTTAATGAATTTGGGGATTAGTATATGTCCAGAGACACCATCTCAAGGAACATTTTTCCTGTTTCCCTCGTATTTGCACATCCTGCTTTTAAATTGCTTCCAAATATTGTACATACTCATCATCTGCATATGGATGTGTGAATGAACGTATTATGTATGTATTTGCATAAGTACATATATATATCAATCTTTATTCAGTTGTATGTGAGGATGTAGAATATTTTCGCAAAGACGCATAACTTTTCTAATTTGTTTGCATTACATTGATTTTCATACATAAATATATGTATGCACATGCATGTGTATGGCTCAAACTTGTTTACAGATATTAGCATTTCTACTTTTGTTCTATGAGAAATCCATATATATAAGAAAAATACTTTTTTACACAAACTTAAAAGCTTACATATAAAATAGTTACTTTTGCTCTCATCCACCCACAATAGTTTCTATACATCCATATATATACATATGTGAAGTTGTATGTGAATGAGCTGCTAGATGCACATACATATATTAAATACTTACTAAATACATAAAAGGTTCATTGATATTTCCACGCCTCTGTATGCATCTTGATTCATTGAAATTTCTGCAAAAATTGTACCTACAGTCGTGCATACATATGTACGTACCTTGGTGTGACTACCATATATCCATACATATACTTAGTTGAACCAGTTTAACGGAGTGAGAGCAAATACAAAATCTCTCACAATCTCTCACGCATTTACGCATAGTTGGAGCAAAACAGAAAACATTGGCCCAGAAAATTATCCAAAAGTTTCCACATTTACTAATACGAGCGTACTAGAAGGGGCCATTTGCTTCGTGGTATAGAGAGCAGTACTGAGTCAGCTCTGCAACTGGGGGAATTTTTATATATAACAGAGCTGCCAAGATTTTAGAAGATTTTAGCTAAAATCAGCTATGCAATTTGCACATAACGTTCTTAAAACTTGTTTTATCACCGAATTGTTAGGAGCCGTTGATATATTCGAAGCCATACAAATACACTGATGTACCTGAAGTGACAACAAGAATTATTGATAGACGTTTCTTTTCTTCTAAAAGTAATGTCGCCTTCTTTGGTTCTTCTCAGCTCTCTCTTAAGTTTGTATGTTCTTTTCACAAAATATTTCCAACTAAATAAGAAAAGGCATACCTTTACAGAACACCTGGTGTTTTAGTTCAAAAGTTAGAATTTAAAAATCAACATTACTGGTAGGAGGGTGGGGGATGACATATCTCTTGCACCTACTTACTTTCACTATGTATGGAGTAAACACAATGAGTCCGAAAATAGTGAAACTGGACTTTTCTCTAAGTATATTATCTAGATTTTCGATTTCAATGGATCGTCGGTTATTGGATCCCAGAATCTGTGGTGGTTGGTGGTTATTTGGTTGATGTGCCGCCCGGCGTAGCTCCCGCAAATGCTGTTAAAAGGAATCCCCATTCTCTCAGTATGCATGCCAAGCGGCCAGTGTTCCGTTATTATGGCTGTGAATCTAAGGCATTCTTTTCGGCGCCTATTTGGACACACATTAGTTCTCCTACCATCGCTAGTTGGCCAAGTTTGCTTGTTTATCTTGCTGCTGACCGCTACGTCCTGAAATCTGCAATGTATATACCCCTCCCTTTACAAATTCGTCTGCCTTCGCGTTGCCCTCAATGTTCGAGTGATCAGGAAGTTGTGTAGTAAGATTAACTTCTCATACTGCTGGGTTTACATATTCTAGAATTATGAACGAGCCCATACAGCTTTAAGTTCGCCAAATAAGACATACATATTTACATATTTTTGTTGGTAGATTGTAGTGCCCAAATGACATCTCTTAATGCCTCCTAATGCATTCAGAAAAATTTATTTTTCATCCCCATCGCCTGAAGAATATAAAGACTTCCACGTACACTTTAAAAGTATACTAGTTTTCCTATAATACTTCAAGCCAAGGAAACTACTGGGCTTCATCAGGGAAGTCGGCTTGAATGAGGTGCTGTCAAGGAGATGATTGCAACAGACCAATGCTCGCATTGTAATCCTCAACAATTATTTATCTATCTAGTGTGAGGCAATGGGCCACGTATTGTGGCGTAGAGCCGCAACAACCTGATGAGCTCCTGCAATGAAGCGCTCTTTTCTCTTATTTCCGATCACCGGAAACTCTAATCTAAGGTCGACTCGCCAGATTAATATTATATGAATGTAGTCTGATTTTGTATTAACATCGAAGTCGTTAGCATTGAGCACAAAATTGCTAAAGATTTTTCATAACTGACTGAATTTTAGTGCCATAAAGTTGGCAGCCCTTTTTTCAATTTCGAAAATCTTAGCTTACATTTAGGCTTTTAGCGCCCTTACCACGCTTATATTAGCTTCATTTACTTTGAAAATAGTTTTCACGCGCAGCAACCTCTACTCTTCTCCACTTCAAAGTCTTCGCTCGCCTTTTATCATTGTTTTAGGGTTTTTCCAACGATACAAATATTTGTAAAACATTTTTGTTTTTATCATTGTGTGGGAGACATTTGGCAAAGTTTACAATTATATCCATGACCCTGATAATAGCGAAAGTAAAGTCAGTGCGCGTGTTTATAGATGAATAGCAAGTCCTCGGTGCGTATGTTGTAGGTGTG
The DNA here is from genome assembly GCF_040869045.1 of Eurosta solidaginis. Lineage (NCBI taxonomy): Eukaryota > Metazoa > Arthropoda > Insecta > Diptera > Tephritidae > Eurosta > Eurosta solidaginis. The sequence continues at coordinate 13,245,403 of NC_090323.1, read as the reverse complement.
AGTGGAATTTCAAGGATACCACACATACATGCATGACTCAAAGTGTATACAAAAACTTTATGAACTTAGAGCGCATGCGCCAATTTGTAGCCTTCGTTTTAAGGACTCATATATGTATAGCCTTACAAAGTATAAATTACATTCATACATATGTTATACTTATACAAGAAAATGAGAAAATATGTAAGCAATATATGCTATGTACTCTCTGCGCAAAAGCATTTGTTCAGGCAAAGAATTGAGACACTATTTCTTATATATGTGTAATACATCTACTTGACCAGTGTTGCCACCACTTTTGGAGGCGACGCTTAATATTGCCTAAAATCGCCTTACATAAAATTAAATTTATTACACATTGTATAGTTGGGCAGGTTTTTAAAAACCTTTTATACGTAACAGCGCTTCCGGCTTTGAAAATCTGCTCTGCAGATTTTTTCTAATTTTTCGTATATTTCGAATGCGGTCTTCATATTTTGCTCAACTTCTTCTAGCCCTTGATATAAAATTAAAGTAACACAATAAAATATTCTTCTATCTACACCACTGGTTGAAATTTGTTCATAGGCTGAAGGGAAGCAAACTTCAGGGCCAAAAATCTCCGGCATAGAAGTAAATGCTAATACATTTTTGTTTGTTTTGCCTCTAAGGTTCTATAAATCTTAAATATTGCCTTATTGATTAGATTCATAATTTTAATTAGCCAATATTTGCAGAAAGATGTTCAATTCAAATTGCACTATTGGCAAAGAGGATAAATATAATAAGAGACGTCACTCGTTACTTTGCGTAATGTTAATTGTTAGGGTACTCCTAGGTTAGGGTATTTGTGTTTATTTTTCCAAATTTATTTAATTAACTAATTAGTTCTCTTTCCAAAAATAACATTTGCATAAGGTGCCTACACGGCATGGATAAATGCGAGACAATTAAAAATGTCCCTCACAGAAAACATTAGACATCATTTTTTTTGATTTCCAGCGAGTTACTCGCCACTCGTAGCACACTGGTGGTTCTTATTTATTTATCCTCTTCGCTATTGGGTAAAATTCCCCTATATTGATAAATATTACATTTACATTGGCCTCAAATGCATACTTCCAAATGAGTCATTTGAAAACATATACATTGACCTCATTCGCATCTCGATTAACCTTCCCTGCAAGAGTCGACTTCGAGGACACCAAACCACTCAAATGAAGAAATGCATCGCATTAGTTGGAATTTTTCGCCAAAAATGACACATTTGGTGCAGTATAAATCTGATATTATGCTGAGAAGGGGCGTTTTTGAAACAAATTTCGAAATATGGTGTTATTTTATTAGTTGAATGAATCTGGCAACTTTTTACAAACCAAATCAAATATGATTAAAAATAAACTGATTGCATTTTTTTCGCAATTACTGCAACGTATTTTTTTACTGGATATAAATTGGTTAACTCCAAAACTCCTGCTTTGAAGGACTATTCATTTGAGAGAGTGCGTCAAATCCTGCGTGATGCCGACGGCGAGTGCCGAAGGAGCTATAATGATAAGCTGTACGAGCTTTATGCAGCATGACGATAGTGCAGCGAATAAAAGGCCAAAGTCTTTGCTGACTAGGTCATGTTATGCGAATGCACGAAGACATTTCGGCCAAGAAATTATTTCAGTCGACAGCGAAGTTTGGGAGCAGAAGTGGCAGGAGGAGACCTCCCCTGAGTTGGGAGATGCAGGTGGAAGAAGACTTGACCTCCCTTGGTGCTCACAAAAGGCGTCAGCTATCGCGAAACAGGGATGGCGTGACTTGTTACAAAACGGCCGAAATGACTCAGGCGGTTAAGCGTCAATTAATGATGATGAAATCCAAGTCAAGTATTTAAAGAGAGAGCTTTTATCGTCATTTGTTTTGTGACTTAAAAAAATAAAATAAATGCTGACAACCCTGGTCATCAGAAGTTTTTCAAAATAAATCTGGCCGTTTTCGGATTGACAGCAGAGAATTCCACTTATGTTCCCAGCTTTCGAAGTATTTGAGTAAAAGTAAAATATTAGAAGTAATTGAGAAAGTCTTAGTTCAGGGATAAAAGCGACAATTTTATACATATGTTGTTAGTTATGATTTATTATGGTAAGGAAATCTTGGTGCAGGATTAAACCGAAAATAATATATTTGATAGTAGAAGTATTAATCTGCTAAATTTTTCGGTACCCAAGACCTGTACCCAATTTATGGCATAGAAAAGAAAATATTTTCTAAACCACGCCCATTTTCAATTTTTTGAAGTTTTTTTATGTCTACTTTATCGCTATTGAAGTGAAATAGATCTCTATTTAAAAAAAAAAAAATTTTTTACCTTTTAAAGAAAGTGGCAACACTGGACCTGCTCTATGCAAAAGCGTATATATATATGTAGTTGTGTGTAGTCATGTGCAAAAATGTTGCATTTGTATGCTCGCGTAGTACGAGTGAGTAGTCTTAGCTTACATATAGGCAAATGAATACAAAATTTTCATGAATGAAAACCCCACGCACTTGAGCGTACTACAATAACAATAGCAATACGGGTCAATATTGGAACAAAGGAGGGAGGGAAGGTATAAGAAAGTTTTGTATACATAATATGGAAATGTATGTGTATATGTTTGCATGTAAATACATGCTATGTAACTACAAAAACCAACAGCAGAAGGTAATTTGCAAATAAAGAATGATACTAACAACCAAGGACGGTAAAGATACTATGCAGTATAATAATGGCAAAAATCCATAAGCGCCCACACAGAAACAACAGCAATTGCTATAAGTAAAATATGTAATAAGGTAATAGCAACAATTTCATTTGCAATTTAGATAACGTAAAATATTGAAAAAGCTAAGTTTTGCCTAGTCATCTGGGAATGGACGCATGGCTCAATTATATGGTTGACTCATCTCATCAGCTGATTTTATTTTTTTTCAGCTCATTGGCATAGGGATTGTTGAAAGGAGATGGCAAACTCAAGAGGTAGGGGGAGACAGTAGGAATAACAACAGAATCGGAACTGGGAGTTGGGAGGACAAAAAAGGGAGCGGGCTAGCGGGTGGAACGATACTGTGCTGCTGAAAACAAGTATAGGAGAGGGGTAGACGGAGGGCAAGATATGGAGAGATGGAAGGACGAAAAGTTTTGTGTTGCTAAAAACGTAATAGGCAGAGGTGAAGATGGAAGGAAAGAAGAGGAGGTAGAGAAATTGTAATGAAGACGAACGAAACCAAGAAGTAGGAAAAGTATCGAAAGAGAACGTGGCCGAAGGTACAAGCGGTAAAAAAAGCTTCGTTCCCTAGGCAGTCTAGCTAGTACCATAAGATGCCCGTTCCGGAGCATACCGGATTCATTGCGGCAAAGAACTACCCACATCCGCAACACTTTCTCAGCCTTCACGGAGTTCAAAAGAAAAAAAGAGAAGAAATATACCGGACTCAAATTATGGGGTTAGTTAAAGAAGTAGACAAACAAAGAGAGGTGCAATGATTTAAATTTCTTTGGAAATCTTGTTGTTTTCAGACTTAATCGCAGCGAAGCTAAGTAGTGCTTAATAACAGCTAAATAAGTTTTTCCTTATAACTTAGGCAGGCTTTCATACAAACCTTTTTGATGAGGACAACCACAAACGCTGGAGATACTATGTTAAGAGGGGAAGAACCTGAAATATCCGAGCCCTTAAGAGGAAGATGCTCATGTCTGGCTGACATCACCATCCTAGACATGAAGAATATGAAGTTTTGCAAAGTCTTACACCTCTTTGAGGCAGTAGGTCAAGGAGTTCTAGGTCCTACAGTCCCCTACTAATAATTGAAACGTGTTAGTCTTCCATGTGACCGACGATATGTACTTATACTCACATATACATACATACATTTATTTTGCAAAAATTGGCCACCAACAGTTATAACCATGACTTTTGCGGGGGCTTCAGTCATCTTTGTAGTCAGACATCATAACAGAAATATCAATAACAAGAAATTGAGCCTACGTGCATTTGTCAATATTAATAATACAAAGCTTAGTAAAGTTGGATTATGTTAAAAATAATATACTCCACATACTAGAATGTGTATCGTACTGAGTGACAGACATAATATCAATATGTGCCCACTTGGAAAAATTTCATGTCATTTCTACGTTATGGAAAAACATATTCAAGCACAATACACCATTATTATACCGAGCTGTGTTTTTACACTTGCTTTTATAACTTTAATTAGATAACAGTTGGTCGTAGTGATGTAAAGGAATCAAGATAGATATGGACTTGCTCTTGTTTGGCCCATGTTCGTCCGTCTGTCCGTTCGTTTGTTATCGCGATAACTTAAGCAAGAATTAAGATATCTTTACAAAATTTGCTATACTGTGTGATAATTCATAAAAGTGTGATAATTCATTACCAAACACCGATGAAGTGATGAAACTTGATATAAGGGTTGACTTTATGACAAGTTTCGATTTTGTAGTGAAGTTTTATTGGTATTTGTTTCATAACAAACCGATGTGTCGTCAACGACTAATCAATAGCACGCCGATCACAAACTGGTAATACTCCCATTCAAAATTTACTATTTTTTTACATCAAACCGATCATTTTAAATGACAAATCGATTATTCTACGATAAAAAAATCTATAACTTTTCTATAAAAAAGCCGATAACTAATCGATATTTTTCCGATAGCAAATCAATAACACTCCGATAACAAATTGGTAGTAATCGGATAAAAAATGAATAATTTTTGACATCTTCTCTATCATCAATTGATATTTTTCGGCTAGTAATACGATAACTCTTGCATAAGATATCGATTCGAAAAATTTTTGGTAGTAAATCGATAAATTTTCGATAGCATTTTCGATTAATAAAAGATAACTTTTCAATAACTAATTGATAACTTTTCAATAACAAATCAATTTCTGGTAGATAAAAAATCAGTAACTTAGTGATATCCTTTTTTATCGATAGCAAAGCGACAACGAACCATCGGCATGAAGCTACATCAAAATATTCTAGAAAAGTTTTTCTTTTCTTTTTTCGGAGTATATTGGAACGATCGGCGAAGAATGATTACAAGCGAATTTTCCGATATCGTGTACATATAAACTTATATGGATCTAAGTCCTATCTTTGTTCATGCGTAACGGATTGGCGGACTTCGATCAAACTTTGAAGGGGATGGAATTGCATCATATATTATTGAACCGTTTTGGGAGTATTACGAAACTGTTTCGTGAACATTTCGGGATGACTTCAGGAACATTTCCGGATTATTTAAGGATAATTTCAATACTTTGTCGCTGCAGTCTTGGAGCAATTTCAGGATCGCTTCGGGACTATTTTAAGTATCACTTTGCGATAACTTTGAGATCATTTCGAGATTGTTATGAAAACCTTTCTAGGATTACTTCGAAACCATTTCGGGAGTGCTGCCAGATAATTTCAGAATCGGTTTGAGACTATTTTCAAAATCATTTCAATACTATTTTGGAATCTATGTTGAACGTTTGCAAGATAACTTGGGTATATTATTTTAGCTATGATTTTGGGACCACTTCTCACTAATTTCGAGACTATTGAGAATTAATTTTGGAATAACATTAGGGCCTCTTACAGAATACTAAATTTTAATGTGTAAAATCAAATCATCAAATCAAAAAAATATACACTGAAAGAAAAAGACTGGTAAAATCAACCGAAATACGGGTAAAATCAACCGAAATACGGGTCAATTCAACCGAAATTTCTGTCAATTTTTATCTATCGCAACAAGATGTTGAATCAACTGCGCACAAATCGTTGATTCGTAATTGACCGTTTTGGTCGTCAAATGAACAAAAAAAGTTGTTGCGACAGCTTTGTATGAAAGTACCTATGTTGCCATATAAATAAATAAATGTAAGGCGCGATAACCTCCGAAGAGATTTTAGGCCGAACTTCTATTCCAATTTGCGTCGTGCTCAATAATTTTTAATTTTTCTTACAAATTGGCGGGAGACGCGACCTACTTGTTTTATGCCGACTCCGAACGGCACCTGTAAAGCATATGAGTTTTCACTGAGAGCATTTAATGGCAGAAATACACTCGGAGTGCTTGCCGAACACTGCCGAGGGGCGACTCCGCTTAGAAAATTTTTCTTCTAATTGAAAAAGCTTGATTCTAAAATTTTGATGTTGCTTTTCCCGGGATGTGAACCCAAAGTCTTCGGTGTGGTAGGCGGAGCAAGCTACCATCACACCACATATGAATATAGAAATGAAAATAGTAGTCACAAAACTTATTCTCAATTCTTTCAGTTGCAGCTCAGCTCATTGTCAATTTCTTCTCTCGCATGTAGTTGCCACACTTGATTGTTTCGAACAAAACTTGTAGTATAAATATTTGATGTAACATTGTAAGTTATAGAAAAGTAAATAATCAAATCGCAGGAAGGTATTTCACCACAGGAGTAACTTTACATGTAATTCGGCAAGTTTAATTTTCGTAACACTTTAAGTTGAAACGATTCCAAAAGAACTCAAACTTTTATGTTGTCGGAAAAATCAACATTAAAACAGGATGTTTTTTATTATCTTATTAGATTCGTTCGCGTGAGCGAAAATACATAAAAACTTGAACAAAATATTACTAACTTTGGAAAAATCCTGTTCGTTCAAACAAAACTTTTGCAACAAGAGGGCGCAATTTTGCATTTCGCTTGGACGAGAAGTTGCAAAATTGTACCCGACAAATAGGTGTATCTCATAATTTTTGGCACAGTAAATTTAAAAAAATTAAAGAAAAAAAAAAACTGTTTTAAAAATAAGCTTTTATTATTTTGGTTAATAAAATTAACTAAAAAGTAAACAATAAATTGACTCTAAAGAAATATAACACTTTATAAGTTCATTGTAAGCTTAAACGATAATTAGGCTTTTTCGTCTGGAACAAAAAAATTCTATATTGTACATAATTATATATTTTTAACATTAAAACTTTACACCTAAATTATTAAATCTTACAGTTTATATCACAGTCCAAATTGTTCTAATAAAAAACGTGTTAAATTTTGATGGTATAATTAAGAACATTTAGGATCTCATTTTCTTGCTATCGCAATGTAACACGCTTTTATTAGAACAATTAGGACTCGCGTTCAGTTTACAACTACTCATTGCAGATCTCTGCTCTGTGGGTTAAATCTGTTTTAAAATAATAGCCGTATTTTTTTTTTACACGTAAACGTCTATGCGCTTATAATTTATATGGACTGCTAAGCGCCAAACTTTAAATACACCTCTGAAGTTGCTGCGCATAAAATGTGTACTAATAAATTCAAATACGCATTATACATAGATGTAACTGAAATATGTGTTTTTGTTTCACCCCCTACACTAATTCTATGTATTCTATGTGTGTCCACAATTCATCGCAACTGATTTAGCTATATGTTATACACAGGCTTTTCGGTACACGCTGTAGCTGTAGCTAGTTGTTTAACCACTGCCGCTAGATGGGTCTCCTAAGCATTATGTAAGCGAGGATAGGCGTTTTTTTTTCACGCGCAAACGTAAACCTATACGCGTGTATAAAAAACACGGCTAATATTCCAACTTTCGCTTAGCTAAAATTCCATCGCCAAAAATCTGTAAAACAAAATCAAGTGCGCAGAAAAGTATGCAACACTTACCGATAAGAGCCTAACCGCGTTAGCGTTCGTTGTATCACAGAATTTTTACACTTTGAAAATGACGGCTGTTGTTTGCAAGGTTGCATTCCTTTGAGTGTTCGTTTTCACCATCTGGATTAACAAAGTCATGAGCCTGGGCATTCGCGCAATTTTAGTGATGTAAAGTGCCAGCTCAATGGTAGCTCATTGACGAAATGACTCCAAGCGAATTTTTGACGCTACTTAGTAGTGAGTGCGTAGTACATTTTACTTGCGCTATTGAGTGAAACGACTTTTGTGTGTCAGGCACGAGTTTGGTGTTATTGGCGCTACTGGCAATGATGACACTGAGCTGTTGACGGTAGCGCTGGTAGTTCAGATTTTGAATCAGAGAAAGAATTGATGACCCGTGTAAATTATTATGGCTTTGGCCGTGTAAATTATTATGGTGTATTTGTATATTTTAGATTTAATGCACAATTAATATGTGTGTGTTTGAGCGGCCAAATAATAACAGTAGTATTGCTAAAGTGCTGCTTAGTTGATGGAATGTCGCTAATTTCCTAGCGATGATCAGCAGATTGTCAATATTTCGTTCAACGGACGCGCGAAATTGCCACATCTGCTCAAATTTTCCAAGATTTTCCATTCTTAATTTAACTTAAGCTGTTATGCCAATATTTTTCAGCCAGCTTTTTTCAAATAGGTAATTTTTCCAAAAGCAAAATAAATTACAGAAAAGATTACAGAGTTAAACAGCCTTAAAAATTCAGCAATGTTGGTTATACACAGAAATACCACAGAGGGTTGTGTCTCCGCTTTTCGCAAGCGTTGAGATTCACCACGCGTGACACGCGTGATTCACCACGTCCAAATATCACAATCCACGGATAGGTACCGGCGGGTTTGTATGGGACTTAGGCTGTTACGCTAAAGTAAATACAAATCTTTACCGATAACTGTGTTATCGATTAATTTATCGAATTCTAACAAAGTAATATTGCATTGTCACCGGAGTTATACATGTGTGCAAAATTTCAGCTCAATCGGACACCGGGAAGTGTATCAAATTTAACTTGCAAGATTCCATTACAGACAACAAAAGTGAAACTAAATAAAAGCTTATAAAAAAGGGTTTTTTCGTTTTGTATTGATAACTGAAAAACTAGTTTTTTTATTGTTTTCCGATTTTGTGTGTTTTTTCGATTTGGTGGTTTTCTTATTTTGTGTTTTTTTTAACAAGTGGCACCACCGTCATAAGTACAAAGTAGAGAGCGCAGTGAGCGTAAAATTCTCTTTGAAATTTGCTCATGTATTGACAGTTGATCGCCGTTGAAATGACTTGAAGATCAGTTGTGTTGACAGAAAAAACAGTTAGATTGATTAGGAATCTGTCAATTTTACAAAATTTTGTTAACTTAAGAGTGACAATTTCTCTTCTGTTGAAATGATTAAACTAATATGTTCGCTTGACAAAGAACTCGGTCAAATTAACCATAATTCGATCAATTTCACCGAATCTCCGTTAAGTCAATAACAACAGAACCGATTTGTTGATTTTACTAGAACCATTTCTTTCAGTGTACAAATTCTGTAATGGTTCATATGTATTCATATCAAACGCATGACAAATCGTTACATCCCCAATATCAATAACTTAAAACTGATTGATACATTCACTAGTGTTGGTACAGTATATTTTCTCTCTATTGAATTCCAAAAAATAATTGGGAACTAACTATTTCGAGTTAAGTTGTCAATTCAAGACTAGTGTGCCTTGTATTAGCACTACTAGACAAATATGTATGTATTCACATGCACTCTAATTGCTATCGCTCAAGATTTCTTGAATTAAAATTTTCTCAAAAGTACATATGTAAGTTATTATGTAGCTTTTGGCTTTAATAGAGGATGGCGATATGAAAAAGTTTGGTGTGTAGAATGCAATATCTTAAATACTTAACAAGCAATTGCATATGTATGCAAAATTACTGGAATTTTTGCTTTTCACAAATTCAAAATAAGGTGAACAAGTAGACGCACAGTAGAGTAGTTAATCTGTGGGCGCCCCGCTGAGTTATTTTCCAGATTGGTTGTATTTAGTAACTAAAGACTGTTGAGTATGTAAGCCAATAAGTATTTAACCTACGCATCTCTGTAATATTGTCAAATACGTGAAAGCCAATAAAGAAAAAGTTAACATTAAATATTTGTTTAGCTGTACGAAATTGTTGAGTGGGATTATGATTTCAAGAAATAAGTCAAATGTGCTAATTTAGCTAAACTTGTTCTTAGACTGATGGGTTTATAGATTGAAATTCAAGAATTTTGCGGTATTTATTATTGCAATAAACATAAAAGGTAAACTGTAAAAAGTTGTGGTATATTCTGTATAAGGCCCGGTTTTTCAGTACAAGTGTAACTCAATTTGCCAGTTAAACTACGCTTAAACATATTCTGCAGTTTTTCAGTCTACTTTAACTGAAGTTTAAGCTAAGCTTAAGCGGCCGATCTGGCAGGGTTAAACTCTAGTTAACCTATCGGTGATTTGCGTTCGTTCAAATGGCGTCGAATATACCCAACAAGCATTTGGGCTTGAGTACCACTGGAGCTAATGTTGATAACTAGGCATACATCTAAAATATCAAGAGTTGTTTCGCAACATTGGCTCAACTCGAGAATCATAGCGTACTCAGCAAAAGAGGGAATTTTTTATAAAGCAAAAAATTCTATTACTTAAGTTGAATAAATTTAATTAACAACTTGTGGTTCTCTAACTGGACTCAAATGTAAGATTCCATAATGCAGTATTTTCACGAAATTAAAATTAAAGATATATCATTTAAAAAATAAATAAGCTTGACGCGCTAACCTCCGAAGATAATTTAAGCCGAACTTCTCTTCCAATTTGCGTCGTGCTTCTTTTAATTTTTTCTACAAATTGGCGGGACGGGACCTACTTGTTTTATGCCGACTCCGAACGGCATCTGCAAGGCAGATGAGTTTTCACTGAGAGCTTTTCATGCTAGAAATACAATAGGAGTGCTTGCCAAACACTACCGAGGGGCAACCCCGCTTAGAAAAACTTTCTACTAATTGAAAAACCTTGTTTCTAGAATTTTGATGTTACCATGCCCGGGGCGTGAACCCAGGATCTTCGGTGTGGTAGGCGGAGCACGCTACCATCACACCACGGCGACCGCCTATATAATTTATTTTTGATAACTTTCGCTTCATTACTGCTATCAACCAGGTGTTTATTTCTCACAAAAAACAGCTGTTGGTTTCGGTGGTAATACCTTGGACATTTTTTTCAACTCCCCTCAACTCGATATGCAATGTAGGATATCAACTGTAGAAATGTGTTGAATGTTCATTTGACAACTGTACATTTCTCAAGATCTCTCGAAATTAGGACATTAATTGGAAAATATTAATGACGCTGGAGATCAACTCGAAAACTTTTAATTTTACAAAATTTCTCAAAGGTTGGATAGTGATAGGAAAATGAAGTTGCATATCAACTCGAGAACTATATGGTATAAGAATATTAAATAATGATGTAGGATATCACTTCCAGAACTATATATATAAATTTCGCTGGAGAATCTTTTCCATGCTTGTTGGGTAAACAAAATCCAGCTGTTGTCGTACAAATTATCTAGATAATAAAAAACCAATGCTGCCGCATAAAAGTATACCCCAAAGGCGGCATTAAACTGTGACTGAAAAACTGCTCAGTGGTTTAACTGGAGTTTAAATTTGACTAAAGTTTAAGCAAACTTAGTTTACGCTTAGCTTAACCAACTACTGAAAAAACCGGGCCTAACTGTCATGGAATCGATTTTAGCATGCTCATGCAACAATACACACCGTTTACAACTAACTATACAGCTACCAAATTACGAAATATATACCGACATTTTTCTTATTGTATAGATGTACATACATGCATAATTAGGCATACCTAAGTACATACAGAATGCCGATTACATTTGCTAGCTATTTTTGCCAACTTCTTTATTTCATATTCACGCGCAATCATCTGTCCTTCAGGCAGCGAAATTTCCACCTACGCAATAAGTCGCGACGCTAAAGTACAGCCGTTTTAAATGTGCTCCACGAACCGATTAACCACACGACCAACATACACTAACGCACGACAGGACATGCGAAGAGTGGAGCAATGGGGCAGTAATGCCTACCTCTATGCCTACTCCTCCGTTGTAAACAGTTACTCAATATCTATAGCTATATATTTATTTTTGTTGCTATGTCATGATTTTTTTTTTTGTTTTTGAAAACAAATGCCAAAAACCTACGCAAATTCATGAAAAGGAAAAATTCTGATTTTTAGTTGTATTTTCAGTGCTTGTCACAGCTGGGGTCATGATTTCATTACGTCGGAAGCGTGAGCTGAAGAAAGTAGCAGTGTCCATATACCAACTATGTACATATGTATTAGAGATATACGCCGCCGATAAACGCCGCCGCCGCCGCCGAATGTCAAAAATATCGGCGCGGCGGCGGCGTCCGGTGCGGTACTATATTTTCTACTCGTTTAAGACTGTTTAGGCCATTTATTGTTCAAGTCGAAAATTGGTCGGATATGGTCGAAAGTGGTATCAAGGGATGCGCATCACTGTCAGTTATAAGAAACTAATTGCGAAATTTAACTCTTTCTAACTGTTCAAAAGTTATTTAAAAAAAAACAGGCGTTTTCGATGTCAGCTTAACACGGACTTTGCATCACCCAATTCACTAAGTTATTAAAACAAAACACTAAAAGAAACGTTGTATAATAAATTTATATAATCACGTTGCATATTTTTTCCAAAAAAAAAAAAAATTACCCAAGGCGTTTCAAATTGTTTTCAAGTTGTTAAAAAAAGCAAAAAAAGTTCCGATTTTTTTTTTAAATTTTATATTGCGATTGGCTGAAAGAATAAGCGAAATCAGTGATGCAAAATCCTTTAGTAGATTCTAGAGGCATAAACACTCCTTTGAAATGTTTTTTACCTCATACTTAAGTTGAGAATATATGTACGTATGAGAAGGGTTTGAAAAATCACTTGGGCTTACATTCAAGCGTCTGTTGTTTATTTGCGAAACTATACAATAGCGTCTGAAATGTTAATTTTAATTTTAACACTTCATCCTTCAACACCCAATTCTACCGGTTTGACATAAAGTTGGCGGCCCTATTCAAAACTATTCCCTTGGAGTTAATTACATTGATTATAGCTTATCAACCAAGTTTAAATATCACATAAACGTTACGGCTCCTTTTACAAATGTGAATACGTAGGCACATATATGTATTTACGAAGTTAGGCTTTGTCCTTCGCAAGAACACTCAAAGTGGTGAAGCAAAAGCTTTCCCAAGACAGTGGAAAAATGACCGTGTGTGCTACTACCCTATTGAAATGGACAGTCGAACTAGTCTGAAAACTGAAGCTACGCGGTCGTTCATAATGAGCTCTTATATCATTAGGCCGGAAAACAGCAGTAAACATTATTCAACTTAAAATCGGTCGACTTTCATTCTAAAATATCGTTTTTATTTAACGAAGACTATTGAAATCAATGATGTGAACACAAACGTCTACAAACTCTGGTATACATTTTAAAAATTTTATCCAGAGTTCTTGTAAAATTTTACTTATGTAGATGCGCCGAGGATTATACGATTTTCGCCCATTACGCAATGACGGCATCCTTGACCGAAATCCCTAACGTTTCAATTTGTTTCTCTGGTGTAGCTCGGCAAAAGCATCCGTTGGAAAGTCTTCGCAGCTACACTTAGAGTTTCTAGGAAAATGACGTCGACGAAGGTATGAGTTCGAAGTCGCAGTCCTATAGCTTCTGTGCTGGCATATGGTGTGAGGGTCAGAAGGCCTGGTAGCGACTGGTGGTCGGGATTGCTACTGTTTGCACATCGGGAATTGTAGCTCTTAAAAACAGCCGAAAAAACTGGAGGCGCCCTGTGTCACGAGTTTCATGAGTATTAATAGACCATTAATAGCAACCGTAAGTCAACTTTGTGCGTGGCCGCCAAGGAGCCACAAATGATTTAAAGAATTTGTGTTCGCGACGATTATTAGGAGCTAACCCTAGGTGAAACTACGCTTTGCACGGGATATGCAGACAAAAGTGTGGCTATTTTATGTATCTCTATTTCTTTTCAGCAGACGCAGCAGTACCAATTCCAAAGGTTCGAAGCCTCTCTGGAGCAAGTGAACGAGGGACAATCCCTCCGCAAGGAGCTACTCCTGAAAATGTTTGAACCGTCTGCGAGATCTTGAGGCAAAAACCTTGGATCTTTCCGAAATGGCCAACACGTTGATTTCCTTAAATACATACAAGCAAACCTTTTCATAAATACTATTTTTTTAAATCGAAAAATCAAGCTTTTTAAAGTAAGAACACCGGCCGGACACGCCGCCGCCGCCGATTAAGTGATCGGCGTAAACCTCTAATATGTATTTATGTATATACAAATTTGTACATATTTATGTACTTTAATGAATGACTACTACACCTTTAGAATTGCGTGGGTTGTATGAATGATTTCGGTACTTCTGAGGTGTCTGCACGCACAAGCGTTTGGAATACGAACTTTACGCACACAGTCGTAAAATTTAAAAATTTGCAATCACGATTTGAATCACAGTAACTTTCAAATATATCATTATATACAAATTTGTGTGGCGGCCACCGTGGTGTGATGGTAGCGTGCTCCGCCTGCCATACCGTATGCCCTGGGTTCGCACCCCGGGCAAAGCAACATCACAATTTTAGAAATAAGGTTTTTCAATTAGAAGACAATTTTTCTAAGCGGGGTCGCCCCTCGGCAGTGTTTGGCAAGCGCTCCGAGTGTATTTCTGCCATGAAAAGCTCTCAGTGAAAACCCATTTGCCTTGCAGATGCCGTTCGGAGTCGGCATAAAAAATGTAGGCCCCGTCCGGCCAATTTGTAGGGAAAATCAAGAGGAGCACCACGCAAATTGGAAGAGAAGCTCGGCCTTAGATCTCTTCGGAGGTTATCGCGCCTTACATTTATTTTTATTTTTAATGTGTTTGTTTTTGGTATGCATACTTATTTATACTTACATATCGCACGAGTTCGAGATTAATTTAAAGCTTCAGCATACAATTCAAAATACGTTTTAACCGATAGAAAGGTAGAATATTTATGAATTGAGTGATTATACGGTACAAGAACAATTTTTCAACAATGTAACCATAGCATTTTGCCAACGTCTAGTAGACCAAACTACATGAAAACGACTTCAGAGCTTAAAAAATAAAATATCAGAAAGGAATGTAGAGCCTCTCTAGACCAAAATAAGCACACTTTAGTTGTAGAACTGTTACAAAAATCATTGCATACTAATAGGGGCTCATTTCAAACCAACCAATAGTATAGCCAACAGTGTATATTTTTAGAAGCCAAAATTGTTTCTAAATCAGGATAATAAATCTATATCCATTTGGTAGTCGTTATATTTTTTAGGCGGCCACCATGATATGTTTTGTATGATTGGCGGCCACCGTGGTGTGATGGTAGCGTGCTCCGCCTATCACACCGTACGCCCTGGGTTCAACTCCCGGGCAAAGCAACATCAAAATTTTAGAAATAAGGTTTTTCAATTAGAAGAAATTTTTTCTAAGCGGGGTCGCCCCTCGGCAGTGACTGGCAAGCGCTCCGAGTGTATTTCTGCCATGAAAAGCTCTCAGTGAAAACTCATCTGCCTTGCAGATGCCGTTCGGAGTCGGCATAAAACATGTAGGTCCCGTCCGGCCAATTTGTAGGGAAAATCAAGAGGAGCACGACGCAAATTGGAAGAGAAGCTCGGCCTTAGATCTCTTCGGAGGTTATAGCGCCTTACATTTATTTTTTTTTATTTTACCATGATATCTTAGTAGCGTGCTCGCCTACCACACCGAAGGTTCTGAGTTCAAGGACTGAGGGAAAGCAACATCAAAAAAAGTTGTTTTTAATTGGAAAGAGTTTTTCTAAGCTGATCGCCCCTCAACAGTGCTTTAACCAACACTTCGGATGTATAAATTTATCTGCCAGCAGATGTCGTTTGGCGTCGGCATGAAACAAGTAGGACCAACAGCAGACAGCAAATCGGAAGATAAGCTCGGCCTTAATTTCTTCGGATATATATCGGTCCTTATATTTATTATTTATTTTAAATCTTTGTACGGATGTTTTACCCGAGTAAATTTTCTTCTCGAAATATTGACGTTCAACCAAAACTGCACGGAAAATTAACGCTCCTGCCATTTTCAGTGGGTTTGAAGAAGTTCGAAGAAGATCTAAACAGGTATCGCCACATTGATTTGCATATTGCATGATAATACAAACTGCAACGCACATTGATATTATCACCTAAAAAGTCTACGGCCTCCCTAGTCACGTCATGGGCAATGGAGGTTGAATTGATTCCAATGATGTTCGTCTGCTGTAATACGCTATTCAAAGTTTGCTCATTATATATCTGTGGCAATTTGAAAAAACAACTTAATTCGAGTTAGGATAATAGCGATACATATACCTTTATCTGAAAACCTAGCCACAGTTCACCATAGTAACTTCCTATATTTTGTAGCTGTCATTTGGCGCTAGGGCTATGAATAAGTAACACAGGGAGATCTGTAACGGATTTCTGTTATGAAGCCAGAATATCACTTTTATCCTAACTCGAATTAGGTTGTTTTTTCAAATTGCCACAGATATGACAATTTGCCTAATTTTCTTCGTACGCAATTGTGAATGTCACCATAGTATAGAACGGAAAATTATTCTCAACTCATATGGGGGCTGTATCTAAAGTTAATGTATAAAACTTTCCTAGCATATATAAGCCTTCGATCAGTCGGTTATGAGCCAAACATCGCCAATAAAGTGGAACTAAAGCAACCATACATGTGCGCTGCAATCAGTACACCTAAGAGATGATCCTCAAATAAAGTTAGAGAAGGCTCAGCTTTCTGGATATGCATATTACCACCTCTTGGCAGCCAACAAGCGAACACTACTCTTACCCCACGGGAAATTTGCAGCTATGATAGCCCGACTAGTTTGCCTTCGCCTGTTCTCAGGAGCCAAAAAAATAACTGTGACAATGAGAAATGCTGCTTAAGAGTGAGATCGTTCCACTTATTTGGCTATGTCAGACAAAGGTTAGCCACCCTTTCTTCTCTTAGTAGTTGTGAGGAGCAAGAGTTGCATGAAAGTTTCACAGCGGGAGGCAATTCCGAAAGAGAAAATGTTTAAACATATGAATGAGTACTCCATTCCATCTTTCGTCTATAGTGAAATTGGAATAGCGATAGCCCTTAATGATCTAAGAGTTTCGATATGATTATACCATGGCAGAACCATACGAGGTTGCAGCATGACGTCATACTTACAGACATGTATGTCAATTCAGATAAAAAAAGCATCAATCAGCTGATTCCCGGCCATCACTTGTGTCCTATCAAATCATACGTACGGTAGTAGAGTTAAAACCTGAGGGCCCGAGTAGCCGATTGCATCAAGTTCATGTCCCACAAGTGTTTGTTACTTCCATAAAAAACACCGATATTTGGGGCATGTTATGCTTTTAAGTCCGTTTAGATAAGGGCTTGTTAAGGGAATACCTGTTTAAACAATGCCATATTTTGACTATCCTGCAATACAAAAAAAAAAAAACCTTAACAATGGTACCTGCAATTGTAGACAAGTAGTGGTGACATCTATTGCGTTGTAAAGATCAGAAGAGAAGAGCTTGGTTTTTAACGCTGATTGAAGTTTATCTTTTGGACCCAGTCCAGTTCTTCTGGGCGGTAGTAATGTTAAAGAGAAGAGAGAGCTATTTAGGGTCCTATAAAAATCTTGTGCGGTGCTTTGGGCATGACTCAAAGGGAATTTTGCAATCCAGAAACACATTTCGTTTCCGTAGTTTTCCAAATAGTTTTTAAGCATTGCATACCAACAGGCGCCCACATTCACTTTATGACCCAACAACTCTTTCTTTGTCCTTTTCTTTCTTTTTGTTTTTGTTTTGTTGTCATCAAATAACGGTACGCATTAAATTGCAATCTAATTATAAAAAAATAAAACAATTCAACAATTGCTGCAGTAATGCGGAACAGCGGATGTCGTTACGCATCGCTGACCTACTAGCGCTTAAAC
Source organism: Eurosta solidaginis (assembly GCF_040869045.1). Taxonomy (NCBI): domain Eukaryota; kingdom Metazoa; phylum Arthropoda; class Insecta; order Diptera; family Tephritidae; genus Eurosta; species Eurosta solidaginis. Next base: position 13,227,554 of record NC_090323.1, on the reverse strand, counting down.
TAGTGGACAAAACTAGTTCTGATTTGTTTATGTCGCTACTAATTCGAGTATTTCCAAACTAAAAAAGTATAAAAATAAATGTGCGTAGCTCATTGCTCCACTTCATTTAACTTCACTAAAATTACCCACGTGAATATTGAATAGCTGGATTCACTGTAAGTCGTTGGATTGTCATACTTATGCTATCTCACAATGGGCTTGGAGCATTTTTATTACAAAAAAAAAAAAAAAAAAAAAAAAATATCAACGCGGACCGACTACATGGCTGTTTAAGAAGCAGAATGACCCCCACTCACGTTATTAAGTAAAACTCCGCATAATTTGTTGCCAGCGCAAATACATAAGGGAGATTATCTTCATTGGTCGTATTTTGCAATCCCGATTTGATGTAATTCCCGCAGTGTTTATAAATACCTGCCATAGTAGTATAGTCTCATCAAATATTGGACGGGCATGCTGCCCAAATCCCTACCCGCGCTTCGACGGGGCTCTTAGAGCCACGGTAGAAATGCAAGGGAGGCGCATGGGCGCCCTAATGTCAGACGAGCCGATACACGTGTATACCGACGCTTCCAAAGTGATGAAAGGAGTAGGGTCTGTGGTATACTGCGCAGATGGGGAAATAAACAAATCCTAAAAGCTACCAAGGCACTGTAGTGTTTTGAGGCAGAGGGAGTAGCCGTGACTAAAGCTGTAGAAACAATGGATTAAAATGGGTAATACTGCACCCACGCCAATTTTTACATTGACAGCCAAGCAGTAAGAAAGACTACAATAGGAGAACATCTAAAATTGTGTTAAAGTGTAAGCAATCCCTGGAAAGAATCTGGATAGGGAGCAATCTATATTGGGTCCCTGGGCATATGGGAATAGATGGAAATGAAAAAGCGGATGAGCTGGCTAAACAGGGCGCATCGCTGGAAGCTTGTAGCGTAGACGTTCCAATCAGATTGGGCGAAATTGAAATAAGGCGAGAGCTGCAAATGATCGACCAAGCAGGAAAGGTGTGGAAGTAAACGACTGCAAAGTGTCGAAGATCATGTGCAGGTCTTACAACCTTAGGCTAACAAAGTTACTCTTATCCTTGAAAAGAGAGGACTGTAGAATCATAATGGGTATCCTCACTGAACTTTGCCTTCTGGCGTCACATTCTTTTAAATTAGGCCTTATCAACAATAACAGATGTAGGAAGTGCGGGTTAGACGGGGAAACGATCGAGCACGTCTTGCGCTCATGCCCTACGTTCGTAAGGCTAAAACTCCTGTTAAGTTTTCCCATCGGTTAGTGAGCTGGAATATACGCGCGGTAGGTATGCCTGTCGTAAGAGGTGACTAAAATATCAAATAGATTCAAACGGTTGTGTAGCGAAACCCTTTCAAGGGGGGAATCCTGTTTCATTAGCAGCCGAGGCTCTGCCGACCCCGAAATCCTCATGGATCTAGGGAGTAGGAGGGCGGTATGGCCTAGAAGGTCGCATGTGGTCATACCAAATAGTTCCCGAGATGGTCGAACTTGGTGCCGGAACGTACCGGATCTGCATCCGGCAAAGGACCATCAACCCCAAACCTTCGGGGAGTGTCCTTATCGCTCCAACAACAACAACAGGACGAAGATATTTATAATATAGGTCCTGGTTTCCGATGGGAGTTATCAGTTTGGTCGTTAAGAAAACTTCAGGTAACACTATGGACTCATTTAGTATATGTGAGGTCCTCACAGATCAGCCAGTTCAATCTAATACTCAAAATTAATAGAATGCGTGACATAATTTTAGCTTTATTAAGATTTCATTCCCTCGAACTCGCAACAACGAGTTTCACAAAAAATAATTTAGCTCCACATCAAAAGGAAATTAACCGGAAGTATTCGCCCTCGATTCCGTGAAATTTATTGAATGTGTTGAACTTTTTTATTATTTTGAAGAAATTGTGGTTGTTTAACTTACAATTTTAACAATTAATATTCAAGACGGATCTATGAGACGTGGGAGGAATAATCGTTTTTATCTTTATGTCGGCAGTATTTCCCCACAAGACGAATTATTGTGAACGCTGCAACGCGCAACTCAACCGATCTGCCGCGCGTTAATAAAATGTTATTAGAGTTAACTAATAGTGCACAAGTCAATTACGGACGACTTATGTGAAGATAATTGAGCAAAATTATGTCGATTGTGGTCATCAAAAAAGGAAAGTGTTCGTAATTGTCTGAAAAAGTGACAAATTGACAAAAGTAAAGAATTAAATTTAAGAGATATGAAATCTAAGCACATACTTACTTACTTAATTGGCGCTTAACCGTTTAAATGGTTATTGCCGTCCAACAAGGCACGCCAGTCGCTCCTTCATTCTGACAACCGGCACCAATTGGTCACACCAAGGGAGTTTAAATCGTTTTCCAGCTGGTCCTTCCAGCGGAGTGGGGGCCGACCTCCACCTCTGCTTCCATAGGCGGGTTCCGTTAGAAACACTTTCTTGGCCGGAGCGTCATCTTTCATTCGCATAACATGGCCTAGCCAGCGCAGCCGCAGCGTATTAATCGCTGGACTATGTTGATGCTCGTACAGCTCATCGTTAAATCTTCTTCGGTACTCGCCGAAGAATGATTTTCGTTTGACGAGAGAGGACTTTACTTTTCAATTGCCTACATAGTCCGTGATTTTTTGTTGGATTTCAGAGCTGATCGTGTTGTTTCTTTTGATGCTGGTTCCCAAATAAATGAAGTCTTTTACTATTTCGAAAGTATAGCTGCCAACAGTAGCGTGGTTGCCAAGGCGCATATGCGCTAACTCTTTGCTCGATGACAGCAGGTACTTCGTTTTGTCCTCATTCACAATCAAACCCATCTTTACCGCTTCTTCTTTCAGTTTGGAGTAAGCAGAACTAACGGCTCGGATGTTTAGGCCGATGATATCAATGTCATCAGCATTACCAGTAATTGCATGCTTTTATAGAAATATTGTTCCAGAGCGGTTAAGTTTATCGAGAGAGGACTTTAATTTAATAATTTTAATTTAATTTTCTCCAGCATCAAATTAAAGAAATCGCACGATAGGGGGTCAACCCTCATTTAGTTTCGAACGGCTCGGAGACGTCCTTCCCAATCCTGACTGAGCTGATGTTGCTCAACGTCATTTTGCACAGCCGTATAAGTTTTGCGGGAAAACCACATTCAGACATAGCGGCATATAGGCAGCTCTTTTTCGTGCTGTCGAAGGCGGCTTTAAAATCGACGAAGAGGTGATGTGTGTCGAATCTATTTTCACGGGTTTTTTTCCAAGATTTGGCGTATTGTGAAAATCTGGTCGATGGTAGATTTACCAGGTCTGAAGCCGCACAGATAAGGTCCAATCAGCCGATTCATGGTGGGCTTCAATCTTTCGCACAATACACTTGACAGGACCTTATGTGCGATATTAATAAGGCTGATTCCGCGATATTTGGTGTAGTTTGCAGTATCCCCTTTCTTGTGGACTGGGCAAAAAACACTTAGATTCCAATCGTCGAGCATGCACTCGTTCGCCCATATTTTGCGAAGAAGCTGATGTATGTGCCTTACCAACTCCTCGCCGCCGTATTTGAATAGCTCCGCAGGAAATCCATCAGCGCCCGCGGCCTTGTTGTTTTTAAATCTGGTTATTGCTATTCTGACTTCGCCATAATCGGGGGGGGGGGGACATTTATTCCATCATCATCGATTGCGGGATCGGGTTCGTCATCCCTGTCTAATCTAAACACATAATCCTTCCAATTCCGTTCCTTTGTAGCGACATAGGTGGTTACCGCAAGAAACATCTGCTGAGCCGGAATGTCTTCGTTCATTCGCGTAATATGGTGTTGTCTAGCTTTCTTAAGGAAATCTTTCTCGGAAATCGCTGTGCTATTCGTAACATCCCTAACATGCTTATGACACCTTCTGAGTTTTTGGAAACACCTGTCATTTCCCCCACCTTAATCAATCTGTTACATTTTTACTTGCAGCATGAAATATTTTTAGCATCACTTTTGGTTAATTAGCATAAATCAAACAAAGTGGTGAAGTGCTGATATGATGACGGGGGATGATGATAGGGGGAGACACAATAATCTACTTATTGAGTCGGTTTTGAATTTAGCAATTTATCAGCATGATAATGGGGGGAAACTGGAGGTATGTGAAATAATCTCGTTTGAATACATTAAAACGGTTAAGAGAGGTATTCCAAAACGCGGTAAGGAAGATATTCTGGTGCGAGGAGCTGCTTGTTGGGATTGGGAGTCACTCGCAGAGATTTTAGATTATTCCAGTTCTTCACACCCGCAACAACGTGTACGTTTGATCGTCGGTGCCCTTAATGCATCGGTTACCTGCGCAGATTCTTCGACGAGTTGGTACTGCACCTCAATCGCGGATCTAACGAATGGTAATGCGTGGAATATACAAAACATTGAATAATAACAGTTCTGATTGAGACTTAAGAGGTGGTCTGCAAATTGCCACTCGTCCGATATATGTCTTAACAAACGAGATATATATATCTCAACTTCGTTCGTAGCAGGTTGTAACATACTCTACTCTTACTTATCCAAATTGGATCTTGCCATAGTCAATGTACACATGCTCTGAGGAGTAATAAACATAACGAATTCGTACCCTCGCGCCCGAAATAGCAAGTTTCATAATATCAATAGAGTGTTGGACTGAGCTAAGTTAAAATCTTAACCAAGAACGCCCCAAAAAGCTGATTTAGGAACAAAACTTTTAACTCAATGGGGAGAAAGAACAGTTGGTTCTTCGTACCTATAAATTTTTTTTAGAGCAAGAAAGCTTAGCTCTGGGCTTTGTAAACATCGAAGGGGAAATCAATAATAGCCTGTCATCAGAAGCTAACACCGATAAAAAAGTAGGAAATTTAATATTTACTCCGAAAGCTATGCTTTAATTAAAGTCCTGAACTCAAAGGTAGCACGACCGAGGATGGTCTGGGAATGCCTTCCCTCGCGTTCGTTTAAAAATAACTTTTTAGGATAAATATCTATGTCCTTGAGCAAAGTAATATTCGGACATTTGAAAATCGGTCTCTTCTCCCGAATGGGTGTATGCGAACCAAAAGAGGTAGATGAAGTCCTACCGCGGGTTAGGGGGCTTAGAATATACCTGCGGCAAGCCACCATGGTGTGATGGTAGCGTGCTCCGCCTACCACACCGTATGCCCTGGGTTCACACCCCGGGCAAAGCAATATCAAAATTTTAGAAATAAGGTTTTTCAATTAGAAGAAAATTTGTCTAAGCGGGGTCACCCTCGGCAATGTTTAGCAAATGCTGCGGGTGTATTTCTGCCATGAAAAGCTCTCAGTGAAAACTCATCTGCTTTGCAGATGCCCCGTTCGGAGTGTGCATAAAACATGTAGATCCCGTCCGGCCAATTTGTAGGGAAAATGAAGTGGAGCACGACGCAAATTGGAAGAGAAGCTCGGCCTTAGATCTCTTCGGAACCCCTTGAATCTGGTATTTTAGTCGCCTTTTACGACAGGTATACATACCGCGGGTATATTCTGACCCCCTAACCCGCTGGGGCTAGTACCTTACTGGTGCTTGTTACCGAAGCGTGCCAAATCTTTATCATTCAAAGGCCCATCAACATAGATAACTGTCCACAAAACCTTCAGGGAGTGTACTTATCGCCACAACAACAACAGTAGTTCGAGGTTTCGCTATAGATATAGATCATTGAACGATTTCAAAGTCAAAAGTCTAAAAAAAATATTCCAAATATTCGCAACGAAAAAAGAATCGCGGTTTGGTTTTACTCGTCACTAAAATTCGCTTCTTTCATATCCATTGTGAATTGGTTGGACCAAGAACAAGCAGGTGCTTCCATTCGTTAACTTTCTCGCATAACTGACAATAGCGATAAGGTTACTCCCCACAGGCTTTGGGAAGTGTTTTCGATGTGATGGTCCTTTGCCGGATACAGATCCGGTACGCTCCGGTAACACAGCATCATTAAGGTGCTAGCCCGACCATCTTGGGAACGATTTATATGGCCACATTAAACCTTCAGGCCGTCCCTCCCTTCCCACCCACAAGTTCCATGAGGAGCTTGGGGTCGTCAGAGCCTCGTCTCTTATTAAAACAAGATTCGCCACGGATAGGTGAGGTTGACAATTGGGTTTGGAGAAGCTATATATTGTGATGGCAATCTGAAAGGGTTGCGCTACACAGCCGCTTGCATCTGTTATTTTAGTCGCCTCTTACGACAGGCATACATACCGCGGGTATATTCTGACCCCCTAACCCGCTGGGGCTGGTATCTTACTGGTGCTTGTTACCGCAGCGTACCGAATCTTTATCCTTCAAATGCCCATCAACATACATAGATAACCCTCTGCGAAGACAGTCACCTTGTAGCGGTGCAGGGGCTTATGCCGATCGCATTTGATACTAATTGGTCAGATGGGAGCGGCGCAACCGCGCTCACCTGACAAATGTGGTCGAATGCTATCGGTAACCAGGAACTGTCACCTCCTAATCCAGGGTGTCATGCGTCACCGTGCCCATTGGACTGGTTTGCAGCCAGGAGGTTCACAACACCGGCTGTATTATAACGGCGCCTCTCCAACACCGGGCCACCTTGGGGAGTAATCATGGCCTTACCGCGTCAAGGGGCTCTGCCGCGGCGGACCAACCCAGTTCCCCATGTAAATAATTTGACAACAACGCTTGCCGCGTCAAGCACGTTGTCGTACGACAAAGATGGAAAACAAAGCAAATAAAAACAACAACAAAAAAACAAACAACAACAGTAACGCAACAAAGAAGACGGGCTCCAAGAAGAGCAGCGGGCAAAGCAGCAGCAGGCCACGCAGGTACTCCAGGAAATTCCTGGAGAGCCTCTCGAGAGAGGAGGCAATGCTCTTTATAGAGCATATGAGGGACGAGGAATCTCCCTCCACCAGCGCTGGAGTGCGCAGAGAACCGGCTCTTAAACCCGTAAACCCTAAGGGCACTACAGAAACCCAAGGTAATCAAAGCGGGCCACAAGAGCATAGCAAGCAAAAGACGACGAAACCCGCGATCCCCAGAGGCATCTCGGCCACTGGTGAGCAGCGCGGGCATATCAAAAAAGGGGAGCAGGAGGGGCAGGCGTCTAAAAACAAACCCGCGAACCATGGAGGGCCCAGTACCACCATAGAGCAGCGCGGGCCCCCCGAGGAAAGAGATGCCACAACTAAGTGTAGCACCGACGGTACTTCCACACAAATGAGGGAAAGTAGCAAAGATAACCATGGCAGGCCCTCTAGGGAGCCAAGTAAACATGGGCGCTCACCGTCGAAGCAGGATTCTGGAAGCAGCTCACAAGGCAGCTGCGATAGGTCCCAGAAAAGGAGCGACCTCGAGCGGAACCGGGAAGAGTGGAAGCGGCCTAACAGAAGGCATAACAGGGGCAGGCAACCTGCACTACCACCACCGGGCAGACCAGGATCGCTAACAGATAAATGGCGCCTGGGACTAAGTGGGTCTGGGACAAAATGGTATCTCCGATACCTTGAGGAGGGCCTGTCGCCCAGGGACGCAAGAGCCAGGGCAGATAAGCACAGGCATAAACCAGCCCACGAGCATAGTACAGCGACCGCCGAACGGAGAAACAAAGTCGGAGGTAAAGAACAGCCAGCGGCAGCTGGCCAGCATACACCCGCTCCCGCTGGGAAGCGTAGGATCGGGCAGATCACACCGGAGGAGACTCCCAGTTCAAAGAGGCAACGGGCCCATGCTCCGCAGAACACGACAGCCAGGCGCCGGGAGGATTTGACCAGGGCGACTGGGGGACCCGCTGAAGCAGCGCCAAGACAGCAGAGCTACTCGGACGCCCTCAGGGGTACCCGAGTGGCTGTGCTGCCCAGGAACTACCCGGCGGATGCCCTAAGTCAAGAGGACCTGACAAATCTCCAGGAGCTAATTATGGATGGAGTGTTCAGGGGGTGTGGGCATGCTCTAGTATTTTGCGGGGTGTACTTCCGAGCAGGGCTCCTCCTTGTTGATTGCGAGGACGAGAAAACCGCAAGATGGCTCGAGGAAGTAGTGCCAACACTTGAGGGATGGACGGGGGCACAATTATGCACAAGGCGCGGGGATGACATACCGCCCACGCATAACGTGACAATGTTCCTCCCCAGAAGTGCGGACCGCCCCAGAGAATTTGCGTTACGGCTCCTCGCTAATCAGAACGAGGGCCTTAAGACGCAGAGGTGGCGCGTTATTAACAGCAGCGCGGAAGAAACGGGCCTACGTCTAGACGTAGGCATAGATGAAGAATCCTACCAGCTCACACGTAGGAATGGATTCAAGCTGCATTACAGGTACGGCTTGATCCATGTAAGACCCTGGAGGCAGAAGCTACCAGGGAATAGTGAGCGGCAGGAAGACAAGGCGGTAGAGGACGCCGACATAGATAAGATGTCGGACGAAGACATGTCGGACGCGAGCACCGACACCATCAAGGCTCGTGAGACTACAAACTCTTCTACCGCAGCGAGTAATATCGAAGAGGTCGCGGAACAAGCGGACCAACAAATACCCACCACACAGGAGCTCATTGAGGGCTTGGACCTCCAAGAGCTGGCACTGGACAAGCGGGATGATAGCGAAAGCGGGCTGTCGGATTACGACGACCCGATGAGGCCGGCCGGGCCAAAATGACCGGCATAAGCATGCAGATAGCCCAGATCAACCTCCACCACGCCATTGCAGCTTCGGCTGTACTGGCGAGGAGGTTTGCCTTGGATGATCTGGGCATAGCCCTCATACAGGAACCTTGGGCATACAAGGGACAGGTGAGGGGCCTTAATGTAAGTAACAGTAGAGTAATTTGGGATCTCTCCCAGCAGAGACCTAGAGCATGTGTAATGCTTAAAGCAGATATTAACTATTTTTGCATTACAGAGTTTTTAAGTCGAGATCTGGTGGCGGTACAAATATATGCGAAAGTCAACGGGGAGGACTCCAGCATTGTGCTAGCCGCAGCCTACTTCCCGGGGGACGACAACATGGTCCCCCCAGATAACGTACAGAAGCTGGTGGCTCACTGCAGAAGAGCGAAACTTCCTCTTATTATAGGAAGCGATGCAAACTCCCACAATACGGAATGGGGCAGCAGTGATACCAACCAAAGGGGTGAGTGTTTGCTAGAATATATAGCCAGCAATGATTTAAGTATATACAACGTCGGGAGTAAACCGACGTTTGTTACGAGAGCTAGGGCAGAAGTCCTTGATATAACGCTCGGCAACAACCTAACTGAGAATATGATCTCGAGATGGAGGGTCTCAGAAGAACCCTCCCTCTCGGACCACAGAATCATAAGGTTTGAGCTGGGCGCCGTATCGGGGCAAAGCAACCCCAGAAGAAATCCCAGGAAAACAGACTGGGACAGCTACAAAAGTATTATAGAAGCTAACATAGATAGCCTTAAGAGTAAAGGCAGAAGTACCAATTGTACCCAGTTGGAGAGTAGGGTGGAAAGGGCAAATCAAATAATGATAGACGCCTATAACTCCAGTTGCCGTGTCTCCTTGATTAAGGGTAAAAAGGCGACCCCCTGGTGGTCTTATGACCTGACGCTGCTTAGGAGAAAAGTCAGGAAACTCTTTAACGAGGCAAGGAGAACCGGCAACTGGGAGGAATACACCCAAAATCTAACTAAGTACAATAAGGAGATAAGAAAAGCAAAAATGGAAAGTTTTAGGAATTTCTGTGAGGGAATTTCCAGCACGCCTGCAGCGGCAAGGCTACACAAGGCCCTAGCCAAAGAGCAGAGACAGACAGACCTAGCAATTAGGCTCCCAGACGGTACCTATACCGAAACGGTGGAAGAGCGAGCTAAGGCCTTGCTGCAAGCGCATTTTCCTGAGGCCTCCCCGCAAGTACCGGAACCTGTGTTCCCCAGAGTTAAACCAACCCCATCAGACTGGCAACTAGCCAACTCCCTCTTTTGTGAGGCCAGAGTCAGATGGGCAGTGGAATCTTTTGAGAAATACAAATCTCCGGGGGTGGATGGCATCTACCCGGCGCTAATGCAGCAAGGGACACAGATCATCCCACATCTCGCCAGAATCATGAGAGATAGCCTGGCACTGGGATATATACCCATGATGTGGAGAAGAGCAAGAGTGGTATTTATACCAAAAGTAGGTAAAAAGGACTATTCACAAGCAAAGTCCTTCAGACCAATAAGTCTAACCTCCTTTGTCTTGAAGGCAATGGAAAAGATAATAGACCAAGAAATCAGGTCGAACGCCCTCAAGAGCTGGCCCTTACATTATAGCCAGCATGCCTACAGAGCGGGTAGGTCCACGGACACAGCTCTGTACCAGTTAACGTCTGAAATACAGAGGGCGTTCGAAACAGGGGAAACAGTGCTTTGCGCTTTCCTTGATATTGAGGGTGCCTTTGACAACACATCTCACGAAAGCGTAAACATAGCACTGCAGAGAAGAGGAGTTCAGTTGCCTATCCAGAGATGGATTGACAGTCTACTCCGTACAAGAATCGCTGAAGCTCAAGTAGGCAGCAGCGCAGTTAAGGTTATTACCACGAGAGGGTGCCCCCAGGGAGGTGTCCTGTCACCCCTTTTGTGGAGCCTAGTAGTGGATGAACTCCTGCAAAGGCTATCAGACAGTGGCATAAGATGCCAAGGATATGCTGACGACATCGTCATAATTGCGAGGGGTAAATTCGAGAGTACGCTCTGTGACATAATACAAAGAGCATTGAACATTACAAGGGAGTGGTGCGCCAATGTGGGCCTTAACATCAACCCATCTAAGACTACCATCATCCCCTTCACCAGAAGAAGGGTCCTACCAGCCCTGAGAGCAATAACAATAGATGGCGTGGAACTAGAATATGGAACCGCAGTGAAATACTTGGGGATCATTTTTGACACCAAGCTCTTATGGAGACAACACTTCGACTCCATGAAGACTAGGGCCACGAGGTCCATCATGGTATGCAAACGTCTAGCAGGCAAATCATGGGGCTGTAGCCCACACGTGCTAAGATGGATGTATACCATGATAGTAAAACCTATGATAACATATGGCTCAATAGCCTGGGCATCGAGAACAACTCGGGCGACGACGAGGCAAGCACTGTCAAAACTTCAGCGACTGGCATGTGTGTGCATCACGGGAGCTATGCGCACATGCCCCACAACAGCGCTGGAGGCTATCCTCGATCTGACCCCGCTGCATATATCGATAGAGCAATCAGCCAAGCGAGCCCTCCTTAATATCGTTAAGGAGGGCTCGGGCAAAGGTAAAGTCATATCGTCCCGGAACATAGAGGAATTGAGAGAGAAGATCCCAATCTCTCAACTCCCGAGGGATGATATCCTCAGGCACATAGTATATGAGAAAAGATATAAAGTAGAACTGGGAGACAAGGGTACGTGGGAAGAAAGCAGAATTGAGAGCATTCAGCAGCTAAACAGTATAGTATGGTATACCGATGGCTCGAAGACCCCAGAGGGGATTGGATCTGGAGTCTTTGGACCCAGAGCCAAAATATCAATACCCCTGGGAGCATACCCGAGCATTTTTCAAGCAGAGGTATTTGCCATAAGCCAGTGCGCGGACCTGAACCTTCAGCGAAAATACTCCAATGAGAAAATTGCCATACTCAGTGACAGCCAGGCCGCCCTCAAGGCCATCTCAGCATTTGAAATAAAATCAGCGCTAGTCCTTGAGTGTGTGGAAAAGCTGAACCAACTAGGAGCACACAATGAATTACTGTTGGCCTGGGTTCCAGGCCACAGGGGAGTCGAGGGAAACGAGCAGGCGGACAGCCTGGCCAGAGAGGCAGCAACGGTACGACCTATTGGTCCTGAGCCGTTCCTGCCAGTGGGCCCGCAGGAAATTAGGGGGCATCTATTGGCAGAAGAAAAGGAAAAGAGGGAAGAACACTGGCGTAATATGCCAGGCCTAAGACAATCTAAGCTACTGTTAGGGGGTTATTGCACAACTCGATACAGGGCATTTATAGGCCTCTCGAAAAACAACCTAAGAACTCTAACAGCAATTCTTACAGGACACTGCAGACTGAACAGCCACATGCAAAAGCTGGGTATAATATCAAACAACACATGCCGATTTTGTGACAGATCAGCGGAGACGGCGGACCATGTCCTCCTGGAGTGCGATGCAATCTCAAGACGTAGAGCTAAGTTTATGGGCTCACCATGGCCAGAGCATACTCACATCAAATCCCTCAAGCCAGGTGAACTGCTAGGGTTCATCAGAGATGTCGGCTTGGATGAGGTGTTGTGAAGCAGATGAGGGCACAATAGACCAATGGTCGCAGTGCGATCCTCAAATAACTATCTATCTATCTATCTACATAGATAACAGTTCACAAAACCTTCAGGGAGTATTCTTATCGCTACAACAACAACAGTAGTTCGGGGTTTCGCTATAGATATAGATCATTGAACGATTTCAAAGTCAAAAGTCTAAAAAAATATTCCGAATATTCGGAACGAAAAAAGAATGGTGGTGTGGTTTTACTCGTCACTAAAATTCGCTTCTTTCATATCCATTGTGAATTGGTTGGACCAAGAACAAGCAGGTGCTTCCATTCGGTAAATTTCTCGCATAACTGACATTTCTCAATATTTGTTTGCAATAGAAAGGGAAAAGGAAAAGCAAGTTCAAAGCACTCTGCAGACAAGCTAATTAATAAGAAAACAAAAGAAATTTTACACAAAATCTTTCTACGTAGCAATTAAATTATTTGGGTAACAAAAAATGGAAGGAAAATCTGAAAAAAGTGTCTACAATTCAACAGAAGAGGCTACAGTCGCGGCCCCAGAAATGTCTGAAAATGGATCGGAAGAAGCAACGTCGGCGGCAAGTGAAAACGTGTCTACCGAGCTAATTGATACCAAAGCGCCAGAAATTGGAAAGGCTAAAAAATCGGTTGTAAAAGTAACAATTGATGGAGATGTCGAGTCAGAGAAGCAACAACCACCACACAAACGCATAAAAGCTGGCATAGTAGAGGAGGATGATAAATTAAAGGGAGTTGATGAGGATGACAACGGATTGGGCAACGTTTCCACATCGTCGCTTGCAGGCACAGTATCTGAACGTAGCTTGCATATATTCAATTCTAAAGATTTTAGTTTAGATGTCGATGCAGCCAAGAATATGCAACCACGTAAATTTCAACGCATTCCTATATTTATAGCCGATTATCACAATGATGTTTTGGAATTTATATATCGTTGTTTGGCCACACGCCACTTGCCATTGGAAAATAATTTGCTCGTACATTTTGATTCACATCCGGACATGGTTATATCACGTGAGATACCGGCTAGTGCCTCGTACGATAAGGAAACAATGTTGGCCGAACTTAGTATTGAAAATTGGATAATGCCGACTTGTTATGCAGGTAAGTCATATAATTAATGAGATTTTTGGAAACATCTGTTCTGTTTTAGTTGTGGTTAGTGTATGAGAGTACGTACCACAATTTAGGTGAGCTAGGTTAGCCACTTGATATCGATCAACTCTCTCATCACATGGGCTAGACCATAGATAAATAGGGTTTGGAAGGAAAACCTGAGCCAGTATAATGAACGTAAAAAAGTCACGTTTTGTTATCAATGTCCTTTCACAATAAATCTTATTTGAGTTGAGAGTTCACATCTCAGCGTTTGAGCTCTAACGAATAAGCAAAGATTTCGTCTGTCGCAGAGTAGATCTCTCTTGAGCTCCTTGTTGTTGTTGTTGTTGTAGCAATGCTCGCCCCACCTAATAGCCGCGACCGATCACAAATTGTCATCAATATCCTCTAACGGGAGTCCAAGGAAACTTGCCGTTTCAACAGGGGTGGACCATAAGGAAAGGGGTGTTAGAGGCGTTGATTCCACATTACAATTAAAGAGATGGTTGGTGTCATGTAGGGACACATTGCAAGTGGGGCATACATTTTGTATGTCGGGGTTGATTCTGGATAGGTAAGAGTTTAACCTGTTACAGTATCCAGAACGAAGTTGAGCAAGAGTGACACGCGTTTCCCTGGGGAGTATGCGTTCCTCTTCCGCGAGTCTGGATATTTTTCTTCAAGTACTGGATTCACCGGGCAATTCCCGACATAAAGGTCCGACGCCTGTCTATGGCGTTCACCAAGGACCTGCTTGTGTTTTTTCGCTTCATACGGCTGGGTTCTCAGCTGCCGTATTTCCTCAAAATGCTTACGGAGATGACTCCTTAGGCCCCTAGGCGGTGCTGGTTCGTCAATCAGATGTCTGTTGGGATGCCCAGGTTTCTGGGTATTCAACAGAAACTGGTCAGCATCTCATTTCTCTCCCTGATGGGGAGTATTCTCGCCTCATTATGCAGATGGGAGCAGTATTTTGGCAGGCCTGTAGTTTCTTCCAGTGGGTGGTTTTTAGGCTTGGCGACCATATGGGTGACGCGTAGCACGTAATCGGCTGGCTAATTCCTTTGTATGTGGTCATGAGCGTTTCTTTATCTTTTCCCCAGGTACTGCCAGCAAGGGATTTGAGGATTTTATTACGGCTCTGAATTCTCGGAACAATTGCGGTTGCGTGCGCACCAAAATGTAGATCCTGATCAAACGTCACACCCAAGATTTTGGGGTGTAGGACAGTCGGTAGCGTAGTGCCATCGACGTGGATGTTCAATATGGTCGACATTTGGGGCGTCCATGTTTTAAATAAGGTCGCGGAAGACTTAGTCGGTGACAATGCCAGGTTTCGCGAGGCGAAAGCACTGGAGAGATCAGGGAGATAGCCGTTTATTTTATTGCATAGCTCATCGATCTCTGGGCCTGGGCCTGGGCCATTATTGTGCAGTCATCGGCGTAGGAAACGATTGTGACTCCTTCCGGTGGTGAAGGTAGCTTAGATATGTAGAAATTAAACAAAAGTGGGGACACCACCTGTGGCACCCCCTGTTTAATTCTCCTTGGTTTTGATATTTCGTTTCTGAATTGCACCGATGCCTGGCGACCACCCAGATAATTTGCGGTCCACCTTTTAAGACATGGGGGAAGGGTAGACCCTTCCAGGTCTTGCAGTAACGAGCCATGGTTGACCGTATCAAAGGCTTTTGATAGGTCTAGCGCAACGAGTACTGTTCTATGGTGGGGGTATTGATTCAAACCGCAATTTATCTCGGTGCTAATGACATTTAGCGCTGTGGTAGTGCTATGGAGTTTTCTGAAGCCATGCTGATGAGGGGCTAGCTGCAAATGTGCTTGGAAATAAGGGAGCAAAATGGCTTCAAGCGTCTTTGCCACTGGCGATAGGAGAGATATCGGACGATATGACTCACCTATGTTAGCTGGTTTCCCAGGCTTTAGTAGCGGGACCACCTTGGCCAATTTCCATTTCTCGGGTATGACAAAGGTGGAAAGAGACAGGTTGAAGACATGCGCTAAATATTTGAAACCTTCTTTCCCTAGGTTTTTAAGCATCGGCATGGCTATGCCGTCTGGGCCCACTGCTTTGGATGGTTTAGCGCGACCAATGGCGTCCTCAACCTCTCTAGCGGTTATGGTGACTGGTGACGCGCTGAATTTGTGTTTATGTGCGTGTCTATTGGCTCTCCGTCTATCTTTGTTAACCGTAGGATGCATTATATATTGTCGGCAGAAAGCGCTCGCGCATTTTTTCGCATCCGACAGCACCTTATCGCCAAAGGCGATGGAAACTTTTTCTTTGTGCTTAGTCGGATTCGATAGGGACTTTACGGTGGACCAAAGTTTACCTACACCGCTAGAGAGGTTACAACCTCTTAGGTGCTCTTCCCATTTCGCCCGCTTGTGTTCGTCCACAAGCAATCTGATGCGTTGGTTTATATCCTTTATTTGGGGGTCGCCTGGATCAAGCTGTCTTATAAGGTCGCGTTCCCTCGCTAAGCTCGCGGCCTCCGCCGGGAAGTGGGGCCGGATTTCGGGAATTCTCCCGGCTGGAATGAAATGTGCCGAGGCGGATTCAATGACCTTACGGAAGGCACGCTCCCCTTGGCGGGCATCAGTCGGGATAGGGAGGGCAGCAAAGCTGCTGTCTGTTGCAGATTTATATTCTTCCCACTTTCCTTTTTTGAAGTTTATGAAAGTGCGTTTTTCGGTGACGATGAAGTCGGCGGTACGCTCGAACGAAATAAGTATGGGCAGGTGGTCGGATGCCAATGTTACCATCGGCTGCCAGTTGACGCAGTTTACGAGTTCTGCGCTCACGATTGAGATATCTGGCGAGCTATGACAGCTTCCTACCATACGTGTGGGGGCGTCTCCGTTTATTGTGCAGAACGTCGTTTCTTCTATTTGATCCGCCAACATCTCACCCCTACTGTCCGCCCGCAAGTTTGAATGCCATAGGTCGTGATGGGCATTGAAATCGCCTAAGATAATCCGATTGTTGCCAGTGAGTAAGGCCTCGATATTAGGGAGGTATCCACTGGGGCAACAGGTGACAGGAGGGATGTAGATGTTGATGATTTCTAGATTTGCATCGCCTGACCGAACAGATAGGTCTTGACGTTCTAAGACATTGTCCCTGCGGTCGATGCCAGGATCAAATATATAATATTGCACAGAGTGGTGTATAATAAACGCGAGGCCGCCTCCATTTCCGCTCTCGCGGCCTTTCCTGTGGACATTATACCCAGAGCAGGTCTGCAATGCAGATCTTGCTGTGAGTTTAGTCTCTTGAATCGCAGCAATGCGGATGTTGTGCCGCTTCATGAAATCGACTATCTCCGTAATCTTCCCAGTTAGTCCATTACAGTTTAACTGCAGAATTCTGAAGTGCATGAGGGGTGACGCCGCCACTCTAGGGGTAAGTGACGGGTGACTACGCCTAGGTTGTGGAAGGCCAGTACGCAATTGCTGGTGTGGCCTTGGGACTGGGCGCCCTTGGGCAAGCATTGGGGTACCCGGATGATTTGGGTTTGCGACATGGCAACATGGCGCGATGAAACCCGTTGAGGGGTTGCCGTCGCGGAGACCAGAACATCTAGGAAAGTTGCACCACCCAAGGCAGGAGCTGCATTGAGCGGATGTCGCAAACCTATATATTCTGTGCTGGCAGACGGTGCAAACGGAGGTAGGGATTAAGAGTCTGTTTCCTTGACCTGCATGATTGCTGCCAGAAAAGAGGGGGGGAGAAGAAGACGGGGGCAGGGGCTGATGCTCAGCATTGCTACCAGCTCTACTACGAAGGTAGTAGTTATGAGTGGTTACAGCTGTTTGAGTTGTTGGCGCCGTGGGGCGCGAGCAGCAGCGGGTACTTGTTGTGGCTTGCTGAGCAGCGAGGCTGCTGGGAGGTAGTGGGGGGCGCTTAGGCGTAGACTACGGGACGCCCTTGGGCGTGAGCAGCAAGGAGCCACAAAAGATTTATAAAACTTACGTGGACGTCGGGTTTTGGGATCAAGCCCAGAACAACCTGTCCGATGCAACCATCCCTTGTACGAGACACACTGAACAGAGTATGACCGTCCTAAAAAGATTCTTTTTTGGCAAATGCAGCAAAACCATTTCTCAGGACCGGGGTCAGGAGCCGGACCCGGATTGGGTTCGATACCTTCCCGGAGTAAGAATATGTAGCAGTCCTGCTGCAAGGAGCTGCTGGGAGGATGACAATTTGTGGGAGGGACGAAACAAATTAAATGGGGTCACACTGAAATGACAGTCCTTGGTCGGGAAAAATCCCGAGTCGCTCCGGTACATAGAACCGACTGCCTTGGGAAGCGTCTTGAGCTCCTTCATTGCCAAGGGCTGAGAAACACTGGGTTGAAGCGTGGAAATAGCTTGAGAAGGTTTTTATACCTTACACTTTAAAGAACACACGATAGAGTTGTGAATTGTCCCAAGCTTTGTCGATACTTAATGGAGATCAAACAATGTGTTTTCAGTTTTTGTTTGATCAGAGTAAGCAGTTTGTATAGGTTGGAGATTTAGAGGGTCGGTTCAGTTTGCAGATTCAACGAAGAGCGAAATGCGATGAAAAGGCCGGCTGTTAAGACCTTTGGAATGAATTTACTTAATACATATATCGACTGCTTATTTAGTGCTAGTTTGTTTTGAGATGCAGTAAAAACTGTGTCAGTCATGTACATGCAACCGTTGTTGTTATTGTAGGAGTGCTTCGCCCCATCCAATAGGTGCGACCGATCACAAATTGTCCTCAATATCCTCTAAGGGGAATGCAAGGAAACTTGCCGTTTCAACAGGGGTGGACAATAATGAATGGGGTGCTAGAGGCGTTGGTTCCACATTACAATTAAAGAGATGGTTGGTGTCATGTGGGGACACATTGCAAGCAGGACATACATTTTGTATGTCGGGGTTGATTCTGGATAGGTAAGAGTTTAACCTGTTACAATATCCAAATCGAAGTTTCTTTGTCTTTTTCCCAAGTACTGCCAGCAAGAGATTTGAGGATTTTATTAAGGCTCTGGATTTTCGGCACAATTGCGGCTGCGTGCTCACCAAAATGTAGATCCGGATCAAACGTCACACCCAAGATTTTGGGGGTGTAGGACAGTCGGTAGCGTAGTGCTATCGACGTGGATGTTCAAAATGGTCGACATTTGGGACGTCCATGTTGTAAATAAGGTCGCGGAGGATTTAGTCGGTGATAATACCAGGTTTCGCGAGGCGAAAAACCCGGAGAGATCAGGGAGGTAGCCGTTTATTCTGTTGCAAAGCTCATCGATCTGTGGGCCTGGGCCTGTGGCCATTATTGTGCAGTCATCGGCGTAGGAAACGATAGTAACACCTTCTTGTGGCGAAGGTAGCTTTGATATGTAGAAGTTAAAAAAAAAGTGGGGATAGGACACCATCCTGTGGCACCCCTTGCACATGCAACCGTATGTATTTGAAATAATGAGTGGATGATGTATTTTTCTCCTTCAGGTCACTTCAATCGTGTCGTATGGCTGAAAAACTCCTGGTGTCAACAAATACCTTTAGGGAAATACAATTTCAAAATTGGACATAAAAATGATAAAATAAGTGTTGATTGTCCATTGGACTACTTCATATCAGAAGGCAATTATTGTGATACAAAAGAGTTGCAGCAGACGCGTGATATGGAATTGCATGTCATTAACGTAGACACGACAACCAAAACTGCACCAATCAAAACTGAAGAATTTATCAAAGAAGCAGATGGGCAAAACTTTGTTTTAGATATCGATTTGGATTTCTTTAGTACTACTAATCCATTTTTAGAAATCTATAAAGATGCTAATTGTTATGAACAACTCACCGATATTTTCCACTTTGATAGTGAAGTTAAAGACTGTGGTGGCACTACAGAGCGACGTAAATTACAATTGGAAGCGCTTAAAAAAATCTTTGAGCATTTAGAAGAGGCGAGAACATTAGAGACACTCACACCTACACCCGATCCAGAGATAATATCCACCGAAACTTATACGCGCATAGAAAATCTTGTCAAATCATTACAAAAACATTATGCTGACGATGAGATCGATTGGTTGCTCATATATGATTCGGGTAGTACAACAGATACTAATGGCTTGCCACATCATATCAGTACCGCCAAAGAATTGGAACAATATTTTGCGCAATTCAAAGAGCTATTACAAAACTTACCAGCACCACCGGTTCTAATAACAATGGCATGCTCTGCTGAAGATGATTACTGTCCCAAACATCAAGTGAGTCTCATACAAGAACAGGCTCTACAAGTGTTGCGTGATGTATTTGGCGATCGCTTACATGATAAACCAATATTACATTATTTAGATGAAGAATGGGATGTAATGCAGCTTTAAACTGCTACCAACTTTGAAAACAGTGGTAACAACTGCCTTGTTTTTTAAAGTCTTTATTTTTTCTACTTAATTTTTCTAGTTAACTTAAGTTAACATTACTTTTATGTAATGTATGTGCATGCTGTGCGATATTTAATGCACTCATCTACTGTACTATTAATATATGTATTGTTATGTATAAAGAAAATATTTATATTTTAGCATTGCGTTTGTAACGATGAGAATGTACACCATTTAACACATAACCGTATTTCTAATCAAACATATACATAAGACATATATGTACATATGTAGTTATTTAGAGTAGCTATTAATATCCTTTTTTTTAACCAAAAGTGAAAAATATGTACTAACTAACACTTACCTATTATAACCACGCGTATTGAAACCATACAACAGAGATATTATAAAAATACGAAACCAAGGTAAATTAAGTATTAAAACCACATTACGATTCAATAAAGAATAGTTTCGTCAACCTTCATACTAAGTAGATGTTTTCGCGAAGAATTTTCTTTGAGCTTATAAAGGATGCTCTTTCGGCGTTAAACCTACAAAAAATATCTCATTTCAATAACCATCTTGTCAACAGAAACTGTTTGTTCAGCATTTCATTTCTCTCCCTAATGGTGAGTACTGTTGTTGTTATTGTTGTAGCGATAAGGACACTTCCCGAAGAGTGTAACCGACGTTGCTGGTCCTTTGCCGGATACAGAACCAGTACGTTCCGGTAACAAGCATCATTAAGGTACTAGCCCGACCATCTCGGGAAGGCTTTGGTATGACCACATGAAACCTTCTAGGCCATTCCGTCCTTCCACCCACTAGATCAATAAGGAACTTGGGGTCGCCAGAGCCTTGGCTGTTAAAGAAACAGTATTCGCCACGGATAGGTGAGGCTGACAATTGGGTTGGAGAAGCTATGTATATATTGTGCTGGCAACTCCTTGAATCAAGGGGGAGTACTGGGGGTTGGGGGTAGGACTCAACAAATTAAATGGGGTTACACTGAAATGACAGTCTTTGGTCGGGAAAAATCGCGAGCCGCTCCAGTACATAGAACCGACTGCTTGGGGAGTACTCTCACCTCACTGTGTAGGTGGGACATAAGAAGACAGCCCATAACGATTCGGAGAGTATTGTTCTAGCTCCAAAGCTGTCAAATCACATACTTTTTTTTTTTTAAATCCCAATGAAATTTCTTGCGAATGGAGTTACATAATAAGGCCCCAGTTTGTGAGGCGCATCCTTTATTATATGGGGCATGGCTCTGTTAAAACAAAAGCAACAGCCAACACACAACACACAAACTAACATAGCCTTATCTATGTGAAACCGCGTCACGAGTTCTAGCCGTATGACCCCAATCGACAGTATAACTATGTAGTACTTTAATTTCGCTATGCCTTTATGCTGTCGCAATCAACATACAAACCTACGTACATACAATGAGCCTCAACGCCTTGTCCACCCTTATTATAACCGCTGACCATTCACCTTGCTGTAATGCACTAGCAAAGTTAGTTAGGTTGGCGTGGCCCGGGATCGATATTAAATTCCTTATCATGCAGTGAACTTTTTACTGCTTAGAGTTGCGCTGACACGCCACTATGTGAGCAACCCCAGCTCTGTGGTTTTGATATTCGTATGTACACAAAAAATTTTAAAGATAGTTGTAGACAAGAATTGGAACTGTTGGCACGGCTTTAGTAGTTCGCTAAACTATCAGACGAGGTATGAATAAATTGTATTAATAAGAAGCTGTTTTCGGTAAATTTGTGACAAAAAGCCAAAGGATATTTCCTATACATTTAAAAAAAATGCAGTGACCCAAAACACCTTGATTGACCGCCAGAGGGTAAATGTAAAGGACAGAGAGAAGGACATCATAAAGATAGGTATACAGTAAGGAAAAGGAAAGTAGGATTGGGATGAAAATAGGGGTACGAACGCTAATAGACTACGACGGAGAGCGGTTGTTCTAGCGAAAATGATACTCCCCGAAGGCCTTGGGAAGTATTATCGATGTTGATGGTCCTTTGCCGGATGCAGATCCGGTAGGTTCCGGTACCAAGCCCGACTATCTCGGAACGATTTCTTAGGACCACATGCGACCTTCTTGGCCATACCGCCCTCCCATCCCCTATATCCATGAGGAGTTCGGGGTCGCCAGAGCCTCGCCTGTTGATGAAACAGGATTCGCCACAGATAGGTGAGGTTGACAATTGGATTTGCTGAAGCTATATATTGCGCTGGCAACCTGAAAGGGTTGCGCTACACAACCCCTTGAATCTGGTATTTTAGTCGCCTCTTACGACAGGCATACCTACCGCGGGTATATTCTGACCCACTAAACCGCTGGGTCACGGAGAGCGGTTGATGGACGACTATTTTCCAAATTTAAACAAACTCGGATTCGGACATATATCTACAACGTAAACAAATGTTTCCATCTTATTCGTTCGTTCTAAGGTAACTGAGGTCAACTCATTTTGACTGTGAGTCAGTCACTCATAAAACTGCATTACGTGACTCAAAACATATGTGGGTTGGGTTGTTCTCCCCAATTTGAGGACACAATACACAAATGGTCGCAGTGGCATCCTCGTGTAGATATCTGCCAATCAGTTCGTCCTTTTAACTTCGGTTAAACGATTCACAAGTTCTTAGAAATTTAAACGCCGTCAACAAATTGGGAGCACTATACTCATTAGGTCCAGAAAAATACAGCGTTTCAGATCCCAGCGGGTTAGGAGGTCAGAATATACCCGCGGTAGATATGCCTGTCGTAAGAGGCGACTAAATTACCAGATTCAAGGGGCTGTGTAGCGCAACCCTTTCCGGTTGCCGGCGCAATATACAGCTTCTCCAAACCCAATTGTCAACCTCACCTATCCGTGTCGAATCCTGTTTCATTAACAGACGAGGCTCTGGCGACCCCAAGCTCCTCATGGAACTTGGCGGTGGGGAGGGAGGGGTGGCCTGAAGGTTTAATGTGGCCATATAAATCGTTCCCGAGATGGTCGGGCTAGCACCTTAATGGTGTTGTGTTACCGGAGCGGACCTGATCTGTATTCGGCAAATTACCATCACATCGATAACACTCCCCAAAGGCTTCGGCGAGTAACCTTATCGCTACAACAACAACAACAACAACAACAGAGTTTCAGAATTTTACCCATTTTCAAATACCTTTTGCTTCATTAAGTATCTTTATGAATTAGTTTTCTGTACACCGATGACTTAGTTCTTCCGTCCCGCTTCTCTCAGTGCCAAATTTTTGCCTCACGAATTATATTAAAATGCTTGAAACACTTTGAATCGAGAACCATTCTTTAACAGATACATCAACGCTTTTACAAAAAACTAAATAAACAAGTAAGGAAGGCTAAGTTCGGGTGTAACCGAACATTACATACTCAGCTGAGAGCTTTGGAGACAAAATAAGTAAAATCACCATGTCGGATAATTAATCTAGGGTAACCATGTAATGTGTTTGTATGACATGGGTATCAAATGAAAGGTATTAATGAGGGTTTTAAAAGGGAGTGACCCTTAGTTGTACATGTGAAGGCATTTTCGAGATATCGACCAAAATGTGGACCAGGGTGACGCAGAACATCATCTGTCGGGTACCGCTAATTTATTTATATATGTAATACTACGAACAGTATTCCTGGCAAGATTCCAAGGGCTTTTGATTTCGCCCTGAAGAACTTTTTCATTTTCTTCTACTTAATATGGTAGGTGTCACATCCATTTTACAAAGGTTTTTTCTATATTTATATTTTGCGTCAATAAACCAATCGAATTACCATGTTTCATCCCTTTTTTCGTATTTGGTATAGAATTATGACATTTTTTTTCATTTTTCGTAATTTTCGATATCGAAAAAGTGGGCGTGGTCATAGTCGGATTTTGCCCATTTTAAATACCAAGATAAAGTGAGTTCAGATAAGTACATGAACTAAGTTTAGTGAAGATATATCGGTTTTTGCTCAAGATATCGTGTTAACGGCCGAGCGGAAGGACAGACGGTCGACTGTGTATAAAAACTGGGCGTGGCTTCAACCGATTTCGCCCATTTTCACAGAAAACAGTTACCGTCATAGAATCTATGCCCCTACCAAATTTCACAAAGATTGGTAAATTTTTGTTCGACTTATGGCATTAAAAGTATTGTAGGCAAACTAATTTTCTTTTATTTTTGTATTTTGTTGCACCATATCATTACTGGAGTTGAATGTTGGCATAATTTACTTATATACTGTAAAGATATTAAATGTTTGTTAAAATTTGACTCTTAAATTCGTGTTCGACATACGATTTTGCTAATTTTTATTTAGAACACATATAGTAATAGGAGTAACGATCCTGCCAAATTTCATCATGATATCTTCAGCTTGCAAAACTTGTAAATTACTTCCTATTAAAAGTGGGCGGTGCCACGCCCATTGTCCAACATTTTACTGTATTTCTATTCTGCGTCATAAGGTCAACCCACCTACCAAGTTTCATCGCTTTATCCGTGTTTGGTAATGAATTATCACACTTTTTCGATTTTTCGAAATTTTCGATATCGAAAAAGTGGGCGTGTTTATAGTCCGATATCGTTCATTTTAAATGTCGATCTGAGATGAGTGCCCAGGAACCTACATACCAAATTTCATCAAGATACCTCAAAATTTACTCAAGATTTGGTGTTAACGGACAGACGGACGGACGGACGGACATGGCTCAATCAAATTTTTTTTTCGATACTGATGATCTATATCTTCTCGATTCCTTTATACCTGCACAACCAACCGTTATCCAATAAAAATAAAAATATACTCTGTGTGCAAAGCACGCTGAGTATAAAAACAGCAGAGTACCCACTTGAAAAATGCCGTTAGCAACCGTTAGTTAGCGACCACCTTTGACGCCATCAATTCATTCTAATTCACCGGCAAAATAAAAGCAAAAAAATGTTCGTCTATAAAAATTCAAGTAGTGGAGCAGAGAAACATGGCCCCCAACTCCATATTTTGCGTCATCAATGCAAACAAAATACGAATATTTGTTTCAAGGGCGCTTTTTTGAGGTTGTAGAAATTGGTCAATATTCTGCTTAGCCTTGTTACTTTTTCTTTGATTGCTTAATCAGTTCTGTTTTTAACTGTGAAAATATGTTGCCCAAGCGATTTTTTGTCAAAATCGATTTTGAGTTGCACGCGGTGAGTGAATCTTGTGATAGAGGACGAGTTGGAAAGCTTGTGAACTAGTTTAATTCGACCTTGTGACGAAATGGTCAGAGCCCCAACCTGTTTAAATGGGGTTAAATCCGTTTCGGCCAGAGTTATACTGTCAGGCTTTTTCTATTTTGATAAGGAAGAGGATAGATTTTTATCGAACTTCGCAGACTAGCTACAGCGGAAAGAGAGACTTTTGGCAAATGCTCAGCTAGGCAATTTAACGAATTCATTTGCGATAAAGATTGCCGTTGGGGGTATTTTTGCCGTCACAGCAATAGCCAAACAGGAACGACGCAATTTCTTTACTCTCAAATTTCCCAAGTGATAAGTGCAGGATATTTTTCTTTTTCCTCAAAGCTGCCCCGTCCATCACGTTTCCTGTAGGGCCGTGATATTAGCCCTGTATGGGCAGAGAGGAAAGAAAAAGCGCAACATCCCTACGAGCACTAGATAACGTGATTTAGCCATCCTGTGAGTACAAATCAGTTTATTTGCAGCTGTAGGCCCTTGATTGGATTGGTGTGTGAGCGTTTCCGAATCACTCGATCTCCCTTCTTCAGCCTACTGCAGTTATAAACTAGCATATCCCTTCTTAAATTTACTAGGTGACTTGTCCCGGCGTTTGGCTTTGCACGCATGGTTATTTGGAAGTGACTATCAAAACCTTGGGCTATTTCTTTCGTACCGGTGCAATGGAGCCCCGTTTCCCTTTGCTGTGCCATGATAAATTCACTATGGAAGGATATTTTAAATCTGTTGGCTCACTATGTGAGCTGGAACGAGTTCTGGCCTCCGAGCAAGTTGAGATAACGTTATGGCAAAATGGACGCCGCATGGCCTACTTTTTGGGCAAATTAGCTGATGTAATGCATTCGGATATGCCCAAACTGACCTGCGAGCATAATATCAATGTGCAGATACTAATGAAGCCAACGTCAGCGTTTCCGGTAATTATAAGCACTAATACTATTGCATATTGCGTTAAATTCAAAATTTTATAATTAAAAGGGTATTATAGCGCCGAAGGTGGAGTTGAGCGCACGAGTGGGTGTTAAAGATCGGTTGTCATCAACTACGCCAAGCAATCGTGACAAACGGAAGAGTACAAGAAATACCGATTTACGCGAGCTAGAATTCGATACAACGCATGTGACGAATCGTCATGGCCTGCAGCAATCCTCCGCAGCGGCAAGCTGTTTTAATTATTTGGAAGAGAAAAGGCGTCAAAGATCTGTTTGTCATGCAAAAACAAGTTGTGGAAGTGGGTAAGTTTAGCAGTTATGCAATTACTATCATAATGGCCAACTTATCCCTAATTTATATTAAGCCAGTTTCATGAGGTAGTATAGCTCGTTGATTTCAGCCAAACGTATTAGTACACCGCGGACTTTTTTAGGTGACTCCATTGATATCCGGGCAAAGCACTAGAGAGCACTGTAATCAAAACTATTCCAGAAAGACAACGTAGTACAATGTATGATATGGTACACTCAATGTACCAACAGATCATTGAAAAGTCCCTCGACATGATAACATAGAGTTGGCCTAGTTATGACTTTACGATGGCCTAGAAGGTTGCATGTGGTTATACTAAATTGTCCCCGATATGGTCGGGCTAGTGCCTTAATGGTGCTTGTTACCGGAACGTACCAGATATGCATCCGGCAAAGAATCATCAACATCGATAACACTCCCCAAGACCTTCGGGGAGGGTCCTTATCGCCCCAAAAACAGAATATGGGTAGTTTTTAATGTTTGCAAAAAAGATATTAAATTATTCAATCTACCAGTATTATTTCTCCTAGTTTGAGTTCCATTCTTAGTTGAAAAAAGTCTTTAAGATTGTTTTTATAAGTTTTTCCTGCGGAATTTTCAGATTTTCGACAGTTTCATGTGCTCAGCCATGTGGCAATGCATCGAAATTATTGGACAATGAATCAGTTGCATGTAAAAGTGATGGCGAACGACGTCTATCAATTGGCTCCAGGTAGGGAGGAAAAATTAAAAATATTTTGTGAAATATTAATGCAATTTTTTCTATAGTATTAACAGAAATAGCTCACCAAATCTAAGTCAAATTACAAGGATGAGCAGCCCTCGTCAGCATAGTCACTACAACTGCTCGGTTTCGACAATAACGGCACCTGACGAACATCAACGCCAATGTTACATATGCCAATCTTACCGTAAAGTATTTTCGTAAAACTTACATTAATGCTTAAAAATAAATTAACATTTTTAGAAATGAATTGGTTTTTATTAAATTTTGATGAGATGTGATTTAAATTATATTGAATGTGATAATTTTGTGGCACGTTGTGCAGTTATGCTTATTTCTTATTTGTAATATTAAATTAAATTTTTCACTGGCAATCGCTATTTAGTCACTATGCGCCTTAAGAGCTATGCTCTTTGCATCACACAAATTCACCAAAGTCGCTTTGCCCAAAAGCACCTGCTACCAAACATATGAATAAATTGTAAGGTACTGCTTTGCCAGCCATCGTTTTTGGTAAACGACCACGCAGCCGTATGCAAACACGTGCTATGTCACGTAAAGTGCTATGCACCTCTGGTTCAATGGGTATATGTAGACAGGATAAGGTAGCATATAACCAAGTACCTATCCAAGCATCCGTATCAGTAAGATCTAAAACTTTTTCATCATTTGCACTAGTCATATCGCAAGCAGCATTGGATGTTGATGGCGTTGCATCGTCTGTGGTTGCCAATTTACGCAATACATCATTTTCTTCGCCCTCACGCAACCAATCGCATATATATTCCAACAATTGCTCTAGCGTGCGTTGACTGAAACGTAATACGAGTTTGAGTAATGGTGGATTCTCTTGACAGAATTTGCGCCACGTTGCAGGTTCGTTGGTTAATGGTGGCTCTAATGTTTGATCATATTTTTGTCGATGCAATTCAAGACGTAGCATTACAACTTTTTCACGTGTTTGCTCAAAATCTATCAATTGGAATTCTTTCCATTCCTTTGTTGGGCGCTCACCGGGTACGGGTATAGATTTAAGTGGTTGCTTCAATTTAAAATTACTATGTATATTACCTCCAAAATATTTTATTGGCTTACTAACCTCCTGATCTTTGAAATTCTCAGTCAGTGCTGCTGCTGTCTGATTTTTCACAACCTTGCTTGGATCCTTCACCATCACAGCCGGACATTGCTTGCGTTCGTACAGCATATGCGTGAGATATTCTTCGCCATCTTTGGGTGGCGCGGTCGGATCAAAATCTGGCCCAGGTTCTTGTATTTCTAAAGCCTATGCTTTCATAGAGTAAATTTACGTCAAAAGAAAAAAACAGTACATATACTTCCGCTACCTTACCTGTTGTTGAAATGTGTCCATTTTGCTGCTTCCACTGCTAATGTCCATTTCGTCGTTCCCGTCCAATGGTTTGCTTGATTTATAAAGCACGTTTGCTTTACGATTTGGTTTTTGTTCGACTTGATATAGCACTTCGCCGCTTTTAGTGGCCATTTCTCATAAAACCTTTATTTGCAAATAGAAGCCAGCAAACCAAAACAAAAGCCGCAAATTTTTACTTGTCAAATAAAATCTATAAGAGTGGACAGTGATGATCAGAGTTGCGTGCGCGTAAGTGTGGCCAAGTCAGGTCAACGGAAGTGGGCTGATTTTGAAAGGAAAATATTTAGAAATTCAGCATTATTTTTTATTTAAAAATGCTATCCTACTCTTTGAAAAAGTAGAAGTGATTAAGAAAATTATTTTAAATTAGAAGTGGATTTTTGAGATCGATTTATTTCAGGAAGTGGGTGTCCGTCTGAATCCGGAACACATTTTTTATAGTTCAAAATAAAGTAAAATAGAATGACCCCAGCGGGTTAGTCGACTTAGAAAAAGCAATTTAGATTTCATTAGAAGCAATTTAGGGGGTCAGAATATACCCGCGGTAAGTATGCCTGTCGCAAGAGGCGACTAAAATACCAGATTCAAGGATATACTCAAAGATATACAGCTTCTCCAAACCCAATTGTCAACCTCACCTATCCGCGGCGAATCCTGTTTCACTAAAAGACGTGGCTCTGGCGACTCCAAGCTCCTCATAGAACTTGGGGGTGGGGAGGCAGGGATGGCCTAAAGATTTAATGTGGCCATATAAATCGTTCCCGAGATGGTCGGGCTAGCACCTTAATGGTGCTGTGTTACCGGAGCGTACCGGATCTGTATCCGGCAAAGGACCATCACATCGATAACACTCCTCAAAGGCTTCGGGAAGTAACCTTATCGCTACAACAACAACAACAACAACAACAACAGTCGACTTAGAATATACCAGCGGCAGGTATGCCTGTCGTACGAAGCCACTGAAATGCACAAATGACTGAATGGGTTACCAGCGCAACTAAAAGCTGCTCCAACCAAGTTGTCAACCTCATATACGCGTGGCGAATCGTGTTTCTTTGGCTGCCGTGGCGCTGGAGACCCAAAGTTAGGGGAGTGTCTTTATCGCTACAACATTAAAAACAAAGTAAAATAGAAAAAAAGACAAACAATTTTGAAATTTTCCTACTAAATACGACGGACGAATAAGGAAAACGTTTATTTTACTTTGTTGAGTTGTGGGGCGAAGATCGAGATAGCGGTACCGTTGCTATTGTAGTTGTCCTTGTTTTTGTAACAATAAAAGCACTCCCCTCGAACTAAAGATCTGTGGATTATAGTAGAGTAGGAATGCCTTTGTGCGTATTATTATAAGTCCCTTAATCCGATTGGACCCATTTTAGTTATAGAGGTTCTAAAGGTGTCGGATGTTTGCAACATAATAGCCTCTATAAACAGTTTGACTGTGTTAAATTCATCCCGTCTGATTTCATGATTATCGAAGCAATTTTCTGCAGTCTGACTGCTCAACACTTTTAAGTTAAATACAACTTTAAATTTTAAATGGTCACACATGCCGTCCAAAGTGGTTTTACAAAACGTAGGTCCTTTGAAACGTTTGCTGGTTATGTCGAAAGCCGGTCCGAAGCTCAATATCTACAAATGGCTTGGATACTTTTGGCTCAGTTTAACGACTAGCAGCAATGTTGCTCAGCTCAGATTGGGTTCGCATCTTCCACAGCGCCCCTGCGTGACTACATGCTCGGTATTACGAAACAGAGCTATCCGGAGTAGCTGTAGATACTAATGGTATAATGTCTCTCGAAAAGGGAGGAGGGTTGATGCGGCGTGGCATTCACTACTTATTACATTGTATATTCTTTCTACTTGAAATCGGCCACAGGAACAATATCTTAAAAAGACAAGGTTTAGCTGTACGTTAAGGAGGTGCAGACTTGTCACTTGCCGATGGTAGGACGCAGGGACTGCACAATGAGTTTACGGATGGATTTTTCGCTACACCCTCCATTTCGTCTGCTCATGCCTGGCAAGCTAAGCAAAGATTTCACCAGAACACAGATTTTCCTGTAAAACACGTTATGTTGGGCACAACTTTACAGACGACGCAGCTGCGCTGGCGAGAAAACAACGTCAGGTAGGAAAATTTAGCACAAATTTAAAGATCACAACGTCGGAACTTGCAAACGATCGATTCGCATACAAAGAGAAAATGCAAAGAACTTTCCTGAACTGCTGATCTATGGCGTGGGCAAATTAAGTTCAACGATGAAATTTTTGTCATATTTTCTCGGCGCTGGTGGTCATTTGTCGAAAATCGATCCCTTCGGATACTAACACCATTAAGGAACTAGCTGAACTATCTTGGGAACTGGATGTCTTACTGGTGCTGTGCCATGGCTAACTAACTGTGTGTTTGACTGCGACGAAGTTAAGTCATTCCAGCAGAAGATCATTATTCGCCATGTGTGACCAGCAAAAGTAAATCAAGTTTTCATTGGCCAGGCATGTGTGACAAAGAAACTAACTAAATTGAAAATGGTAGTGAACATACAGGACAGACGAGGGACTTACCAATTCGTTGTCATGGTTAAAACAAATTACCTGTTGGGGAGTTAGCCATCTTATGTATGTCTCCAAGCTATCTCTGTGTACCTTTGTTCTTAATGAAATAAAGACACAAGCTTGAATGCTACCTCTGTTAAAATAAGGGAGTGGAGGCAATCAAGAATATCCATATCGTTGGATACCATAGATGGAACCATCACTCCTAACGATGGGCACATTAAATTAAGTTGGGGATGGTACTACTGTTTTATTTATATAGAAACTCTCCTCTTTACATAAAGCAGTACGGGGCGAATTATATATAACGCAACGAGTCCTTTGTTCTCGTGTTAAACAAAATTCGAATGCTTATATCAGGGTCCGTATCGTGTTAGACGATCCGTGATCAAAACTCCTTTTTTAAAATACAATAGCTCTGAAATAGTGAATCCTTTGAATGACATATACTTACTAATTGCCATACGTACTCATCTTACCCATGTTTTTTCTCCTTATGGTGTGCATGTCGTATGGAGAGACCAATTGTGACTTCCTATCGGAAGTGTTGGACAGATCCTTTTTCTACTATATTTCATACTTTTACGGACATTGCCCGACAGGGCTTCTTTATACCCCTACGGGTACTTGCGCATAGATCATCTTTGTACTCTTTGTAAATATATCCTCATCGTACTCCTACGGGATCTGTCGAGTCGGACAAGTACTCTTTCTACCCGTACGGGAAGTGTTACCTATTTTTTCAAACTCTAATACAATTGGCCAATTCTCAAGAGTGTTGTAATCGTGTAAAATGTTAAGATTTGAGTCGTTTCATTGGAATTGTTTAAAAATAAAACTTAAGCAAATGTTTGATAATGGTACATATGGCACTTATATTTTAAGGAAGGTTCGATATGGTTCCTTTAGTTCTTAAATTGTTTGTTTCGATTCCGTTTACCTATTTTTTTTATTCTACGCATTTCATTGCCGTATTTTTTTTTTAAATTGGCTTCATGAATTTCAAATTGATAATCCCCCAACAGTACCCAAACGGGACCAAAGGGGATCAATTATACCCCAATGTAAAGACTAGTTCCACGCCTTTTTGTAGGGCTGTGAATAGTTGATATTTCACGCAGAGACTGCGCAGCCCTGTATCACCAGCTTTTTCGTGAGTACGATACCAGTAGGTATCGGGTGCTTTCCCCAGATACTTTTTTGGTATCAATTACTTTCTTCCTTCCTTTCAATAAGTAACGAGTACAAGCTGGTATCGGAACAACACTCGTTAGGTTAGGAGTAATTTGCGCGTAAATTACAAATGAAGCCAAACCTAAGTATGTGAGTCTGTATATGGTTTAAGCATTAGAAATGTATACTCATCATCAAAACCAGCATCAGTAGCCTTAACATGCATTTAAAGCCTCGTCACATAAGCAGTTTTTCATATACATAGATGCGTTTAACTCAATCTTATGCATTATGGATAGATTGCACGTAGTTTTATGGAGAACGGTAGATTGAGCGACACTAGCGGCATCTGACATGAAAAAGTAGCCAACTTGCAACTTTTGTTGCAGGCAAAGCATAAGAAGAAGAATTTGACATTTGCTTTGGCCAAGGGTGCTGGCACACTTTGCAAGTGAAATAATTTTTACCACCCGTTGGTAACTTTTCGAACATTTTTCGTAATTAAACACTGCAATATTACAAATGAATATGACACAAAATATGTTAGCAAGTATTTTTTGTTGTATAGGGAGAATGTTTATAACAGTGTTCGCGAAATTTTGTATGTAAATTGACAACACGAAATAAACTGGAATTGCCAAGTCTGAAGTTCCTTCATATTGTTACGAATATTAGCAAAACTAAGGAGTGCTGCCATTTCCAGGCCGATTCTAAGCAGTGACGTGAATTCACATCAATAATTCAATCATTATGTATCTACATAAACGAATCAATAATTGCGTCTACACATATGTACACATTCCGACGAGCAACATTTACATACAAGGCAGCGAGAGATGAGATGTCACACACAGTGAATTTACTTATACGCTTATGTGTGTGCGGGAAACTGTAAACTACAAACTCACATATGTACATCTGAGAAGCGCTAAAAAGTAGACAATTGTAAACAAGTAGAAACTATATGAGAACTATACACACACGAATATAGTTGGCAAGTTCTGGAAATGGAAGAGCCTAGAAGTATGCAGTAAACTATAAAAGCGGGACAGGCGAGTAAGAAGTAATTCAGTTTGAGTTGAGCTATCAATCAGTTTGATTAAGCACGCGATCTGGCGGCCAATAGTAGAGTTTCATTTGAGTTATCAATCAGTTTGGTTATTAAGCCAGCGAGTAGCAACGTATAAGTGTTATTGTGAAGTACTTTAATAAAGGCATTTTTCCATTGTTCAATATTGGAGTTATTTATTCAACAGTTTAGTGATTCGAACTTAGCGGAGGATTGCAAATAAGAGGATCTGCAGCAAATTCGTTACAATTGGTGTCAGAAGAGGAATTGTTGAATAAATTCCAAAGGACAACAAGGACATGGCAAAGTTCAGTGAATTGAAGATCCAGCAACTAAAGAAGGAGTTGGAGACCCGTGGATTGAATACAAGCGGCGTTAAACTTGAACTTCAGGCACGGCTACGAGAGGCAATGGAAGCAGAAGGAATTGATGTGGAAGAGCATGTCTTTCATCTTGAAGGCGAGGAGACAACAAAAATTGAAGAGAAAAACGAAACATCGCAATCGGTTACCAGCACAGACTTGAACGTGATATTGGCTGCAATATCTGCACAAACGTCGACAGTAACATCGAAAATTGAAGCACAAGAAACACGTATTTCAGAAATGTCGACACAAATTTCTTCACAACTGGAATCGCAGGAAATCCGTATAACATCCAAGATGGAAACTCAACTGGAAGAACAGAAGACATATATGGCATCCCAACTGGAATCGCAGGAGACACGCATAACATCAAAGATGGAAGAACAAGAAGAGCGCTTATCATTACAGGTGGCACAAATGTCTTCACAGTTAGAAGCACAGGAAGCAAGGGTACCATCAAAGCTGGAAGCGCAGGATGCAAAAATCGCTCAATTTCAGGCAGAAGTCGATGATTTGAAGGGTCGTATGGAGCAGTTACAATTAAATCGTCCAGCAGTTTCAGCGAGTAATCCAAAGGTAAAAACACCATCCTTTGACGGTTCTGT
This sequence comes from Eurosta solidaginis, assembly GCF_040869045.1. Classification (NCBI taxonomy): domain Eukaryota; kingdom Metazoa; phylum Arthropoda; class Insecta; order Diptera; family Tephritidae; genus Eurosta; species Eurosta solidaginis. The sequence continues at coordinate 13,193,344 of NC_090323.1, read as the reverse complement.
TCCTTTCCAGGTCTTTAAGCTACAGTTTGAGAAGACCGCAGCAGTGAACAACTGGCATGTGGAAGATAAAGTTGCCGCGCTCTTCGTAGCATTGAAAGGACCAGCTGCCGAAATCTTACAGACTATTCCAGAGTACGAACGGAACAGTTATGACGCATTGATGGCTGCTGTAGAACGGCGATACGGAAGCGAACACAGGAAACACATATTTCAAATAGAATTGCAAAACCGCTACCAAAAAGCTAACGAGACTTTGCAGGAGTTTGCTTCTGACATTGAAAGATTGGCTCATCTTGCAAATGCGGATGCACCCGTGGAATACACGGAAAGAGTGAAGATTCAGAGCTTTATAAATGGCATACGGGACGTCGAAACGAGCTACATACGCAAACCCAAAGCCAACATTCGCAGAAACGGTGTCACAAGCTCTGATTCAGGAAACAGCGTCGCTTCTGTGTAAGCCAGTTTTCAAAGCACGCCGTGTGGAAGTAGAAAGGCCAGAGTGGGTAGACGCAATATTGGAGGTGCTGAAAGGATCGCAAAATCGGAGTGAAAAAGTTATCAAATGCTTCAAATGCGGGAAGTCCGGTCACATTGCACGTCATTGCGATCTTGGTCCTAATAGTTCCAACAATGTGGGTGGCCGTAAATGCAAAGCTGGAGGAGATGAGCAAGAGCGAGTAAGAGATAAAGAACGAAAACTTGCCCCGGCTATTGAATGTCCTGTGATATCTGTGTCGCAAATTGGAAGGAAATCAAGCAGTCTTACAGTCAGAGGGAATGTGGATGGCAAGGAGCGTGTACTGACTGTAGATACGGGCGCATCTCATTCCTTGATTCGATCTGATTTGGTCTACAAGAGAGTAAAGTCATTACCTGGAGCGAGGTTGCGTACGGTCACAGGCGAATATAACCAAGTCCAGGGAGAAGTAATATGTGAAGTCCTAATTGGGAAGGTCATGGTTCTACACAAATTCGTTGTGGCGGAGATCGTTGATGAAGTTATATTGGGAGTGGATTTCTTGGTTGACCATGACATCAAGATCGATATGCAGAGAAGGGTGATGCATTATGAGAACCAGATGTTCCACTTAACTTGAAAAAGGGTTCAGCAGTAAGCGAGTGCTGGTGGAGGAGATTCGCCAGAGGCCACGAAAGTCAAGGAAAGTAGATCGAGCAAAGGTTGATGGATCGAATGTGCCAAATAAAGCGAAATTAAAAGTACCTCCGAGGAAAAGACCGGCATCAACAAACCCTAATGGACGCACTAAAATGACTGAAAGAATTTTTCAAAAAGAATGCAAGGATGGTTTCAAGCCAGCGCGCACTTTTGTTGGGAAACGTCGGAACGGTACTGAGTATGTGAAGCCAATCCGTCAAGAACAAGCTCTACAAAGTAGTTCTTCATTGGCCAAGCAACAGAGTGCGAGAGAACGATCCAGAATAATGAGTAGTAAGATGGAACACAGGTACAACAGGGAAAATAATTCGGAAGTTTTCCGGAATGGAGATTTGGTACTGTTAAACAACCCTCACCGGCGGAAAGGTGTTCCAGCCCAATTTCGGTGCAGTTGGGAAGGCCCGTACAAAGTTGTGAAGAAGATCAGTGATACCATCTACCGCATACAAACCACTGGGAAACCACGGATTAGAAGTGTGGTACATTTAGAGATGCTAGCGGCGTTTAGATTGGGAGATTTGTCTGATCGGGACGATCAGACTTAGGTGGAGAGCAGTGTTACGAATATTAGCAAAACTAAGGAGTGCTGCCATTTCCAGGCCGATGCTAAGCAGTGACGTGAATTCACATCAATAATTCAATCATTATGTACCTACATAAACGAATCAATAATTGCGTCTACACATATGTACACATTCCGACGAGCAACATTTCCATACAAGGCAGCGAGAGATGAGATGTCACACACAGATGAATTTACTTATACGCTTATGTGTGTGCGGGATACTGTAAACTACAAACTCACATATGTACATCTGAGAAGCGCTAAACAAGTAGAAACTATATGAGAACTATACACACACGAATATAGTTGGTAAGTTCTGGAAATGGAAGAGCCTAGAAGTATGCAGCGTAAACTATAAAAGCGGGGCAGGCGAGTAAGAAGTAATTCAGTTTGAGTTGAGCTATCAATCAGTTTGATTAAGCACGCGATCTGGCGGCCAATAGTAGAGTTTCATTTGAGTTATCAATCAGTTTGGTTATTAAGCCAGCGAGTAGCAACGTATAAGTGTTATTGTGAAGTACTTTAATAAAGGCATTTTTCTATTGTTCAATATTGGAGTTATTTATTCAACAGTTTAGTGATTCGAACTTAGCGGAGGATTCCAAATAAGAGGATTTGCAGCAAATTCGTTACAATATTTATAAACGCAACATCTTGGCTGATTGTGGCAATGTTACTGGAATGCATAAGTTTATGTTAAACGTTCCTATATGAAAATTTTCAATGTGCCGCTGCCTTAACAACTTCCCTGTCCAATGAGTCATATGCGACTCACAAGAGCGTATTGAAACAAGTTCATGAGTCACATGTGACTCATTTCTTTATACAACTTAAAGACACTTTCTTGGTATGAACGTGTCGTTATATATTTGTGAATTCTATGTGAGCGTATATCAAAAGACCGAAACTTTAGAAAATGAAAGAAAATTTCGAAATTTTGTTTCTGATACCTTTTTCTCATTTTCTTCAATTTTTGTATATATCTCTAAATTCAATTAAACAAAAAAGCACACTAATACACGCTTTTGACATTTATATATCAATTTACCGTTATTGTGATTCGAAAACTTAAATTATTTCTTATGGTCTTATATGTTCACATGTGACTCATTGAACGTGGTAAACAAAATTGTTTTTGCTACGTTCAGGAGTCACATTTGACTCACAAAACAAAATAGCCAAAATAAGGTAAATATATGTTAAATTATTTATAAAAATAATATTTTATAATATATATTCATATTATTCAATTAAGCAATAAAAAAAGTAATGGGCTTGGGGCATTCTCAAAGCGCTTTGTATGGGGACAGGGAAGTTGTTAAGTAATGAGTACAAGGTGATATCGGAACAACACTGGTTAGGTTATGGGTAATTTGCGCGTAAACTACAAATGAAGCCAAACCTAAGTATGTGAGTCTGGATTAGAGATATACGCCGCCCATAAATGCCGCCGCCGCCGCCGATTAGGGTCTTTTTTCGCACGCCGCCGCCGAAAGTCAAAAATATCGGCGCGGCGGCGGCGGCAGCGGCGTCCGGCGCGTTACTATATTTTCTAATCGTTTAAGACTGTTTATGCCATTTATTGTTCATGTCGAAAATTGGTCGGATATGGTCGAAAGTGGTATCAACGGATGCGCATAACTGCCAGAAAGAAACTAATTGCGAAATTTAACTCGTTCTAAATGTTCAAAAGTTATTTAAAAAAAACAGGCGTTTTCGATGTCAGCTTAACACGGACTTTCCATCACCCAATTCACAAAGTTATTAAAACAAAACACCAAAAGAAAAGTTATATAATAAATGTATATGCTCACTTTGCATATTTTTTTCAAAAAATTAATAATAAACAATGAATTCAAATAAAATGACCCAAGGTGTTTCAAATTGTTTTCAAATTGTCCTCAAGTTGTAAAAAAAACCAAAATACCCCAAAAAGTTGCCGATTTTTTTTAAATATTATATTGCGATTGGCTGAAAGAATAATCGAAATCAGTGATGCAAAATCCTTTGCCAAGTTCTAGGGGCATAAGCAGTCCATTGAAATGATTCTTACCTCATACTTAAGTTGATATATGTATGTATGAGAAGGGTTTGAAAAATTGCTTGGGCTTACATTCAAACATCTGTTGTTTATTTGCGAAATTATACAATAGCATCTGAAATTTTAATTTTGATTTTCACACTTCATCCTTCAACACCCAAGTCTACCGATTTCCTAAAGTTGGCGGTCCTATCCAAAACTAGTCCTTTGGAGTGAATTACAATGATTATAGCCTATGAACCAAGTTTAAATATCAACTACACGTTACGGCTCCGTTTACAAATGTGAATACGTAGGCACATATATGTATTTACCAGGTGAGGCTTTGTCCTTCGCAAGAACACTCAAAGTGGTGAAGCAAAAGCTCTCCGAATACAGTCGAACTAATGACCGTGTGTGCTACTACCCTAACGTAGTTGACATTCGAACTAGTGTGAAAACTGAAGCTTCGCGGTCATCCATAATGAGCTTTTATATCATAAGGCCGGAAACAGCAGTAAACATTTTCAACTTAAAATCGGTCGACTCTCATTCTAAAATATCGTTTTGATTTAAGGAAGAATATTGAAATCAATGTTGTGAACACAAACGTCTGCAAACTTTGGTCTACATTTAAAAAATTTTATCCAGGGTCCTTGTAAAATTTTAATTATGCAGATGCGCCGAGGACTACGATTTTCACCCATTACGCAATGACTTCCACTTAGATTGCTTATGATTTCGGGGGCGGCATCCTTGGCCGAATAGTCACTCCCTAACGTTTCATGGCGTTTCTCTGGTGTAGCTCGGCAGCATTACGCCACAAAAGCATCCGTTGGAAAGTCCTCGGGGCTACAGCTAGAGCTTCTAGGAAAGTGAAGTCGTCGAAGGTATGAGTTCGAAGTCGCAATTCTATAGCTTCTGTATTGGCATATGGTGTGAGGGTCAGGAGGCGTGGTAGCGTCTGGTTGTAGGGATTGCTACTGTTCGCACATCGGGAATTGTAGCTCTTAAAAACAGCCGAAAATACTGGAGGCGCCCTGTGCTACGAGAGTCATGAGTATTAATAGACCATTAATAGCAATCGTAAGTCGCCTTTGTGCATGACCGCCAAGGAGCCACAAATGATTTAAAGAAATTGTGTTCGCGACGTTTATTAGGAGTTAACCCTAGGTGAAACTACGCTTTGCACGAGATATGCAGACAAAAGTGTGGCTATTTTATGTATCTCTATTTCTTTTCAGCAGACGCAGCAGTACCAATTCCAAAGACCGGTGTTTGGTTCGAAGTCTCTCTGGAGTAAGTGAACGAGGGACAATCCCTCCGCAAGGAGCTACTCCTGAAAAATTTTGAACGGTCTGCGAGATCTTGAGGCGAAAACTCCGGATCTTTCCGAAATTGCCAACACGTTGATTTCCTTAAATACATACAAATAAAACCTTTCCTAAATATTATTTTTTTAAATAGAAGAATCAAGCTTTTTAAAGTAAGAACACCGGCGTACGCCGTCGCGCCGCCTACGCCGCCGCCGCCGCCGCCGATAAAGCTATCGGCGTAAACCTCTAGTCTGGATACAGTGTAAGCATTAGAAACGTATACTCATCATCAAAACCAGCATCACTAGCCTTAACATGCATTTAGATGCCCTGTTGCATATCTCAGCAAAGTAATACCCAAAATATGGAGCATTTTACTTTCGTCAGAGAAATTTTTGTTGTTTTGTTATTTCTGTTTTTTGCTTTACTTTCTTTTTTAAGTAACAAAATTGTTTGGTGGTCCACGTAAAAAGATTCAAATTGACCTTTGTGTAAAGTGGCAAAGTCATGATAAGCAATTTTCATTTACACAGAACATAAACAAGCAGACCTTTCACACGTGAGACTCATTGAGGCGTACGGGTCGGACATGGTGTATACGTTACGTCGCGATAAAATAAAAACAATAGGTATGTATGTGTGTTTATATGGGAAGGATATGCATGCATATCAACATATGTGCATGTGTATGTATGTGTGTGGGATATTAGTTTGTTTTCACTGCAATATTTGTTATTTTCTTGTTTGTATGTTAGCAATTACTTTGTAATTTTGTTTGCTGTCCAATAGAGGGTGCGCTACACACCTAAGGTATGTATGTATGTGTGCGGATTATTATACCTAATTAATAAAAAAGAAAAATATGATTAAGTAAATATTAATAATCTGTTTGCTTTGTATGACAATTTTACCAGTTTATTATGTTTCTTTTTGATGTGAAAACAAGTTTAATCACTCTCAGCTACATGGTGCCATACATAGTAACGATACGCTTAAACACTCAAGCGGCAATTAAGGAACGATGAGGAAAGGAGAGAAGGAAATTAAGAAAAAGAGCAAGAAGAAATTGAAAAATGGAATAGGCAAGGAAAAGAGAAAAACTAATTTAAGAGGAAAATTAAAGGTAAAATCAGATGGAAGGAAAGAGAGTAAGATTAAAAATGAAAAGATGGAAACGAATAAAAATAAGGAGATAGTAATAATATACTTAAACTCTGAACCGATGATTAAGCAGGAGTGACATAAGGTCAACGACCACTATGCCAATTGACATTATGACTTCCTAAAATGACCACATGGTCAAATGAAGTTATGACCAAACGACATGGACACAACATCAAAAATGTCAACCTTGTTGACATTAACCGTTTAAACGGCTCAGTGTCATTTAAGGAAGTTAGTCCATTCTCCTATTGTTTATTTGATATGTTACCCACCGCAATCAAGGTCTTTAGCTTTGAGTAGTGTGGTCTAGGGTAGTCTGACTGCTATGGAGTGCTTTGCTAACTATTTATGGATCAATTTCATCTTAGAATATTGGCAATTATGACAACAATGGGCACATGTTAGCGGGGCATGGTAAAAACATATTATGCACGAGGCAGCTGAGCACACGATATGGGTGCTGGTCTTTAGATATGGATGGTGGTCCCTAGATAAACTTTTTGGCATCCGAAGAGCCCATTTCCTTGTTGTGTGGGATTATGATAAGGTTCTGTTCTCCCAATATATGGGGATTTGCGTCGAACTCTACATGTTTTACGCCAACTCAGAATGCAATCTGCAAAGTAGATGAGTTTTTGCTGAGGAGAAATGCACTCGCAGTATTTGTCAAGCTACCGTCAAGGGTTGGCCCCGTTTAGAAATATTCTTTTCAACGTATTTTGATATGGGTTTTCCTCGGACTTGAACCCAGCACCTTTGCTGTAATAAGCGAGTATGCTACCACCACGCTACGGTGGCCGTCTTTTGTGGCATAGATGGGGTGAATTATCACTCCCTGCATCACTAAGAGTCGTACTTTTAGTGGGTCTGTATATTTAAACCAGTTACATTTTTATTAAGGAGGGTAGCGAGGTGGAGATGGGGCAGTCTAGACATGACGCCGAAATAATTTTATTCAAACCATTGCAAAGTGATTCTTGAATAATTTGGAAATTATACCGAAATAGCTCTGGAATGATAGAAATTATCCTGAAAATACTACTGAAATATTCTAGAAGCAATCTCAAAATTGTACCAAAAGTCCCCGAAGTCCCGAAATGGTTTCGAAATAGTCCCCGAAATAGCGAACAATAGCGAAAGTATTATTAATTTCCCTAAAACTGGATCCATGAAAGGGCTCACCAAAGTCTCTGTGACACATAAGTTTCAAATATGTTTTGAAGGATGTGTTGCCAAAGTCTTCCGCTATATTAAGAAAACTGCTTAACTGAGTCTGATTTCAGGTTTAATTTTATTATTAATTTCTTAAATTTATCTGAATAGCTTCCAGATTGAATTAGACTTACTTGAAATGGAAAAAGGAAACAACTCTCGAGTAGACCACTAATTTGAGAGTACTTAACAAAAAAATACGATTTCCATTCACAACTCACCACTCAATGAATTTGACATCGATACGAATCGGGACGCGTATTAAAAATCATTATTAATAGCTACAAAACAGATTAAAAAAAAAAAATTGCATAATTTAACACTTAAACAAGTGGAATTCAAGTGGAACTTTTGTCACCAACTACGAAGTACTTGAGCAATTCTAATTGGAATTGACAAAGAATCTAACGAGCACAAATGAACGAACATCTGGAAACTCGAGGGCATATTGCTGCTGCAAAAACAATAAGCAAAGAAGAAATGACAAAACTAGAATTGAAACTAGATTAATGAGACAAAAGCGACAGATATTTCAGCCGTTCAACCAACCAAAAGCTGTCTGCAGCGTCTGTGGCAACTGGTGTGGCATTATTGAACTCATGTGTGTGGCAACTAGTTATTATGGCTTTTGTTTTTGTTTTTATTGCATAATTGTTGATGCACTAAATTGCATTTTAGTAGCATCACTGGCGGACACACCACAAATACTTGCACACAAGCAATGTAGTAGCATTCCTTAACACCGTAGCATAAGTGCGGTGAAACACAAAGTAGTCTAACTGAAAGCGAACTAGTCCAAAAACACATCAAACTTGTTTTATCTAGAAGTATCCATCCTTGAAAAATGCAGGATGGTCAATGTCTGCGAAAAATAGTGCATTCAAGATTAGATTGCGACTCGATAGAGAAAAAGAGAGCATACTTGCTCTCCTTTTCAGGGCAGGAATAACCCTCATCAGGGCCTTAGGCAACCATCAATTTGGGGGCCCTTTTTCACGTTCGTTCCCTTCTTTTATCGATTAAAAATACAAACTGATATTAACGATTTTATTGTCACAATGTAATAATATCAATAAAATTACTATCTACATTTTTAACATGCCGTTTTCTACATTTGTTTTCGGCAAATTCATCAATTATATCATCAATACCGATTTTGTTCAATAAATCTGACTCGATTCGAAGTATACATAACATCTCGAGTCGCTCTTGTCGCGTTGTAGCTCTTTCAACAGCTTTGATTCTTTTTAGTTGCGAGAAGGATCGTTCGGCAGAACAATTTGTGATCATTAATGTTAAAAAAATCCGAAGAGCTATTTCTGTGTTACATCGGCTAATTTATCTTCTATTAGAATCTCTTAAAAATGACTGAGTTTTTTGTGCATCAGTGTATCTGGAGTTTACGGAACTTTGCAATTGTTTCATTTCAATGAAAAATTCTTCCAAATCTCTAGAATAAAAAATAACTAAGTTATTTATAGCTTCGGAGAGGTCTCCATAACTTGGAGAAAAGTTGATGAGAAATGCAAATCTCTCTGAAACTTCCATATACTTTCACTGTGAAAATTGTTGATGATTTCGAGGAAACCTTTTGTCTTAAAATAATCGCGAGGCGAAAATTCTACTTCTGGATCATTTCCGCCATTAGGTTGTTTTTTTTTTCTACGATGAATACGTTTTACGATTTCTGTATACTATACACCAGGTAATAATTGTTTTGTTTTTTCCTCGAAATCATTGAACTTTCCACGGAATGAAACTAAACTCTCTTCTAACGATCCGTACAAAAAAGCACACGTTTGCAAATCTGCTTTTTCCTTTGCAATGACTTACTAACTGAACGCATAGCAGTCAAAATAGAGTTGAATGCTTGTACATCCTCTGTTCCAAAGATAACCGAAATTTTTCAAAATAAAAACAACCAGTGTACACTTTGAGATAATTCTTTTTTATTATTCAATATACTCTCCTATCACTTCGATACACATCTTTGCATACTAATACACCTAAATACCTAGTTCGTCGGTCGTCGCCTTTTGAATGCGGTCAATTGAGTTTTATATATTTGAGCAAAATTTATTTTCAGTTCTGATTATATTTTTCTTTCACTTTCTAGACTTTTCTGTTTGTAAGAAAATTTTAGAAGTCTTTTTCATTTTTCGGGGGCCCCCTAAAATTGGGTCCCAGGGAACTGTCTATTCTGTCTACTGTTAATCCGGCCCTGCTCCTTTCAAACGTAAACTATTCAGGTCGCTATCAAAATAACAGCAGGTTTAGTATGTCTGTCGAAAGCATTTGTATTCACACTTCTACATATTCACTGCATATGAAAATCACGGTTGCTGTTTTTGCATTCCTTCGTTCCTGGAAGCGGTGCATATCAATTTCTACTCTGCCTGGTTTCAGTTTTTGTGGTATTGAGTTCAAATTTGTTTTTCATTGAATTTCAATTAGCAATAGTGAATTCTCATTGTTTCGTTGCTGTTGTTTTTGGGATTCTCCTAGCTTTTGTTTACATATCAAAGTAAACGAATGAGTGATTATTGTTCAACAATTAAAAAAATATGTGTAGAGGTCTATTTGTTCGTTTGTACTACGTGTGTAGTATGTATGTAAATGTAGGGCACACTGGTGTGGGTTCGTTGTCCGCCCCGCTTTGATCAGGGAAACAGTCAGGTTGGATTAACTTTGCTCGAAGATGCCCAGCGTTACCGACGGTATTCTAGAAGGATGAACACATTCTATATTCCTGAATCTCTACGAAGAGACTACATTTTTTTATTAATTCAAGAGAACAGGCTATTTCAAAGGCCTTCGGCTTATATGCCAGGGAGTCTTACAAGCGGCTGTCTATCTCTCTATCTTTGGAAGATTCATATTCTATATCAGCCGAACCATTGCTTAAACTATTGTGATAACATACCGATATGTTTCCCTTCGATAATTTCCTACAGATAATTGATAACTTTTCAATAAAAAATCGATAATTTTTCGATAACAAATTGATATCTTGTCTTTACCTCGTCGATAACACACCTATAACAGACCGATTACTCATCGTTAACAAACCATTAACACTTCAATAATAAATTGATAAAACGCCTTACCGTGGCTTAATTTGCTGCCTGATTTCGCTCATATAATCTCTACCACAAACATTTTTTACGTTCCAATGACGCGTGAACTAGATACGGATAGAAATTTAACATGCAAATGCAACAACAACGTTGTGATCCTGATATTTATCTGGTTCAATTTCTGATCCGTATAGCAGTTCTGTTCGTTTCGTTTTCTGTAGTAGATTTTTTGACAGCTAACCACTTTTGAGTTGGTAGTACTCACGGTTCAACTATATGGTTGGCTCATGTCTACAGCAACAACACACCTTTGTTCAGATTGTCAAAATCAGCATGCTGGTATTAGACGAATGTAATGGAATAAAAATATAAAACTTAATAGCTTTTGTGTGTAGTAAGAAAATGTTGTGTATGTTTGGTTTCATTTTGAGTTTGCCATCTCCATATGACAATCCCTACTCCAGTGAAATGAAAATCATAAATAAAATCAGTTGATGAGATGAGCCAACCATATAGTTGAGCCATGGTAGCACTGAAATAAATATGTGTGCATAATATGGCGAAATCTATATTTAAAAGCAAAAACACGGAAAAGTAAACAACTTGAAGAAAACGTAAGCAAAATAAATAGTTTGTTTACGTGCGTAACTATTTAAATGTTAATAATTCTATCAGTATCTTCAATTTCTGTATACGTTTTTTCTTATTATTTTCAAGAAAACAGCTGTTTTATTTTAGTGCGGTCAGCTCTCATAAAGTTGATCCAGGTCGTTCCAATGAGATTTGATCCTGAGCCAGAGCTCGATAACTCAATGGAACGCTCCTATTGTTCCTACATTCAGGTAGTTACCTCACTTGAGCTTACATTCAATATTCTCCCATGAAGCATACCACTTCCAAAGACTACGCTTACGATTTCACCTATCTAACGCTTACATTCAGGATTCCCCTATACTGTGAGTAATGATTTTTACACATCAAAAAGTGCCTAAACAAGTAAAATTCCAACTAATTAACTCTTTTGTGACACTGTACACCACTGCGTATACGTAACATTTTTATTGCAGTGTTTTAAATTATTAGGACTTTTCTACTTACAGGCCATGTTATTGCTATACATTGGTATAAAAAAGCTATATATGTACGTTTTTTCGCCTGAATGAATCATTATACGTTTTTACAAATGTACAATGGCTATACATATCTGACGACATCATATAAAGGCAGGACTTGTTTGCTGCTTGATGTATTTTACTTGCTGCTTGTTTGTTTTTCTATCTAATAATGTATTTTATGTCTACATGTACTTGTTCTTATTCATGTAATAAGCAATGTTATTGTGTTATGTTGTGTTGTCTAACATTCCTATTTTAATAAATTTATAATTACTTAAGTAGAAAACACCGTTGAACATACTTACTGAGTCTGTGGTATGTAACCTTGTACAGTAGTTATATGTAAAGGTACGACTTACTTTTGATGAGACATTGATGAGATTCAAGTGAACTTTTAAACTAACTTTCGAGTCGGGCAACGAAACCATTATCTCTTAAGTGATTTTGTCTGCTGTCAATACAGAGATCGAATTTATCAAGTGATTTATATTCCTACTCATCACTCATTTTTCCTTTGCCGGTGTCTCTCACTTTTTTTAATTTAAGGCAACGCTCGAATACTGCAAGCGCTCGTAGACGGAATACTTGTATCTTTTTAATTTATATTTAAATGAGCGACTCATTCAACTTAACCTTTCGTACATGCTTACCTGAATTTACGTAGTTTGCTATAATTTCCAAAAAAAAAAAAATATCGCACAAAATTTTCAAACAATTATGCAAAAAAAAAAAGTTTGTCATTAAAAATGAAAGTCTTTGGTGCTCAAAATGTCATCAAATGCAATGGTTTCAACAACCTCATCTGGAATAAAAATATACAAAATATCTTGTATATATATACATATCGATGCCTCTATGTAAATCAGGGATTGCAAAAATTTGTTGTTGGTCAAAATTTAAACAAACAAAACACTTATACTGCAGTAGTAATGCCACCATTATAAGAAGCAAAGCAAAAGGTCTTTATTACATAGACTATCGACAAATTACTTTCTTTTTATTATTTGTAGTTTTAATTTACAAATTTAAAATAATATTTATTTTTTAAGGTTTTTATTTCGTCCGCAATATAAGAGTTATCTTTTGTTTTTTTTTTTCTGTCGGAAAATAACAGTTACTTTGAAGTTTTTTATTTCCCTCGGGAAGAAACAGTTAGTTTTTTAGTTCTTTATTAAAAAGAAATACATTTTTTTATTATACTCGGCAACTAACAGTAATTTTTTTTAGTTTTCTATTTTGTTCGTTTGCTTTTTTTTCGATTGCTTTACTAAAGAATCTGGCCAAAGAGCTCTCCCAAGGGACAAAGTGTAACCAAAACAAAGGTAGCTTTACTAAAAACAAATCATTTCGCGCTTTTTGAGAAGATTTCTTTTCGTTTACAGTACATCCTGACAAATCATTGTTTCTTTAGCGGCTCATAATCGATAGCGAATTATTATCGCCGCGTTATCTGTTTGTTATGGCCTTTTTATCGCCAGGCCATCGAGATTTTACTGCTTTCTTATCAGCTGATATCAAACTCAACACACTCATAAGAAATCGATAGCTTTTTGATAAAAAGTCAATTACTTTTCCATAAAAATTCGATAACTTTTTGATAACATATCGATAAATTTTCTATAAACAATGAAAAACTTTCCGCTGACATTTTTAAAAATTGATATTTTCTCGAAAAAATTTCAATAAAGAACCGATAACTTTTCGATAGTAAATCGATAACTCTTAAATAACAAACCGATAACTTTTCGATTGATAATCGACACCTGTTCTATAAAAAATCGATTGCTTTTAGATAATAAGTCGATAACAAACTAGTGACACACGATTTAGACTGATACATTTTCAATTAAAGATCGATTACATTTTGATAGCACCTCGCTTACAAACCGATTTCTTTTTGATAGCGCCTCGAAAACATAACGACAACTTCTCGATAGTAAAGTCGTGTGCTCATTGACAACCTTTGTTATCGAAAGTACAATTTATGACACTAAGAAAACGATAGCGCGCCTGTTACAAACCTTTTCTTCTTAGCTTGCCTTCTCTTCCTTCCATTTCCTTGCCTTGATTTGCTGTTTGATTCATATCAACCTGTAAGCCCTATTGTTTATTATTATTACATTATGCTAAATTTTGGATACCCCTAAACCATACGTGAAGTTATTTATACATCAAAACTCTTACCTGTTACAATCCCTGATGTAAATGCTTATATATGTATGCAAGTACATATCAACATCAGCGCTTATTCCTGTACCCGTATTCGCTCTACGTTTTATTTAATTTTTAGTTTCAAGGATGTTAGAGCGCATTGAATTTTGTTTACCACGTAAGCAATTTGAGTTTCCACGTAGATAAATTTTTGTTGTTTTTGTTGTTGTTGTTGTTTTATATTATATGTTACCATAGCGCCACTCGTTGTGGCTGACATTGGCTACATAAGTTTCTATGGACAAAGTTTACCTAGTGCCGTTATGCCTATGCCAGCTTTTTGCAACACCAATACTAATTAAAGAAAGCACAAAATCAACATTTTGTGACGTTAAAGCTAACATTGTCAGATCGGCGCATAATCATGGCTTTGAAGTCATTGGACTGAAGACTAAATTTATAAAAAAATTTCACTAAAAATAGCTGGCATATATAAATACACATATTATTATATGTGTATGGTAATATATGATGCGTTAACAATACCATACATACATCTCATGTTCAATATTGAGCTAACATCACATTTAAACACGTCATAGCTTAATTCTGTAACTTCTTAGCGACAATTTTTTACACTTAAGTTTTTATTTTTTATTTTTTTGTGTGCAAATGATAATTTGATTAAAGCAAGAAAAAAATTGTTTCAAAAGGTTGCAGAACTTCACTAAAAATTGAATATTGTTTGTATCAAGTTTTATATATTTTTTTCTTTTTTTTTAATTGTTTTCTTTATTTCTTTGGAAATTTTTTTAAATTTAATGCTTTAGGAGAATTGTCAAGTAGAGCTTACGATTTCTTCTCGAACACAAGCGAGATTTTCGAGACCCGAAAAACCGAGAACTCGACTTCTCGTGTCTCGAATTACTCGTAAGTCTCGCGAGATTCTCGAATCTCGAATTTCTCGTACGGCTCGCGAGATTCTCGAATCTCGATTTACTCGTAATACTCGTGATCTTTTCGACTTTTAATTCAGTCGCTGCATTGGCAATATTCTATACATTTGGGGGTTTTTTACTTGTGGTTTTGCGGACATTTTGGCTTGTGCTCCAGAAGAAATCGTAAGCTCTATATAAAACAGCCAATGAATCGATTAGGTTGAATGTCGAGAAGCTCGCGAGCCTTGCGAGTAATTCGAGATTCGACAATCTCGCGAGCCTTACGAGTAATTCGAGATTTGAGAATCTCGCGAGAAAGCGAGACTCGCGAGAAATCTCTTCTCGAACATGTTCGAGAGATCGCAAGCTCTATTGTCAAGGTATTGCATTCTGACTTAAACAATATATAATACAATTTAATATAAGTAAACAATGTATGTATGTACATAATTTTTATATGAATATGGATTATGTGTATATGTAAGAATTTATAATTCCTGTTCTATTCGTTTTATGTTGCTTTGTTATTCTTGTTTATTATTTATTGCAAAATTTTCAGCATTATCACTTTGTCTAAATTTATTTTATTGCATTTTAATACTTCATAGCTATATACTTATATTTATGTTTATATATATATAACTATCTTAATTAGTTTTATTTGCCGTAAGCTAGATAATTTTGCATGTATTGATTAATAAACTACAATGCTTAAATTTATGTTTGATTGTATTGATTATTTGCAAGGTTAATATTTATAGCTATTTTATCATCTGGAATCTTTTCTTTATAAAATTAGATTTATTTTACTACTTGTGTATTTGCTTTTAAATATAAAATAAGCTGACATACATGCATTTGTATTTGTATAAATATGTTAGGGAGAAGAATTGGAGAATTGAAAACTAATATGTTTTAAAACGGTGGCCCAATTCTTTGAGAGAGTGGGGTATTTGGAATCGGAACAAAAGCTTATATAGATCGACTAAAAATTGCTTCGCTCCTATGCTTTCTGTGATTGTAATTTATTTGTCTCATGCCTAATGAGATCTTTTAGCGCAATTCTATACAAAAGGTTATTTTATTAAATGCGTTTCTTGAATGAACAGATCCCGTTTGCTATAAAATAGGGAGACTGCACGAGAATTAGCTTAGCCTTTCACGTACGAGATTGCAATCACAAAGTACAACAAATATTAGAATCATATTTGATTTTATGATATAAAAAATAACAATCTACAATCGCTTCGAGTACACGATTACAATCGATTTGCTACAATCGCTGATTGCAGTCATTGATTGTATAAAAATTACAATGTATAATCATTTTTATGAATGCAATCGCAATCACCTTTCTGCGACAATAATTGAGCCCTAGTTGCACATTCAAATTCCAAACGATTGTGTATTTGATGATTGCAATCAAAGCATTTGCGGAGGTTCCTAAATTAATTTCAATTAG
This sequence comes from Eurosta solidaginis, assembly GCF_040869045.1. Taxonomy (NCBI): domain Eukaryota; kingdom Metazoa; phylum Arthropoda; class Insecta; order Diptera; family Tephritidae; genus Eurosta; species Eurosta solidaginis. Next base: position 13,177,144 of record NC_090323.1, on the reverse strand, counting down.
GTTGATTGCAAGCATAGTGCTAACAATCATGTTTGTTGACTGTATATTCTAATTTTTACAATCACTAAAAAGCAATCAAAACTTGTTGACGCTTGTTATTCATGCATGCAGTAAGTAAACAGATGAGTGCTATCATAGTGTACATATTTTTGCATAGGAGTTATACAACACTTGCAATTTGCACACACTGCAAGACTTAGTGAATTCCCCAAAAATAAACTTTGCCATGTGATAATAAAAGGAACTGCACACGATTATAATTTATCAAATTTACATCCAAAATATCACATTAATGGCCCGGATCGTATATTAAATGGGTTATGCATGGAATATTTCGGGAAAGATTTAGAGATCACTTTTAGATTGTTTCGTGAGCATTTTGGTTTGGAAGGAAATTCTTTTTCGGTATTGTTTTAGGAATGATTTCGGAAATTTACACTCAAATGATCATACTAATGATCTATATGGTATAATTGTAAGGTAATGTGGGTAGTATATGGTGTATTCCATCCCATTTCGACCAATTTTGAACCCGACCCCTTTAGAATTGGCTGAAAGTTTTTCTTCTTTTTCTAGCTTACGAAAGACGTTTTTCAGAATTTTTTCAAATTTTTTCATCCAACTCAAAAAAAGTTATGAATTTAAAAAAAAAACACGGTTTTTGTTTTCAAAATGCTATAACTTTTTCAAAAATTGGCCGTTTGTGATCTTTTTTTTTTAAATTTGTTTTTAAATGTACTTTTCGGAAAAAATACAAAAAAAATTTTAAAGTTTTTTTTTTAATTTTTCAGTTTTTCGAGATTTTTCGAATTTCGCCATTTTTTTTCTCATAAAAAACTTCAATCAATTCTGCAATCATCCCCACTAATCCCGGAGTGGGCCGATTTTTTTTATATTTTTTTATTTAATTGACTGAAAAATTAAAAAAAAAAAAACTTTAAAAATTTGTTTGTATTTTTTCCGAAAAGTACATTTATAAACAAATTAAAAAAAAAAGATCCCAAACGGTCAATTTTTGAAAAAGTTATAGCATTTTGAAAACAAAAACGGTGTTTTTTTAAAAATTCATAACTTTTTTTGAGTTGGATGAAAAAATTTTAAAAAATTCTGAAAACGTCTTTCGTAAGCTAGAAAAGAAGAAAATCTTTCAGCCAATTCTAAAGGGGTCGGGTTCAAAATTGGTCGAAATGGGATGGAATACCCCATATATATTTTCTAAAGTTCCTTCGTGTCTGTTTCGTGAGCTTCTAATTATGTACGCACAACCGTTTTCCGATTATTTTCGGAAATATTTTCAGGTAATTTCTGAACTTTTCTTGAATATTTGCAGAATCACCTTAGAAATATTTGCGGCACTGTGTCAGCATGCTTTCAGGATCTTTTGATCATATGTTTGATCATTTTGGGAGTGACTTTAAAACTTTTTAATTTCGGGAATGCTTCGTGAGCATTATGACTACAGGCCCATTTTCTGGATTGTTTTTGGCAATATTTGCAGATAATTTATTTTTGGAATAATTTGGCATAATTCCGGCATTATTGTAAACATCGTTTCAGGACGATTTCAAGATATAATAACAAGAATAATTTTAAAACATTTTGGTACTAATTCAGGGTGATCGCGGGACTGAGTATTTCGTTTTGACTATAGGACTGTTTTCAGTACTATTTTTGAAACTGGGACCGTATTACGTGTTACGATCAGTGACTGAAAACCATTTTCACTCAAGCAATAACTATGCAACTGTCAACCTTTTTTTGAAAATTATAATAAAGAATGGATCTTACGAGTACTATTTGTCGCTAGTTCAAATATGCCATTAATCCGATCCACCTTTCAAGAGCTATTGCGATTTAAAAAATGAAACTGTTTTTAGATGACTTCGGGCACTTTTTTGGAATCATTTTAGGAATAATTTTTAGGATACATTTTGGGATTAATTTAGAGCTGAGCATTTTTTGATGACTGCAGGACCATTTTCGGGGTTTTGGAACTATTTTAACTTAACTCCTGGACTTTTTGGAATAATTTCAGTACAAATCCGATATCGTTTAACAGATTATTTCAGAAATAATTTTAAAATATCTTGGGGCTGATTCGGGGTCATCTCAGGACTGTTTCATAGGTATTCCTTTTTTATGACACGTAGATTTTTAGTGACCCATTATTTATACTAAGTTCAGGCACAACGTGTATATTGTGAAACCGAACATTATATACATAGTTGTGATTTCTTAATTTCTAAAATTGTAGGGTGAGCAATTGACGCAGGAAGTGAAAAACTATGTTGTCTGCATTTCCCTGCTTGAACAAATTTGGGAAAAATAAATTAGACAAAACTCGTGAAAATCGACCACAACGAAAAACAAATCAGTAATGAAGTAAAAATTTATATTTAATTCAAGCTGCTATTCAAATTTGTCTTCTCTTATATTTATATACAAGATTAGTGATGACAATGATTAATCTTTTGATAAAATTATTTTATCATTTTTTTGCCGTCCCTATATCTACATGATTCACAAATATCATCATGATATTTATTTACGTTTGCATTAACATCATTTCCTGTTTTCGCAACAGCATACGTTTATTTAATTTTACTTGTCTTGTTTTGTACATATTATTGCTATTCTATTGCAATTCAGTGCTTCCAGTTACGCTATCTAAAAATTGTAGTTTAAATAAAAGAACTTGGGCAACCGAGCTTTGCTCGGCAACGTAACGTTGTGCTGGCAACGTTTCTTTTTTTTAATTTGGAATAGGTGGCAACCTAAACGGCAACCCTACTCAAAAATGTCCCTATTGTAATGCGGAGTGAAATACCTTTCGTTTGATACCCATATCGGCATATCTCATGCAATTTTTTTTTAATTTCGAATAGGTGGCAACCTTGTGAAACATTCTGAGTGGCAATACCTAGGTAGAAAGTCTTAGAAGGTGATACATTAGCTATGTGCCAAATTTCGTTTAAATCTGTTGAGTCGTTCCCGAGATCGTTCGGCTATACAAACAAAAAAGAATTGCTCGTTTAAAGTTATAAGATATTAAATATACACAGCTCAAGAGCCTAGAGGTTTATGCATTTTTTAATAACACATCAATATATATTTCTTTTACAATATTTTCGAGTGCTGATATTCCGTAACTCAACTTTTATTAATTTGGCAAACATCGTAAACGTCGATTCTTCGACTTATGATGCATTTCGAGTTTGGGTAAATTGCCTTATTTTCAGAGCTCATGCACAAAACTCAATCAATAGCAAAGTTCTCATGATAATTGTCATTTAAAAGTGATAGATTCGAACAGTCAGCAAATAGCTGTTAATCATGTTTAACTTGCTTATGGGTTTCTGCCAGTAAGTAACTTTTATTTCTGCAATATCAACCCTTATTAAGAATAAATAAAAAAAAATCTTTCAAGCGAGAAAATATAAATAAATATTCTTGTGTAATATAAATGTATATTATAAGGGATCACCTTCCACCGCATAATACGCGGGTAATGATAGATAGGCTGTTGGGCATCCAACATTAATACTGCCGATTGTCCACCATTATAAAAGCGAGTGACCAAGTATTCTGCGAAGAAGTGTGTCACATAAGTCTGGTCTGGGAAGAGCACGTTAAAGAAGAAAAGCTCCAAGCAGCCTTGGACATCATTAAGTTTTGGAAGGCCTTAGGATCTGGTGATATACCAGACTATATGAAAGACAAATTAGAGTAACTACAAACAAATCGAAGCGTTAATTTTTTCAGTCCGATGGGAAGCATCGCAACTCATTCTTATTTCGAAGAGAAAAAGAGCTCATTTGGTCTTTCCACTGCTGGACAATGCTAGAAAATGGCGTAAATCCTCCTTTAGCAGTACCTCTCAGTAGCGAAAGTAAGTGGAGAGATTTGTCTTATCGAGGGAATGGCCTCCGAACAGAGCACTCAATAATAAAAGGTGAAACAGAAGTGACGTAGTCGTCAAAGAGTCCCCTGTGAGGCAAATCAAAGAAAGGTGAGGGCAACTGGCGCACCAATTCACGGAGCAGAAACTGTGAACTTCCAGTTGAAACTAAATCAAGCTATGTAGGATAGGAGAGATATGTTTTTTGTTATTGTATGGTTAGGAGATCCTTTTATAAACTTTTTTTTCTAATTTACATACTTTGCTTAGCGGAAAAATAGCTAAAAAAATATCTCTGAAAACAATTTTTTTTAGTTTCATGTTTTTCCATTACCGAGGCTTAACTCGGTATGAGAACAGAGAAGTGAGAATTTCGAGATTCGAGAATCTCGGAGAAGCCGAGATCTCGATTTCTCGAGTCTCGAAATTCTCGCTTGTGTTCGAGAAGAAATCGAAAGCTCTATATAGAACCGACATGAAGGTTCGAGTAATTTTCATTTTGAAGCTTACTATGATAATTACAACAAAATTATTTCAATCTATAAATACTTAGACATATGTTAATAATTTTATGGAATTATTGCGTTTCTCATAAAAGTAAGCTATGTATATATAAAAGATGAGAAACATTTTTAAATATTTTTGTGCATAATTGAGTTTTAAAGCGATGATTTTGGTAAAAAACACATTTATTATGTAGCTTTAAAAGGTATTTTTTATTCGGGAAAGAAAACTTTTCTACAAACAATTTTTTTTTTTAATTTTCATAATTTTTTCAAATATTCTAAACCTTTTATGAAAAGAGCATATTAGACTTGCACATATTTATGTTAACAAAAATTACTAAAAATACCATAACTAGTTTTTTTTCTAACATTTTTCATGTTTTATTAAGGTTGAAGCATTTTGTTTTTCAATTTGTGTCTAGCGTGTTTATTTCTGATTAAATTCGAAGCTTAAGATTGTTAGATAAGTAGATAAGTATAGGCACTTTTAGAGCGTTAATCTTTCGAAAAGCAAAAAAAAAAAAAAAAACAAACCACTACAAAGAAAACAAAAAGTTTGAAGAGCGTTCTGAGGTATTTTTGGGATGATGCATATATGTATGTAATTTAAACAGAGCTCAAAAAGCCAATCATAACTGACGTGAATAGAGAGCAACAATGAAGATGAAGTTTTTCTCCATCAGTCTCCCTTAACTTAAATAAAGCATTCCTGATGCCTGATTCGCGCAATATGACCTAGATAACTGTTTGTTCGATCAGAGCTGTTAAAAGCTGATTTAAAGATCACCACATATGGTGCGTGTGTATATTTCTTTTTAATACCTAAGATGGTGCTTCTCCATAATCGTAGACGATAGTACAACTACAATATCAGAAACTGTTGTTGTTGTTGTTGTAGCAATGCTTCGCCCCACCTAATAGCTGCGACCGATCAAGAAATACCATCAATATCCTCTAACGGGAGTCCAAGGAAACTTGCTGTTTCAACAGGGGTGGACCATAATGAAAGGGGTGTTAGAGGCGTTGGTTCCACATTACAGCTAAAGAGATGGTTGATGTCATGTGGGGACACATTGCGGGGCATACATTTTGTATGTCGGGGTTCATTCTGGATATGTAAGAGTTTAACCTGTTACAATATCCAGCGCCAGAGTGACTCGCGTTTCCTGGGGAGTATGCGTTCCTCTTCCGCAAGTTTTGGGTACTGTTCTTTGAGTACTGGATTCAACGGGCAATTCCTGGCATAAAGGTCCAACGCCTGTTTGTGGAGTTCACCAAGGACCTGCTTGTGTCTTTTTGCTTCATACATCTGAGTTCTCAGGTGCCGTATTTCCTCAAAATGCTTACGGAGATGACTCCTTAAGTCCCTAGGCAGTGTTTGCTCATCAATCAGATGTCTGTTGGGATGCCCAGGTTTCTGGGTATTCAACAGGAGCTGTTTGGTTAGCATCTCATTTCTCTCCTTGATGGGGAGTATTATCGCCTCATTATGTAGACGGTGTTCTGCGGACATAAGAATACAGCCCGTGGCGGTTCTGAGAGCAGTATTTTGGCAGGCCTGTAGCTTATTCCAGTGGGTAATTTTTAGGCTTGGCGACCATATAGGGGACGCGTAGCATGCAACCGGCTGGCTAATTGCCTTGTATGTGGTAATGAGCGTTTCTTTGTCTTCTCCCCAAGTACTGCGAGCAAGGGATTTGAGGATTTTATTACGTCTCTGGATTTTCGGTACAATTGCGGCTGCGTGCTCACCAACATGTAGATCCTGATCGAAGGACACACCCTAGATTTTGGGGTGCAGGACAGAAGCTGCTCTTATATGTTATCATGTGAGTTAGTCGGTACTAAGGAATCGGGTTTGTCATCTCCCTCAATGTCTAGAGAGGAAGACATTTTATCATTTAATGTTCGAACAAATAGAATGAGATGGATATATCAAAGCAATAAAAAAAATTTCCCCAGCCTGGATTGAACCTATGCTTACCTTGTAGGCAGAAGAAGCACTTTTGGACAACAGAAACGCCCCTTTTTGTGCCACAAAAGATAACGCTGGTTCCAACGCATGGACTTCAAAACTTTAATTACTTTTGACAAAAGACCCTTCGTGAATTACATACTAATTTCTGTAGACCGCCGTTAAACCACTTTCTGCTAGAAAGCTAGCGCTAATCAACAAGAAATAGTATCGGCCTTGCCTTTGATATGTTGACTCGAGGCTCATTTATATAGAAGCAGACCCGCTGTTCGCGTAGAAAAATTTGAATGCCCCACAGCATGGATCTCCAAAATCAAAAGTGATACCCTTTCGAAAATGTAGTGAGAGCAAAGTTGTGCCATGGAATACAGACCATTGGCTTACAGTCATCTATTTCCGGTGTAATTGCAACCACGTGAACTTAAAGATCCACGTGAGAGTTACCACGGATGCAGCCATGGTCCGGCACCCAAATTGATGCAATCGCAAGCAAAGTGAGGCACTGCGATACCACGCTCGATTGCACCACCATTGAATCAGAGCTTTAGTAGCCGCTTGGCTATCCGATTAGATGTTAAATTCTGAAAACATAAATAAAATAAATGTAAGGCGGGATATCTTCCGAAGAGAATTTAGGCCGAGCTTCTCTTCCAAATTGCGTCGTGATCCCTTTTAATTTTTCCTTCAATTGTTTTATGCCGATTCCGAACGGCATTTGCAAGGAAGATGACTTTTTTTTCGTGGCAGAGAGTGCTTGCAAACACCGCCGAGGGGCGACCCCACTTAGAAAAATTGTCTTTTAATTGAAAAGTCTTGTTTCTAAAATTTTGATGTTGTTTTAGCGTACCCCTACCATCACACCATGGCGGCCGTCCTCTTGGGTGACACTTTAATAATCACACTTAGGACCTACATCGAGACCTTGATGAAAACCTCCACCTACCTGCCCGTTCTACAATGCCCCATTTATACCAGTCCATTGGCCTAAATGATTCCATTTACCGAGTTCTCCCTCAGTACACAATAGCTTGTCGTGTGTTGTTTTGATAAAAATTCAAGAATGACCGAAGTAAAACGACTTATTTCACTAAACCTCTTCAAACGACCGCATTCGGACAATGTCCGTACAGCGGTTATTTAAAATCCCTTCGTGACAGCTTACTAGGACTCAGCCCACAGAGGCATTGTGGTCAGATAGCTAGATAGCACTGCGAAATATCCCTTATGGCGTTCAAAAGTGCCAGGTGAGCTGTACAGACAACCACTCGGTAGCCACTACCTTCCAGATCTACCAGAAGCTCGCTTACTACCACAACCCAGAGCAATGGCGATTAGACATCCCCCCGCGACATGCTTCTGCTGTACCTTCTCTCAGTTGTGGTGTCTCGGGACGTTTTTTTAATCAATTCGAGCAGAGCCCTCTCGACTTCTACGGCAGTCCAGATTTTCAGGTGGCCCTAGGAACGACATTGGTTAATGCCTGCTCTCTCTAAATTTGAACAACTGATAAAAGGTGCGAGTTTTACACTAAAGAAATATACAGAGCTCAGCGAGATAACAGCAAAATTACCATAGTGTCATGTGTGATGAAAGATGGTAAGATTAAATGTAAAAAATGTAATTACCACAATTCTAACTTTGTAAACTTTACAGAGTAGCGGAAAATAATGCTAAGTTTAAGCCTAAAAGTGATGTAAGTTGGCTGAAAGTTTGGCATTGAAAATAAAGAGTCTTCAAAAAAATAATTATCTTTTACATGTAGATTTATAAAAAAGCCTGATGTAATTACTACATTTATATATTATTAATAAGTAGCAAATATTGTAAAAAGGCATTTTGTGTTAGATTTTTGTTTAATAATACATTTTTTGAATTGAAACACTTTTAGCTAGTAGCGCCATCTGTCGGTTAAACATATCTAGATGAGCACTACGTAGTAAGATACAAACACAATTTCTCAATTTCTTATCACAATTTTTTACTAGTTTTTAATTATTAGTCGTCAAATACTTCATTCCTCATATTTTTCACATTTCTTTATTTTTTACTCTCAAATCCGGTCTTTCAGACCCAATACTCTCCTGAACCCCGACAACGTTTTACTGGCACTTGTATTTCCCACTGAGAATGTATAAAAATTATTTGCATTCACATTTGCGTTCGCTTCTTGATATGTAACGGGAAAATCTGTCGGGGCCAGGAGTAAACCTCACGTCCGTACAAATTTGTAAACAATCAAAAACACCATAAACGATATGCCCACTAATATAACAGCGGTTACAACTTTCGCACACGTATTCAAACCCGATTCATTTGGATTTAATGGACGCGAACTTGTACGCGTATGCGAACGTCTACTTTTGGTGGCGAGACCGCGCGCTAGAGCCGGAAATGCTAAAGATTGTGTAAACGTCAATTTATGTATGGATTCATTTAACGAGTAAGGACCCACGGAACCGCGCGCCGCAGCACGTAAAAGCACATATTCCAAATCCAATGCATCGAAAAGCGAATAACGCGCTGTCATTGTTGAGGAGCGACGACGCTCATAACGCGATTCACGATCACGTTCACGATCCGATTGCGGCTGCAGCCAAGGGTCGGAGACGCGCTGCTGTGAAACCGCACCAGCGCTGGCGGCCAAACAAGCTGCCATAGCTGCAGCGGAGGATGACGTAGAGCCGCCGGCTACACCGATTGCTCCCACACCAACTACACCGCTTAAGCTTACCGCTGCAACGGAAGTCAGCGACGACGTCGTCGACGAAGACGCAGAACACAAACGCATATTCGGCGCCAAACCATTATCATGAAATTCCGTGGCATCTTCAATGCTCGTTTGATCGGGTGAAGTTTGTGCGCGTTCCAATGCGGCTGCATGTTTCATGCGTAACGCAAATAGGCGTGCATGATCGGGATGTAGTAGTGCGCTGGATTTGCGTCGATAATTTGGCGCACCAACACTAATGCTAGCACGTGCACCACCCAATGAAAGATTCGGTGAACCACGCGTGGGTGTTGTGGCGGGTGAAACATGACAGGAATTGCTGCCGATACCTAAACCACCACCGAACAGCGCGATACCGGGTGGGGGTGGCAGTGCATTTGGCGATGGAGACGCTTGTACCGAATCGATGCCAGAGTCTCCTGCATGCAAAGTATCACAGTAAAGCGAGCTGCGATCTATGCCATTGCCGCTGAGCGTTAACTGATTGCCATTGCTACTATTATTGCTATTGCTGTTGTTGTTTATTACGTTTGTGCCAGATGTGTTGCTACTCGTTGTTGTTGTGTTGGTGGTAGAGCTGCCAGCGCCCGCGCTATCACCAGTCGTACTACTACTGCCAGCTCCACTACTACTACTCGTACTCGTCTCAGCGATGACAGGGAAGATGAATGATTGGCCATCCGCCTCGCCGCGCGGTGAATCCTAATTGGTAAAAACAAAAAAGACATATGTACATATATGAAATATTTATTGTTGTAAGTAAGCTTAGTTTGACAGTTAGATAAATATTTAGCTAATTGAGTGCCTAAGTGATGGGTTAGTTGGGTGTGCGCAGTGATCAAGATTGGAACTTACAGATATTACAAAGGAAGGGGTGATTTGTGAGAGTTAGTAAAACAACAATAAAAAAAATGGATAAGTGTTTTGGGGAGTGACTGGTTATAAATTGTGCAGCGATTTATGTATTTCTAGTTATGTCCAACTGTACATGGAGAGTTTATATACATATCCCAGCAAACATTCGGATTCATAATAATGAGTCCTACGCGAATGCTTGTGAGACTAATAATCTAATAAATAAAATGTGTTTTAGGGCGAAAGTGTAAAAAGTAGTGCATCTTTTAATATTAATAAAAACTATATTTTATCTTAAGTACGAACAAAAATGTGATTATAATCAGTTCGGGTTCATACGTGTACCTTAAATAAATAAATGTAGGGCGCGATAACCTCCGAAAAGATCTAAGGCCGAGCTTCTCTTCCAATTTGCGTCGTGCTCCTCTTGATTTTCCCTACAAATTGGCCGGACGGGGCCTACATGTTTTATGCCGACTCCGAACGGCATCTGCAAGACAGATGAGTTTTCACTGAGAGCTTTTCATGGCAGAAATACACTCGGAGCGCTTGCCAAACACTGCCGAGGGGCGACCCCGCTTAGAATAATTTTCTTCTAATTGAAAAACCTTATTTCTAAAATTTTAATGTTGCTTTGCCCGGGGTGTGAACCCAGGGCATACGGTGTGGTAGGCGGAGCACGCTACCATGACACCACGGTGGCCGCCGAGTTTTTTTTTGTGTCAACAAAATATCACTAGCCATAACATCATTTGATCTTAGGACGCAAAATGAAATGGAGTTATATAAAATGGTGACAGTATCAGCAACATTGTGACCAATCTGCTTTTCAACTCATAATTTCTCAAATGGCCAAAAGGTCAATTATTTTGTTCCGCTCCTACATAGGTATTAAAAACTTAAAAACTGGTGCATTTACAGTTATGTTTTATTATTTTCGCAATATTTATGCCGAGTCGAATAAATACAGCAATTGTTTGAGTGTAAAAGTTGTAACATTTAGGAATATGGAATTTTTAGAAAATAGTTAGAAATCGGATTAAAAACTGGTCGACTTGAAATTTTTTGAAATAAAAAGAACACATTCAACTAAGTTAAATCCATCTTAAAGAGACTTTTTGTTTCGCTGGCCTTTTTCTCGAAATGATCACAAGGTCAAAACAAATAAAAAAAAAGCCTATGCAGTATATTGACCTTATGGCCCATTGGAAATGGTCTTAACTCCAATTGACCTTATGAGAGTTTGACGTGGTCATAATCTCAATTAGCTAATAGCCGCTGATTTTATGTCCCCCATCAGTTCTTCATATTATTGACCAACACCTTTTGTGGGAAGGGACTATTTCTTCCGCGGTCCTGGACTTCGTCTTGAAGTTATATCTCTAATCGCCCAGATAATTTAGTACACAATTTTAAAATTTTTTTAGTAGTTCTTATTTATTCTTTTGTGGTTTTCTTTATTTTACTTTATTCTTGACGAAAGAAGCTTCCGAACCAATAGCTTCTCCTTGTCATCACTACTGATGGAACAGAAAAAATGTGTTGGGATTGCATCGGAGAGTGAACCCGTGGACCAGTGTCCCCATAGGTGATGATGAGAGACCAAGTATGTCTGGACATCTCATATGTGGGTCCCGTATCTATCTGAGAATTTTTTTTGCGAAAAATATTGACACGAGATAGTTATTGTTGTAACTGTTTTAATAAAAAAAAACCAGCCAGTAATTCCTTGCAACTGGAAGAGGAGCCAGTTTTCTACGTTAGTTTAACTTAGTTTTATTAATGGCCTTACTAATCACACTGCCATTGAAGATTGTGAAATTTGTGTCTCTCTGGGGCTCTGTTGGAGAATTGACTGTATAGAGATAGTACCGAAGTTACCTACTATCTAGTTGACGCAAGTATTTTGGGTTATGTTCCCCAGAATGCTTGCATTACCAAATATAATGAAGTTCAACAAACGACCGCACTCAATTTAACTGTATTACAACAACTTCTTAAGCTCTAAAACCCATTTCGGGCGAAGGTTGAGTATAACTAAAAGAGCATTTGAGGTAGTAGAAGGCAGTGTTGCTTATAAGCATTGCGGTTGGTAGCATAGTGTACCTATACAAGTGTGTTCACTAAGCGATAAACGTCAAAACTACAAACAGCCTCGCTCACCTGATGGAAATCTCAGGTCTAGAGTCGCATTTTTGGTCTCAACGACAACATTTTTGACTACCAATCGTATCGACTGTTTCAATTTTTCAATCATTCGGCGCATTCGGTAATGGTTTCCATTTTGAATTCGCTGTCATTCCGAATCCAGCGAGTGCCTGTCAGAATGCTTGACAGATAAGTCAACACACTTGTACATGTACACTATGGTTGGTAGCTGCACAGTGGCCATCCTGCAGGATTTGATATTTCTATCAAGTGTTAATCCTAATGTCAGTACCCACGACTGTTTTTGAGATACGTCAGTTTCAGCATTTTTTGTTCTAGTACAGTCTACTGTCAAAAATAATGCCCAGCTGTCTAAGCACAGGTGAATGTTGGAGCATTGAGCCTCTGACAAATTGTTTTGTAGTGCCTGCAGATTGGAAGCATTTCATTTTTCCCAATAATCACTTTGAAGCCGCTTTCACGGAGTCAGTGTAGCAACAGTAGATTGCATAATGTTTAAAAATATTTCAGGATTGCTGTAAGTTCTATGTCATCGGCGTGATAAATAACACGAGTTGAGAAGGGGAAAGAGTATCGACAAGATAAAATCCCGAGACATTTCAGAAGTCTCCACTGTACATTGGGATCATAAAACAGACAACACAAAAACCCGACAAGATACAAATTTCTGTAACAACGATTTTTCGCTAGCTAGGAAAAAATTGGCATCAAAGATAATGCCGTTAACAACCCTAAACTATCTTCCTATTATTTGGCGACAACATATATTGAGTATCGATAAAAAATAGTTATTGAGTATCGAAATCGTTATTGGTTTGGATTCGCAAGAATAGCTATAGCGAATGTCGTTAAAAAAGTTTCACTGCAGATATATGTAACTTTTCTTACCGAAATTCATTAACCTATAATGTGATGATGAGGAATTCGCTTATTTGATTGAAATAGTGTTGTGGTATCGATAAGGGCAACATTAAAACTTAGTGAGCCACACAACAGCTGTGATCCATATTTCGAGTTTATATAAAGAAGAAAAACATAAAAAGGCAGATATATAAGAGTGTAAAAATATGTACAAACTCTAGATATATGACCAGGGCTGTTCAACTCCTATACTCTTATAGCACTTTTGTTTTTGTTTTGCCATGAATAATAGGCACAGATACAAATTCACACTTTGAAATTTTTTTCAAAAATATTGCAGCACTCAGAAAAATTTTAATTCAAATTTTTTTCATTAAGGTTTGCGTGGAATTCACCTCACTTCGAAAACGCTTAATGTTACAAATACACATACAAACAAACGTTCATATTTAATTGACTCAGATAACCACCATGAGTTCATTCGCATTTGCCAAATCGCCCAATATATTGATCCGTCATACAAAACAGCTTAAGCGCAGATCATATTGACAATATGTAGGTCAATACAATAATTTGCTGACAAACCATTTTTCATTATTAAGTCATGTACTTCTAGTATGTGAGTATGTATGTGTAGGTTAAGAACTTTTGTATAAATAGAAATGAATTTAGTCAATAAAGTAGAATCGCTTTTTAACGCTATTCATCAGCGTTCGGAAAACCTTTTTCGTTTTATTATTTCAAAGTTATTACAGGACCATCAACATTCTTTAAGCATTTAAAATAATTTTTTTTTTTTTTTTTCAATTTAAAAAAGTTGCAGTGTACATATAATTTTGTATATATATTGTGATTTGCACTTCAATATAAAAAATATTGAACAGCCCTGTATCTGACTATACCGAGAAACTAAAGTCGATTAATATACAAAGCAGTAAGCAAAAAAATTTAAGGCAATTGTTAAAGATACGGCCGCAGCAAGGGTTAATTTTTTTTAATAAAAAATGTTGTACTAAAATAAATTTAACAAGTGATAATTCCAAAAAGTTTCAAAATCGCATAATAAAATATATACTCAAAAACTATATTTTAGTAATGTTCATCAAAAATCGTAAGTTCGGAAAATTTGGGCTTTTACGCAGTTTGCTTAGGTGGGGATTAAAAGGGTTTAATAAATTCTCAAGAAAAAAACATGCAATTATAATATTTAAAAAAAGTTAATTAAGAATCAATGAAAAATTTTGATTTTAAGTAGACACGCCTACCCGTTGGCTTTCGGGGCCGCTGTTTCGTCGTAACTGCATGAAGCCTTCCTGTCGTAAAAGTGGCTATATTAGAAATTGCATTCGTTTCATATATTCCATCACACATCACATCATCACATCACATAATCAACGCCAAAAACAAGAAAACAATAGAAATTAAATATTTAGAGCATATAATGTTTAAGGAAATTACTTATATCAGCAAAGAATACTCAAACAACAAGGCTAGCAACAAACTCAATAGTAATAGCACTAACACGTAACACAAGAACTAGTCTACCAAGTGTTCTGCTTTTTTTGGAAATAGTGTAGTGTTATGAACCTTACATTAGAAACTACGTTCACATTTGAATAAAAAAAATGGTCTAACACTGCTGCCCTCAAACATACGCATAGTTTCTTTAGAGGTTTTTCACAATTTTTTTTAGTTGCAATAAATACACACCTGACTGGGCCACACTTGCAGCAGCGGCAGCGAACACGTCGGTTTATTATAGGCGGTGCCATTTTCTGGACCACCTGGTGCACTCTGTGCTAGGCTAGTGTAGTGTAAATGATTGAAACGTTGCGCATCGTTTGTGGGTTTGGTGCGTGTTGGACTCTCATAGCCAGTTGAATCTTCCGATGATGTTGTTTTTGGTGTACGCCAAAATCGTTTCAGACGCAGTTCGCGTCTTTTTTCTTGTTTCTGAAAGTAATGAAAGAAGAATATGAAGTTTTTTGAGGTGCATCTCAACTAGCCTATGGAATTTTCTAAACGCATAACTTTAAGTTACTTTTCTGAATCGAAGGGGGGTTTCACACTGAAATAGGGTGGATGTAGTTAAGTCAGTAATTTCCTTGAAACCTAGTTTTTTGCAAAAGACCAAATTAATCAAATAAAGCAATGGGAAGGCGAATCTATACAAGGTGATGGCAAAGCGATTTCAACCCAATTTGCCGTACAGAACAATGTCAAGTCAAACAAATATCAGGTCAAAAGAAAATTTTCATTGATTCCGATTAACTAACACGTTGTAGTACAAGGCGTTGTATGGAAACTAATCAAGAAGAAGCAATCAGCTGTTGGGATAACAACACCTGGTACTGAATTCACCTTGCCAAGGCATTATATGGAAAATATCAAAAACAAACAATCAGCTGATGAGCAAACATCACCATTAACTGAATTGGCCTTGGCAATGAGCCTGTCTTCCGAAATCTCAACGCTTAGATAAGCCTCAAAATTTGTTAAAAATATATAACGGTATAATTTTTTGAAAATTTGTTTCGGGAAGCAAAGATACATATTTAATCAAACTGAGACAGAAAAAAAACAATTCAAAAAGTATTAAGGAAAATTTACCGGTCGGGAAGAATATAGACTAAAAGTGATTTCAAGATGAAATAAAAAAATAGCAAGATGAGGAAGTGCGGTGAAAGCGCACTCAAGGAAAAAGGAAAATGTGCGCGGAAAAGAAAGGAGATAAAGCAAATGAGTGAGATTGGCAGACTCAAAGAGATTGAGAAAGAGGAGTGTGCGCAAACTTTTGGAAAAATCTCCCCCAAAACGAAAAAGTTAGCATATGCCTATGAAGAGTAGTAGACATTCGTTCATCGCTTTTTCATCATTGTTGGAAAGATAGTCACCGTGATAGTGACCGGTTTCTCAGATTTTGCCTTCTTAGTTCTTTATAAGCCACCCCCATCAGTTGTCTTAGGAAAGTATCAGCGAACTCAGTCAGCATATGCAGCCGTTGTCGCAGTATTCTGTAAAGCCGGAGTTAATAGATCCTCCAGTTAGAATATGATTCTCTTTTTATCCTCTATCTACTATACGTCGATGGTGATGACTCCTTCAAACAGTTGCTAATTTCAAACTTTTACGCTATCAATCGTTCTCTCCTAGATATCGCTGTGTCCCAGCTATTTACTTTACCGTTTCTTAACAGTTACGACCAACGTCATCCACAGCCAACCTCTATCACTTTCGGTAAACTGATGTCTAACGCAGCTTTTGTGTCTCCAAACATTTCGTTCCTGACGGATCTTGTGCCGAAATGGATTTAAATTATCATCTTCTTGGAGCAATACTTGACCCTCAACTTGATATAAATTCTGAAAGTTAAATGCGTTTGGAGTCAGAAATTTGTCTTTATACATGTAATACCTGAAAAGGATCTGACGGTCCTATAGAACTAGATTTTGTTGAAAACCCACTTATTAGCTTATAGTTAGCTTTTTTTCCTGCTGAGTCAATGAAGTCTTGCTGAATGCATATCAGGTGGTAGCCAACTTAAACAGCTCCAAGTCTATTGCCTTACACTTTGGACAAGAGCAACGAAACCATCACTCACAAACTTCACTGAATCCCCGCATTTATCGTGAGTGAGACCAAAGCAACGCCGGCAAGGCTAACTCCGGGGCACATTTCTCGCGGTACAATTCTTCTGGTTTGAAAATTATATCTGCTTTTTTCGACAGTTTTGAGGCCTCTGTATTTAAACGTGGTATGACAGACAGTTTGGAAGCACTGGCGAACAGTTGATTACAATGAACAAGTTTTCCAGTAAACAAACAGAACTGCAGAAAAGTCGTAGAGGGGCACTAATAGCTGAATTCAGTAAGCCGTCTCTAGTCACTATTAGAGACTATTTGGGGTGAAAATCACTTTTGAGACAATTTGCCATTCTGTAAGCTGTCTCGCGTCTCCAGCCTCACAAAAGCAATCACTAATTTGTGAGCTGGGCCGGGGCAGATCACAAACGTGAAAATTTCAGAAAAAGTATGAAAATTATTTGCGAAAAACGCTTTAAATATATTTTTTTTTATTCCTCAAATTAAAATAAGCATAGAAAAAATTAAAAAACAGAAAATACTTAAAAAAACATCGAACTCTATGTGGCGCCGCTGAGATTCGAACATACACGCTTTGGGTTTTTCTATAGAATTTGTCAACGGCGTCTTAGCGAGCTCAGCTAAAACACCACTCAAGATTGCGTTGACAAAATGCAATGCTATATTATTTGTTCAATGTATGAGTAAATTGTCATTTTGGTGAATTTCGTTGATATGGTGAATTGTTTTTGTGACTTTCGTTTACTGAATACCGAAATCATCTCAAGTCACAAAAATTGTATCTAAAGGAAAATCTCAAATTTAGAGACTTGAGATGAGACTGAATTACAGAATTCAACCGTAAATTTCTATTTAAATATTTAAAAAAGTTCTATCAATGATGATCAAGAAAAGTTAAAAATTTCCAGCTAAATCCATCAAAATGCTTTTAAATCTGAAATTGCAATGCAACAATTTTTATATTAAATACCAATAAAACTATGTAACAGCAAACACGCGAACAACAAACTCAGCTAAAACTGTGACTGTGAATCCGAATAGCGCAGCAATCAGCACGAACAGAGGGCAAACGAAATGAAAAAAGCTCTAAAAAGTTTCTGGTTATGTACATACAAACATCATTGCGGTGAAAATTGCTTCTAGCATTGTCATTGTTATTGGTCCCAATGTAAACTGGATACCAGGTTGTTGCATTCTTTGGCAAACCGTTATCGCATTTGTTCTTGCTAGCTATTCATAACGATGACATATGTACATATTATATGTATGCCAGTTTGTGGTTATGTGGATTAACATTGTGGCCTACAAATAGCAATTTAGTTGATAAATAAATATATGAAACATGGATAGAATAAGGCAATAGCACAAATTGTGGCTTAAAGCGGAGTCATTGGTGCCGTTTGTCGTATCGCTGTAGTCGTATGCATAACGTAACCCTATACGATACATTGTTATCAATTAATGGTGCCTTAACCTAAAAATCGTGAAAATTTCATTAAAATAAAGAAAACGCAAAAAATTACAAACATTTTCCACAAAAAATAAGTCTCTTAGTGATAACGTATCCAAAGCAATGAATAAAATCTACAAAAAGGTTATGGATAAGGCGAAAAACCAAAAACCAATTGGTTGGCTACGATACGGTTACGACCTAAGCGTTACGATACGGCACCAATAATCGATTACATTGATTCCCATAACGTTAGTCGAATCAGCAGTTATAAGGTTACCGATACGGTTACCGATAACGCACCAATGACTGACAAAATTGGAAATTTTATTGTATTACCAATATTGAATTGAATTGCAAAAAATTGTATACAAAAATTTAATCCACAAACTGTGTGGCCGACGCTGAACTGATTCGCTTGAATTGATTGTTGAATTAGTCTTTATTCATAAATTTTGTGTTTAATTGAGAAATAAAACGAGCATTATATGCTATATTATAATGAATATGGAAGCAAAGGTAGAGGGCGGCCCCCACTCCGCTGTAAGGACCAAGTGGAAAACGATTTAAACTCCCTTGGTGTGATCAATTGGCGGAGGTTGGCAGAGAGAAGAAGGACTGGCGCGCCTTGTTGGACGGTTATAGCCGTATAAACGGTTAAGCGCCAATAAGGTAAGTAAGTAATGAGGAATATTGTAGGACGGTAAACAAAATGGGTTAATTGAAACCGAAATCGGAATTGGGACTTGCACATTTGCTTTACGGGTTTACACATTTGGCTAGAGCTTTTGACGGCTTCAAATCGATGTCAAGATGCATATTGTTCTGAAATCTCGGTGCAGTGCAAAGGGTGGTCCGTAGTACAAATTAGCCTAAGCACTCCACCAGACTAGTGCACCATAGAAGAGTATCAGCGTAACTACCATTACTTACAGTTACTTTAATACATTTGGAGCGACGTCCTGGCTCTAGTTATGCAAAACTGCATCCAGAGCGAGCTCCCTGTGCCCAATGGAGCCCTGTGTACCTCCTGTTGGAGGCCATTATAGGGCTTCCTTATTAAATATGGTGTAGGAAGTACGCTCTTTATGTAGTGCCTGTATGGATAGGAAATTTAATATTTGTTTTCATTTTGGTTCTGAGCTCAATAAGGGTGTTGGGAAATTCTGATCTTACTTATGATGACTTTGAGTTATTTTTATACATAGATATCGGGACTATTGTGAACGAATGGGCACAAGTGAATCGCACGAGACGAAATTTAGGAAATCAAAGGGTTTGCTGGGCAACTGTATCCTACTCTTGAGCAGACAAAGTTCGAGTTAGACAGGCCAAAGCCCACAGTCGTAATGGTTGGGCGCAAAATAAAGCCTATTTAACCTTGATTATTGAGTTTTGGAAAGGAACTGTTCAATGGAAGTTCTTTCGGAGCATCATTTGAAGGTTGGAAAATAACACGATCTAATCAGGAAATCGCTTCATCATTTACTTTCTTGCTTCTGGATAGTGTTAGACGATTATTGAAGAATTATTTATCGATCGAGCTCAGCGTGTTAAGCGCCAAATACACGACACGAACATTTCCGCGAACATTCCGCAATCTTGTTCGCAGCTTTGGCCATACACCATACGAACTTTTGGCCGAACATTAGTTCTCTTTCAGACAGCGATGAATACGGACAACAATTGTGCTGCAGCAATATTGCTCGCTGTGGCAATTAAGCGTAAAAAAAAGAGAGAAGATCGCAAAAAAAGAATTTGGTGCAAAGAATGGTTTAAAAAACGAGCAGTTCTTGGACAAAGTGAGCTTATTAAAGAACTGGAATTCACGTCACAAAATGATTTTAAAAATTACGTTCGTATGAGCAAGGCAACATTTGACCAACTTTTACAAAAAAATTTGCCACTCATAACGAAACGGGATACAATAATGAGAGAAGCAATTCCCCTCATCACCGCCTTGCTTTAACTTTTTTTAATTTTTTATTGTCCATTTTACTTTTCCGCGCACCTCTGTTCCGTTCATTACTACGATTATGAGCTATTTCGCCATACACGCACGAACAGTTCGCGCAAATGTTCGCCAAAAATTAAAATATTTTGATTTTTGGCGAACATTTGCGCGAACTGGCAAACACCACCATACACGACAGAAAAGGTCGCAGAAACATGACATTACGGGAATGTTCGCGGAAATGTTCGTGTCGTGTATTTGGCGCTTTAGTCCCGTGATGAATTATTGACTGTCGGTATGTAAAACACATAAATCCTAGCTATTTTACAGTATATCACTCCAGCCTATGGCGACATACATCAGGCAAACAAGTGAAATTTCTAAACATTTTGAAAAAAGAAAAAAAGGTGTAAGTACCAAGTACTCGCTAAGTTCGAACTATTATCAACGAGCTATCTGTTTGTTTTCGGCTTGTTAGCGCCGAGTCTTCAGCTTCCTATTCGTTTCTTACCGGCTTGTGATGGCCAAGTTACAGATGTGTAATCGATTTTATGGTGCAGTTTTATCGGTATCGTTTCATTGCAAACTGATAAATTGTCGATAACAAATCGATAATTCGCTCATGAGAAATTGTTGACGCTCCGAAAAAATCGATAGGGGTTCAATAACAGCTGGGTAACTTTTTAATTACAAGCCTGTAATTTTTCGAAACAAATCGACAACTTTTAGACGACAAATCGATAACCAAATAAATGATAGTAAATCGATAACTTTTTTTGTTAATAAACCAATAACTCGTCGATAAAATATTAGTAACTCATTGATAACCTTTTTTATCGATAGAAAATTGATAAAAGGGCGATAACTCATCGAAAACAAATTGATAACACGCAGTCTCGTTTCGGTTTGGCTTCGGTTTTGAGTCTTAATTTTTTTTTCTCTCTCAGTTTTTTCAATTACTTTCATTTCCTTCAATTTTAATTCCCTCATAAGAAACTGGTTGATAAAGGCTTTATTTCAACTGGAAGTGGTGTTAGGGCATACTTCAATCATTTGTTCAGACCGCTGCCTAGCTGTCAAGATGCATGATTTTTTGCTGTATCTGTCATGTCATTATCTCCCCTGTCATTATATTTACAAAATTTCAACACTTACCTGCATATTTAAATATTAAATCCTTTTTATTTAAGTTTTTCATCCCCAATGTCTTGTTTATATGAGCGCCAAGAATATCAATCAAAAAGGTTGTTCAAAATGTTTATTTAATCTGTAAAGATAATTAAAATCAATTAAAACAGTTTAAAAGATGATGCGCCCTTGCATAATAGTTTGTAGAGTTTGTATGGATTTGTAAAGGGCACGTTTAAAGGATAATTTACTTGCTTTTAATTCCCTTCCGCACATATCTTTCAATTCAGATGAAAAATTTCCTGTTCCCTCATTCCCTTTGTTCTCCTGCTCCATATGCACATACTCATGATGTTTGCAACTACATACAAGCCAACATCCATGAGCTCATCAATCCCAGTAATGATCTTAACCACACTTTTGTACACACTCACACGCCATTGTTGCACGTGCATCAAGCAACCATACAACTGCAGATAAAAACAAGTAAGGAAGGCTAAGTTCGGGTGTAACCGAATATTACATACTCAGTTGTTGTTAGTTCTATAGGTGGACGCCTTTTCGGAATATCGTTATAAAAGTGGACCAGGGGTGACTATAGAATGCGTTTGTATAATATGGGTATCAAATGAAAGGTGTTAATGAGTATTTTAAAAGGGCGTGGGCCTTAGTTCTATGGGTGGACGCCTTTTCGGGATATCGTTATAAAGGTGGACCAGAGGTGACTCTAGAATTTGTTTGTACGATATGGGTATCAAATTAAAGGTATTAATAAGGGTTTTTTAAAGGGAGTGGCCCTTAGTTGTATATGTGAAGGCGTTTTCGAGACATCGCCCAAAATGTGGACCAGGGTGACCTAGACCATCATCTGTCGGGTACCGCTAATTTATTTATATATGTAATACCGCGAACAGTATTCCTGCCAAGATTCCAAGGGCTTATGAGTAAGGTGTTAATGAGTATTTTAAAAAGGAGTGTGCCTTAGTTCTATAGGTGGACGCCTTTTCGGGATATCGTTATAAAGGTGGACTAGAGGTGACTCTAGAATGTGTTTGTACGATATCGGTATCAAATTAAAGGTATTAATGAGGGTTTTAAAAGAGAGTGGCCCTTAGTTGGATATGTGAAGGCGTTTTCGAGATATCGCCATAAAGGTGGACCAGGGGTGACTCTAGAATTTGTTTGTTCGATATGGGTATCAAATGAAAGGTGTTAATGAATATTTTAAAAGGGAGTAGGCCTTAGTTCTATAGGTGAACGCCTTTTCGGGATATCGTTATAAAGGTGAACCAGAGGTGACTCTAGAATACGTTTGTACTATATGGGTATCAAACGAAAGGTGTTAATGAGTATTTTAAAAGGGACTGAACCTTAGTTCTATGGGTGAGCGCCTTTTCGAGATATCGCCATAAAGGTGGACCAGGGGTGACTCTAGAATGTGTTTGTACGATATGGGTATCAAATTAAAGGTATTAATGAGGGTTTTAAAAGAGAGTGGCCCTTAGTTGGATATGTGAAGGCGTTTTCGAGATATCGCCATAAAGCTGGACCAGGGGTGACTCTAGAATTTGTTTGTTCGATATGGGTATCAAATCAAAGGTGTTAATGAGTATTTTAAAAGAGAGTGAGCCTTAGTTCTATAGGTGAACGCCTTTTCGGGATATCGTTATAAAGGTGAACCAGAGGTGACTCTAGAATACGTTTGTACTATATGGGTATCAAACGAAAGGTGTTAATGAGTATTTTAAAAGGGACTGAACCTTAGTTCTATGGGTGAGCGCCTTTTCGAGATATCGTTATAAAGGTGGTCCAGAGGTGACTCTAGAATGTGTTTGTACGATATGGGTATCAAATTAAAGGTATTAATGAGGGTTTTAAAAGGGAGTGGCCCTTAGTTGTATATGTGAAGGCGTTTTCGAGATATCGCCCAAAATGTGGACCAGGGCGACCTAGACCATCATCTGTCGGGTACCGCTGGTTTATTTATATATGTAATACTACGAACAGTATTCCTGCCAAGATTCCAAGGGCTTTTGATTTCGCCCTGCAGAACTTTTTCATTTTCTTCTACTTAATATGGTAGGTGTCACACCCATTTTACAAAGTTTTTTTCTTAAGTTATATTTTGCGTCAATAAACCAATCCAATTACCATGGTTCATCCCTTTTTTGGTATTTGGTATAGAATTATGGCATTTTTTTCATTTTCATTACCAATACAAAGTGAGTTCAGATAAGCACGTGAACTGAGGTTAGTAAAGATATATCGATTTTTGCTCAAGTTATCGTGTTAGCGGCCGAGCGGAAGGACAGACGGTCGACTGTGTATAAAAACTGGGCGTGGCTTCATCCGATTTCGCCAATTTTCGCGAAAAACAGTTACTGTCATAGAATCTATGCCCCTACCAAATTTCACAAGGATTGGTAAATTTTTGTTCGACTTATGGCATTAAAAGTATTCGAGACAAATTAAATTAAAAAAGGCGGAGTCACGCCCATTTTGAAATTTTCTTTTATTTTTGAATTTTGTTGCACCATATCATTACTGGAGTAGAATGTTGACATAATTTACTTATATGCTGTAAAAATATCAAATTTTTTTTTTTTAAAAGTGGGCGTGTTCGTCATCCGATTTTGCTAATTTCTATTTAGCACACATATAGGAATAGGAGTAACGTTCCTGCCAAATTTCATCATGATATCTTCAACGACTGCCAAATTACAGCTTGCAAAAATTTTAAATTACCTTATTTTAAAAGTTGGCGGTGCCACGCCATTGTCCAAAATTTTACTAATTTTCTATTTTGCGTCATAAGGTCAACGCACCTACCAAGTTTCATTGCTTTAGCCGTCTTTGGTAATGAATTATCGCACTTTTTCAGTTTTTCGAAATTTTCGATATCGAAAAAGTGGGCGTGGTTGTAGTCCGATTTCGTTCATTTTAAATAGCGATCTGAGGTGACCTATGACAGGAACCTACCTACCAAATTTCATCAAGATACCTCAAAATTTACTTAAGTTATCGTGTTTATGGACGGACGGACGGACGGACGGACGGACGGGCGGACATGGCTAAATGAATTTCTTTTTTCACCCAGATCATTTTGATATATAGAAGTATATATCTATATCGATTAGTTTATACCGTTATGCGAACAAAGTTAATATACTCTGTGAGCTCTGCTCTGCTGAGTATAAAAAAACTTACAAAAATACAGCAACGTCGAACTGTATTGAAAAGAAAGAAAAGCTGGTGTAATGTAATGCTGAAGAAGAAGATATTTGTTCTTATTTTATTTGATTGCTAATCGGATTAAATATTTTGATTTATTGGCGTCGTGGGGAAAAAGCTAATGACTGGCGTTAAACGCGTTAGTTGATTTTTAAGATATTAAGGACTTTCCAAATCTATATCTGTATAAAAACACATACAAACATACTTAGTTGAAAATTTGATAAATAGTATATATATATGAAGATATGTTTATCACATAGGTCATCATCACAACAAAAGCGTTGAAATGTTTGTGACTTGTGGTTTTAGTTATTAAGTTGATATTTTAGCTTTTTGCAGCTTCTACGATTTTGCTGTCATTTATCAATTTAGCTGGCGTAGATATGTATATGAATATTAAGAATTTAATTTTACAAATACAAATACATCAAATCTTGTGTGATATTACTAACGCGTGATAAGATGTCGCTGGCGTTAAATGATGAATGACTATCTGGTTATTAGGTGATGTGATAAATGAAGGTAGATATGTTAATGTTTAAGATGTTTTGTAGTAATGGTATGCAGCTAACGAAATGACGAAGTATGTGATATATTGATATATTGATGTATTGAGAAATTAAACAACTTGAAATTTTCTCAGAAACATAATATAAAGTAAAATAGGCATTAAATACTTCAAAGTAATGGTGTGTCGAATAGAGAATTTGCCGGATAACCATATTTGGGATAAAGAACAAAAAATCATAGGTGAATTCGAGTATCCGGTCAGATAAATGTTATAGGCTGCTCTATGTAAATATTATATACATCTTATGACCATTTAAGTAAGTTTTCGTTGCGTGAACATCTTTTTGCTCAGTCACTACACTGTAGCGTAATATGAGAACAATGTACGTGGTGCAGTTGATTTAAGCGAAACCAAACAGCAAATCTGGGAGAGTAAACGAAATGAAACGAAACCAATAAGGACCGCATACCTTTCATGAATGGAGCTGAAGAATAATAAGGTGTTGAAATTTGAAAAATTTATAAAATCTGGTAAATAAGTTGTACGGGATGTATATTATATATACGACCGATCTTATCGAGCTTCTATCTGTTAAAATGAGGAAGAAATTATGCTAAATCTTTTACCTGAACAATCGGTTCTATGGAATACATATTATATATATGGCCGATTTTGGCGGTTTTTCAGACAACAAAAAAATTTGACATATGTATAAGCATCTTGTGAAATTTCAAGCTTCTTGATGTTAAAATGCCGAAGGAATTACGTTAAACCTCTTATCTGAACAATCGGTTGTAACGGATATATAATAAATATGTTACCGATCTTAACGATTTTTCAGGCAATAACATATACTGCATTTGTGAGCATCGGTGGTGTGGGGTATATAAACTATAATGTTCCGATCCGTTTGGTTCCAATACAGGTTTAATCGGGCACCCAAATATACCAGCTCCCAAACATATCACCTCTGGACAATCTTGTTTATTAACAGGATAATCTTTGGCAACCCAAAGTTCCTCACAGAATCCCTCCTTCTAAACCTAAAGGTAATTCAAGGGGTCTTATGAAATCGTTCCTGAGGTGCTCGTGCTATTACCTTAACTGCGACATTTTGCCGAGTGTACCGGATCAACCGCCGGTAGAATTCCCGTGGCCTCACTTTCCGGCGGAGGCCGCAAATTCAGCGACAGAACGTGACCTTACAGCTCGATCCCGGCGACCCCCAAATAAGGGATATAAACCAACGCATCAGATTGCTTGTTGATGAACACAAGCGGGCGAAATGGGAGGAGCACCTCAACGGTTGTAACCTCGCTGCCGGTGTAGGTAAGCTTTGGTCCACCGTAAAGTCCCTATCGAATCCGTCTAAGCACAATGACAAAATTTCCATCGCCTTTGGCGATAAAGTGCTGCCGCATGCGAAAAAATGCCTATCGGCAATAGGCTAAGCAACATCGTTAAGACTTCTCAAAACATTCGATATCGAGTCGCCTTGACTGAAATTTCTTTTGGTTTTGAAAGGGTTGCAGAAGCTGTTGGGGGAAGTAGTTGATATATAACTGAGGCTTGTCAGGACTCACTTAAAAGTAAGCATGCATCCGTACTTTCCCATGAGTACAAACATTCTATTAAATCGAATTTTTCAAATTTTAGTCAAATAGTTTTAGTATGTAAGTTTCATTGCAGTAACAGGAACATAAAATTGTACAGAAATTTGTTCAAAGCATTTGGGAGTTGGAAGTATAGAAATTGTGCTAGCAACCAATGTCTAATGGAAATGTGCGTAGCAATAATTAATTGGCTGATAGTGCACATGAGCCAGGAAATGTACTTACTTGCTACTACTAATTGAATCGCACAGGGTGTTTTAATCATTTCCTTTTTCATTTTTGCATGTCAAAGTTGTAAGAAAAATCTTAACAGAATAAATTTCTAATGAAATTTTACCTTATATACTACAAGGATTTGAACATTGAGGAGAAGAATAAAGTTTATAAAAAAAGTTATGAAAAATATTTCATAAAGGAGCTACATAGCAGTTTTTAAAATAATATTTTCATACAATATGATTGTGCATGTTTATTTACTCCGCTGAGTTCACTATTAATATAAAAAAATCGAATTGTCTCAAGTTGAAAAAGTTCATCTTGCCTCAATGGCAGTGTATGGCATAGTTTTAATAGATTTACAGTATTTATGCGACTCTAGGGCATACATTTAAATGTATGTGTTCACATATACATATGTGTGTTATGTTTGCGCACATATCATCGATGTACAAAATCTGCAAGAGAAAGTTTTGTCTCATTAGTGCTGAAAAACTTTCGTAAATGCAGCAAACATATTAAATGAAAATATTCCTAGAAAACTGAGAAAAGTAGTGCAGATATAAAAAAAAAATTAAATAAAATGTAATGGGAGGAGGAAGAGAATTTTGATTGAATTGAAGGACTGAAAAATGAATAAAAAATATTCGCTAACGATATTTTAGAAATAGTTTGGAGGGTGTTTCAGGCTAACGGGGGTCGCCAGCTTACGTTCAAATGAAGGATTTTAAGCAAACCAAATAGGTTAATCAACCTATATTGCTTCATTTATATATTTTTAAATAGTCAGTTGCGTAGATAGACTTGGGACAGTGGGGGGGGGGGGGGGGGGGGGGTAGAGAATGTGCAATGACGTAATTAGAATTTCAGTGCTATAATACATAGGAAATCAGTCTTTAGAATTTTAGTTTATATATTAGTCAACAATTTGTTTATTATTATAAAAAGTAAAACTTTCATTTCTACGTGTAATTAACACGACATGCCTGTCGATCTATTACAACAGAAAACAACTAAGTACGCACCTACAGATGTCGCGCACCCACAGGTGTTTGTGCAATACGAGATATTAAAAACAACTAACTACGCACCCTGATACCTGTGGGTTAAGATGTTGAATTTCACGTGAACTGGCATGCCTTCACCATGAAGCAAACTGCATTTACCACGGGGGAGTTAGATTAGCACGTAACCTAACGTGCACTCACTATCAAACACTATTTACGAACTACTAGTTTTCGGTATGAATTATTATATTTGGAGGATAAACATTTAATTAATGAAGTTGAAAACGAAACATTGATCATTTTTTGAGACTAAACCTCAATATACATATACATACATATATACATTCCCGACACCGAAAGGGGAGGGGGATTTATCCCCTAAATCCCCCCCCCCCCCCCCCCCCCCCCTATCTACGCTACTGTAAATAGTAGAAAAGGAGCGAGGAGAAGTAAAAGCAGAAGGGTTGCAAGAAGAAGACAGGGGAAAAGGAGAGTGATAAACGGGACGAAGATAAAAAGTAGGCGAAGTAAAAAAAAGAAAAAGGAGTAGGAGAGGGCTATGTTTCATAGTAAATTGCGGCATGAACTAAAACTTATTTGAAACATCAAAAACAGGACCGTAAGAGGAAGTGGGGCAAGAAACCTGGACCAAGCTAACGTCGATGATATTGGACCTTCAAGTCGTTAACAAACCGCTACAGATTGTATGGTACCCACAAATACTGGAACTGACGTTCGATAATGAGCTTCATTGCAGCGAGTATATATACGCAATTGTATCATAAGTCCAAAGGTTCAACAAAATCCTTAAGTCCCTCGTTGGCAGCACTTGCGGCAGAGCCAAAGAAACGCTCGTTGCGACCTATAAAGTAATAAGGCAGCCGCTTCGATGACCTATCAAAGTGCTGAGAACTGCCACGCCAGAATATGATCTACGCTAAGTATAAGGGGAACGAAGTGCTGAAAACCCATTTCTGTTAATTGGGCATGCTAACAGACAAATAGATGATGAGGCCATGCCTTCCAGGAAAATTAAGAATAATCTCCACAAGCAGTATGGCGTGATCCAGCTTACGATAATTAAGCCATTTGTACCAAAAAAGGTTTAAAGAAGCCCAAACTCATTCAAGGAAAGGCGGCAAAGTCTTATGTAGACAAATGCACGGCGAGCATCGTTCTCAGTTTCCAGAGTAAAGCAGACTTCCTACGTCACTCTGTCACAACTTCGATTTGAAAACTGCAATAGGCTAAGCTCTTACTTATCAGGGATCAACCCCGAGATACACAATGCATGTCCTGCATATAATGTGTCCTCATATGACGGCAACCACCTTTTCAATTGCAATGCAAAATCAACAACTCCTACAATAATGTCTCTCTAGTTTAACCTACTGAAAATAAACATTTCTTGGGACTTTTTTAGGGGATGCAGATTTCAATTTGTAAGTGATTGCATATATTTAATGTTGAGAGAAAGTATATTTGTAAAGACTGGGGGAGTGAGAAAAGATGAAAAGGAAGGGCAAGGCAGGTAGAAAAGGAAGGTGAGCGATATCGATATAGGAAAGATGAGGAAGAAGCGTGAGAGAGAAAGGGATAAAAGAAGACATGAAAAAAGGAAGGCAGATAAAGAAAAAATAAGGAGATCGAACAAACTGGAAACAGAGAAAAAGAGAAAGAGGGCAAAAGTAAAATAAAAGGGAATAGTGAGAGAACAAGCCAAGAAATAACTGTAAGGAAAAGGAAGAAAGAGATGAACATAAAATAAATTATTGTAAGGCGCGATAACTTTCGAAGATATTTTAGGCCGATCTTCTCTTCCGCATTGCGCCGTGCTCCTTTTAGTTTTCCTTGCAAATTAGAAGTAAAAACGTATTAATTCAACCAATAGTACCGAAGTCCTAAACAAAAAGGGCACCAAAAAATCGGCCCGAGAATAATCTTAAAACCATCGTAAAATAGCATAACGAACATCGACAAAGTTTTGCTCTAGGCACCCATATTTAGAATAGGAAGAAGCGGCGACCTCAAATAGGCTGGTGGGTATAGGTTTGGGAAGATTTGAACATGCTTGGCGCTTATAATTGGCGTCAGCTATCGTAGACCGAGAATAGCTGGCGGAACTAGGTAAGGAATATCTAAAACCGCCTAGGCAAAAGTATTAATGAAATCTAAAAATAATTCTCTTAATTAAAATAAAATAACATATACCAAAAAACTAAAAGCTTGATATACAAATTTACAGGCTTGAAAGACTCAGAATATATCATCCGATGAATAGCTGCTCACACTCACTCCATGAAAAATATTGATTTGTTTAGTGACCAACACTGTAGTTGAAAAAAGTTGCTCATACGCCACGTCATTCCCTGACTAAGTATGTTGTACATTAAGTACAAATTAAACTTTTACAATTTAAGATTGGAACTCAAGTTCAATGCCAAAATGTTATTACAAACTTAGCAAACCACTTCCCTCCTTACTATTAGCCGACCTTTCAGCTTTTCTTTTAGTATCCATCATTAAAAATTCTTATGTGCTGTGCTGCACCCTTTTGGGCTTTGTCATTGCCATGGCTATTATGCAGCCGTGTCATAGCACACAGCGCACACACACACACACACGCACACACACAAACATGACTGCATGAAAAAATGCCTTGAATGAATACATGCACGAGTTTTAAAATCAATTGACAGTAAATGCGACAACTAACAGAAAGCTGTAACTGCACCTTTATGGCTAGAATGTCGTGACTGCTAAACTGCAGCTAACAATAAACCAGATTGTTTAAGGATATTTTTGTCAAATGGAAATCAAAAGGAATTGCAGTCACATGCATTGCAACTCAGCGCTTGTATATAAACAAATATATTAAGTCATTGTGCTTATAATCGTTGTATATATGTATGTACACTTACTGGCACGTATGTAAAATACAGTTATGCGTTAAGGAAAGACTGATGCACAAGTGAATGACTTAATGAGTTCGTGCATGTAGAAAAGGACAAGTTTTATTACTTTCTGATTTGTTCTCTTCTTTTCTTTTTTTTAATTTTTAAATAGAGTAGTTAAAAGCGCATTAAAAATGTATGAGTATATGTGCTTAGTACAAATTGAAGGTTGATTATATAAAAATATATATATATATATATATATATATATATATATATATATGTGAACATACGTCGCACGTTTTATTGTAAACTGATTCAACTCAAAATTTTAACTTTTTTAGATTTTATGACCAAAAAGCATAGCCAACTGACGGGATTATGCTGACTTTAAAGAATACTCAAACAGACAAAAATATGGGACAAAGATGCCATTGAAGCTCAATTTTATAATGGAACTCTACGAAAAAATAAAACTTGGTTTGCGTTTTCCCAACAAAATTAAATTTTGAATTACATCTTTTTACACCAAAATGTACGATAAGTGCAGTTAAATATGTATATATGTGTATATATAACTTGGCTTTGATGACTTCGTAATCGTTATAATAAAATATGCATTCACAGAGTTTGTAGAAGAAATCAAATGCATGTGTATGCATTAGACTGGGTCGATTTAATAACCAATATCGCACCATCGATTTTTCGATAGGATTTGGGCTCAGGATATCGATGGCGCAATATCGGTTAACTTTCGTCCAACAAATCGACCCAGGTTAGTATACATTCCTTTAGACGTGTATGCAGTTAAATGCTATACAAATGCTTAACTTGTTTATTTTTAACAGGCGTTGCAAATTATTGTTATTGCTTAGTAATTTAAGCGAGAAATGTCGTAATCTACATTAGAAGTGCACAAATACGTTCCTTTTTACGCAGTCTCTCGATACATGTATTGAATTTTATCATTTGAGTTTTACTATAAAAATTGAAAACGATATTTAATTTTTGATTTTCTGTTTCGCACCCACCCGGTTCTGAAGAAGTAACCGGTTTGTAGTAAGTATCTAGTTCCAAAAACGTACTCGATTCTAAAGAGCCTACCGGTTCCGTAGAAGTAACCACTTCCGAAAAAGTATCCTGTTCTAAAGAAGTAACAGATTTCAGATAAGTACCTAGCTCACCAACGTACCCGGCTTTATAGAAGTAATCGGATCCGAAAAAGTAACCAGTTCTGAAGAAATAACAGATTTCAAATAAGTACCTAGTTCCACAAACGTAACGGGTTTCCAAAAAATAACTGGTTTCCAAAAAATATCTGGCTCTAATAAGTAAGCGGCTCCAAAAATTAACTTGGTTCTGAAGCTATAACCGGTTCTAAAATAGTACCCGGTTTTTTTTAAATTTATCGTGACTAAAAAATTACCCGTTTATGCAGGAATTAATCGCGTCCGAGAAAGTAACCTATTCTAATCAAAATACGGCTCTTTCAAGACTATGATTCCGAAGAAATTACCGGTTTAAAAATTAACGATTCTAAAAATTACTCAGTTCTGAAAAAGTAGCTAATTTCAGAAAAGTAGCCGGTTCTGATAATGTAACCAGTTTTTAAAAATTAAATAGTTCTGAAAAGTGACCGATTTAAAAATAGTAACCGGTTCCGAGTGTAAAATTTACCGTTACTGAAAAAGTACCCGGTTCTGAAGGATTATCCTATTCCAAACAATATAAAATTAACAAAAAAATAATGTGTAGTTATTTCCGGAACGGAATAAAAAAAAAGTCTGTCGTATTCCGAGAGAAATTAAAATTTAAAAATATAATTGCTATTTAAAAATCAAATAAGAAACTGAAAATATAATAGTTATTTTCGAACCTTAAAAAATCGTAAAAGAGGCGTGTAAAAGGGCGAAGTAAGAAATACAAAAATAAGAGCTATTTTCAAAGCCAAATAAAAATCTTAAAATGTAGCTGTTATTTTACAAGCGAAGTACTTAAAAAACTTAGAAATTAACTGTTATTTTGCAATCGAGATAAACAACTCATAAACTATTTACTACTTTACGAGCGAAACGAAGAAGTCCAAAAATAACTGTTGTTTTACGAGCGACATAAAAACCAAATAAAAAAATTGCTGTTAAATTCGAAACAAAATAAAAAATTCGATTATTTCCAAAGCAAAATAAAAAAAGGAATGGAAAAATAATGTTTTTTTTTCCAAACGAAGAATAAATCCACAAAAAAAAATAATTGTTGATAAACGACTTCTTTTAAAAAAATTATAATTTTTACGAACCCTGGTTTTTAATAGAAAATTTCCTTCTATCAATGCACGCATTTTTCATTATTATGCCTTCCAATTAATTTGCTATCAAAGGCGAATACCGATAGGTACACCCTCTGGGCCAAGCCCTTTGACCTTTACTTGCTGAACCTT
This sequence comes from Eurosta solidaginis, assembly GCF_040869045.1. Taxonomy (NCBI): domain Eukaryota; kingdom Metazoa; phylum Arthropoda; class Insecta; order Diptera; family Tephritidae; genus Eurosta; species Eurosta solidaginis. Next base: position 13,144,106 of record NC_090323.1, on the reverse strand, counting down.
GCTCATTTCTACCTAATACTCCATCACATTTGTATTGTGACGTATATTAGCAACACTAAGGGATACTATCACCTCTTTATCTCTAAGCCAATACTGAGCAGTGACTTGTATGCACATAACCAAATTAATCATTATGTCTACACATATGTCCATACAAGCAGCGGAGAGCAACGCACAAACACATGCATATATCTGAGATACTCCCAAAAGTAAGCAATAATTTGCGCAAGTATCACTCACATATACACGCGCATATGAGAAGCTATACACGTGCAACAGTAGTTATAATTTTATAGCTGATAACTAAGTAAATTCAGGAAACGCCTAGAAGTATGGAACGAGGAAATCGAAGAGTATAAAGGAGCGCAATCAGCAATGAGTTTGATTTAAGCACGCTATCTGGCGAGAAGTAGTAGTATTGTGAAGTACTTGAATAAAGGCCATTTTGCATTATTGAATAGTGGAGTTATTTATTCAACAGTTTAGTGATTCGAACGTTAGTAGAAGGTTGCAAATAAGAGGAATTTCAGTAAATTCGTTACAGTATTAAATGCCCTTCCATGCTTGTTGACGGCACAGCGCAAAGACACGGAAATCTTAAGGCCTATATTGCTATACTTAAATCAAGTGAAGTTAAAATGCTCGGTTGCGTATAAATAATGAGTATGAATATTTTAAATGCGCACTAGCGTATCAAATGTTTGTGAAAGAGCGTGAAAATTTCAAGTTACTATCACTCATGTTTGAGGCGTTGCATGATATGGAAATAAAAATGGCAAAAAATATTAATATTCCTATAGTAACTACTAAGCCTTGTCCTCATCCTTGAATATATGTATATGAAGGACATTGTCATTGAAAATTCACATAACGCCTCTGAAGTCTGACAGGCGTTACGACTTTTGCAAATATATAAAAAAATCAATGAAAAACATTGCAGCATTTTAGGCGCATTAAAATTTGTAAGCATGTATGTATGCAGTGTTGCCACTTTTTCCATAAAGTTGTCAATAAAGTTATTTTTCTCTTTTGTTTTCGACAATGTAAGAAAAACATTTATGTATTTCGCAACTGAGTGTGTGCAAGCTAAAAAACTTTTTTGAAAAAATTCGGAGAATTTTTACGAAAATTTTGAACTTTTTATTTGGCACTGCCTGAATTTTTTTTAGATTAACAAAGTACAAGTTATCGATCTCTCAAAATTCGTATTAATTTTGGCAATGTTTTTCCAAGTGATGGGTTGTATTTTCTACCACATGAAGGACGCATAGCTTTTATTTTATATGACGGAAAATCTGAAACAAACTTTGGAAAGAATTTTCAAAAATCAATACTAAATTTGAGAGACCCAAACTTTACTTTGTTAGACTAAAATTGACTAGGGTACAAAACTGCATATTCGAAAAAATTCAGAAAACTCTAAAGAAAAAGTTCGACATTTTCGTAAGACTTTGTTGAATTAGGTAAAGGTTGTTGAGATGGGTCTGCAACTATGTGGCCACTCTAGGTTAGTTAGGGTTGAACTGGCTAGTCAAATAGACTGTTTGTGTTCACTGTGTAACCGGAGTTTGTTTGACGACCATACGGAAATACCACAATTAGGCATTACGGCTTTTGTTATAAAATAACTCGTCCTGTTGGCAAATACTACAAGTTTTCTAGGGTCTCGCTTAATTGCTGGCTCGAGATTTGGTAATGCTGCCGCCCGCCTCTTGAGCCTAGAGCTTTGCCCTCGCGAGCACAGAACACGAACACAGAACGTTCTCAACCGTTTCTTCCTTCAGCTCGCACTTCCTGCATCTGCTGTTACTTATAACCATGTGACGCCAGAAGGCAACGTCTAGCTAGAATGTCAATCGTGATCCTTAAGTATGCTCTCTTCAGAGATATGAGCCACTTTGTGAGTCTAATATCGGCTTTGCACATGATCTTAGAAAATTTGCAACCCCGCTCTTCTGTCCACGCACGTCCAGCTAGACGTATTCAACTTCAGTCTCATTTTGATTTCTCCCAAAGGGATTGGGGCGTTAACCGTCGATTCAGCGAGTGGCGCACCCTCCTTTGCCAACTAATTGGCCTTTTCGTTACCTTCTATCTCTTTATGATCGGGAACCCAGTAAATATATATGATTCGGTCTGAGCGAAGTGTAAGCGAAGATTCTCCAATGGTTTTTTGCATTCGACGATATTTTTTGATGAAGTACTATTTGAGATTATAGCCTTGTTTTCCGCCTGACTATCAAAACTTATTTTGACGCGATTGCAACTTAAAACCAAAAGAACTTCTGCTGCTTTTTTCACGGCTTGAATTTCTGCTTGAAAGAAAATGCATGCAGGATTTACCTTTAGTGTGATACTCATATTGACATATCTCATAAAGATTTTTAAAAAATTCAAATAAATGGTAAGCTTGCGAAAACATCCTCCGTGACAACTCCCAAATAAATTGTTGCCAGTAACCTACTTGGCAGTAAGTATTTGGAACTATTTATTCCTCGCATTCTTAGTAGCTAAAACATTTCAAGCCAATTTCAATAATTTTGGGCCTTTTCCTCAAACATTTTGGTTCACAATTATTTTTGGGTGGCAACTATGTTTATGTGATCAAAAACATTAATATTAAAGAAAAATGAAGGAAAGGCGAAAAAAATCATTAGAAATTGTGGTAAAGCAATTCAATTTAGACGCATAGACATGTGAAATGTGAGTTATTAAACTAACATGGAAAGTATGAGAAGAACAAATTAATTTTCTAACACGAACACACGAACAACCCAGCATACATTCCCTTCAGTACTCTATAAATAATGTAAGGAATACTCCTTTGGGAGTATAGGACTGCTCCAAATCTAATCTGTATTCATACAAAAAATGTGCTCCAATTAATATTGCGATGTCCTAGAAGAGGAGTAGGTGATCCCACTCTCTCTCGCTTTGTTTGTGAGTATTCCATAGAGTACATACGTTAGAGTACTTTCCAAAGTACTTTCACTGTAGTACTCCATGGAGCACCCACAGAGGATCATATGCCCAAGTACTAAAGAGGAATTGTGTCGGAAGGAATTATCGAAGTGAATTTAATTTAAAATGAAAGTAAATGAAGAGGGGCAATACAACTTTTATATTTTATACTACGAATATTCTTATGTTATTTAGCATTTACGTGAATAAAGAAACTAATATAATACGCATACGTGAATAAAGAAACTAATATAATATATATACATAAAACCAGTGCGCTGTTGCATTTTATCAGAGTTGCCAAAGTAAAATTTTATTATTAGTTATTTGTATGCAATATTTTACTTTTGGCAACTCTGTTCGATCGTCATTGTGTCGTGATCACTGTCGTTAAAAAACGAGCAATGATCGGCTGATGGTGGTCCGCAAACGCATTGCAAAGGAGTATTATTAGAGTACTCCAGCATGAAGAAAATGGAACACGTAATCCAACAATTTTTGCAGGGTTTGCACATTCTGTATACGTAAAAATCTGAAATGCTAAAATGTCATTGAAACTTTTGTGGTAACAATTGCCGTCATCCGGTGGCAAAATCCTGAGCCAGATAAATAATTTTGCATGTAAATGCAACAACAACGATTTGAACCAGATAAATCCAGATAGAAGTCTGGTTCAATTTGTGAGCCAGATAATGTGTTAATTACTTCTTTTTAGTTTGGCAACGCTGCCTTTAATAAATCTACTTTTTCAAAAATAGATGTCGCTGCTTAGCATTTCGCCCTATGAGTTAAATGAAAAACAGCGGCGACATCTGCCTATCACATTTCACGTGTGCGAAAATTTCACGACATCTGCTTCTCAAGTCTCTCAATGATCCAGAGCATTTCCGTGAGAATTGAGTATGAGCCGGAGCTGTAAAACTCACTGGAAGACTGCAAATGGCGCCGTTGTAAGTCTCAAATTATTTTAAGCAATGAAAAATGTCACAGCTGTCAAATATGTCGCCGAAAAATTCGTGACATGTATGTATATATGTATGCATATGTGCATGTGCGCCATCTATGTGTGGGAAAATCACGTAGTAACAGATCAATTTTTCGTATAAATAGCAGTAATTTTGCGATGTGTGTATGTAAGTTAAACCTAGCACTTAGTCACTACTTAAATTCCAAACACGTGATCAATAGCTTCAACATTACGTGCAGTGAAATAAAAAGTGATAAATTGCTGAGAGCTCACAATGTTGAATGTATTAAGTACGAGTAGAGAAAGATTAAATTGAATGAAAGTGTGACAACAAAAAATGTTAAGTGATTTACACACATACAGTCATACATATATGTAAGAAAGAAAGAAAAAGAAGGAGTAAATGCCAAAGACGTTTTGGCTTGGTTGAAATAAACAAAAAAATCTGTGATATGTTAATTTCAAGGCGAACAGGAGGAAAGAAACGCCAATATGACAGGGGATTAACAAAACCGCACAGTTGTGGTCAGCTGGTTTTGAACTGAAATCCAGTATAGCTCGGATTCGGTATTAGTTGGTAGAAAAGCGTACTTCTTCTGCATATTGTTTTACGATTTTGGCAAAAAAAAACACTGTAAGTGAAGGTTTTATGTCGATAGCAGAGAGTTTTTGATCTGCCTAGATTATGGACTCTAAAACAATTGAATATATTTATGTTTATGTTTTATAGTCTAGCGATTTTTGGGGGATTCCTATTATTTTGCACCTTCTGCTAACGTTCGATTCGCTGAACTGTCGAAAAAATAACTCCAATATTCTGTATTACAAAATGGTCTTTATTTAGACTACTTTGGGAGTAGTGCTTTACAATTATACTTCACAACTAATAGCGTGTTTAAATCAAACTGATTACTGATTCCTCAGCTAGCGCTGCTTTTACACTCTCGGTTACTTCATTCACCCATTTCCCCTTAGGTCTAGACGTTTCAAGCACATGCCTTCTAGGACAGTTTTATCTCATGCTTGGTTATTTAGCTATATACATGTATATATGTAGTTATGTTTTTTCTTCCAGCGATATGCGTGTGTATGTGTGAGTACAAACTTCTGCTCTTAGCTGCCGGCTACATATATGGAATATTCTTCGTTGCCTAGTACCTAAGTGTGGCTGCTTGCTCTAATGTGTACATGTACATAAGTGTGGCTGGTTGCTGCTTTTGTTGTTGTTATTGTTTACTAACAGCATAGTGATGCTAATATTCGCCACAGTAGTATACCTGTACAGATTCTCGCGCAAAGTTGAATCATTCTTATGATGGTCACCTAGATATTTAATCATGTAATAAACGTTAAAGTTGTATATGTCATAGAGATCCAGTTGTTGGCAGTTTTCGAACATTGGGCAGTGCCGGCCTCATGCTGGAAGCCGTTTTTTTAATCATTAGAACTCCTAGGTTAGAGAGGTTGATTGGAAATTAGACTAGCAGCTGCTGTGATAATAAAAGATATGCAAATGTGAGGTTATAATAGGGTTTGACGGCAATAGGGTTTGATGGCCCCTCATGGAACTTGGGGGTGGGGAGGAAGGATGGCCTGAAGGTTTAATGTGGCTATATAAATCGTTCCCCAGATGGTCGGGCCAGCACCTTATTGGTGCTGTGTTACCGGAGCGTACCGGATCTGTATCCGGCCAAGGACCATCACATCGATAACACTTCCCAAAGCCTTCGGGGAATAACCGTATCACTACAACAACAACAACGGCAATTATGGTTGACGATTTTCGGGATATTTAGCCTACCCGGACCGCCCGAGGCCGAGCTTCTCTTCCAATTTGCGTCGTGCTTTTCATGGCAGAAATATACTCGGAATGCTTGCCAAACACTGCCGAGGGGCGACCCCGCTTAGAAAAATGTTCTTCTAACTTAAAAAATCTGTTTCAAAAGTTTTGAGTTTGCTTTTCCCAGGGCGTGAACCCAGGATCTTCGGTGTGGTAGGCGGAGTTCGCTACCATCATACCACGGTGGTCGGCTTTGTAATATAAAAAAAATAATAAATTTAAATTTGGTACAAAAGCAACAATTGTTAAATAAAAAAAAAAGCTAAGATATTTAACACGAATGGTTGGTGCTCATGGACCGGCCAGTTCAACCTAACCTAACATGAATGGTTACTGAAAACCAATTACAGCCTGACCATAAAATAAACACAAAATTTAATCGAAAAAGTTAAAAACAAACTTTAGTTATACTATATTCAGAACTTCATAAAGGTGAGTCAAGTGCAGCAAATTTCATATAGTTATTGCTTACTTTTTTTTTTGCTTAATAGTTTTAAGTTTTTTATTATCCTGTAAGAGCTGTATTAAATAAAGCTAAAGCTATGAAGTGAAAAATAATTCCCTTTTTTTGGTGCCACCCAAAAACTCTGAATGCATGCAGAGTCTCAAACACAATTCAGGTCAGCTGGTGTTTTTTGTTGTTGCTATTTTTTTGGCTGCCCTCAATTCGACACTGAGTAGAGCTCATGAATATTTTATTGGTAGCTAAAAAATTGATATGCAAAATTTTTCCATATTTTTTGTGTTTGGCTTCATGTGGCTATTTTCCGCTTTTCAACGGCAGGTGAAAATGCCAAGTCAACTAAAAATAAATGGATGAAAGTTAGGCGCAAGGTTTTTGTGCAGCTGTGTCGACAAAAATTGGTGAATAAATATTTAAACATTCTCTTAAAATGGATGTTTCTTTTATCTTTGTTAATAGGATCTGCCACTTAGGCTGGGTTAATGTAGTAATAGCTTGAATGAGTTATGGAAAAGACTTAATGATTGTCACGTCCAAAGTGATGACGAAATGGTATGATTTCCATCACTTTCTCCAACAATAGTTTAACTTTCCTAGACAAAATTATAAAATTAAACATATTTTTCATATCAAAACACCAGCACACGTTCGGTCTGTGTGAGGTCTTTACTGACCGTTCAGCGTCATTATCTAGCTCGATTTAAAATGCCTTGATGTGTCCAATCGGTGCCAGTTGGCAGAGCGAAGAAGCAACTAGCGCTCCTTGTTGAGGACCGTAGCCGTTTAAACGGTTAAGTGCCAATTAAGTAAGTAAGTAGTGAAAGCAGTGGTCGACCCGAAAGACCTGGAGATTGTTTACGTGAGCTCCGGAGGTAGAAGTGAGCCAAAGAGTTTTGCTGCGAGAAGCTCTCGGCGCAGCAACCAAAGACTTGTAACTATCAATGTGACACTAGATGCCCTTTCTCTGACTTCTGATGTTTCCAAATATAAAGTGGATTCATACTGTATGTTGTCCACACTGCGAACTGTGTTAGCTAATTCGAGTTTGACCCGAATTTTAAGTGTTCGTACTAAAAACCCTGGCCTCAAATTTGTAAAATTAAATAAAAAACTGAACTTCAGGCGGTCTACAGAAGTTTTATATCTCGTTTACATGAAGATTACGCAAGAAACCACCAAAACCAAGCATATACTTTTTTGAAGTCCCAACTACCGAAGTCTGAGAATACCCTGAGAGACCATTTCCTTGTTAAAAAGAGAGGTTTGTGTCACAACGTTATATATGTTTAAAGCCGATTTAGACCCTCCGCGGGTTAGGGGGGTTAGAATATACCCGCGGTAGGTATGACTGTCGTAAGAGACGACTAAAATACCAAGTAGATTCAAGGGGTTGTGTAGCGCAACCCTTCCAGGTTGACAGTGCAATATATAGCTTCTCCAAACCAAATTGTCAACCTCACCTATCCGTGGCGAATCCTGTTACATTAGCAACCGACAACCAACAATCTGCATCCAACGAAGAACGATCAACATCGATAACACTCAAGACCTTCGGGGAGTGTCCTTATCGCTACAACAACAACAACAAAGCCGATTCAGTGCACGATCTAATCGCTCTTGTGATATCACCACAAGCAAATTATTAAACTATTAATTAAAATATGAGATTTTTGTGCTGGTAGTGTAGAGCTCTACTTCTGTTTTTGAGGGGTTAATGATGTGCTTTCTGCTAAGCTACTCAGCTTCCTCATGGATCCCAACATGATCCCGTTAATCACATTGGATGGTTCGGCTAACACTTTAAACTCCTTTGGGTTCACTAAAGGAAATATGCTATCTATAACATAAAGCCAGAACAGTGGCGACAGGACACCGCTATGTGAAGTGCTTCTCGACGGATTTGCTGATTCCTTACTAGTTTCTTACTTAGCGCTGATCAGAGCAGAGCCGCCCCTACGCAGTGGATCTAATTTTATTGACTTTTGCAATAAAGACTACCGTGACCACTCTCCAATTTAAAGGCCATAAAGATATATTCCAGAGCATCACCAGCGACCAAGTTATGTATAACATCGCTCAGAAGTTTCCATCCGGACTTATGAAAGTATGTGGTGAAGAAATGTTGATTGCGCTTTCAACCTTATTTGTCGTTATTAGTTCATTTATTAGCCGAAAGAAATTAACCACGGTATACTTCATTTGGTTAGATCTAAGGCCAGGAAGCTGTGATCCACTGTTTCAGCTCGGTGTGTATAATCCTTCGTCTTTTCTTAAACAAGTTTTTCTGTGATAACTTTTACTCCTGGCCATCAAGTATTGTGCCAGTAAAAGAACATCTTTCTTTTTCCAAAATTATAGAACTTAATAAGTTAGGCGCTACAAATTCAGCACCCACTCGTAAGCGAAATAAATGAAGCGACATTACAAACTTCAACAAACATTTTTCAAACTTCATACGCTGAAGCTTTTACACTGAAATATCAAATAAAATATCATTTAAACCGCATTTCGAAAGTTTGTCAATATATATTATTATAAGATCTAAAGAGATTAAGTGAAATTGAAGTTTCTGCATGGCTAAGTGTGGATATTGTGTGAAAAATTTTTGCTCGATTGTAAATTGGAAATTGTTATGGCATGAGCTGTATTATGGCATTCAAAAGAGCAAATAAAGCGCAACAGAAAATGAAATTTTCAACGAAATTTTATTTCACATAAAAACTTACTAAAGGTGAATTGATTACAGAAATGCCATCGAAATCAGTATAAATGTGTAGTTATGAATGTATTGGTAAGTGTATTCCTGTGGTTTCTTAACGCTGAGCGCAATGAACTAAACTTGTTCAACTGGAAAAACTAGCACTAATTTGGGGTCATGCGATGTTTGGCGAAATGGAGCGGAATGGATTGAGTAAAAGAGAAAAATTAAAAAAAGATAAGACGTTTGACAGTTTTTGTTAAAGCATGTTTTAATAATTCCCATCATAACGTTGAAAGTGAGAAAAAAAGATATATGCTTTCAATTATTCCACAACCTGTCGGAAGTGTTCCGGATATATGCATCCATTTTTTTATACTCAGCTGAAAAGAGCTCACAGTGTATATTAATTTTGTTCGCATAACGGTACACGGTAATAGCATAAACCAATCGAGTTAGATATGGACTTTTATATATCAAAATGATCTGGGCGAAAAAAGAAATTCATTTAGCCATGTCCGTCCGTCTGCCCGTAAACACGATAACATGAGTAAATTTTGAGGTATCTTAAGGAAATTTGGTATGTTAGTTCCTGGGCACTTATCTCAGATCGCTATTTCAAATGAACGAAATCGCACTATAACCACGCCCACTTTTTCGATATCGAAAATTTCGAAAAACCGAAAAGTGCGATAATTCATTTCCAAAGACGGATAAAGCGATGAAACTTGGTAGTTGGGTTGACTTTATGATGCAGAATAGAAAATTGTTAATATTTTGGACAATGTGCCACATCCCGCCCATTTTTAAAAGAAGGTAATTGAAAAGTTTTGCAAGCTGTAATTTGGCAGCTAAGTATGTAATGTTCGGTTACAACCGAACTTAGCCTTCTTTACTTGTTCAGTATAGAACAATTTTTCCAGAAATCAGTTATAATAAAAAAGAAGTAAGGAAGATTAAGTTCGGGTGTAACCGAACATTATATACTCAGTTGAGTGCTATGGTGACAACATAAGGGAAAATAACCATGTAGGAAAATGAACCGAGGGAAACCCTGGAATGTGTTTGTATGACATGTGTATCAAATGAAAGGCATTAAAGAGTATTTTATGAGGGAGTGGGCCATAGTTCTATAGGTGGACCCCATTTAGGGATATAGCCATAAAGGTGGATCAGGGTTGACTCTAGAATGCGTTTGGACGATATGGGTATCAAATGAAAGGTGCTAATGAGTATTGTTACGAATATTAGCAAAACTAAGGAGTGCTGCCAGCTCTAAGCCGATCTAAGCAGTGACGTGAATGCACATCAATAATTCAATCATTATGTATCTACATAAACGAATCAATAATTGCGTCTACACATATGTACACACTCCGACGAGCAACATTTACATACAAGGCAGCGAGAGATGAGATGTCACACACCGATGAATTTACTTATACGCTTATGTGTGTGCGGGAGACTGTAAACTACAAACACATGCATATACCTTATCTGAGTTGTCACAAGAGAGAGCAATAATTTGTGCACGTAGTTGTGGCTGGCGATTTTGTAGCCGAAACAACTAGTAACTTCTGGAAATCGAAGAGCCTAGAAGTATGCAGCGTAAACTATAAAAGCGATGCAGGCGAGTAAGAAGTAATTCAGTTTGATTTGAGTTGTCAAGCAGTTGCGATTAAGACGATATCTAGCGAGCAATAGTAGTATAGTAGAGTTTCATTGAGCTATCAATCAGTGTGGTTATTAAGCAAGCTATTCGTTGCACAGTTGAGTGTATTGTGAAGTACCTTAATAAAGGCCATTTTGCATTATTACAAATTGGAGTTATTTATTCAACAGTTTAGTGATTCGAACTTAGCAGAGGATTGCAAATAAGAGGAGTTGCAAGTAAATTCGTTACAATTGGTGTCAGAAGTGGGATTGTTGAATAAATTCCGAAGATTGGGAATACAACTTGGACATGGCAAAGTTCAGTGAATTGAAGATCCAGCAACTGAAAAAGGAGTTGGAAAACCGGGGATTAAATACAACTGGGAATAAGATCGAACTTCAAGCACGGCTACGAGAGGTAATGGAATCGCAAGGAATTGATGTGGACGAGTTTGTCTTTTATCCTGATGGGGACGAAACAACAACAAAAATTGAAGAGAAAAACGAAACATCGCAGACAGTTACGAGCACAGACTTGAACATGATATTGGCTGAAATAACTGCTCAAACATCGACAGTGGCATCTCAGCTGGAATCGCAGGAGACACGTTTAACATCCAAGATGGAAGAACAGAAAACGTATATGTCATCACAGATGGAATCCCAAGAGACACGAATAACATCGAAGATTGAAGCACAGGAAACACAAATTTCTTCACAACTTGACGAACAGAAGACGTATATGGTATCCCAACTGGAATCGCAGGAAACCCGTATAACATCACAATTGGAAGAACAGAAGACACATTTGGCGTCTCAACTGGAAGCGCAAGAGGCACGTATATCTGCAATGTCGGCACAAATTTCGGAACAGGTATCATCGCAGCTCTTTGTGAAACTGGAAGAACAGGATGCAAAAATTTTACAACTCGAGGACAAAATTGATGCCGAAATAGAAGCGTTAAAAGGTCGTATGGAGCAGTTAAAACTAAACCGCCCAGCTGTTTCAGCGAGTAATCCAAAGGTAAAGACACCATCCTTTGACGGTTCTGTTCCTTTTCAGGTCTTTAAGCTACAGTTTGAGAAGACCGCAGCAGTGAACCAATGGAATGCTGAAGATAAAGTTGCAGCTCTGTTCGTGGCACTGAAAGGGCCTGCCGCGGAAATCTTACAGACCATCCCAGAGTACGAGCGGAACCACTACGAAACATTGATGAGCGCTTTAGAGAGACGTTACGGAAGCGAGCATAGGAAACAGATATTCCAAATTGAGTTGCGAAACCGCTACCAAAAAGCAAATGAGACATTGCAGGAGTTTGCTTCAGATGTTGAAAGGTTGGCTCATCTCGCAAATGCAGACGCACCCGTGGAATACACCGAGAGGGTAAAAATCCAGAGTTTTATAAATGGCATACGAGACGTCGAAACAAAGCGAGCTACATACGCAAACCCAAAGCCAACATTCGCAGAAACGGTGTCACAAGCTCTGATTCAAGAAACAGCGTCGCTTCTGTGTAAGCCAGTTTTCAAAGCACGCCGTGTGGAAGTAGAAAGGCCAGAGTGGGTAGACGCAATATTGGAGGCACTGAAAGGATCGCAAAAGCGAAGTGAAAAAGTTATCAAATGCTTCAAATGCGGGAAGTCCGGTCACATAGCACGCCATTGCGATCTTGGTCTTAATAGTTCCAACAATGTGGGTGGGCGTAAACGCAAAGCTGGAGGAGATGAGCAAGAGCGTGTCGAATGTAAAGAACGAAAACTTGCCCCGGCTATTGAATGTCCTATGATATCTGTGTTGCAAATTGGTAGAAAATCGAGCAGTCTTACCGTCAGAGGCAATGTCGATAGCGAGGAGCGTGTACTGACTGTAGATACGGGCGCATCTCATTCCTTGATTCGATCTGAATTAGTCAACAGGAGAGTTAAACCGTTACCTGGAGCAAGGTTGCGTACGGTCACAGGCGAGTATAACCAAGTCCAGGGAGAAGTGATATGTGAAGTATTGATTGGGAAGGTCATGGTCCTACACAAATTTGTTGTGGCGGAGATTGTTGATGAAGTTATATTGGGAGTAGATTTCTTGGTTGACCATGATATCAAGATCGATATGCAGAGAAGGGTGATGCGTTATGAGAACCAAGATGTGCCACTCAACTTTAGTTTGGAAAAAGGGTTCAGCAGTAATCGGGTACTGGTGGAGAAGACTCGACGAAGGCCACGCAAGTCGAAGGCAAAGGTTGATAGATCGAATGGGCCAAATAAATCAAAATCAAAAGTACCTGCGAGAGAAACACTGGCATTGACAAAACCTAAAAGACGCAGGAAAATGAAGCAACGAATTTTCGAGAAGGAATGCGAGGGTAGTTTCAATCCAGAGCGCATTACTGTGGGGAAACGTGGGAACGATACTGATTATGCAAAGCAAATCCGTCCAGCGCAAGCTCTACGAAGTAGTTCATCGGCCAAACAACAGAGTGTAAAGGAACGAACCAGGGTATTGAGTGGTACGATGAAACACAGGTACCATGAGAACAATAATTCGAAAAGTTTCTTGGCGGGAGATTTGGTACTGTTATACAACCCTCACCGGCGGAAAGTTGTTCCATCCAAATTTCGGTGCAGTTGGGAAGGCCCGTACAAGATTGTGAAGAAGCTCAGTGATACCATCTACCGCATACAAAGCATTGAGATACCACGGAGTAGAAGAGTGGTACATTTGGCGATGCTAGCAGCGTTTAGATCGAGAGATTTGTCTGATCGGGACGATCAGACTTAGGTGGAGGGCAGTGTTACGAATATTAGCAAAACTAAGGAGTGCTGCCAGCTCTAAGCCGATCTAAGCAGTGACGTGAATGCACATCAATAATTCAATCATTATGTATCTACATAAACGAATCAATAATTGCGTCTACACATATGTACACATTCCGACGAGCAACATTTACATACAAGACAGCGAGAGATGAGATGTCACACACCGATGAATTTACTTATACGCTTATGTGTGTGCGGGAGACTGTAAACTACAAACACATGCATATACCTTATCTGAGTTGTCACAAGAGAGAGCAATAATTTGTGCACGTAGTTGTGGCTGGCGATTTTGTAGCCGAAACAACTAGTAACTTCTGGAAATCGAAGAGCCTAGAAGTATGCAGCGTAAACTATAAAAGCGATGCAGGCGAGTAAGAAGTAATTCAGTTTGATTTGAGTTGTCAAGCAGTTGCGATTAAGACGATATCTAGCGAGCAATAGTAGTATAGTAGAGTTTCATTGAGCTATCAATCAGTGTGGTTATTAAGCAAGCTATTCGTTGCACAGTTGAGTGTATTGTGAAGTACCTTAATAAAGGCCATTTTGCATTATTACAAATTGGAGTTATTTATTCAACAGTTTAGTGATTCGAACTTAGCAGAGGATTGCAAATAAGAGGAGTTGCAAGTAAATTCGTTACAGTATTTTAAAAGTGAGTGGGCCTTAGTTCTATAGGTGGTGGATGCCGTTTCGAAATATCGCCATAAAAGTGGACCAGTGGTGACTCTAGAATGTGTTTGTACGATATGCATATCAAATTAAAGGTATTAATGAGGGTTTTAAAAGGGAGTGGTGGTTGTTGTATAGGTGGTCGCCTTTTCGAGATATCGCCATAAAGGTGGACCAGGGGTGACCCTAGAATTTTTTGTACAATATGCGTATCAAAAGAAAAGTGTTAATGAGTATTTTAAAAGGGAGTTATCCTTAGTTCCATAGGTGGACGCCGTTTCGAGATATCGCTATAAAGGTAGAGCAGGGGTGACCCTAGAATTTGTTTGTACAATCTGGGCATCAAACGAAAGGTGTTAATGAGTATTTTAAAAGGGAGTGGGCCTTAGTTCTAGAGGTGGACGCCGTTTCGAAATATCGCCACAAAGGTGGACCAGGGGTGACTCTAGAATGTGTTTGTACGATATGGGTATCAAATTAAAGGTATTAATGAGGGTTTTAAAAGAGAGTGGTGGTTGTTTTATAGGTGGTCGCATTTTCGAGATATCGCCATAAAGGTGGACCAGGGGTGACCCTAGAATTTTTTGTACAATATGGGTATCAAAAGAAAAGTGTTAATGAGTATTTTAAAAGGGAGTAATCCTTAGTTCCATAGGTGGACGCCGTTTCGAGATATCGTGGGATAAGGTGGGCCAGGGGTGAGTCTAGAATTCGTTTGTGCAATATGGGTATCAAACGAAAGGAGTTAATGAGTATTTTAAAAGGGAGTGGGCCTTAGTTCTATAGGTGGACGCCTTTTCGAGGTATCGCAATAAAGGTGGACCAGGGGTGACTCTAAACTTTGTTTGTGCGATATGGGTATCAAATGAAAGGTATTAATGAGTATTTTTAAAAGGGGGCGGGCCTTCGTTCTATAGGTGTTCGCCTTTTCGAGATATCGCCATAAAGGTGGACCAGGGTGACTTTAGAATATGGTTGTACGATATGGGTATCAAATGAAAGGTGTTAATGAGTATTTGAAAAGGGCGTGGGGATTAGTTCTATAGGTGGACGCCTTTTCGAGATATCGCCATAAAGGTGGACCAGGGGTGACTCTAGAATGAGTTTATACGATATGGGTATCAAATTAAAGGCATTAATGAGAGTTTTAAAAGGGAGTGGTGGTAGTTGTATATGTGAAGGCGTTTTCCAGATATCGACCAAAATGTGGACCAGGGTGACCCAGAACATTATCTGTTGGATACCGCTAATTTATTTATATATGTAATACCTGCCAAGATTTTAAGGGTTTTTTATTTCGCCCTGCAGAACTTTTTCATTTTCTTCTACATAATATGGTAGGTGTCCCAACCATTTTATAAAGTTTTTTCTAAAGTTATATGTCGCGTCAATAAAACAATCCAATTACCTTACCATGTTTCATACCTTTTTTCGTATTTGGTATAGAATTATGGCATTTTTTTCATTTTTCGTAATTTTCGATATCGAAAAAGTGGGCGTGGTCATAGTCGGATTTCGTTCATTTTTCATACCAAGATAAAGTGAGTTCAAGTAAGCACGTGAACTAAGTTCATTAAAGATATGTCGATTTTTGCTTATCGTGTTAACGGCCATGCGGAAGGACAGACGGACGACTGTGTATAAAAACTGGGCGTGGCATCAACCGATTCCGCCCATTTTCACAGAAAACAGTTAACGCAATAAAATCTATGCACCTACCAAATTTCAAAAGGATTGGTTAATTTTTGTTCGACTTATGGCGTTAATAGTATCCTAGACAAATTAAATGAAAAAGGGCGGAGCCACTCCCATTTTGAAATTTTCTTTTATTTTTGTATTTTGTTGCACCACATCATTACTGGAGTTGAATGTTGACGTAATTTACTTATATACTGTAAAGATATTAAATTTTTTGTTAAAATTTTACTTAAAAAATTTTTTTTTTTAAAAGTGGGCGTGATCCTTCTCCGATTTTGCTAATTTTTATTAAGCGTACATATAGTAATAGGAGTAACGCCCCTGCCAAATTTCATCATGATATCTTCAACGACTGCCAAATTACAGCTTGCAAAATTTTAAATTACCTTCTTTTAAAAGTGGGCGGTGCCACGCCCATTGTCCAAAATTTTACTAATTTTCTATTCTGCGTCATAAGTTCAACTCATCTACCAAGTTTCGTTGCTTTATCTGTCTTTTGTAATGAATTATCGCACTTTTTTGGTTTTTCGAATTTTTCGATATCTCATTCATTCGATTACTCAAGTTATCGTGTTAACGGACGGACGGACGGAGGGACGGACATGGCTCAATCAAATTTTTTTTCGATCCTGATTATTTTGATATATGGAAGTCTATATCTATCTCGATTCCTTTATATATGTACAACCAACCGTTATCCAATCAAACTTAATATACTCTGTGAGCTCTGCTCGACTGAGTATAATAAATGATGTAAGAAGTTCTGCTTTGCGGACCATTTTGCGCATTAGTTGCCCGGGTCAAGATGTCCCCCTTGCTGCCCCTCACTACGCCACTGGCCGTGGTGATTGAAAGTGCTTTAGCTGAACTGCATTGGATTTGTTTTTCAAGTTATTTTCATTTTGGGTAGAAGTATTTCTACAATCGTCAAATGTTTAGAAGGTCAGCCAGAAATGAGGCAAAAATATCAAATATCAGCTGTATCGATAGGGACTATAGTTCTTAGCTTTGGTTCTTTAAGTCCATGTAGACACGCTTGATATGGTGGTTAACCTGGGTCGATTTGTATGAACGAAACTTAACCGATATCGCGCCTTCGATTTTTCGATAGGATTTGGGCTCATGAAAAAAAGTTCCACTACGCATACCCAAAAAATAATTTTAGAGCCTGCGAAAAAAAAATGGCGAAAGGGTAAATTTTTTCACTAAAACACTCCCCAAAACCCCAACAATATTCGCCATTTTCTTTTCGCAGGCTCCAAAATTATTTTTTGGGGTATGCGCAGTGGAACTTTTTTTCCTGAACTCAAATCCTATCGAAAAATCAATGGCGCGATATCGGTTAATAAATCGACCCAGTCAAATGGTAGTATCTGGAGCCCTTTCCGTTCTTCTCTGGGCACCATTAAGCCTACATGACATCCAAGTACCACTAAGTTGAACAGATTTAAACTTATAGCGTTTTCTTTTCTGGCTATAGCGTTACGCTTTTTATACGCCGCGCAAGGGTTGTTGTTCTATTCTAAAATACAGGTACCGCCTTTACGGAGTATTTCGTTCTTTTGTGAAAATTGTTGCCTGCTCGCAACGCAAAAGTGTTATACTGTTTTCAGACAGACGGCTTATTGAATATAAAGGCAGTTTTCTACATTAAGACGCTTATTGAGCTCAATCTTCCCTACAAAATTCGAATCTATTATTATTTCATTAGTAGCTAATCGAATGCCTAATGAAGTCAAAAGCACAATGCAACTCTGTTGGCAGCGTTCCGCTTCCGTTTCCGCTTCTTAGTTTTCAAAGCAAATACCATTGTCTGCATGGCGGAACGATACAAGGTGGCCGCATCGAACAGCTGATTATAACCTTTTTTATTTGATTTGATACATCAACTACCGGCGCAGTACGATTTTGACATTTGTCCATCGAATTTACAAGTACATGGAATTTTTTTTGTTTGTAGGTATGTCACCATGCTCCCACCTTGTATCGTTCCGCCATGATTGTCTGTCTCATCCTTCATACTAATCGAGCAGTTACTTCTGTGTGAAAGCAAAAAATTTACGATTTCATTAGCAGGTGAAATGAGATCATTAAGTTTCTGTGTGAAAACAGTATTACACTTTTACCCTGTATAAAATGCCGGTGTGGCAGTGCAACTCCGTGAAACTCTCAATTCGCTCACAGAAATCACCTACTCAGATTGCGCATTCACGAGTTCAAAATTGCTTCGTTCTGCGCATCTACGTCACAGTTGACTGCTTGAGTGAATGAAAGAAAGAGAGAAAAAACAAGAGCTAAAGGATAATGACGTAAAAATTGCCTATAAAAAAGAGCTGATCTAATGTTTACATGCGCAATGCGCAATCTTCTTGTGTACTTTGTGATCTAAGTGAATATGGTGAGTTGAGTTGTTCTTTGTATACACTATAAATGTTGACAATTTTCTGGGGTAGGAGTAACTCCATTAAAGCTTCACCATTTACTTAGGCAACAATTTATTTCAGAAAAGAAAACGCTATTAATCTTTGCTAACACAACCATCATAGCACACACTTTGAAAATATTAAATCTGCTGATGGAAATACTTTGTGATTGTCCCTATGTGTTTGTAATTATACTTGTGGCACGAAACACTCTACATTTTCCTTTAGGAACAACTTCCTATTACATTTCAGCACAACAGCACATTTTCTCATTCTGTATATAGAACTGCATTGTAAAAAAAAGGTCAATATAAACCAGCTACGTCATTCGAAATGCCACAAATCACGTTTGGATTGAATTGAATTGCAATATTCAATAAATGCTTGAGTGCACATTTTTCATTTATAACCCACTCCCCTCCAAATATAGATTAGACGTGGGTTATGGGTATGGGTAGCTTATGTTGAGACGGTCTCGGAAATTGATATATGGTTTTCAGGATCCAGAATATAAGCTTAATGTATTAATGTAAGTGGTATGCTCTATGGTAGAATACATCGCACATCTAGCTCAATAGGGAGCTAACTTTAAAATCTGAAATTTCGAAGTTATGAATACCACCGAGCTTCCCAATTTCATACCTACTGAACTGCATAATTGATTTAATAATGTCCCCACTAAAACATTATACTATATGGGGGAATAGGGAGTGTAAGCGTTGGTGTAATTAACTACATAAACTGTAGATAAATGTGGGAACAATGAAAGTGGTACAGTTGATTTGAATGATGTTGTTACGAATATTAGCAAAACTAAGGGGTGCTGCTATCTCTAAGCCGATGCTAAGCAGTGACTTGAATTTACATCAATAATTCAATCATTATGTACCTACATAAACGAAAAAATAATTGCGTCTACA